>NW_027397085.1:3142468-3171072 GCF_003265705.2 Callorhinus ursinus
CTCTCTCTCAAATAAATAAATAAAATCTTAAAAAAAAAAAAAAAAAGGAAAATGTTCTGAAACTGACTGTGGTGATGGCCATACAACTCTATACAAAAAACCTTTGAATTATATACTTTCAATGCCTAAATTGTATACAGGATATGGACTGTATCCCAGTGAAGTTGTTCTTAAAAATTTTCATAAACAGGGGTGCCTGGGTGGCTCAGTCAGTTTGTGCTGTCAGTGCCTTTGGCTCAGGCCACAATCCCAGGGTCATGGGACTGAGCCCCACATTGGACTCCCTGCTCAGCGAGGAGCCTTCTTCTCCCCCTACTTGTGCTCTCTCTCTCTCTGTCAAATAAATAAACAAAACCTTTGAAAAAAAAAAGAAAAAAAATTCTTATAAACTATAAAGTGTTCCAAACACACAAAAGAATATACTGAACTGGTCTACCCATGACCCAGCTTTAATAAATTTTGCCGTATTTGATTCAGGTATTTATTTTTTAGATTTTAGTTTATTTCAGAGAGAGAGGGTGTGAGTGGGGGAAGGGGCGGAGGGAGAGGAGAGAGAGAGAATCCCCAGCAGATTCCATGCTGAGCATGGAGCCCAACATGGGGCTTGATCTCAAGACCCTGAGATATGACCTAAGCTGAAATCAAGAGTCAGGCACTTAACAAATTGAGCCACTCAGGCCCCCTTGCCTCAGATATTTAAAAGAAAAATTATTATTCATGGATGTGTAACTCATTCTGTCCATCCCACACCCTTTCTTTTCAAAGGCTCAGTATTTAATCATGATGCCTCGATTACGTTCACCCCGTATGTATGCATCCATTAACAATTCATGTTTATTCTGCTTTAAACTTGACATAATGGGAATTACACTGTATGAATATTTTCTTGAGATGTAATTCATATACAGAAAATTCACAGGTCTTACATTTACAGTTGGATAAGTTCTGACAAACATATGCTACCGTACATATTTCTTTTATTTTGTTTCTTTGGCTTAATATTATATTGTGAGGTACATCCAGTTGTGTACAGTTTTGCCATTTTGCTGAATGGTAAAACTCACTGTACGGATTCAACATATTCTGATGAACATCCAGTTTTTTCCCCCAAGGTTTTACTATTTTTTAAGATGTTTCTATCAACATTCTTATACATGCAACATTCCTGTAGACAACGCAAGGGTTTTTCAGGAGTATATTCTTAAGAATGAAAGTGCTAAGTCACAGTACGTGCAAATCTTAAACTTTATTAGATACTGCCATATTGTTTTCCAAAGTGGTTGTACCAATTTATATTCCCAAAAGCAAACTAGAAGAATTCTTGTTGCCAAGAATATATAGTCTTATTGGGGAGGGTATGTGCTACGGTGAGCGCTGTGAATTGTGCAAGACTGTTGAAATCACAGATCTGTACTTCTGAAACAAATAATGCAACATATTTTAAGAAAAAAGAAAAAGAAGAAGATAACAGGAGAGGAAGAAAAGGGGTGTATGTCAGAGGGGGAGACGAACCATGAGAGATGATGGACTCTGAAAAACAAACTGAGGGTTCTAGAGGGGAGGGGGGGAGGGGGATGGGTTAGCCTGGTGATGGGTATTGAGGAGGGCACGTTCTGCATGGAGCACTGGGTGTTATGAACAAACAATGAATCATGGAACACTGCACCAAAAACTAATAATGTAATATATGGTGATTAACATAACAATAAAAAATTAAAAAAAAAAAGAATATATAGTCTTAACCAATATTTGGTATCGTCAGAATCTTCAGTTTTTGCAAGCATAAAAGGTATGAAATTAAATCTCATTATCGTGATTTTAATTTGCATTTCCTCAATTACTACAAAGACTGAAACCTTTTCTTATATTTTTTAGCCCCATGGATTTCCTCTTCTGTATATTTTCTCTTCATGTCCTTCATACATTTTTTTTCAACTGGGTTCTTTAGCATACTAATAATTATACCAAAGTATTTAAATAGTTTCAAGTCTTTTGACTTGAAACCTTATTCTAAAGAGCTGTTCTAAATTATGCTCCCAACAGGAGTGAAATTTAATAAATATGACAAATGAAAACTGACATTTTGACTTCATTCGTATTTCTTAAAATTTTTAGAAAGACTGAATGGTTTTCACAAAGTAATGATATCCCCTGCATTGTGAATTGTTTATTTATAGCCTTTGCTCACTTATCTATTAGTGTCACAGTGGGGTTTGAAAAAAATGAATTTGTATGAGATTTTAGAACATAAAAGATATATATTTTGTCATATTTGTCTTACTGTCCTAACCTGCCTTTCTTTTTTATTATTATTAAGTAAACTCTACCTCCAACATGGAACTCAAACTCACAACCTCGAGATCAAGAGTTCCACATTCTACTGACTCAGCCAGCTAGGTGCCCCATGTAATCTGCCTTTCAAATTTGTTTAACGTGACAAGAACTTCAAACTTAAAATTACTCAAAATTATGTCTTCTCTGATTTTTTCTCATTTTTTTTAAACTTAGGAGGTCTTCCCCTATCCACTGTCCAGGGTTTTTTATTTAATTTTTTTCATCTATCTGGACATGTGATATATATTGTCAAAATGATTTCATACAGTAACAAACCATTTACCCCACCAGTGAATATCTTAGTTTTAAAGAAAGAAAGAGCAGAAATGCCACTACAGAACTACTTATATTTTAGATTGAATGGCTATTTAAATCACAGAGTGGGTTTTCTTTGGAGGCAGAAGGGTCATAGTAAAGTAAAAAAGCAAGATAATTTGGTCAGAGTTAAGATTATGAAAATTTCCTCCCTTCTGAATGAGTTGAAACAAAGTAAAAAATAAGTGGACTTTCAAACTATAATGGAAAACAAATTTCATCCTCAAAAGACAAAAATCACATAAAATGTATACTTTAGATCCATATTATAATCTATTAAATAGAAACAAAATGGGGATGATGAAAGGTCAGAAAAAGATAACCACCATGGAAGAGAGGGAAAAACTACAGAAAATACAGTAAAGAAAAAGAAAAATAGCAAATATAAAGAGTATCGGTAGCAAAACCTTTTGTTTTTCTACTTGTAACTAAAGTTGCAATGCTGCTTTGTTTGTTTCAAAAACCCAAGTATTCTTTTTCCTGAAACCATTAGAGGAGCAACTAGGAAAAGCTATAAAAGCCTTGGGTGGTAGAGGACAAATAGTTCTTGAGTTGTAATATACTCTGGACTCAACAGTAACCATCTAATAAAATAGCCTGAATCCAGGTCTGATTCATTTTTGAACCACCATATCAAGAACATTTATTTCACTCAATAAGTATTTGTTAAATGGGTATTACTTTACTACTTAATCTACATTTCTATTCCTGCTCCAGACTGTTAAAAATTAAACATCATTTAGTTTACTCTAATTTTGATAATTATTCTCGCAAGCAGTGGAATAAACAAATCTGAATTGCTTTCATTTCCATTAATACCTGGACTATTAAACTTTCTACTAAATAAAAAAGCCCCTAAGCTTCCTGTCATAATGAGGGTTTATAAAATCATATCTAGGGTGCTATACTTGAAAAATCAAAGAGCTTACCTTACTAACACCAACTTCAGGGATTCGGAGAGTATGCTCCATATCTTTTTCTCTGCAGAGTTAAGTAAAGTGTCTTTAATAATTTTTGAACCATATATAGATTAAACACAATTAACACAGAAATGGTATTTTTTAAGATTTTGTCATTGTTGTTTTAAAAGAAAATGTTAAAATGCAAGTCCCTCTATCACACTTAAGTCATTTCCTTAATCCTACTCTAAATTTCCTGTTTGAAAGAAGTTCCAGGATTACTTTTATTTTTTGATACATCTACCCCAGGTTAATAATAGACATCTAGGGGTGCCTGGGTGGCTCAGTCAGTTAAGAGTCCAACTCTTGGTTTCGGCTCATCATGAGATTGAGCCCCAAGTCAAGCTCCATACTTAGTGCAGAGTCTGCTTGAGATTCTCCCCCTCTGCCCCATACTCACATGCTGTCTCTCCCTCTCTAAATAAATAAAAATCTTTATAAAAAAATAATAATAAACATCCAGAACAGCATATCCTTTGTACTAACATCAATCATTCCAGATCTGTTGACTACATTCTCCCTTCTATTACTATATGTAAAAGGACCATACTATTTTCAAGAATTTAAAACTAAGATTTTGTACAGAATATGAATTATTTTCTTTCCCACTGGGAAGTAATGAAATTATCCTACTCATGATTAAAACCTACCTCTCTACCAAGCTGGTTATGAATTACAAAGGGGTAAAAGAAACATCGGAAGGGGATTAAATAATGGACAAACCCTGGATTTAATGAAGGAATTTAAACCAGAAAGGGCAGTACAAAAGGATGAAAATGACAAAATTTCTGTGACAGAGATAAGGGTCAACAATATTTTCTGAGTGGGAGAGGGAGGAACATGGATGTCATTCAGTGTCTGCCTATTCAACAAGTACCATGCACATTTTATAACTGGTTGAGGAATATACAATCCGTTGGAGTAAGATAAATACACAAACATAATAACATTAAACATTTTTACCTTCCAATTGTAGCAGGGTTTACAGCTGTAATGATAAAAAGTGATCCTGTCTGCAATACTGGTGATCTAATAACAATTACTCTAATACAGGGGGGCCAAATTTTTTCTTCATCTGTTAAAGAAAGAAATGTGTAAGTATTAATTCAAATGCTATGGAAAAAATTTCTAGGCAGGAATAGGAAGCATCCATAAAGTAAAATGTATTGAGGGGTGCCTGGGTGGCTCAACCAGTTTAGCATCCGACTCTTGATTTTGGCTCAGGTTGTGATGTCAGGGTCATAAGACTGAGCCCGTGTAGGACTCCACATTCAGCATGGAGTCTGCTTGTCCCTCTCCCTCTGCTCCTCCCCATACCCCTGCTCACGTGCTCTCTATTGCTCAAATAAAAATCTTTAAGATAAAAAAAAAAGTACAGATCAAAAATCTTAATTATTTGAAACAACCTTCTTAAATTCTGCTATATGACATACTTGATAAGGCTTTAACACTTACCAATTTAAAGTGATCAACCTAAAGATATTCAGGGTCTATAACAATTACAATATAAACAATTCTCTCTCTTTTTTAAGGTGTTGGAATTTGAAAATATCCTAAACAGGAATTTTTATATTAACTCAGAAAAACTGAGTCCTGCTTTAAAAATAAAAGTGAGAGAAACTTCATCGAGAACAAAATAAGCTCATATAACCTAATATAAAATCCTGGGCTTTAAAAGTATGTCTTTACAACCTCAAGTTTAAAAAATAAAAGATTTGGGGTGCCTGGGTGGCATAGTCAGTTGAGCACCCGACCCTTGTTTCAGCCCAGGTCGTGATCTCAGAGTCGGGAGATCAAGCCCTGCATCAGGCTCCACACTCAGTGTGGAATCTGCTCCAGATTCTCTCTCTCCCTTCTGCCCCTCTCCCTGCTCTCTCTAAAATAAATATATATTTTTTAAATGTAAGATTTACCATAATACCTATGTAGCTGAATTCACGGACCACATTTTTTTTAGATTTTATTTATTTATTTGACAGAGAGAGAGAGAGAGAGCACAAGCAGGGGGAGCAGCAGAGGGAAAGGGAGACGCAAGCTCCCCACTGAGCAGGGAGCTCACTTAACCGACTGAGCCACTCAGGAGCCCCTGGACTACACTTTTTAAAGGCAACTTATTTTTTCCCCTCAGTTACAAAAGTAGACTACAAATATCTAACCCACCAAAATAGCCTTAGTATATACCTTAGAATGTATGTAACTTGGTTTTGTTCTACTGACTAGGTCATTCAATGCAATGAAACTTTCAGGTCCAACTATTAGTCATTTATTCGAATTCTTCCCTCTAAAAATAACCACAATGGTACTGGAGACCACTTTGTTGGTAGATCACATAATTTTCAACAATGTCATTAAAATAATCAGTTTAGGGGGGCTTGGGTGGCTCAGTCGTTAAGCGTCTGCCTTCGGCTCAGGTCATGATCCCAGGGTACTGGGATTGAGCCCCGCACCGGGCTCCCTGCTCAGTGGGCCTGCCTCTCCCTCTCCCCGTTTGTGTTCCCTTTCTCGCTATGTCTCTCTCCGTCAAATAAATAAAATCTCAAAAAATATATACACACACACACACACACACACATATACAAAATAATGTTTAAAACAGTCCGCTTATTTTTTGGCAAATACAAGAGTTACTAACATTTTTAACTCTGTTGCTCTTTTACAATGACCAGACTGGGTTATTTACAGAAAATTAAACAATAGTTATTTACTTACCTTCATCCTCACTATCTTCTGCAGTTACATTGTCTTCACTGGTAATGTCTTCATCATAACTGTCCTCTGTTTGAGAGTCTGTAATTTCACCTTCTTCTGGCTCACTATCAGTCTCCATGATTTTCTCATCTTTAAATGATGTTGAATTATAAATGTTTTCATTAAGAGAAGATTCTGTAGTCTTTCCGCTAACTGGAACAATAAATTTGGGGGGACTATTTTTGTAATGAATGTCTATTTTGGCCTTCTTTTTCATATTTGCAAAATCTTCTCCCTCACTGCAGCTTATATGTTCAACACTGGATGTTTTTTGATCTTCTGAATTCAAATCCTGGAAAGACATAGGTGGGGAGGTGGGAACAAGGGGAAAATACCTTAAACATGACCATCTTCTAACGTTTAATGCTAAATGTCTCAAAAAATTAGTGAAGATATATGTACAACATTATATATGAAATACCAATACCTATTACCTATAACCCCCTCTTCCTCTCATATTCTTTCTTAATGACATTACCCATCCTCTTATCACCCAAATCAACAATCTTATAGTTATCTTTGACATCCCCTTAACTACCACATGGAATCCATTTCCAAGTGCTATAGACTGTTTACACTTTATCCCAATTCTCCTTAACTATTCCCTAACTGTCCCAGTCCAGGCCCTTATCACATATTGCTTGGACCATGCGACGGCCTAGCCCACTTCTGTCCATGTCCAACAAAAATACAATGCAAGCTATATACGTCTATATGTGTGTGTGTGTGTGTGTGTGTATATATGTATACTTTAAAATGTCCTAGTATGTGTATATATATATATGTGTGTGTATATATATATATATATATATACATATATACTTTAAAATGTCCTATAACCACATTAAAAAGGCAAAAGCAGGTGAAATTCCTTTTATCTCTCCAGTATTTACAAAATATTATCTTTTATTATATATAAATAACATTTAATCACTATAACACTATTAATGAAATATTCTACATGGATTTTCTGTACTTCAAGACTTTCAGTCTTCAAAACTGAGTATACTGTAGTTTATACTTAACAAAACACCATAATTAGGACGAGCCTCATTTCCAGTGCTCAACAGCCATATGAGGCTAGTGGCTGGCTACCTTATTGGATAGTGCAAGCCTAGAGAATATATTTACCCTAAATTTTGTTTTTGAACTTCTAACCAATAATCAAATCAAAACACATACAATACAGAATCAACTTTAATTACAACAGCGATTTAAAGATCCAGATGTAGGATGCCTGGTGGGTCAGTCGGTTAAGCATCCAACTCTTGGTTTTGGCTCAGGTCATGATCTCATGGACTGTGGGATCGAGCCCCAAGTTGGGCTCCACGCCCAGCCTCTCTCCCTTTGCCTCTCCTGACTTGCGCACGGCACACATGCGCGCGCTCTCAATAAATAAATCTTTAAAAAAATTTTTACAAAGATCCAGATGTACCTAAAGTAGCAGAGCTACAGTTTTACTAACATTTAGTACTTTCATATAGTTGGTCTGATTATACAAAACAATTTAAAGTATAGATGAATCCATTACATCTCTTTTATTCTAAAATTCCAAATTAGCAAGCATAAGCCTTTTATTATTTATTATACATGTAGAGTAGGCATACCTTATGACAAATAAACAAATCTATTATTTTAAACTTAAAAGAATCAGTTATTTTGCTTTGGTTTGTAACATACTCTGAATTTTCTTTCTACCTAAAGCAACATGATGAAATGAATTCATATGGTCTTCTGTTATTTTATAAAATATGAGAGCATCTTAAACACATATTTTTAACAGTAGCATAAATTCAGTTTGGAGACCAGCTAAACACTCACAGTATGATAAAGTATGTATGCTCCCAGCAATACAAACTCATCAAAGGCAAGAACAAGGAAAACAAGCTGAAAAACTATGAGGAGCTTTAAAGGCCACTGTGAATTATAGGCAAAAATTCCCCTACCTGTATCTACTTAAAAAAAAAAAAAAAGCAGTTTCCAATCCTGTATATTTTATTATTATTACTGCTTATAGGAAAACATATGTGGAGTGGGAATGAGTGAAAATGCCAAAGGTGCTATTCTTAAAAACCATCTACCAGTCCAGAATGTTAGATAAATATTCATTAAGAAATAAGAATGGAGGCCTACATGTGGACATTGAGGCATATATGCATATTTCAAGTTATTTATGCCAATCTCTTTCCACCATACCCCCACTCGCAAAGAGTGAGGTTCAAGAGTATCTTAATAAAAAAAAAAAAAAAGATGACGATGTCTTAAATGGTCTCCCATGCTTCACAGCTACCTTTTAGAATCTTTGGGGAATTCTCAAAATCCTATCAGGATTGTTTTTAAGTTCCTATCCTAGAGTTCACACACTTTTGAAGAAGGATGGTAAAGAAGAGCAGTTATGGGAGCTAAAATCTTACAAAACACTTTCAAATTTCATTCTCTAGTTTGTCAGGAAAAGTCATTTAAGGACCCTCTATGTTCTTATCTATTGTTAGAAAGAAGTACTTTCAAAACCTATACTTTCAAATAGTTCAACTACTAGCAACAGGTAGAAATCATTAAAACAGAGGTCTTGAAAGCAAGCAGAAAAATCATTTTTACTATTTAGTCACATTCTCTTTTATTCCTAGGTATGTCAGTGAAAATAAGAGAAATACAAACAAATCAAATAGAGAAAGTAAATCCAAAGGAAACCTAATTCCATATGTGAACTTTAGTATTATACATTAAAAAACTTTTCTCTTTGGTTAAGAGAAAAATATTAGATAAAATTTTAAGAGTGAAGTATCTAGTAGTTGCCACAATTCACAAAATGCCAATATAACAAATTGGCATATAAACCACCAACCTTATCTGTCTGGGGAATACACATAAGAGCACTGGTAACGTTTTTTATATCTTCCTTCTTTAAATTTAACCTTGTATCAGAAGCATTTTTTAAATTCCCCCATCTTTATGAATTACCATTTTAAGGCCTAAAGAATGCTTTTCAATTAAACATACTATCATTTTCTTAACCAATATCTTGCAGGCCATTTGAACTCTTAATTTTTTTCTGTTCTTAAAAATATTGCTATATAACTACACAAAGGCATTTTTCTTTTTTTGGATTTTTTTAAAGATTTTATTTGTTTATTTGAGAGACAGAGACAGAGCACACGCATGCACGAACATGAGCAAGGAAAGGGGCAGAAGGAGATAGAGAATCCCAAGCTGACTCCACGCTGAGCACAGAGCCCAATATGGGGCTAGATCTCACAACCCTGAGATCATGACCTAAGCTGAAATCAAGAGTCGGACGCTCAACCGACTGAGCCACCAGACACCCCTCTTTGGATTTTTAAAAATATTACCTGAAATGAGATGTTCCATTTAAAGAATATTAACATTTTTATGGTTATTGATACAAATGGCCAATCTACTTTTCCCAAAAGACACCAAGGGCACCTGGGTGTCTGAGTCGGTTGAGCCACCGACTCTTGGTTTTGGCTCAGGTCATGATCTCAGTGTTGTGGGATCAAGACCTGCATTGGGGTCCCCACAATGTGGGAAGTCGGCTTGAGGATTCTCTCTTCTCCCTCTGCCTCTCCTGCTCTCTCGCTCTAAAATAAATAAATCCTTAAAAAAAAAAAAACACCAATTTCCACTTCTAATAAATACATACATATCCTATATTTGCTAGCAACTGATTTAATGTTTGCTAACATAACAGGTAAGAAATTGCTCAACATGACTAAGAAGCAGAACTTTTATCTATGTCTACTTACAATCTGTGCTTTTATTGTGAATTGTGCAATAACATCAACTTATATTTTTTTTTTAGATTTTATTTATTTATTTGAGAGAGCAAGTGAGGGACAGAGAGCACAGAGGGAGAGGGAGAAGTAGACTCCCCGATGAGCAGAGAGCCTCACGCAGGGCTTGATCCCAGGACCCCAGGATCATGACCCGAGCGAAAGGCAGACCCTTAACTGAGTGAGCGACCAGGCGCCGCAACATCAACTTATTGGTTGAGGGTCTGACGGTTCTTCTTCCAAATTATGTAACACATGAGTATTTTATCTGCCCTAAATCTACCTCCTTCAGACTTTTAAGAAATTCCTTTTATTTCTAGTGACTAAGAATTTGTGAAAAAGTCCATCTGTGCCCCCTGTGAATGCTCCTTGGTTGATAGATTCTGATATCTTAATGGGTATGTTTGAAATACCGAGTTACTAGATGATGATTTTCAGTTTCATCAAAAACTCTGACATAATTATATCATCATTAAGTAAATTTTTAAAATTATGAAGACATTACCTTTTCCTCATTTGTTACAGAAGAATCTGGATCCTTTCTTTTCTTCTTCAATTTTTTATCCTTACTTTGTTTTGTGCCACATGTCTGATAAGGCTGCAAATCAACTCGAGAATGAAACTGGTATCGACCACTTTCCACATCACAGTAGTAATAAATTCCAGTGGAAGGATCATAATATAATTGATTTTCCTTTCAAAGTCAAGAAAACGGTAAGTTCTAGTCAGGTACGATGAAATAAAATAAAAAAATAAACTTAATAACAATGCCAAATATATTCAAAAATAGTCAATGTTTCTTTCTTTTAAGAACTCTACTATTTTCTGAAGATAATGAGTAAAGATGACAGAGTGAAAAATGCTCCTGAGTTTCCAAAATACTTTACCATTCAATATTTGCTCTAATTTTCCTAGTACAAAAAATGAATACATTTAAATATTAAATTGAATCTCAAGAAACTGCCAATATTTAATCATTTTCAAACTTAGAGAAGCAGCAATTTCATATGGTTCAACTTAATACATTAATGAAAATGATAACAAAAAACCTTTCAGAAGTCATGAAAACTAAGGCATGCATCAGAAAAAACTGACCACAGAAAAAGTAATTCCAGACTCATTATCCTTATGATTACACAATAATGGTTTGGTATAAACCCCCCCAACCCTCCTTTCAGTGTCATAAAACCAATACTTGCTTTTTAGTGTTCATGACTAAAAGCCCTGAAGAAAAATTCAAAAATAAAATTAAGCTCAAAGACAACATTTTATATACAGAAACAGACTATCTTCATTAATTAGTTCTACTGTAAGTAATAAGTAAAAGAACCATGCAAAAAATGAATTTTGGCAAATCACGGATAAAAACTGGAAAGATAAAAAATTATGTAAACGTCTGTATTTATTACATACTGGCCCATACTCTATAACCAAGATTTAATTCAACAGTGTATATTTTATTTACATTATAAATTGATGCAGATAAGATACGGAAATGTCTTATGATATACTAAGGTTAAGCAAGTAAAACTGCCTGGAAAAGAGTATTTTTCTGTGATATTACTGCAATTTATTTTGTCTTTAACTCACTTTACGGATCTCTTACAAAAATATTTAGAATTCAGGGGCGCCTGTGTGGCTCAGTCATTAAGCATCTGCCTTCAGCTCAGCTCATGATCCCAGGGTCCTGGGATTGAGCCCCGCATTGGGCTCCCTGCTCCGCGGGAAGCCTGCTTCTCCCTCTCCCATTCCCCCTGCTTGTGTTCCCTCTCTCGTTGTGTCTCTCTCTGTCAAATAAATAAATAAAAATCTTAAAAAAAAAAAATTTAGAATTCAATCTTTTCCATAACTAAAAAACTGAATGGAAGCTTTCTAATCTTTATTACCAGTGATAATAAAACTTTCACAACTCAAACTTGTTTTATCTCTTATGTCTTTCAGTCTAAAACACATTTTCAAAAATTTAAGAAAAACTATTTAATTACACTAAAATGAAAACTAGTACAATAAAAAGGGCAAAACAATGAAGTCCCTAATTTACTGAAACATATAAGCAACAGAATATAGCTAACCATTTACAGAAGAGATGTCAGGAGGAAAGATACAGAAAGGAAGGTAGAAGAATGATGAAGACTAACATCATATACTTGTGAACTCTGTATTTTCCTCAAAACCAAACAAGTAATAGCTAGTCTCTTTGGTAATAAGAGTTTAAACATTAAGTTCCTGGGTATTGATTAGCATGGTCAATTAGCATACTCCTGTGAAAGAAAATTCTCTCTTTATAAGAGATTTAGAAAGTATACCAAGTACAAACCAACAAGCTAATGAAATCCTTTTCTAAGATATTTAGTATTATCATTATATTCCCTAGATTAGTTAACAATAGTTCCAGTGACTGGAATGGTGAAAATCTGCTTCACTTTTGGGTACCACATTCGATAATTTCTGAGGACCAGATCACGTTCCTAGACCACTAAGGCTGAGGTATATAGGTATGTAAGTTCCATCGTCATTGTCATCAAATCCTGAATGAAATACAATTAAGTACCAGATGTCAACAGCCGTAACACTGAATTATAAATCAAGAACTTTATTTTTAGCTTCTGTCCTAGTTAGTGGTCCATTACATGTCTTGATTCCACACAAATTTCCCTAGTTCTCAGTCCTAATATTGATTTTTTTTAAAGTGAAATGCTTAAAAGCCACAGAACTTTTAAACTAATAATAAACATGCTATTGAGAATTCAAAAAAAAGGTTTCCTCTAGAGTTCGAATGGATTCATAAGTACTTGAAACAATTTTTAAAAACTTCACACCAAGCCTAGAATTAACAATGTCACTTCCTTAAAATTCTATGAAAAAATGTTCGTTTAAGTTCTTAAACATTTTACAACAATGTAGTTAACTATCTGCTTTTATTAAAAAATGCTCTAACATTTTTGTGTTACTTTACATATAAAAGATCAGATCTTTCTTAAGTATAAGAAATACTTATACAATCACAATTAACTTATTTAATTAAAAACACAGAAATGTAGCTATTTTACAACTCTTTACTCATGTCAAATAACTTTGAATCAAATATAATTTTTCAATGCAGTTTCTTGCTTTTCTTAATTCAGCTTAAGGTTTAATACTTGGTATCAAGCAGCAAGTATACAACCATATAACATTAAACAGTCCAAGATACTTACAGAATCATAATAGAAACCAGTGCTGTGATCAAAATACAGTCCAGTGTTCTCATCATAACTAAATCCAGTCTGAGACACAGCAGCTTCTGCTGCAGCTCTCAAACTTTCAGCTAATGAAGAACCTTCTAAGGACGTATCTTCTGCTGCTAATACAGATGCTGGCTCCTAGGTAAGGTACATTCATGTCAAATAAGACAAAAACTTCCTTCTATCACTTTAAAAGTTAGCCGAATTAGAACAATAAATAGACTTAAAACAATTTTAAACAATAAGGCTTCAATTTCTGCAATGGAAAGAGATGACTATCAATTGCAGTTTGGTTCACCTCAAAAAAGTTACTAGTGTTTAGTTAATTCAATTTAACCTAGTTTTGAAGACATTAAAAGTGTGTGACCATTACTCAAAAACAGATGCCTGATACCATAAGATAGTTATCTACAAAATACAGACTCTGAAATATTCTTTAAGAATAATTACAGGTTCAAAGGGAAAAAAAAATTTGAAAAAGAGAGATGGAGGAAAAAGCTATAGATAACGTGAGATATCACACACCAAAAAGTTATACTGAATCTTGGGATCCTGGAATTACTGGGATCCTGCTTCAAACAAACAAAAAAAAATTATATGACACTCAGGCAAGAGTGGCAAGATGTATGACATAAAGTAAGCATTAAAAATATTTTAATGTGGGGGCACCAGGCTGGCTTAGTCAGTGGAGCGTGAGACTCTTAATCTTGGGGTTGTGAGTTTGAGCCTGATGTTGGATGGACAGATTACTAAAAAAATAAAATCTTTAAAAAAAAATTAGGGGGCGCCTGGGTGGCTCAGTTGGTTAAGCGACTGCCTTCGGCTCAGGTCATGATCCCGGAGTCCTGGGATCGAGTCCCACATCGGGCTCCCAGCTCAGTGGGGAGCCTGCTTCTCCCTCTGACCCTCTCCCCTCTCATGCTGTTTCTCTCTCTAATAAAAATAAAATATAAAAAAAAAAAATTAGTATGAACATGATATTGTGGCTGTTGCCCAAATTTTTTGACTGAGTGAAAATACAGAGACAAATTTTCTTTTAGTTTATGTACATCATTAATTTTTAGAACAGAGTAGAAAAACAATTACACATATTAATAAATTCCAGTTTTTGTTTCTTAAAAACTGTAATATTCACTGTATCATTACACATAGAATGTTTATAAACCTTGTATACGTTGTAATGGGCTAAAGAAGTCTCTTTTTCTATATAACAATAAATGATACATTTTGGGCATCAAGAGTTTCATGTTAAGCATCTCATTACCTGTGAATCTGAATTTGAGGCAAAATGGTCCTCTTCTGCACATTTAACATGTTCTGTTATATCGGTACCAGTGTAAGCATCATTTTCTATTTGTGACTGGTCTTCAGAATTAAAAGTAGAAGCTTCGATATCCTGATCTTGCTGAACTGAGAGTTCAGCCACTTTATCTGGAAGACTAACATCCTTATAGTATGTCTGATAATAATAATCTGTAGCAAAAGCAAATTAGGTGATATCATATTAGAAAAATGTATACAAGGAGAAGTTAATTCCAAACCACCAGCACTGAACATAAAACAGCACATAATGCTAACATATCATATTTTTACAGCTGTATACAATTTAACGATTAAATGGATGGTGCAGATAAAATGGCAGAAGTATATATCTTCGATTCTAATGTCACCTTCAGTATCCTCGCTGTCAAAATAAAAGTTAAAAAAAAGGTAGATTTGGATTTCCATAGCAAGAATAAAAAAAGAAAACAGGTAATAGGTTTTGTTCTGTCAAAAAAAAGAGCAACTCTCAATCACATACTACCTGAATACTGTTGCATTATCAAATGACAATGGAAATAAAGATCAAGAGTTATGGGGTGCCTGGGTGGCTCAGTCGTTAAGCGTCTGCCTTCGGCTCAGCTCATGATCCCAGGATCCTGGGACTGAGCCCCGCATCGGGCTCCCTGTTCCGCGGGAAGCCTGCTTCTTCCTCTCCCACTCCCCCTGCTTGTATTCCCTCTCTCGCTGTGTCTGTCAAATAAGTAAAATCTTTAAAAAAAAAAAAAAAGTCCAAGGGTTGTTTTTACTGTCATATTTCTCTCATAATGATGACTTAAAAAAAAATATATCATGGGGGCACCTGGGTGGCTCAGTCGTTAAGTGTTTGCCTTCGGCTCAGGTCATGATCCCAGAGTCCTGGGATCTAGCCCCACACTGGGCTCCCTGCTCCCCACCGGGAAGCCTGCTTCCCTGCTTCTCCCTCTCCCCCACCTGACCCCTTGGCTTGTGTTCCCTCGCTCGCTCTCTGTCAAATAAATGAAAATCTTTAAAAAATAAATAAATAAAATATATCATACAAATATGTAATGTTAATAACAATGCTGTGTTTAGCAATTTAGTTAAATTACATACTGAATAAAACAAGGCAAAACTTAATGGAAAGATCGTTTCTTCTGATCCCTATTTATTAAAACTCAGTTGCTCAGTTATTTTACCTCACAATGTCACTCATGAGGTCATGGCTGTGAGCTATCACTCCCATAAGGGCCTAAGACACTGACATTGAACACAATGCTAAGTGGAATGCATCAACAAGAAAATACATGTGCCTGGTCTCAAGGAAGGCCAGACATGAGTAAATGGTTCACAGCACGGCAAACATTACTCAGTTAAAGTGCCACCAAAAACACATTAGCATTATTATATATTTATAGAATAACATTTCTATTTTCCCACCAGAAGAACACAGAGATTATCTGAAAATACCAAATCATATGAGAAGTCAACATAACAGTTCTCAGATCTAGATGTATGTCTGTTTTAAATTTAAAGAAAACTCCAACTTAGCATGATGTGAATGTAACAGCACTAAGATATCTTCACTATAAGCTGAATACCTGAGATTGCCCAAGCAGGGTGGTTCTCTGTTTGAACTTCTACATCAGACTTCTTATTGTCTTCATTTCTCCCACAATGGAGTATTTTACTGAGCTCTTCTACCTAAAAGAAAACACAGCTTTAGGAAATTAAATCATTTAGCAATCTAATAATATACACACCATTCTCCTGAAATTACAATAATTATTTTTCTTGAAGTTTTAGTACCAAAGCAGCTAGTTTCCTTTTCAGAAAAATTAAAAATACTATAATTAACTTTCTTTCACCTTTCACATTTGTAGAGGGAAATGTTTTTATTCTTATACTCTTGCTTAACCTCAAAATATTCCCTCCAAAATGAACTTACGTGAACTAAATTAAGAGGACTTTGTGAAGATGCTCCCTTATTTCTAACAGTAAGAATGTTTCTATACTAAAATTTTTAATCAGTTAGCAGTTCTTCCTAAAGAATTAGTTTAAAAGGGTGCCTGGGTGGCTCAGTCGTTAGGCGTCAGCCTTCGGCTCAGGTCATGATCCCAGGGTCCTGGGATCAAGCCCCGCATCGGGCTCCCTGTTCCGCGGGAAGCCTGCTTCTCCCTCTCCCACTCCCCCTGCTTGTGTTCCCTCTCTCACTGTGTCTCTCTCTGTCAAATAAACAAATAAAATCTTAAAAAAAAAAATTAGTTTAAAAAACCATTAATTCCCATTCATCAAATTAAATTATCTAGTATTATTCAGGGTCCTCCACCTGGAATTACCTATTCACTTAAATATATTAATACTCACTTGTATGCTTTAAATGCACTTTTTTTTTCTTTAAACAGAAGACAGTAGTCTTAGGACTACACAACTGCAGCAGAAAGGAAGAGAGGTGACTGCCTCAGAAGGGCCTGTCTTCCCTGTACCTCACCGTCAAAGGCTAGAAAAAATGTTCTCTTTTAGATCTTTAGATTAAAAATATAGAGGGGTGCCTGGGCAGATCAGTAGGTTAAGTGTCTGCCTCCGCTCAGGTCATGATGCCAGGGTCCTGGGATCGAGCCCCGCATCAGGCTCCCTGCTCAGCGGGGAGTCTCTGCTGCTCCCCCTGCTTGTGCTCTCTCGCTGTCAAATAAATAAAATCTTTTAAAAAAATAAAATAAAAATTTAGAATTATAAAAGGGTTTTTTAAAAGGAATTTTAAGGGGATATTTTGCTCCCCTTTCCGCATGATAGTTTAACCATATGTGTAGTCTCCTAGCAGAGTCCTTATGCATTCATTTTAAGTGTTCAAAAACCAGTTATTACACAAACACTATTTTCTATAACGTCATATTAACAACCTATACAACAGACAGAATGCACTACATCTCAGTAGTTATTTTCATAGATCATTTGATAAAAAAGCACAACAAAGTTTGCTGATTTTTCAGTGTACAGCCTTTATGTGCAGTTTTAGGAAATATACCAATATATTACAAAGGACTACACAAGTTTACATTAATAATTACAGGGAAATAACTTGTTGGGAGAGTGTAACTGCCCAACAAATCAAGCTGGAAAAAAATATTACGCTCCTTTTTAAAATTAAAAAGTGACAGTTAAATACTTATCTTTACCCCATTTTATGAACATGTAGTGTCTCTAACAAAGACAGTTTGAGCCCCCCTACTTTCACCAGAAAACTCAAGCTGGTAAATGCCCAGAAAAACAACCTGACACATGCATAGTGTTCAACAGTTTGTAAAATTCTAAAACTGTTTGTTCATGCTTAATCTGATTTAACCTTCACTTGTGTGGTACTAACACTCATTTTATGGACAACTGAGCTCAGCATCAGTTCACACACCGAGTGAGTGATAAATGGTATTCCGCTTCAAGTCCAGAGCTTTAACTCAAAAGTGATGCATAAAAAATAACATAAATGTTCCTAATGCCAAGGGAACGTCACAAGTGAGAATGAAAAGTAAGGTAATGAAGTTCACTTCCCACCAGCAGCTCGCGCACTTATCCAAATCCAGGAACCCTAACTCTTAGACTAGCTTCAAATGTACTTGGAATTATAATACACGTGAACTTTTATTTCTTTCAGATACTCTATAGAGCAGTTCTCCGCCCCTGCCAGGGAGCCCTTCCGAGGCTATCAGAGGCTTCGGAAGCCTCCCCTTGGGCTGGATGGGGCGCGGGGCTGGAGGCGGACCGCGCACCTGGGTGCGGAGCTCCTGGTTGTTGCTCTCTGCGCTCTGGTACAGCCGCTCCGTGTGATGCAGCAGCTTCTCGATCTCCCGCACCTGACGCTTGCAGCTCCGCAGCTCGCGTTCCAACTTCTCCACCTTCCGCCTGAGCTGGGCCAGCTCAGGCTCAGGGGAGGGAGGCGACGACGGCGACAACGAAGGCGACGGAGCCTCGGAGGCCATGGGGTCCAGCGCAAGGCAGCCCGTAGGCGCGGAGGGACTGCGCTCACGCTGAGGCGGACGCCGTGGGGGCCAAAAACCATGAGAGCGAGCGGGCAACGAAAGCTGGCCTCAGACCGGCCGGGCCGGCCCGGCCCCTGGCCATGACGCCTTGAAGCTCCTTGCCTGTAGCCTAAAAGACTAAGGGCAATGAGCAAGAGGACAGAGGATGCGCCCGGCCCAATCTGCCAGACTTTGAAACGGGGAAACTTTATTGGCAACTACCTTTCCCAGCAACCGAAAGACCTGGAAAAACGCTGGCGAAATGGTCGGCCCAGGGAAGCGGAGGCCAGAAACACTCTGAAGCTTCCTGGGCTGAACCGGAAACGAGGGCTTTGGTGGTGGGCGGCACCAAAACCTAAAGGGAAGCTACGGGTACTGGGAAGGGCCTTAACGGCCCATGCGCAGTCTCTCTAGCTTAGCGCTAGGGTACTTGTGCGCTTGAAGAGTCAGTTTGAAAGCCTAGCCCTGGTGATAGTTTGAAGGTCGCTGCCTCTGGCCTTGGGTTTTTGCACTTGCCTATGTCGGGGAGCAAGAATTCCAGTCTCCTCAAAGGTCCATCTAGCTGCACGAGGAATCAAATTCACATGAGACAGGAGAAAAATCAAATTTAATAGGCATAGGGATGAGGAACTCCACATAGACGTGGAAATTACAAAAATAGGCACAATGAGGTATATATGTCATTCTGAACTAAAAAGGAGATAGGAGTCTGGGACTTCAGATGAAAGGAAGGCACTTTCATAGAGCGATAAGATGGTAATTAGATGTTTGCCCTACCATACAGATGGCTCACTCAGATAAAATTTATCTCTGTTAATAACCCTTACTCTGGAAAAGACCCCAATTTAGATTCTTCTGTGTGGTTAAGGGAGGACAAAAGTTTCTCTTGAGCTTTCAGGGTCTAAAGTGACTTAAGCTCCAGATAATCCGCAAGCCAAAGTGGCGCATGGGGGCGGGGGGGAGGGGCGGTGTCCTGTCTTGTATCCCTTCACCTACTAGCAAAAAGTTTTCACACTTTTTGCAGAGTTCACTTTGCAGCTCTTCACTTTACAACACTTTCCAGATGAGAACACTGAAAAATAATTTGTCAAGGTTTATAGAGATAATGCTAGACCAGGGCTAGAACATCGTTTTCTGATGCTCTGCTTTTATTTACCATTTCTGCTGATTTCGTGAGTTTAGGCCCCCAGGAAATGAAAGCAGATTCATTAGGTCTGAGTTGCAGAGAGGAGCATCCCTGGTGGGAGAATAAGCAGCTAGATTCTGTTAAAGTAGGAGAGAAAAATGCTCTGGTTCAGCAGATTTCTTTGGTGTAACACCTGTCTGGAACTGGCATTTGTTCACCAGCCTTTAAACTGATGAGGGCCTCCTGAAACACCTTTCCTTCACCAAGGTCGATTAGAATTATAGCCTGAGCTCAAAATGCTGCGCCTGAGACCTATGGAGGTCAGTGCCTATGTCTTGCCAGTCCTTTCCCAGGGTCCAGCACTGTGCTTGTCACAGAGCAGGTATCCTTAAATGTTTGCTGAACACAGCCAAACAAAAGAATCATGTTTGGTGTCCCAGTTCAGTGTGCTTTTTGTCACTTGCCCACATCCTCAGTCACAGGCAGTGAGTCCTGCAGTGGGGAATCTCCCTTTTCTCAGTCCTGCACACATACTTTAGCCCCTAAGAGTCCTTCTACAAGGCACCTGATGTCAAGGCAACAGTGATCTAACCATGAAAGGATGTTTAGTGAGAAGACACAGCATGTCCTCCCTGATGTAAAACAGAGATGTGCTGGGAAAAAAAAATTCAGACTTGCCTTAATGCATTATGACTCTAGTCAAGAATTTATCAAAACCGTTTGAAATAAAAACTATATTTGCCACTTTCTCCACCTTTGGGGAAATCCCATGAATACCACCTATAAGGTAACTTTAAGATAGAGTGTACTTCCTAGGTCCTGTTTTTACAGATGAGAAATTTCAAGTTTTAACCTTTAATTAGCAAATGAATAAATACTTATTAGCTACTACCTGAAGCAGTGTTTCTTTGGCTTGTCTTAAAGGTAATCCATTTAAGCCTAAATTCTGGCCTCATCATGCTATTAGTCTATAACCTCTGTTAGTCTGGAAGAAAAGAGTGACAATTTTTTTTTTTTTTAAGAAAAAAGAGAGAGCCTTGTGTATCAGGAATTGCATTAAGGTTAGAAACAGCAGTTAGTCTACAGTGGCTTATTAAACAAATTAGGAGGTTATTCTATTAAAGAAGTCCAGAAACGGGCTTCCAGAGCTGGTTTAGTGGCTTCACCAGGTCTTCAGGACCCAGGCTCCATCTGTCTCTGCTCTGCTAATCTCAGAGCATTAGTTCCAGCCTTCAGGTCAATTCAC
The DNA here is from genome assembly GCF_003265705.2 of Callorhinus ursinus. NCBI lineage: Eukaryota > Metazoa > Chordata > Mammalia > Carnivora > Otariidae > Callorhinus > Callorhinus ursinus. The sequence continues at coordinate 3,163,503 of NW_027397085.1, forward strand.
TGTACAAGATAGCACTGGACAAGAAGACTTTCCCATGAGGTGTCTGGTTGGCTCAGTGGAGCATGTGAGTCTTGATCTTGGGGTTGTAAGTTTAAGACCCACGTTGGGTTTAGAGAATAATTAAAAATAAAATCTTAAAAAAAGAAAAAGACTCTTCCAAAGCCCCATTCAATGAGTTCTGTTTATATCTCAACACCCACCCTTGCTACAAGTGTGGCTAGGAATTGTGTGTGTGCGTGTATGTGTGTCTTTCTAAGCTGGACACATTATTCCCAATAATAAGGGGTTCTATAAATATGGAAGAGAGGGGGGAGTGCATGGGGTGAGTAGGTGAACAGCAGTTTTTACCAGAGGTAGTTTTCATATCAAAAGTGACTTACTGTAGTGGGCGGGGCCAGTGCCCTACAGGAGCAAACCAGCTGACACTCTTCACAATTTGATTTTGATTCTGTAATATTTTCTTAGCTACTATTTTGTACCTCAGATTGTAGTCACAGTTCTTAGTTCACAACACATTATCAACATTGGCCCATGAATGGCTCCTCTATCTTTTTGTTTTGGTTTGGTTTTAGTGTCACTCTATATCCCCAGTCCCCAGTCTCATTACCTCCTTTCTGCCAATGGGCACCCACTCTTACATGTCTGCTATATGTCTTTAAATATAAATCTATATATGTTTTGTGTCTGTATTCATTTTACATAAATAGTATTTGGGTTTTTTAAAGATTTTATTTTATTTGACAGAGAAAGAGCGAGCACAAGCAGGGGAAGCGGCAGGCAGAGGGAGAAGTACAAGCAGGCTTGCCACTGAGCAGGGAGCCCAATGTGGGGCTTGATCCCAGGGCCCTGGGATCATGACCTGAGCCGAAGGCAGATGCTTAACCAACTGAGCTACCCAGGCGCCCCTAGTATTTGGTTTTAAATCTTAAACTGTTTCTTATTTTTTCCATGGTAAAAAGATGTTTTTTAAAATTCGTACGTATTGCTATATACACATCTAAGTGCTGCATAGTATTCCAAAGTGTAAGTATACCACATTTACTTTATCCATTAGTTGTCAACATCTAAGTTATCTCCAACTGAGATATCAATTATTCTCCATTGATACCACAACGAAAACCCTTATTCATTCCACTTTATTGGCCTGTGCATTCATTTCTTTGGAATATGTAGCAAGACATGTGATCTCTGGTTCCTAGGGCAAACATTTAATTTCACTCTATTCCACTAGGCTGCTTTCCAGAATGGCTGTATGTTCCCTTCACTAAAGAGGCAAAATCTCCCCTCCACCTTTGAATCTGGGTTTGGCCATGTGATTTGCTTTGGCCAGCTGAATGAGATGATTTCCAGAACTGTGGACCAGTTCTAATCCTACATCTCAAGAGGCCCTAGTATTTCTGCTTGCTTTCTTGGATTTCTTCTATTGCCAGGAGAAGAACATGCTCAGGTGTGCCTGTTGGCCTTAAATGGGGGATAAATGACACATGGAACAGATCTGTTCCAGCTGAGATAATCCAGCTAAGCCAGCCTACAGTAGAGGTCTCAGGAAACCCTCAGACTATTGGCAATCCCAGTGGAGATCAGCCGGCCACCAAATCACCCCAGGCTTGGGAGAAATAATAAATGATATTTATTGGAAGTTTGGGGGTATTTTGTATGTGGCAATAACGGATACTCAACCTGATCTAGAGCCACTCCAGGATCCTGTGAGTTTCAGCAGGCCAAGTACCAGGGATATTCCCATATTCTGCAACAGAGGAATATTGTCAATTAAATAAAACCTGATTTATATTCAATTTCTTTTAGAATGTCATCAATTCTATATTTAATGACCATTCACCTGTCATAATTTATGTTGGATTCAATGGGTAGCCAACACTCTCCTATCTGACCCTACTGTTTGATGTCACACAAGAATATCTGGGGAGCCATAGCATTTCAACAGTTCTGATTTATTGCTCCATATTACTTTTGGTCAATTGACCATTACCTGTTTCCTTCCCCTGGAGACCTAAGGAAAGAATGGGTGCGTGTAACACTAAAACAACGGAGTGGTGGTAAAGGAAGGAAGCCAAAGGAAACGAGGCAAGCCCCTCTTCACCCCCAGCTGAAATACTTACATTTTGCACTTTCATTTTATGATTGTATAATGAATTTTAAAATTACCATATTGTAAGTTTTCCCATGCTACCCCTCCCCCCTCCACCTCTCTACACACATCCCCGATATTGAGAATGCTGCTCTCTGAGGAGAATCCATCTTCACTGGACTGATTCTAGGCCTTCAAGAGGCAAAATCAATGCTTTAGACTAGAACAGTGCTTTCTCAAACTCTATGCTGAAGGACAATTTAAAAAAAGTTCCAACTCATTGCGGATTGATACTTTTGTAAAATACAATAAAATCTATGAGTGAATAGGCGAAAATAAGGGATGCAATCGGTGTGGCTGGGCAGTATGAAAGGATTCCCCTTGAATATTTAGTTTTTAAAAGATGCAAGTTAAAGATTGAGTATTTTGTTACTTGGCTACTTGAGCAGTGCTTCTTTGAATGCTACTGGTCATCAGGTCAGGAATTCATTAGTATTAAAATTGGATAAAAAATGCAAAAGCTAGCAACCATGCATCACTGCTAAATTCTTTTGAGGCTGTTGATGGCTTGGTGGTATCCTATCCTTTTAGGCATCCTACAGCCTAAATGGGAAGGCCATGGTTTTCTTTAAAAATCACTCAAGCCAGCCTATGCTGAACCATGTCTAATTGTCCAAAGCTGGGAACACAGGTAATATCTTTGTCCCGAGACTGAGCCTGTAAGAAACTTTTATTCAAAACGTTAACTTCATTCATTTTCTCACTACCTCCAAAGATCCTGGGACTTAAACCCTTTCAGGATTTAATTTTAAAATGTGTTTTGTGGCAGATTCTGCTAGTTGTTAACCCAATAGTCATTCTCTTTCCTTCTTACAAGAGAACCTGAATTTTGTTCAGGGTAACAACACACCTAAGCTGGGTGACCATGTGACAGAGTTATAGCCAAGGAGGTGTAATTGGAAGTCTAGAGGCAAGGTTCCTGGCAAAGCTATTGCTTTCCAATAAAAAAGGACAGATTCAGCCTTTTGCCTTGCCCTTCTCTTTCTTTTTATTCTTTCTACCTGGAAAGTAGATATTACGCTGGAGGTAGAGCAGCCTCATTGTGACCATGAAGCAATCATGAACATGAACACCACATCTTAAGGAAAGCAAACCAGAAGGACAGAAGGATCCTGAGATGTTGATGATACTGTGAACTGCCTGTCTCTAGACTTCCTCTTAGGTAAGAAAAATAAATCCCTTTTAATTAAGTCACCATGGTTGGATTTCTAGTGCATTCAGCCAAATGTAAGGCCTACATGACATAGTCCCTTTTATGTAGAGTAGTTCATCTACTTGTTAGATGTCTTCATAGTTTTTAATAACCTTATTTTTAAATGAGTAAAGCATTTACTACACTGGTCTCTAGGCACACTTTATAAAAATTTCACTCAAGCAATGACTGCTTATCAAATGACACTAAGTCTTAGAACTTCTGACTTCCTGGTGTTGTTTTGATTAGCAATGGAAGATTTGAGAATACACAGCCTTTTTCTTTCGACCATCTTTTGTTTTTCCTCCATGTGACAGGTCTAAGAAAATTTCTAGTTAAGAAACATCTCTGTTGGCTCAGACATGAAAGTTTTATACCTCCCAAACTTTTCTCCAGGAGTCAAATATTAATTAACTGACAAGTCCCCAACAATTAATATCTTAAAACTTACTAGGAGTTTGCAAAGAAATTTTTGTGGATTTTTTCCACCTGATGTGACATAAAAGTGTTCCTGGTGTGTTTTGAAGTTTTTGGCTTTTCTTCTTTCCCTTTGCTAAATACTAATCAAGAAATGAGTATCGATGTTGTAACCAGGGTGGAAAGAGAAGACTGGCTGACTGTGTGTGTGTGTGTGTGTGTGTGTGTGTGCGCGCACATTTGTATATGTTACATGGGTTCAAAGTGCAGATTGCACTTTGTTACATTTGCAAATAACTGATTCAGGCTTTTACAAATGAGTAGTAAATTTGCTGTGAGACTAAAATTGCTCTTAAAAATAAATTCCGTTTAAAAAAATAAGTAGCAAACGGTATCCCTGTGTATTGAGCACCCCCAGCACACAGTCAAGATAGCAAGTGTTCAGTATATGCTTGCTGAATTGAGGTAAAGCATGTAAAGTGCACAGGAGGACCCGAGTTATATATTAAACAGATGGCTGGAGTGGTATAGAACTGCTGAAGTCAGAGTTTACAAGCTGAAAAAAGCTATGTGAAACACTGGAGATGTGTGATTATTCCCTGGTCTCACTGCTTCTCAGCATGACAAGTGATCTGCATATATGTGGCCAGGATGCAGCCACTCTGCACTTGGCTCTTTCCATTGAGCCCAGGCTTGGCTTCATAATCCTCAATTCTTCTCTTTCTTCTTATTCTCCCTGTCCTTCAACACAACTACCTAGCTGGCCATAACCCATCCATGACATGATCGTGTGTGATAAAGCCTTAAATCATCTGTGTAAGAACTAGAGAGTTGGGAACACAGAATAAGACATAGGCCTTTAATATGGTTCTGCTAATATTCTTCTTCATCTTTATTTCTGATATATGCAAAAAATCTTCAAGATGGGCTTTAAAGGCCAACTTGGGTAACATCTCTTTGTTCAACAAATATTTATGGAACACCAGCTTTGTTCCAGGCATGGTGCTGGGCTCTGGGGGTACAATAGTGAATGAAAATAGAGTCAGTTCATAGTCATTTACAGTCTAGTGGGGGAGAGATGCATTATTCAAGAAATCACACAAAAGTATAATTATAAAATGAGATTACTATATCACCAGGAATGTATCATCCATTGAATGCAATTTGTTTCATAGAACCACAAGTCTAAAAATGTAGTGGAAGATATGCTTAAAGGACAAAAGTACTAAAAATTATCAGAGAAAACAGAGTAAGGGAAATATCCTTAGAGAAGGTAAGGAGCTTGAAAAAAAAGGACAGGTTTAGGGGCTGGATTGGGAGCAAGGAAACACTGCTCAAGAAGGGAGAGCATGCATTGCCCTGGAAGAGCTAGGCAGGTGGGTGAGAGGAAGGACCACCATGAAGGCTATTGATGCAGGGCCCAAGAACTGCTTGGAAACTGAGCCATAATCACTTGCAGTTTGTCCTGCTTTCATTCAGGGGAATGTTTCTACCGCCTGCACCAGGGGACTCTGATAACTGCCTTCCCTTGGGATCCATGAGGACTCCATTTCTGCTGCATCCGCCCCCCCAGATTGCCTAGGAGGACTCAAAGACCACGCCCTCTCCCCATTTGGCGTTTCCCCAATGCACACAATACTTCACCGGCGAACATATAGGATAGGGAAAGGACTGATGGGATCCTGTACTGGACCCCCCAGTGGAGTTAGGATAGAGAAGCATCACACACTTGTACTTGAGGTGGGGTTGCTGACTGAATGTATCTTGATGCTGGAAGAGCCTTCTTCTTCCCTCCCTGCTCTTTTCTCCATAGGACAGAGTAGTAGCTATTAACAACTCTCTAGTGATAATTAAAACTATTTAAGAGTATAAAATAGAAAATTAAAATTAACCAAAGGAAGTGCCAAGAATATAGATTTACCTTCTTGATGTTTTGAGGTAGGGCCTGGACGTAATCCCATCATTTACTGAAATACATGTACTTTTTTTTTTTTAAGATTTTATTTATTTATTTGAGAGAGCGAGAATGAGAGAGAGAGAGAGAGCACATGAGAGGTGGGAGGGTCAGAGGGAGAAGCAGACTCCCCGCTGAGCAGGGAGCCCGATGCGGGACTCGATCCCGGGACTCCAGGATCATGACCTGAGCCGAAGGCAGTCGCCTAACCGACTGAGCCACCCAGGCACCCCCATGTACTTCTTGCTTCACTTGAGTTCATGAGAATTAAATGTGAGCTCACAATGAAGGATTATTTACTCACCAAAGTCATAGCATTCATTTGTTGAAACAGTCTTGTAAAGAGAAAAGGCAGATTGTGGGCCTAACCACTTCTTTATTATCCTCGTATGTTGATTAGATGTAGTCATGGTATTCCAACTGGCATTAAATGTATCTTCATATGACAGAGTTATAAATAAATTAAGGTTCATCCGAATATATGCCAAAAACCTTAAAAAGAAACACAAAATTGGGTGTTTATGCAGCTCATTGGGGTTACAGAGGATATAATTGTGTAGAATTAACTTGATAAATTAGTGAAGTGGTATAAAGCAAGAGCGACATGTGTGGGTTAGTAAAGTAACTTTTTTTTAAAGATTTTATTTACTTATTTGGAAGAGAGAGAGCACACAGAAGTGGGGGATGGGGGTGGGGAGAGGGAGAAACAGACTCCCTGCTGAGTGCTGAGCCTGATGTGGTCCAACTCGGGCCAGCTGTGGATCCCTGAGATCATGACGTCAGACGCTTAACCCGCTGAGCCACCCAGGCACCCTGTAAAGTAACTTTTGGATAGAGACATGTTAACTGAATTTTAGCTCTGCTACATACTAACTGTGTGACTTTGGGCCAGTTACTTAAGCACACTGTGCTTCAGTTTCCCCATAAGCAAACCAGAAGTTAAGTGATACCCTTCAGGGAGGATGGTGGGAGGATGAAAAGCAATAATGCAGGGAAAGTGCTAAATTTAGAACCTGGCACATGGTAATATTAATTATTATGATGATTGTTCTTTAATAAATGTTTATATAGTACTTGCTATATGCCAGGCGTTGTCTAATTATTTTACAAAAATAATTCATTTACATACTATTATGTGGTAGGTACTGCTTTAAGCACCAAGTAGGTATTAACCCGTTTCTCATCACAATCCTGTACAACAAGTACTATTATTATCATTATCCCAAAATCCTGTGGGATAGGTACCTCCATTTCTGGATGAAGAAATTGCAGCCCAGAGATTAGAGAACTTCATTAAAATAACCCAGCCAGTAAGAGTCAGAGCTGGCATTTAAAATTCAGACAATCTGATTTCAGAGGGCAATGCTCTTAGCAATATGCCATCAGTTCTCTGCACCTTAGCATCATCATCCTCATCCTCATCAGCACCATTGTCTTGAACCATAAACCAAATATGATGCACAGGCATTAATGTATATATGCTTATTGGTTATTAAAGTTTTTTTCTACACAATAGATGTTTTCATAAAATGTGTATGTCACTTTTGAAAACAAAATTATATTATAAGTGCAGAAGTAGGCTTCCTAATAAAAAAGCATATATGGAATCATTCTAGAAAACTTTAAAAAATTAATAGACAGGAGCAAGTGGCTGGCTCAGTCAGTAGAACATGTGACTCGATCTCAGGGTTATTAAGTTTGAGCCCCATATTGAGTGTAGAGATTACTTAAAAATAAAAAAAAATCTTTTAAAAAATGATTAGAATAGCCAAAGGAATGTTGAAAAAGAAAACCATAGCTGGTGGCATCACAATTCCGGACTTCAAGCTGTATTACAAAGCTGTCATCATCAAGACAG
>NW_027397085.1:3171082-3192050 GCF_003265705.2 Callorhinus ursinus
TCATCAAGACAGTATGGTACTGGCACAAAAACAGATGCATAGATCAATGGAACAGAATAGAGAGCCCAGAAATGGACCCTCCACTCTATGGTCAACTAATCTCCGATAAAGCAGGAAAGAATATCCAATGGAAAAAAAGACAGTCTTTTCAACAAATGGTGTTGGGAAAATTGGACAGCCACATTCAGAAGAATGAAACCGGACCAATTTCTTACACCACACACAAAATATAGACTCAAAATGGATGAAAGACCTAAATGTGAGGCAGGAATCCGTCAAAATTCCTGAGGAGAACACAGGCAGCAACTTCTTTGACCTCAGCTGCAGCAACTTCTTGCTAGACATGTCTTCAAAGGTAAGGGAAACAAAAACGAAAATGAACTATTGGTACTTCATCAAAATAAAAAGCTTTTGCACAGCTTAGGAAATAGTCGATAAAACTAAAAGACAACCTACAGAATGGGAGAAGATATTTGCAAATGTCTAATCAGATAAGGGGCTAGTATCCAAAATCTATAGAGAACTTACCAAACTCAACACCCAAAGAACAAAAAATGCAGTCAAGAAATGGGCAGAAGACATGAACAGACATTTTTCCAAAGAAGATGTACAAATGGCCAACAGACACATGAAAAAAATGCTCAACATCACTCGGCATTAGGGAAATACAGATCAAAACCACAATGAGATATCACCTCACACCCGTCAGAATGGCTAAAATTAACAAGTCAGGAAACAACAGATGTTGGCAAGGATGCGGAGAAAGGGGAACCCTCCTACACTGTTGGTGGGAATGCAAGCTGGTGCAGCCGTTCTGGAAAACAGTATGGAGGTTCCTCAAAAAGCTGAAAATAGAGCTACCCTACGACCCAGCAATTTCACTACTGGGTATTTACCCCAAGGATACAAATGTAGTGATCTGAAGGGGCACCTGCACCCCAATGTTCACAATGGCAAAGCTATGGAAAGAAGTCAGATGTCCGTCAACAGATGAATGGATAAAGAAGAGGTGGTGTGTGTGCGTGTGCGCACGCACACACACACACACACACACACACACACACACACAGTGGAATATTACTCAGCCATGAAAAAGAATGAAATCTTGCCATTTGCAACAATGTGGATGGAACTAGAGGGTATATTATGCTAAAGGAATAAGTCAGTCAGGGGAAGAGAAATATCCTATGATGTCACTCATATGTGGAATTTAAGAAACAAAACAGATGAACATCGGGGAAGGGAAGGAAAAATAAAGTAAGACAAAAGAGAGAGGGAGACAAACCATAAGAGACTCTTAACTCTAGGAAATAAACTGAGGGTTGCTGGAGGGGAGGCGGGTGGGGGGATGGGGTAACAGAGTGATTAAGTGAGGGTGTGTGATGTAATGAGCACTGTATGTTATATGCAACTGATGAATCACTAAATTCTACCTCTGAAACTAATAATACACTATATGTTAATTAATTGATTTTAAATTAATAAAAAAAGATTAGTAGGACAAAACATCTGTGAGCAAGTTTAAGGGCTCCTTAATAATTCCCCTTTTTTTTTTTTAAATTCCCTGTCTTTTTTAAGGGACTGCTATAAAATTATTTTCTTGGGGCACCTGGGTGGCTCAGTGGGTTAAGAGGCTGACTCTTGATTTTGGCTTAGGTCATGAGGTTGAGCTCCACGTCGAGCTCTGTGCTGAGCATGGAGCCTGCTTAAGGTTCTCTCTCACCCTCTCCCTCAGCGGCCCCCACCCTCTTTCTAAAAATAAATAAAATCATTTTATTAATCATCCCTACTTGCCTCTCATATTAATAGAGTGAACATATGTGAAAACATTTTATAAACTATTTTTTAAAAACCTGTGGAAATATAAGCTACAATGATCTGGTTTTTGGACCCTCACAGATTCAGAAGAGTATTCATTTGTGTGTAATATAAATAGACATATACATGCATGCACATCCTTGTAAAGTTTCTCAAGAGTTATATACTTTTCTATCCATGTCGGTTGCTCCTGGCGATGTAGGACTGCTGACCGGAAGGGGGCTTTTCTCAAATCCTTTTTACAAAGACCAAAAAAACGAAATGAAGAAATATGACAAAACACATTTTGACCAGAAGGTGGCAGTAAAGCATTGGTATTTCCCAAAGATTCCAGGCACAAGAATTAACTTCTGGTAGGTGTGGCATATCCATGGAGACAAAATATTGCCTGGAGGTTCTGATCATCCAAATCCTGTGGGCACCTCCCTATCCCCACCTGCCTCATCCTGCCCTGGAGGAGCCAAGTCTCAGACAACAGATTATGGGGACGCACTGTGACCAGCACTGCCATCGGAAAAACACAGGGGCTCTAGGAGCGAGGTCATTTATCTGAAAATTATGTCCCCATCTTGGAATCCTCATTTAAGTTAACTTTATTGCATAAATGGAATGATTACTGGGATATTGTGATCATCTTATTTTAACTCTTGGATGAAGTTTTTCTATGTACCCATTTTTCTGTATCTAAAAATATGATTTCTCTTTGCTCTTCATGTAAGGAATGGCAAAAAATTATTGGGAGAAATGGTATATCCTTTAATTTGGTCCCCTCACCACTCACCCCAGGCAATCAAGAAGACCTCTAGAAGGCTCCCTTAATGCTAGGAAATGCACATTGGTGTTGTCTAGTCTAGACTGGGCCTGGAGTTCATAAAGGAAAAGAAGGTTTTCCGCCACTTGTAAGGAAGAATTTATTCAGGACTGTTGCCACAGGTGTAGATGTCAAGACTAGGGCAATAGGAGAAAGAGATTTGACTCAACTCCAAAGACCATGAGAAGTGGAAATTTATAGCCAAGGAGCAGGGGTGGAGTTTGGGGGGGAATAACTTCAAGAGTCTGATGAAAGGAGACATATGGGGCGCCTGGGTGGCTCAGTTGTTTAAGCGACTGCCTTCGGCTCAGGTCATGATCCTGGAGTCCCGGGATCGAGTCCCAGGATCGAGTCCCAGGATCGAGTCCCAGGATCGAGTCCCAGGATCGAGTCCCAGGATCGAGTCCCGCGTCGGCCTCCCTGCTCGGCGGGAAGCCTGCTTCTCCCTCTGACCCTGTCCCCTCTCAGGGCTCGCTCTCTCTCTCTCATTCTCTCTCTCAAATAAATAAATAAAATCTTAAAAAAAAAAAAAGAAAGGAGACATAATGGGGGTGTGGTTTGCATATCAAAGGCAATTCCACAGGCAAGTGGTTTGCTATCTCTAGGAAGTAGCTAACCCTGGGAGGGGCAGCCACTCCTTTTGTGTGTCTACAAGGCCCCAGGATGTCAAAGCACCATAAAATAGAGAAAAAAGGATGAAAAATGATTAATATAAAGTGCTTTGCATCTAGCTTCCAAAACACTTTTTCTGTCAACCAACCAACTACCTCACAAAATTAGGAAGCACTGAATAAGCAAGATCATCTGATTTCACCTAATAATCATGATACATAACATTTACTTAGTTCTTCTATATGCTACCTCTTGTGTATGCACTTTAAATGCTTAGTTGTATTTAATCCACATATTTGTATCTCAATTGTAGTGATGGTTATATGTGATAAAGCACCACAGAATTACACACAAAACTCTACCAAAAAAAAAAATTATATATATATGGTGCCTGGCTGGCTCAGTTGGTAGAACATGTGACTCCTAATCTTGGAGTTGTGAGTGCCAGCCCCATACAGGGCATAGAAATTACTTAAGAAAAGAAAACAAAAACAAAACAACACAAAAATGAGTGTATGAAAAACTGGTGAAATCTGAGTAAAAACTATAGTCTAGTTAATTAGATTTGCCAATTAATTTCCTGGTTTTGATCATGCACTATAATTAAATTAGATTCCCCCATTGGGGTAAGCTAGGTGATGGATACATGGGACCTCACTGTACTGTTCTTGCAACTTCTTGTGAATCTACAATTGTTTAAAAAAAAAAAGTTAAAAGTCCTTCAAGGCCAATACTGTTATTATCCCCATTTTACACTGGATGAAACTAGGCTTGGAGAGGTTAAGTAACCTATCTAAGGATCATTGAGCAAGCAAGTGACAGAATGTGTGTGATTCCAACCCAGAGCTAATAAAACAACAACTTCCCTCCAACACAGATAATCTTCAGATAAAATAATGATTCCTGCTACTCACAGAATGTTTCTAGGTTCCAGTAAGTTTTGAAAAATATGTAAATAAATTCAATTACCCTACATTGCTTGAAAGTTAATCTGCACACACTTAGTTTAGGAATTGGGACGGGTCCTTAGCAAAAAACAATGAAATGACAACATTGCATTTTATGGGCTTCCTTCAGCAACAAATTATAGAATATCAACACTTTCTTTTTTCTTTGGTATTGTAAAACACCAGATATCAGATTAATAGTTATATCAAGAGTGTATCCATTTACCAAGAAAAATCTTAGACCTGAGTCATAAATAACAATGTATTTTGTACAATTCAGTCCTCTCTAACGGCAAAGAAACTGGCAACGTATTTCCAGAATTCTAATTCCATTGTAGGTAGATAAATCATAGCATTTTCTATGACACACTTGTTAGAAGCCTTTTAATTTCACCTAGTCTTAATTACAGTGGCAGGATATAGCGCTGGATTGACTAAGTATTCACATCTGATCTCAAGGTCTGTAAAATGTCAGAAACACGCAGTATTCAGAGACCTAGTACCTCTTCTTTAATACATTATGCGCCTATAGAATTTAATTCATAAGGTATGAGTCAATGATCTCTACAGGTTTATTAACTACTTTGTGTCATTCCCAAATATTCTCAATTACTTTTATCTTTGGTTATTTCTTTTATTTGGTTTAGTGTGACATGGGGCTGTACTCTGACTAGGTTAATGGACAGGAAGAGACTGTGCTGTGTCTTTCTCAGCTCATCATTGCCATAGTCCCCAGTTCCTCACCCTAAACTGTCTCTATAAAGCAGGCTTTCCTATAATAGGGAGGGGGTGACACAGTGCGGGGAAGGACTGGCCAATAACTATCACCAATTTTACCCTGGCCTGCCTGCCTACCTGCAGTGAGGAAAACCAGCAGAGTTTTTTGTTTTGTTTTGTTTTTAAAAATTTACTTAAGTAATCTCTACCCCAACGTGGGGCTCCAGCTCATGACCCTGAGATCAACAGGCACATGCTCTTTCAACTGAGCCAGCCAGACACCCCCCCAGCAGAGTTTGTTTTAATCAGCGAATGACTTAAAAAAAAGTTTTTAGTGTGGGGTTTAAGTTTATTTGTGTAAAATACTATACAGATTAACTAATGATCATTTTCAAAGAGGGGGGGAAAAAAGGAAAGAAACGAGTATGAAACCATTAACATTTTTGAGAATTTTGGGGCACCTTGGTGGCTCAGTCAGTTGGGTGTTGGACTTTTGATTTTGGCTCAGGTCATGATCAGGGTCATGGGATCTGTCCCACACAATAGGCTCCTCGCTCAGAGGTGAGTCTGCTTGGGATTCGCTCTCTCCCTTTCCCTCTGCCCCTCCCTCACCAAAATAAATAAATAAATCTTTTTAAAAAAACATTTGAGTATTTGAATGAATTCCCACGTTCATTTTTTGTCTTATTCATTGTGACTGATTTCAGTTTCTTCAGTGTTTCTTTACAACTGACCGAGAGTTTGAAGTTACTGGGAGACTTCTATAGACAATGAATTCCATTCAGATACTAAGTGTCAAAGGATGTGAATGATTATTTGTTTTAAAGATTTTACTTATTTATCTTTATTAGAAAAAGAGAGAGAGAGTGGGGAGAGGGGCAGAGAGAGGGGGAGAGAATCTCAAGCAGACTTCACACTGAGCATGGAGCCTGACCAGGGCTCGATCTCACAACCCTGAGATCATGACCTGAACCAAAACCAAGAACCAGGTGCTGAAACGACTGAGCCACCCAGACACCCCAGTGAATGGTCATTTTTAAGTCTCAAATATCCCCAGACACATTTTCCTTATCAAAATAATGAAGTAGATTTAATGGATTAATACGGTTTTCTTTACTGTATTCCATACAATTTGGTTAAGGATACAAAAAAGATCTTACGCAACCAACCACCAGGTAACTCTTCTGGGTCATGATGGATGTAAGGGTTGCTGTAACCACAAAGGACACTGTGGATCTCTTTGGTGAGTGGACCTCAAAAACAAGATCTTAGCTGGCTTTGAAAGACAAAAATTAGAAAGGAATATAAACGTAGAACTATAAAGTATCTGTACAATGAAACGCTCTGCAGTTGTCAAGATAGTAATATATGGATATATTGATTATGTATATTTAAAAATTTTTTTCTTAAGTGGGCTCCACACCCAATGTGAGGCTCAAACACATGACCCTGAGATTAAGACTAAGCCAGCCAGGCACCCCTTATTATATTTAAATGCATATAGATTGCATATTTTTAGTGTGAAAAATCAGATTGCAAAACACTATATCTCATTTCTACATATGTGCACACATGGATAGAAAATAGCCTAGATAGATAGACACCATAATGTATATCAGTGTTAAATATGGTTATATTCTAGCTTATTGAGAGATAATGGGTAATTTCCCTTTTTGGGGAGTGGGGTGAGTTCCCAGGTTCTAAAATTAACTTATATTAACAAAACTTTAGGGGTACCTGGATGGCTCAGTCGTTGAGTGTCTGCCTTCAGCTCAGGTCATGGTCCCGGGGTCCTGGGATCGAGTCCTGCATCGGGCTCCCTGCTGGGCGGGAAGCCTGCTTCTCCCTCTCCCACTCCCCCTGCTTGTGTTCCCTCTCTCACTGTGTCTCTCTCTGTCAAATAAATAAATAAAATCTTTAAAAAAATAAAAACAAAAATAAATAAAACTTTAAAGAATAAATGAAAGAAAAAAGGGAGAACCTATAGTAGCAGAACTTACAGAAATCTGAAAAGTTAACACAATTCAGTTAGCATTATTCACTCAAAAGATACTCAGCAAATGTTTATTATCTACTATGTACACAGACCTTTGCTATGTCCTTTTTTTTTTTTTTTAAGATTTTACTTATTTATTTGAAAGAGAGGGTGTGAATGAGAGAAAGCATAAGTGGGGGAATGGGCAGAGAGGGAGAGGGACAAGCAGGCTCCCCGCTGAGCAGGGAGTCCGATGCGGGGCTCGATCCCAGGACCCTGGGATCATGACCTAAGCCAAAGGCAGCCACTTAAGCAACTGAGCCACCAAGGCGCCCTTACTATGTCCTTTTTTTTCTTTGTTTTTTTAAGTAAACTCTTTGCCCAACATGGGATTCAAACTTACAAACCCGAGATCAAGAGTTTCACATTCTATCAATAGAGCCAGCCAGGCACCCCTGATCTGTGCTATGTCCTGAGGGAGATTTAAATGTGAGTTAACAACTTTTCTACTGTCAAGGACTTAATCTTAGTAGAGGTGGAGGCATCCATATAAACAATGAAAATTAATCCAGAGGCAGAATGAAAGACACAGGAAAAGAACAGACAAGGGGCTGTGGGAAGACTGAGGAAGGGGTCAGTGACTGCTGATGAGACACTTGACAGACACAAAACACAAAACAGACTGAGAAGGTGACCATTCACCTGTTAGGACATGCTTTGGGGTGGGGCTTCAGCGCTACACCCAAACCAAGCTGGGGGGGTCTCTGATGGCAGAGCTAAGTCCAGTCTTCTACTCAAATAAAATACCAACTTTATGCTCAGACTCCTGAACTGTTTTAGCTATAAACTTAACAAAACAAGCAAGAACTCTTGCTAAAGTCTGGTATTAGGCTTTCATTGGAAACTATCTGGATGTGTTGTCATTTAATGGCTAAGATGTATTTCTTATCACCTGAACCAATATGCCCAGTGTATCATGAACAGTAGGCTGATGGCTAGCAGACAAGCTGCAAAGATGCATGGAAGACTTATTTAGGAACACCTAAATAAGTAGCCTGGCTATCAGTCATTTGGCATCAGGGAAATACAGATCAAAACCTCAATGACATATCACCTCACACCAGTCAGCATGGCTAAAATTAACAAGTCAGGAAACGACAGATGTTGGCGGGGATGCGGAGAAAGGGGAACTATCCTACAACGTTGGTAGGAATGCAAGCTGGTGCAGCCACTCTGGAAAATAGTATGGAGGTTCCTCAAAAAGCTGAAAATAGAGCTACCCTATGATCCAGCAATTGCACTATTGGGTATTTACCCCAAAGATACAAATGTAGTGATCCAAAGGGGCACCTGCACCCCAATGTTTATAGCAGCAATATCCACAATAGCCAAACTATGGAAAGAGCCCAGATGTCCATCAACAGATGAATGGATAAAGAAGATGTGGTATTTACAGACAAGGGATTATTGTGCAGCCATAAAAAAAAATGAAATCTTGCCATTTGCAACGAGGTGGATGGAACTAGAGGGTATTAGGCTAAGCGAAATAAGTCAATTAGAGAAAGACAGTTATCATATGATCTCACTGATATGCGGAATTTAAGAAATAAGGCAGAGGATCATAGGGGAAGAGAGGAAAAAATGAAACAAGACAAAACCAGAGAGGGAGACAAACCATTGGAGACCCTTATTCTCAGGAAGCAAACTGAGGGTTGCTGGAGGGGAGGGGGTGGGGGGATGGGGTGGCTGGCTGATGGACATTGGGGAGGGTATGTGTTGTGGTGAGCACTGTGTGTTGTGTAAGACTGATGAATCACAGACCTGTACCCCTGAAACAATACATTATATGTTAATAATAAATAAAATAAAATTTGGGGGGAAAGCAGGAAGATGAATTTTTTCTTTCTGGGGACTCCATCCAAGTTGAACTGGTTAGGCGCCCACTAGACGAAGAGGAAAAGGCAGCGGAATGAGAGAGCTGTGGCTGTTGAAAAGGGATCGATTGACTCACCAGATCACACCAGTGACCTTCCATCAGGGGACTGACTCACTGTTGCTTAGTAGCATGCACTCTGCATTCTCTCCCTCGCTTATCCAAGTGTTGTATATGGAGATAAAGCTCTTCTCAATTTCAGACCCTGCTGCAAATTATCCTCTGTCCTTGGAGCTCAATCACACAGTTAAAAAGAATATGCAAATGGAATTGATAATTACCAAAATCATCAGAATCCAAAGGATTATGATAATGAATGTCCTCTTATGTATAAACTGGTACAAGGATTAGCAAATGAGTGCATCAGGCTATCAACAATATTATAAGAACATCAGATAATCTCACACCTTGTCTCACCCTTCCTTCATGACTCACCCTGCTCTCCTCAATTATGAGGCTCAAGAACCCTCTTGATCATTTGGCTGATACTAAAGGTACACATATTTTGTGGCAAAACTTCAGGTCTGGGATCATTTTCTGATATGTATAACACTAAGTAGGATATGTCAGTTGCAGCAACTTATTAAAGGTTGAATTTTCCTGTTCCAAGAAAACAAAATTAAATTGAATGAAGGTGCGAACAAAGGACTGGCTAAGAGTTGTGAGGGCAACACACCTAGAGTTTATCCTACATTGTCAAGTGCTTTCCTTTTCTTTTCTTTTTTAAAGATTTTATTTATTTATTTATTTGACAGAGAGAGACACAGTGAGAGAGGGAACACAAGCAGGGGGAGCGGGAGAGGGAGAAGCAGGCTTCCTGCTGAGCAGGGAGCCCGATGCGGGGCTCGATGCCAGGACCCCGGGATCATGACCTGAGCCGAAGGCAGACGCTTAACGACTGAGCCACCCAGGCGCCCCTGTCAAGTGCTTTTCTATCGCTAACAATACACCTGTCCATTGTACTCCGCAGGGCAGGCTGATCTCTTTCCCAAGCTGGTAGGAAAGTATTATGTTGCTATTCATGTGTAGTTAAGTATATATAAATCATCTGCAACTGTAGATAGCTCATCCATTTTTCTTACAGCTTATGTATATGTAGTTTTCTCAGGAAAGGACACAAAAAATGTAAAATATGGTCCCAGTCCTCCAATAGCCTAAAATCTAATTATGGGAAGCAAGACATTAGAGACTTTAAACAATTGAAAAACAAGGTAGGAAAGTAATGATTAAGTGCAGACAATACTTTGGAAAGAAGGGTTTAGGGTAATCTGAAAGAAATAGGTCTCCAGCTGAACCTGAATGGCAGAGAATATTTAAACTAAGGGAATGGAGGGGTGCCTGGCTGGCTTAGTCAATACAGCACATGACTCTTGATCTCGGAGTTGTGAGTTTGAGCCCCTTGTTGGGTGTAAAGATTACTTAAAAATAAAAAATCTTAAATAAATAAAAGGGAATGAAGAGGGCATTTTAGGCAGTGGGTTAAGCTGGGAACACATCTGGAGTCACTACTGAATCTGATTTATATGGAGGACGGAGGACTTTTTGGCAAACAGAAATACCTTATAAGGTATGCAGTCATTTACCCCATATATTAGTTTTCTATTGCTGCTAAAACAAATTACCACCAACTTAATGGCCTAAAACAGCACAAATGGTATCTTCTCACTTATATGTGGAATCTAAAAACCACCACAACAACCCAAGCTCATAAATACAGAGAACAGATTGGTGGTTGCCAGAGGTGGGGGTGGGGTGTGGGTGAAATGGGTAAAGGGGTCAAAGGATATAAACTTCCAGTTATAAAATAAGTAAGTCATGGGGCACCTGGGTGGCTCAGTCAGTTGGCTCAGGTCAGGATCCCGGGGGTCCTGTGCTCAGCGGGGAGTCTGCTTCTCTCTCTTCTGCTGCCCCTCCCTCTGGCTCATGCTCTCTTGCACCCGCATTCTCTCTCTCTCTCAAATGAATGAATAAAATCTTAAAACAAAGTAAAATGAAGGAAGTCATGGGAATAGCGAAATTCATATTTGAAATTGCTAAGAGAGTAAATCTTAGACGCTCTTATCACAAAAAAAAGTCTGTAACTATGTATGGGGACAGATGTTAACTAGACTTATTGTGGTAATCATTTCACAATATATACAAATATCAAATCATTATGTTGTACAATTGAAACTAACATAATGTACATCAATTATACCTCATTTTAAGAAAATGTACTATCTTATAGTTCTGTAGGTTAGAAGTCCAACATGTGTCTCACCAGACTAAAGGTGTCAACAGGGCTGTGTTCCTTTCTGGAGACTCAAGGAAACAATCTATTTCCTTGCCTTCCTCAGCTTCTAGAGGCCTGCCCCATCCCTTGGCTTGTGGCCCTCTTCCTCCATCTGGAAAGCCAGCAACATCGCAAGATTGCATTCTTCCACAGTTACACCTCCCTCTCTCCACAACCAGGAAAACATCTCCGTTTTTAAGGACTCATTGATTACACCGGGCTCATCTGGACAAACCAGGATACTCTGTCATCCCAAGGTCCTTAACCTTAACCACATCTGCAAAATTTCTTTTGCCATGCAAAGTACCCAATTTTCTCTAACCCCTTTCTTTCCATTCTCGTTCCCATGGTTTTAGTCAGGGTCATTCCCCTCACTTGGGATTATAGCAAAACCTGCTAATTGCTCTCCTCTACTTCAATCCATCCTTATGCATCAGTTTCAGACAAATCATCTAGAAGCACTACTAAAAAACAAAATTCATCCGAGTCCATTTTAAAGAGCTTGTTGGATTTATTCAGTGATTCATGAATTGGGCAGCACCCAATCTAGCAGACAGAAAGGAGCTCCTAGGAGCTATACAAAAGGAAAGACTTTTATAGGCAGAAGGGGGGGGGGACAAGCAAGAAAGTGGGTTGATTATTTCAAGGGTCCTTTCCTTTAGGGGATAGGAGGGAGTCTATTAGGCAGATATGACTAGTGCTGATCAAGGGATTCCTAACTGACTGGTTTAAGATTCCATTTCTGGAAAAGCTAAAACTAATTTTTGCAGCGATTCATATATACTCCAGATACACATAAAACATTTCTGAAAGGTACCCAAAAAATTGTCAATGGACTGAGAAATGGAACACAGTAGTGGCAGAGGAGGGGCATAAAATGTTCTAGAAGGATATACTAGAAACTAATAAAAGTGATTAGCTATAGGGGGTAAGGATAAGAATTCAGTCTGAAAGGGGATGAGAATCAGAAACATACCATTAAAAAAAAAACCATACTGTATATGTCTTTATATATTCAAACTTTTTGAACTATATGAATATATTCCCTATTAAAAAATAAACGAGGGGCGCCTGGGTGGCTCAGTCAGTTAGGCATCTGCCTTCAGTTTGGGTCATGCTCCCAGGGTCCTGGGATGGAGCCCTGTGTCAGGCTCCCTGCTCAGCGGGAAGCCTGCTTCTCCCTCTCCCTCTGCTGCTCCCCCTGCCTCTGCTGCTCCCCCTGCCTGTGCTCTCTCACTCTCTCCCTCAAATAAATAAATAAAATCTTTATAAAAAATAATAAATAAATAAATGAAAAATTTAAAGGAAACAGGGAGCTGGATTAATGTTGTTTATGCCAGTTGGCGCTATGGTGCAATGTTAGAGGTTTTGTTTTTGTCATTTTTTGACATGACTTTCTTTTTTTCTTTTCTTTTTATTATTTTTATTTTTAAAGTAGCCTCCATGCCCAACATGGGACTTAAACTCATGATCCTGAGAGATCAAGCGTCTTGTGCTCTACTGACTGAGCCAGCCAGGCACCCCAAGATGAATTTATTTCAAAACTTCATTCAAATTCAAGATTCAAATGGTAAAAAAGAGCTTATGGAAAAACACTTCCTTCCCACCTTAGCTACAGAGTTCCCCTTCCAATGTTTAAAAGAATCTTGAACATAAAGTTTTTAGACATTTAGGGTTTTAAAATGTATGTGCCGCTGTGCCTTCAAGGGGGATTATGCTATAGTGGTTTTGGCAAGTCAGGACTTTCTTATTAAAAGCAATCTCTTTTATTAAACCGTCTTTTCTTATATTGCAGATGAGAGGCCGACCACTGCGGACAACACGAATGTGATGAGGTTGGTAACAGGCCAAGGGCGACCCCTCTGGAGGCTGGAGGAACACAGGCGGAAGAGGCTCAGATGCCGGCCACCGTCCGGCTCCAGGAAGCTGGGCCAGCCTTCGCCTGCTTCAGACTCCTTGTCGGGGGCAGCTGCAGGGAGGGGCCACGAAAGCCACCGGGGGCTGCCGGGGGCGGTCTCACGCCGCAGTACGACTCCGGAGCTCCGCGCTCTGCACGCGTCCAGCCACCGCCCAGGCCTAGCAGGGCTGTCAAAGGGATGCCGAGGCAAAGGATTGGCACAGGGCAACTGTTAAGTCAGTGCTTCTCACAGTGTGTGGTCCCTACCACCGGAGAACGTGTTAAAAATGCCATCCCTCGGCTCCGCCCAGACCGACAAAATCGGGAACTCTAGGGGGAAGGGGCGTTTTAACCAGCCCTTCAGGTCATTTTGAGGCGGGCCAAGTTTGAGAATCACCCGTTTAAATCTACATTTTCTCCACTTCCGTAATGATAACAATCACCTGGAGCGGGGAAAGAGGAAGGAAGCTTGTGAAAAATGTACCCCCGGGGCCTACCTCAGACTTCCTAGATCAAAATAGTCTGTAGAGGAAACTCAGAATGTACCTCTAGGGACCACTGAGCAACCAGTTTAAATGATTCCTAGTACCAGATGCACGATGTTAGCAAAACAAACTCGGCTTATGACTCCCTGAACATATCAGATGTTTCTTTTTCTCCAAGTAAACATCCAGGCTGGCCTTACAGCTCAAACCAGACTCTTTCAGACTACCTAATAAGGAACAGCCTCTTCTGGGACATGCTTGTCATTTCCGACCCACAGCTGTGCTGTGGTCTACATCTTGGAATCCTAATTCGCCAGTCATCCAAATAAGGAAACACAGATCCTTTGGCTGTTTTGCTGACACCACTCCCATAATAAATGCACGGGTGAGCCACCTAAGACCCACTCCCCACTGTTATCACAGCGAGGTCAGGACACCTGAGATGATGAACTTAGGGAGAGGTAAAGGTGGAATTTGGGAACCCGGTGCCGCTTACTGCCCTGCGTGATGGCAGACAGCTCTGAGGAGAGAAGCATGGGAGGGAAATGCTACACTCTCCTCCACTGAGTCATATCCTGTAGGCAGTGGACAGGCTGCATCACTCCTTAGTTCTAAAAGCAAGAGAACTTTCCCATGCTCAGCCCTCCATTCCAAACCCCCTCATCCCCTGCCCTGGGGCGCGGAGCAGGCAAGTGGAAGAGGAACTGGGTGCATAATGTGCCCGTCTTAGGACCAGATGAGCTCCACACTTTGAAAGCACTCTGAGAAGCTCCTTCCCAGAGCCTGGCTAGGAACCCAGGGGGAGAGAGCGATGAGGCCCACAAGGGTCCGACTCCCACGGGCAGTGGCTGTAGGAGATGGCCTGCAGATGGTACCTTCAGGAAAATGAAGGACAGCCATAACTTAAAGAATAACTCCATACTTCCTGTTCATAATACATACTGTGAGATTATGAGTGTCTCCAGCTGTTTTCTCCCAAGCTCAGCTACGCTTCACAAGTCAGGCCACAGCTCACTGGTCTGGAGTATGGGAGCGGAGGTCACAGTTTCCAGGGACAAGACTTTCATCTGCGAGCATCACGGTAGCAGGTGAAGGATCCACAACTGTTAAACGCAGCCAGTGTTTTGGAACAGCCCTTGCCACAGAGTGTTTCCTGTCCACCGCACCGCTGAGCACCACTCCGCAGCTGGAAGACTGGCGGCCTATTTATTCTCTGCACATTCTGTCACACCTAGTCCTAAGAGCACAGAGAAAAGGGACGTGACGAGAAGGGCGGCAGGGGGCAAGAGCGCAACTGGAGAGGCAGCCAGGGTGAGGTGACTTCGGAGGGACACCAAGAGGACGCTCAGCCTCCATCTGCTGAGGTGAGCTGCTGTTCTGCTTTTGTTTTAAAAAAAAATCCACATTTGGGGGGCGGAGCAAGATGCCGGAGGAGTAGGAGACCTGGATTTCGTCTGGTCTCAGGAATTCAGCTGAATAGGGATCAAACCATTCTGAACACCTACGAACTCAACAGGAGACGGAAGTCAGAGAGTAGCAACAACTCTCTGAACAGAGAAGCGACCACTTACTGGAAGGTACGACGTGCGGAGAAGTGAATCCGAGGGGATATTGAGGAGGATAGACGGCGGGGGAGGGGCCTCCGTCGGCTGCTTCTGGCAAGTGATAGAGCCGCGGAGCACAAAATCGGAACTTTTAGAAGTCGGCTCCGCTGAGGGACGTCGCTCCAGTGGCTAAGCGGGAGGTGGAACCCTCGTGGGACAGTGTGGTCTCAGGACCCTCGAGGTCACAGAGAGACCGGGGGTGCCTGAGTGCGCCAGAGCTCCCAGGTATCGGAGCGGGGAAGCCGGCTGCAGAGACGGAGCAGAGTCGCGGGCTCTCAGCTCGGGGTTGCCATAAACTGTGATCCACGGCCCAGTCGGGCCACTGCTCCTCCAGGAGGGACCCAACAAGCGGCAGATCCGGGGAGACTCCCCTTCCTCCCGGGGGAGGAGCGGCGCGGGAGTGCACCACGGGGATCTGCTGGGTTTGGAGACTCCACACAGGGTCGGGTGCCAGAGATAGAAACGCTCGGTCACAGGCCGGGTGAGCACGCAGTGCGGCCGGAGACCAGGGAGACGGGAGTGACTGCTTTTATCTGGGGGCGCACTGAGGAGCGGGGCCCTGAGTTCTCGGCTCCTCCGGGCGTAGATTGGGAGGCCACCATTTTCACTCTGGTCCTCCAAAGCTGTACCGAGAGCTTGCAGGGAACAAAAGCTCCCGAGAGCAAACCCGAGCAGACTGCTTAGCACGGACCCACAAGGGCGGGGCAATTCCGCCTCCAGCGGACATTTGGGAACCATGGCAACACGCCCCTCCCCCAGAAGATCAGCAGGAACAGCCAGCAAGCCAAGACCAAGTTTACCAATCAAGGAGAACGGGAGAACTCCAGCGCTAGGGGAATACTGCAGATAGAATTCATGGCTTTTTTACCATGATTCATTAGTTTTTCAAAGTTAATTTTTTAACTTTTTTTAAATTTTTCTTTTTCCCTTTTTCATCCAACATCTTATCAATCCCTTTTTTTAAAAAAAACATTTTTTATTTTTCTTTTTTAGAGTCATATTTTATCCCTTCAGAGTAGTTACCCTTATTTTTGGCATATATATACATAAGTTGTTCTCTCTTTAAAATTTTGAGATACAGTTTCTTCTAACAGATCAAAATATACCCTAAATCACTGGTATATGGCTTTGTTCTAGTCTCCTGCCTAATCACATTCTCTCCCTTTTTTTTTAAATCTTCTTTCTTTTTTCAAACAACTTCTTATCAATTCCTTTTATAAAATCTTTTATAATTTTCATCTTTACAGTCAACTTCCATCCCTTCATTGTATCAACCCTTATTTTGTACATATATAAGTCTTTCTTCCTTTAAAATTTTAGGAGGCACTTTCTTCTAACAGACCAAAATACGTCCAAAATCCAGTCGGTGTGGCACTGATCTATGCACTAGCCTGATCATATTTCATCATATTCTGTTTTTATTGTTTTGTTCTGTTTTTGTTTGTTTTTATCTTTTTCTTTTTCTTTTTTTTCCTCCTCTTTCTTTTTTCTTTCTTTCCCTTCTTTTCCCCTGGTTTCAGGTCTTTTCTGATTTATATAGAGTATATTTGCTGGGGACATTGTTAACCTGTTAGCATTTTGTTCTCTGATTCCTCTATTCTCCTCTGGACAAAATGACAAGACGAAAAAAATCACCTCAGCAAAAAGAACAAGAGGTAGTACCATCTGCCAGGGACCTACTCAATATGGATATTTGTATGATGTCGGACCTAGAGTTCAGAATCATGACTTTAAAGATACTAGCTGGGCTTGAAAAAAGCGTGGAAGTTATTAGAGAAACCCTTTCTGGAGAAATAAAAGAACTAAAATCTAACCAAGTCGAAATCAAAAAAGCTATTAATGAGGTGCAATCAAAAATGGGGGCACTAACTGCTAGGATAAATGAGGCAGAAGAGAGAATCAGCGATATAGAAGACCAAATGATGGAAAATAAAGAGGCTGAGAAAAAGAGAGAGAAAAAACTACAGGATCACGAGGGCAGAATTCGAGAGATAAGCGATACGATAAGACGAAACAACATTAGAATAATTGGGATCCCAGAAGAACAAGAAAGAGAGAGAGGGGCAGAAGGAATATTGGAGCAAATTATAGCAGAGAACTTCCCTAATGTGGGGAAGGAAACAGGCATCAAAATCCAGGAGGCACAGAGAACCCCTCTCAAAATCAATAAAAATAGGTCAACACCCCGACATCTAATAGTAAAACTTACGAGTCTCAGAGACAAAGAGAAAATCCTGAAAGCAGCTCGGGAGAAGAGATATGTAACCTACAATGGTAGAAACGTTAGATTGGCAACAGACCTATCCACAGAGACCTGGCAGGCCAGAAAGGACTGGCATGATATCTTCAGAGCACTAAACGAGAAAAATATGCAGCCAAGAATACTATATCCAGCTAGGCTGTCATTGAAAATAGAAGGAGAGAGAAAAAGCTTCCAGGACAAACAAACACTAAAGGAATTTGCAAACACGAAACCAGCCCTCCAAGAAATATTGAAAGGGGTCCTCTAAGCAAAGAGAGAGCCTAAAAGAAGCATAGATCAGAAAGGAACACAGACAATATACAGTAACAGTCACCTTACAGGCAATTCAATAGTTACTCTGAATGTAAATGGGCTAAATGCCCCAATCAAAAGACACAGGCTATCAGATTGGATTAAAAAATAAGACCCATCGATATGCTGTCTGCAAGAGACTCATTTTAGACCCAAAGACACCCCCACATTGAAAGTGAGGGGGTGGAAAACCATTTACCATGCTAATGGACACCAAAAGAAAGCTGGGGTGGCAATCCTTATATCAGACAAATTAGTTTTTAAAACAAAGACTGTAATAAGAGATGAAGAAAGACACTATATCCTACCTAAAGGGTCTATCCAACAAGAAGATCTAACAATTGTAAATATCTATGCCCCTAACATGGGAGCAGCCAATTTTTTAAGGAAATTAATAACAAAATCAAAGGAACACATTGACAACAATACCATAAGAGTGGGGGACTTTAACACCCCCCTGACTGAAATGGACAGATCATCAAAGCAAAAGATCAACAAGGAAATAAAGACTTTAAATGAAACACTGGACCAAATGGACTTCACAGACATATTCAGAAGATTCCATCCCAAAGCAACAGAATACACATTCTTCTCTAGTGCCCATGGAACATTCTTCAGAATTGATCACATCCTAGGTCACAAATCAGGTCTCAACCGGTACCAAAAGATTGGGATCATTCCCTGCATATTTTCAGACCACAGTGCTTTGAAACTAGAACTCAATCACAAGAGGAAAGTTGGAAAGAATTCAAATACATGGAGGCTAAAGAGCATCCTACGAAAGAATGAATGGGTCAACCAGGAAATTAAAGAAGAATTAAAAAAATTCATGGAAACCAATGAAAATGAAAACACAACTGTTCAAAATCTTTGGGATACAGCAAAGGCAGTCCTAAGAGGAAAGTATATAGCAATACAAGCCTTTCTCAAGAAACAAGAAAGGTCTCAAATACACAACCTAACCCTACACCTAAGGAGCTAGAGAAAAAAAACAGCAAATAAAGCCTAAACCCAGCAGGAGAAGAGAAATAAGAAAGATCAGAGCAGAAATCAATGAAATAGAAACCAAAAGAACAGTAGAACAGATCAACGAAACTAGGAGCTGGTTCTTTAAAAGAATTAACAAGATTGATAAACCCCTGGCCAGACTTATCAAAAAGAAAAGAGAAATGACCCAAATCAACAAAATCATGAATGAAAGAGGAAAGATCACAACCAACACCAAAGAAATACAAACAATTATAAGAACATATTATGAGCAACTCTATGCCAGCAAATTAGATAACCTGGAAGATATGGATGCATTCCTAGAAATGTATCAACTACCAAAATTGAATCAGGAATAGAAAACCTGAACAGACCTATACCCACTAAGGAAATTGAAGCAGTCATCAAAAACCTCCCAAGAAACAAAAGCCCGGGGCCAGATGGCTTCCCAGGGGAATTCTACCAAACATTTAAAGAAGAATTAATACCTATTCTCCTGAAACTGTTGCAAAAAATAGAAATGGAAGGAAAACTTCCAAACTCATTTTATGAGGCCACCATTACCTTGATCCCAAAACCAGACAAAGACCCCATCAAAAAGGAGAAATACAGACCAATATCCTTGATGAACATAGATGCAAAAATTCTCACCAAAATACTAGTCAGTAGGATCCAATAGTACATTAAAAGGATTATTCACCATGACCAAGTGGGATTTATCCCTGGGCTGCAAGGTTGGTTCAGCATCCGCAAATCAATCAACGTGATACAATACATCAACAAAAGAAAGAACAAGAATCATATGATCCTCTCAATAGATGCAGAAAAAGCATCCGACAAAGTACAGCATCCTTTCTTGATCAAAACTCTTCAGAGTATAGGGATAGAGGGTACATACCTCAATATCATAAAAGCCATCTATGAAAAACCTACAGCGAAAATCATTCTCAATGGGGAAAAGCTTTCAGCTTTTCCCCTAAGGTCAGGAACGCGGCAGGGATGTCCACTCTCACCACTGCTATTCAACATAGTATTAGAAGTCCTAGCCACAGCAATCAGACAACAAAAAGAAATCAAAGGCATCCAAATCGGCAAAGAGGAAGTCAAACTCTCACTCTTTGCAGATGATATGATACTTTATGTGGAAAACCCAAAAGACTCCACCCCAAAACTGCTAGAACTCATACAGGAATTCAGTAAAGTGGCAGGATATAAAATCAATGCACAGAAATCAGTGGCATTCCTATACACCAACAACAAGACAGAAGAGACACAAATCAAGGAGTCGATCCCATTTACAATTGCACCCAAAACCATAAGAACCTAGGAATAAATTTAACCAAAGAGGCAAAGGATCTGTACTCAGAAAACTATAAAATACTCATGAAAGAAATTGAAGACACAAAGAAATGGAAAAACGTTCCATGCTCATGGATTGGAAGAACAAACATTGTGAAGATGTCAGTGCTACCTAGAGCAATCTGCAAATTCAATGCAATCCCCATCAAAACACCATCCACTTTTTTCAAAGAAATGGAACAAATAATCCTAAAATTTGTATGGAACCAGAAGAGACCCCGAATAGCCAGAGGAATATTGAAAAAGAAAAGCAAAGCCGGTGGCATCACATTTCCAGACTTCCAGCTCTATTACAAAGCTGTCATCATCAAGACAGTATGGTCCTGGCACAAAAACAGACACATAGATCAATGGAACAGAATAGAGAGCCCAGAAATGGACCCTCCACTCTATGGTCAACTCATCTTTGACAAAGCAGGAAAGAATGTCCAATGGCAAAAAGACAGTCTCTTCAACAAATGGTTTTGGGAAAATTGGACAGCCACATGCAGAAGAATGAAACTGGACCATTTCCTTACACCACACACAAAAATAGATTCCAAATGGTTGAAAGACCTAAACGTGAGACAGGAGTCCATCAAAATCCTAAAGGAGAACACAGGCAGCAACCTCTTCTACCTCAGCCTCAGCAACTTCTTCCTAGAAACATCGCCAAAGGCAAGGGAAGCAAGGGCAAAAATGAAGTATTGGGATTTCATCAAGATAAAAAGCTTTTGCACAGCAAAAGAAACAGTCCACAAAACCAAAAGACAACCGACAGAATGGGAGAAAATATTTGCAAATGACATATCAGATAAAGGGCTAGTATCCAAAATCTATAAAGAACTTATCCAACTCAACACCCAAACAACAAATAATCCAATCAAGAAATGGGCAGAAGACATGAACAGACATTTTTCCAAAGAAGACATCCAAATGGCCAAGAGACACATAAAAAAGTGCTCAACATCGCTCGGCATCAGGGAAATCCAAATCAAAACCTAATGAGATACCACCT
>NW_027397085.1:3192450-3208941 GCF_003265705.2 Callorhinus ursinus
CTCACTGATATGAGGAATTCTTAATCTCAGGAAACAAACTGAGGGTTGCTGGAGTGGTGGGGGGGTGGGAGGGAGGGGGTGGCTGGGTGATAGACATTGGGGAGGGCATGTGCTATGGTGAGCACTGTGAATTGTGCAAGACTGTTGAATCACAGATCTGTACCTCCGAAACAAATAATGCAATACATGTTAAGAAAAAAAAGAAGAAGATAGCAGGAGGGGAAGAATGAAGGGGAGTAAGTTGGAGGGGGAGACGAACCATGAGAGACGATGGACTCTGAAAAACAAACTGAGGGTTCTAGACGGGAGGGCGGTGGGGGGATGGGTTAGCCTGGTGATGGGTATTAAAGAGGGCACATTCTGCGTGGAGCACTGGGTGTTATGCACAAACAATGAATCATGGAACACTACATCAAAAGCTAATGATGTAATGTATGGTGATTAACATAACAATAAAAAATGTTTTAAAAAATCCACATTCGTGGGCCATTTTGTCCCAGGAAGAAGAAAGCTCCCAAGCTGAACCTACAGCAATACCAATGCAGACACTGGCACGGGAGATGCCCGGGAGATGCTCCCATTGGCACAGGAGATGCCTCACCTCATTCTCGTCCCACCGCAGATATCTCAGGTGCCATTAATGGTCAGGGCATTGGGGCCATTTGTGGTGTAATGCCTTTGTTGCCTCATTTTATGCAACTTGCCGCATTTTACCCACTAAGAGGGCCCAAAATACAAAGAGGCATCTGAACAAAAAGAACAAAGAGTGGCTCCATCTGAAATGAATATGAACTCCGTGAGAACAAGGATCTTTGTCACTTTTGTTTACACTGCTATTGACTAAATGTTTGTGTCCCCCTACATTCATGTGTTGAAATCCTAACCCCCAAGATGATGGTAGTGGGAGGTGCGGGAATTAGGTCGTGAGGACAGAGCCCTCATGTTTGGCATTAGTGCCCTTATGAAAGAGACGCCAGGGAGCTAGCCCACCCCTTCCACCATGTGAGGTTATAATGAAAAGAAAGTCATCTATGAACCAGGAAGAGGACCTCACCAGACATGGAATCAGCCAGTGCTTGATCTTAGACTTTCCAGCCTCTGCAACAGTGAGAAACAAATTTCTGTTGCTTCTAAGCTATTTGGTTTATGGCATTTTTCTTTTTTCTTTTTTTAAGGTTTTTATTTATTTGGCAGAGAGATAAGAGAGCACAAGTAGGCAGAGCGGCAGGCTGAAGGAGAGGGAGCGGCAGGCTCCCCACCTTGCAGGGAGCCCAACGCAGGGCTCAATCCCAGGACCCCAGAACCATGACCTGAGCCGAAGGCAGTCACTCAACCAACTGAGCCGCCCAGGCGCCCCTAATGGCATTTTTCTTATAGCAACCCAAATGAACTAAGACCTAATCCCAATGTCTAAAACAGTGTCCAGCACATAGTAAGTGCTTTATAGGTATTTATTGTATAGAAAAAGGTGATCCCTGGTCAGAAGTAGAAGCCAGCACTCTACAGGATCACTAAGAAAGAGCTGTCATGAGCTTTGTCTTCCATGTTAAGCCTGTTGCATTTGTCATACCAAGGAGGACCAACAAATGCCTGTATCATTTATCCATTTATATGGGTTTCATGAAATTTCTTGGCATTACTCTTCATCAGCTGAGTCTTGTTTTGTCACTACATATATGTGTTTTACTTTATTGGCCTCTTGTCCTTCGCACTTGCTTCAAGAGCAGCCCAGAATTGTAGATGAATATCACAGAGCCCCGGGAAGTCATGGGCCCACCCCACATCCTTGGGAAACAGCAATAAACCAAGGTAGGTGGTATAGGCATGGAAGGAACATTAGCCATCCTGTAGTCCAAATTCCCTATTATATAGACAGGGACACTCAGACCAGGAGAGAGAAACCACTGGAGCATCCCACTCGTTCAGCAACATTGTGGTCCACTAATATCACGGTGATTTATCATGACTTCTTTGACTTTCCAGAGTCCTTGCTAAACAAAATGTGCTATATGGGGAAAGCTAATTGCTACTGGAATCCCTTAAACTGTTGGCTTCCCATGCTCATTTTAGGGTGCGGGTTTTTAATGATAGGCTTTATGTATAAGCTTATCCAGTGAACAAGGAAGGGGACAAATTAATTCTAAAAGGGTGTGGAAAAGGTCTTAATTCATTGTACAAGAAAAAAGAAACTTTAACAATCATTTTGGAGAGGGAGTGTACCATAGAGAGTAACGAGGCTAGAGCCAGACAGCCTGAGTTCAAATCCCAGCCTTGCCACTCAGGAGCTTTGGAAAGTTAATCACTTGCTCTTGGTCTCGGTTCCTCCATCTGTCCTTATCTGTAAATAGGAGGCAGTAATAGTGGAGTTTGTTCTTATAAAGAATTTAGTATAGCACCTGATACTTATAAGTTCTCAATATATGGAGGCCATTGTTTTTTCTTTCCAGATCTCTTCAGGTAAAACTTTGCTTACATTTGTCACTCATTTCTGGAATAAAGCACATCCAGATCTGTGGTGCATGATCCACCTGCCATGTCCAAATTGTTGTCCTTCTACTTTAACCAAGGGTACAAGGAAGAAAGCTCCAGGGAGGAAGTGGTGTTAGAATGCCATGGATGGTATTTGCTCTAAGGGCAGACTCCATAGAAGTTAAGTTTACAGTTTAATAACACCCCCATTTTAATCTATTTGAGGATAGTCTTAAGAGTCTGGATTGAGTTTAGTGTTTATCATTATTACTTTAGGTTTTGGGGGGTCTACATCTAAAGAATGTAAACATGGGGTCTCATGTTACAGTTGAGTAATTCAATTAAACAACTTTGTGGAACTCATATCAAATACGAGGCACTGTCATGTACAAAATTCTGAGGGATGTGAAGGCAACTAAAAAACAGATCTAAATCTCGGGTTTAAACAATAAAGTCTATTGAAAAAGATAGTTGGATGCATCTAATGACACTCCTATATAAAAATAGTCAAGGACAGAATCATTTATAAAAGATTATCACATTGTCACGAATTCCTTCCAAATGCCTCTTATCTACTTCGCCTCTAACGTCATAACATTATCCTAAACATCCATCTCTGAAGTTCACTTTGCTACAATTATCCTCTGGTGAACTGAGAAGTAAATTATATGATCAGAGATTATTCTGGGTGTCATCAAAAAGGAATGAAGGTTTATTTTCTGAGGCAAAAAATAAAGTGACAGTTCCACAGAACAGAATATGTTCTCTTCCCAGCTCATAAGGATATAGAGCTATAAAAGGCAGAGCAATTTCATGTTAGTTTTCTGATGAATACCCAGTACAATTTTATTTTAAATTTATTTCATGAAATCCTTACAGGTCTGTATTGTCAATATTCATTTTGGGGTTTTACTGTAGGCTTTAATTAGTTACTTGAAACCAAATGTATTAGTATAGAAAACTAGGGGAAATGCCTTTAAATGAAATGTTTTATTACCTATATTATAATTCTTTCATGTTCATGCTGCAGAAGTTTGAACTTCATTAGCATTATACACTGCTGAGTTCTAAATACAAGACTTCAATGACAGGTGGTTAGCCAGTAGTCTTTCCAGAAACTTGGGAGTTTTGAGTGCAAATTCTAGTTTGGCATTAATTCACTGTCAATCTTTCAATCTTGTGTTTGCCTATGTCTTTTTTTTTTTTTTAAGATTTGCTTATTTATTTGAGAAAGAGAGAGCACAAACAGAGGGAAGAGGCAGAGGGAGAGGGAGAAGCAGGCTCCCTGAGCAGGCTCCCCGCTGAGCAGGGACCCTGATGCAGGCTTGATCCTGGGGCCCCGGGATCATGACCTGAGCCGAAGGCAGATATTCAACCGAATGAGCCACCCAGGTGCCCCTCATATTTGACTATGTCATAAGTGAAGACACCCATGTTCTCCTGGTTCACAGAGTTGAGTCCTTGCACACTGTAGGGAATAAATAAAGATACAAAAAAGTCCCTTATGAAGTATTAAAAAAATACAAATAGTAGTAATAAGTCACTACACCTGTTAGAGCACAACTGTGCCAAGCAACCCAAGTCATACTAATACGGCATATATAAATATCATGCTGCATTGAGCAAAACATATCCACAATATGACTCTGCCTGTCATAGTGGCACCCAAAGAAAGCCTTGCTGATACATATTATATGACTCATATTATGTAACATGTTTAACTTCCTTTAATAAGCAAATCCATTCATGCAACATATATAACTGTAGGTCTGATAGCACAGCACTGGACAAGATACACAAGGCCCCCACCCTATGTAGTTTACATCCTAGTGGACAATTCCCTGTGGGTTTGCCTTCCTCAAGCTTTAATGTGCATATGAATCACCTGGGAATTTGATTTAAATGCAGACTCTGATTCATTAGGTCTAGGTTTGAACCTGCGGGTCTGCAGGTCCAGAACACCACTTTGAGTAGCAAGGAACTAGGTAACCAATGCGTTAAACTCTCAAGCAACAGGACATCTTAAGAGAAGAATCCTTAAGGACTGACAATGACATTGAGAATTTCAGGCAGCTGGTGACAGAAGAAGAAGAGGAGACGCATATGAGCAAATGGACTCTCTGTAACCTATCAATAAAACGGCTACTCAGGGAGAGCCTCGGTGGTGCAGTCGGTTGGGCTTCCGACTCTTGGTTTCAGTTCAGGTCATGGTCTTGGGGTCATGGAATCAAGCCCCAAGTTGGCTCTGCTCTCAGCGGGGAGTCTGTTTGGGATTCTCCCTCACTCTCCCTCCGCCCCCTCACCCTGTTCAAGCTCGCTCCTGTTCTCTCTCTCTTTCTTTCTCAAATACATAAATAAACCTTAAAAAAAAAAAAAAGTCTGCTCAGAAGAACCCAGAAGGATAAGACCCAAGTGCAATGACCAGCCCCAAGTTTTCTGAAGGGAAACCTGACCCACAAGTAGCCAGCTCTGATTAAGAGGATTGATTTATATATAGCCAGGACTTTCCAACCCTGGCTGCACATTAGCATCTCAAGACCAGTCTTTGGTGGGGCTAGCACCCAGACATCAGTACTTTTAAAAGTTCCCAAAATGCTTCTTATGTGCAGCCAGAATTGAGAACCATTTCTCATAGGTATGGATCTTTAGGAAGAGTTCTTATTTCAGGAATTTTTACTATTTTCTTTAAAGGCAAATTATTAAATTATAACTGGAATTTATTTTTATAGATTTGTATAATTCTTTCTATATATATATATACATTTGTAAATCAGGTAAACATCCTTTCATATAGCATTTATCCTAGTTTTTAGCTTGGGGAAAATATGACAACTAATGGGAGAATAATATGCACAATATAAATGGCAAACAGTGTCATTAGCATATAAAGACTTCTTAAAAACCTTCAAAAAAAGACAATCACCACAATTAGAAAATGGGCAAAAGAAATGAAAAGGTAATTCAAAAAGGAAAAAAGTGAATGTGACCCATAAGCAGCTTTAAAAGGTTTAACTCATAGTTAATGAAATAGAACCAAATTACAATAATGACACTTATGAAAGAGAGCAAACAAAAAATTTTGGAGGAAACAAACTATGGGAGGAGATAAAAACTAAAAAGGAAAAAATATTATTAATATTTTGGGAGAAGGAAGAGAAGACATATTCTTGGAACAAAAATAAGCTAAGTCGTTAAAGGTGTTGCCTTATTTACTGGGCTCCTTGCTGTTAAAGCCTTCAGTCCATATGAATGGTTCACTGCTAAAGGGCCACAATGCACTGAGGTGGTCCATGCAGAGAGACCTTATGGAGAGGCCCTGGGACTACAGGTAAAGAGAGAGATGCCTGGCCAGCCCCCAGCTGCTCCCTTCCCCTGCTGTCCCAGCTCCGGCCATCATCTGAAGCAACCACATGAAGACTCTGAGCCAGAGCCTGGCAGTCAAGTCCTTCCCAAATCCCTCATATACAGAAACTATGAGAAATAATAAAATGATTATTGTTGTTTGTGGATGATTTTTAAGCCAGTAATAGATACCAGAAGATTTGGTACCTGGAAATTCAATGCTGCATAACAAAACCCTAAAACAAGTGGCATCTGCCACTGACATTGGCAGACGGAAATGGAAGGGCCTTGAGAAAACCATTAGCAGAAGTCTAAAAGCAGGGACCTACCACACTAAGAACTTACCAAATACCCAACCCACAGTAATCATAAGATTTAATAAAATATTAGTTTTAAGTCAGTAAGTGTTGGGATGTTTTGTTACACAGCTATAGGCAACCAGCACACCCCACATCTGGTACCAAATTCTGGATTGGTTACTGTTCAATAGGAGAAACAGAACCACCGTGTGTTATACATAGGAACTAGACATTATACAATTGTGGGAGCTGGTTAAGGCTGCAGCATCTGCTTCTGCTTCTGGGGTTGAGCTTGAAATTGGCAAACCAATCCCTAGTGGTTGTGTGGGAGATTTCCCAAGAGGTGGGAAGAAATCTGAACTGTGGAGGTTTGAAAAAGATGCTCCCATGGAAAGTCCTGACTTGAACCTTGTGCAAGGTGAGGAAATGGAGCTCTATGAAGGGTTCTCTGAGACTTTTTCTTTAGATTGTAAGAGAAGTCACATTTTCCACACAGCTTTAAATTCTTTCCAGCGTACCTTTTAATGCCTTTAATTTCCTTCACTCATGGTATCCTTTCCCATGGGCGCCGTGACAAAGTACCATAAACTGGGTGGCTTCGAACAGAAATTTATTCTTTCATGGTTCTGGAGGCTAGAATTCTGAAATCAAGCGCTCCCTCTAAAGGCTCAGGGGAGAATCCTTCCTTGTCTTTTCCTCACTTCTGATGGTTGCTGGCACTCTTTGGAATTCCTTGGCTTGCATCCAATCTCTGCCTTCACTGTCACATGGCCCTCTCCTCTGAATATGTGTGTGTCCTTTCCTCTTATAAGGAGCCCAGTGATTGGATTTGGGGCTCATCCTAACCAACTGTGACCTCGTCTTTACCGATTACATCTACAAAGACTCTATTTCCAGGCAAGATTCCATGCTGAGGCTCCTGGTAGAAATTAATTTAAAGAGACACTATTCAACCTAGGACACTCATTAATGAAATTATCAACGCAGTGTGGTGATGTTATGGAGGGAAGTAAAACAGAGAACCAAGAGGGGAAGTGAGAGCCGCATCGCCCTCCTAACCCACGTCTATCAGGTGTCAGATGGGACAGCAGTCCACGAGTCCTGTGGGCCACAACCAAAAGTGAAGTGAGTAGGGTGGTGAGGAGTGGGCAAGTGGCAGGGGGCCAAGGTCAGGAGATGTCTCAGAGAGGGCTGGAGACAATCCTCCTTCCTTCCGCCAAACTGAGGCTTCATCCGCAAGCATAAAAGAAGTTGCTAGAAGGGAAGTTGTGTGCCCTTATTTCTCCATCTTGTCAAAAGTCACTGAGGCATAACAAATAACGAGGAGTTTCAAACAATTCAGACTAGCTGCATGTAGAAGCTTTGGTGTGTGCTGTGGGTTGGGGCTGCTGATAAGGAGCAATAACTGAGAAGGTAGTTCTCCTTCTCAGGCAAGTGTATCAGATGTTTGGTAATAAATGGTCAGAGAGTGTACTTAACAAGACAGGGGTATCGATCAGGAAATAACTGTTTGCTGGGAAAGGGGCAGTCTTTTCCCTGGGTAATTAAGATGGTGTCACTCGATACCTACTCCAGAGAGAATCACTCTTCCAGTGCTGTGTCTTTAACCTGGTGTCATGGCAACAAGCTGGTCGTGAGTTCTCCCTCTGGAGCTTTCTTTTATTAATGTGTCTGCTATTCACAAGTTACAGCTGGCCCTTTCACTGTGTTCCTCCAAACACAAGTGACAAGGTGGAAAGAAAGTGAGGAAGCTTTTATTATTTAGCACCAGCCTTCAAGAAAAGAAAAAACAAATAAACCAACCATGGGCTAGCTACATTGAAAGGTAATCTCCCGGGGCGCCTGGGTGGCTCTGTCTGTTAAGTGTCCAACTCCTGATTTCCGCCCAGGTCATGATCTCAGGGTCGTGATACGGAGCCCTGTGTCCAGCTCCATGTTGGGCATGAAGCTTACTTAAGATTCTCTCCCTCTCCCCCTGCCCCTCCCCACTCCATGCTCTCCCATGCATGTGCAGTGCCTCTCTCTCTCTCAAACAAAAAACAAAACAAAACAAAACAACTGAACA
Organism: Callorhinus ursinus; assembly: GCF_003265705.2. NCBI lineage: Eukaryota > Metazoa > Chordata > Mammalia > Carnivora > Otariidae > Callorhinus > Callorhinus ursinus. The sequence goes on from NW_027397085.1 coordinate 3,200,626, forward strand.
AAGGTAATCTCCTTTCTCCATACATTTCTCCATAGAGGCTCATGGACCAGTAGCATCAGCCTCACCTGGGAGCTGTTAGAAATGCAAAATCTCAGACCCCACCCCTGAATCAGAATCTGATCTTTGATAACATCTGCAGGAGATCCACATTCACATTAAAGTTTAATATAGACTTTCCTTTAGCTAATAACATCACCTGCAGTGGTCTCAGGAGAGACACCCCCTTTTTTCACTAGCCTTGGTGGCCTGATAAGGTTTTTTTTTAAGTGGAAAATAGTCACTGTTTTCTGCAGTAATAGGAATTCTTGGTAATTTAGGCTAAGTTTATCATGAAAATAAGTTTCTAAGCGGTGCCAGGTATTTGGTCCCCAGGCTTTTCTTGTGCCCTGTCTAGTTTTAGGAGCTACGTCCCTTGGACTCTGGGCTCACCCAGTCAGCTGGGAGACTCCCGTCAGAGAATCAGGCACCATATTTCTGCAGCACCAAATGGAGGAGGCTTTTGTTCTAGAAATACTGCCTGGAAACTTTGCCAAAGAAACGCTCAAAAGCAAGTTTTATGTCTTTTAGCCAGGATAGATGGTCACACTGTTGCTTCTTATTCATCACAGCAATGATTTCTGGTCTAAGCCTTAACCTAAGGATCATTGTGAAAATGTTTTGATAGTCAAAACACCCAGTTTGAAGGACTTTCCTTCCTTCATTCCTAGCAGACATACGAAATACCACAAACCAGGTCTTAAAATGAAATGAAAAGTGAGGGAAATGACCCAGATCTTTCCATTAAGAAGCAAATAATAAAATCTAACCCATTCAACTATCTAGATTTTTTTTTTACCAGACTTTGTGCTTTTTTAATTTGGGGGAAGGGAGGATGGACAGGATGGATTGTAATGGAAGAGGGAAAGATGAGGCTGCAAAACAGGTTGTACAAAAGAATGATTGATAATTGATAATTAGGAATAAAATGAATCATTGTTGCCATGAATTAACCTTGACAAAGGAATGTGAATTGTTTTCCATTATGAATGGGTAGCTGTATGACCTTGGGTAAATGTCTAAACCTCTTTCTTCCTCAGTTTCTTAATTGGTAAAATGAGGATAATAATACTACCTCCTCTGTGGATTGTTTTAAGATGAAATAATACGGTAACGCAAACCACTTTACAAGGGTTAGTACATAATAAACACTGAATAAATGTTAGATTTATTATTATACAGAGAAGAAGTAAATTCTGAGACTAAGAGAATGTGGGGCACCCGGGTGGCTCAGTTGGTTAAGCGTGTGCCCTTGGCTCAGGGCTCAGGTCATGATCTCTGGGTCCTGGGTTCAAGCCCCCATCAGGTTTCCTGCTCAGCAGGGGAGTCTGCCTCTCTCTCTCTCTCTCTCTCTCTCTCTCTCTCTCCCTCTGCCCCTCCCCACCACTCATTCTCTTTCTCTTTCTCTCTCTCAAATAAATAAATAAAATCTTTAAAAAAATAAACAAATAAAAGAATGTGCTAGAGCAAAAATTGGGGTATCATTTAAATTAAAATCTACATACATAAAGAAGTGAAATGAAGAACTGAGATACTTTACAAAAATGACTTCAAGGGGAATTAGCAGATGGATCAGGTTTGGGAGAGTTAGTCTGTTTGGGCTGCTACAACAAAAATACCATAAATTGGGTGGCTTATAAACAATAAACATTTATATCTCACAGCACTGGAGGCTGGGAAACCCAAGATCATGGCAGCAACAGATTCAGTATTTGGTGAGAGTCATCTTTTCCCTATAAACTCATGTGGCAAGAGGGGCAAGGGAGCTTTTTCAAGCATCTTTTATAAGGGCACGAATCCCAATCACCTCCCAAAGGCCCCACCTCAAACTACCACTACACTGGGAATGAGGATTCAACATATGAATTCTGGCGGGGCCACAAACCCCTCCATAGCAGAGAAGTACCCTGATGATTAGTTTTGTTACCTACATTCATTTAATTAATAGAAGTAATCAGTTCCTCACAGCATCTTTATGGACATCACTTTTTGAGATAGTAAATTTCAAGAGAACTATTTTTAAAAATCTGCCAAGTATCTGAGAATATTAATCTTTTAGAACAAGGAGAAACAAAATGCCTAATATGCAGTGGCCCCTGTCAGATGTACGCCAGAGCATCCTGTTCTACCCTCCATACCTCCTCACCTCCTCCAGAACTGATTTTCTCAGCTTGTCCAAGCTACTATCAAACCCATCCACTGAACTTTATATTTTACTACCTTTTCTTCATTTCTTAAATTTATTACGTTTTTAAAAAATGAATCTTCAGGGGTGCCTGGGTGGCTCAGTCTTGATTTCGGCTCAAGTCATGGTCTCAGGGTCGTGACACTGAGCCCGATGTCAGGCTCCATGTGAAGCCTGCTTAAGATTCTCTCTCTCCTCCCTCTGTCCCCCTGACACCCCTGCCCCACGCACTCATGTTCTTGCTCTAAAAAAAAAAAAAAAATCAAATTAAAAAAATGAATCTTCTGAGTTTCTTCCTCCCATAATGTTCTCCTCCTGTCTTATTATATTCATCCCAGATGTTTCTGCAATCTTGGATAGAGCACATTTCATTAGTGGCCTGAGGAAACACATTGTTCATTCATGCATGAGGGAGTCCTTTCCAATTAAAGACATTGCTTTGAAAGAGTCTTCCAAATTGGTTTCATTGGTAAGAAATGAAGGAAGCTAAAAGCTTTTCACTTAAGATTTGACAACAGCCAGAAAACTTTTGTTAATCATGAATGTTAAGTGATAACATTTAATTAGCATGGGTTATAATCAGAATATTGCCTAGAATTTACATAGGCATAATCTTAAGCATCTGTGTGACTGTTGGCTGCTCTTCTAACAGTTCCTCCTAAAAATGGGACAATGACACCTCACACCATTTTTATTTTGGACTTCCTTTTTAGAGATAGTTTATTTGGGTGAGAACTGGGTTTGACCTTGGCCCTTGCCATCAACACCTGCCTCTCAGGTAAGTGCACAGAGGTGATGTGGGGAAGGTGCTAATAAATCTGTTGGCATCCATTCCTTTGCCCTTTTGTGCTCCTATACGTGAAAGTCAGTGTGATTGTGACTGGAAAGGCACTTGGGACTATGTAGAGAAAGAAAAGACATAATCACTTTAGATCCTTCATTGGTAAATAGCGATTTAACAACAGCTCTGCTTACAGCACACTATGGCTTCAGTCCAAGGGAAAGATTTTAAAAGAAAAAAAATTAGTAATATTTAGTGTGCTCTCTAGAAAAATAGAACCAATAGGTTTCCTTTTCCTCGGGGGATCTCCATCTTTTTTCTCTTAGGACCTTCAACTGATTAGATGAGGCCCATCCAGGTTATAGAGAGTAATCTGCTTTACTCAAAAGTCTATGGATTTAAATGTTCATCTCATATGAAAAATACTTTCACAGCTACATCCTGACAAGCGTCTGACCAAATATCAGGGTATCCTGACCTAGCGAAGTTGACACAGAATATTAGCTGTCACATTTGGCCACTCTGAGAACTGGAACTGGGACTGATTTGTTATAATATCTTCAGACAAATGTCCTAAAATCACTGTGAATGGTGTACTCTGATAAAGGAATAAGGACCAGAAAGCTTTCAATGTCACTGATACACGGGCAGAAACCCTCCGTGAAAGCATTGTCTCACATTTTGGTCTAATTAACAGTCTCTAGCAGGGTGGTGCAGTAAAATGGTGTTCAAGCTTTGACGTCAGATCATGGGAGTCTGCGTCCTGGTTCTACCACTTTCTGTGTGATCTGAGGCAATTTACTTTCATTTCTCTCTGCTTCATTTTCTCCATCTATAAAATGGAGATAGGTTTAAATGTTCTAACTCATTGACAGTCTGTAGAACAGTGCAAGGTACATCTTAAGTATTCAATAAATATTAGCTTTTATTATTCCCTTAAATTAATAATAAAGCCAAACATTTTCTTAATACATGTCCATCGGAGAGAGGTTTTTGGTTTCTTTGTTTTGTTTCTAAGCCTGTGGCTTAACAGAAAGTGATACCTGCATCAACCCTTCCTACCTTTACCCTGGGGTTGACATTTCAGGGTCCCTTAAGGGGCACTCAATGTAAGCAAGTTGTTCTTCACTAGGAAGGCCAGGAGAGGGAAGAATTGGAGAGGTTCCTGTTAATAAGTAAGGACAGGCTGGGTGGCAGATTGGCTTTCACTGAGCAGATGGCAACCCTTATGAACCTTGCAAATGAAAAACCCCATTTTTTAAATTTATTTAAGTAATCTCTACACCCAACGTGGGGCTCAAACTCATGATCCTGAGATCAAGAGTCACATGCTCTTCCAACTGAGCTAGCCAGGCACCCCCGAACCATCCCATTTTAATAAATTGATGAATAAATCCTGTAGCAGGAAGGTCATTCTAAGAAAAAATATATATAACAATTTGATATTACAAAAACAATCAGCTATTTTCCTTTTACCAAATAAATACTCATCACTTAAAAGAGTCACCTCTTGGGGGCACCTGAGCCTTCCCTGTGGTCATTCAGGGATCCAGGATCTGCATCCTATAGCTCTGCCTTCTTATATGGTCTTGGTTTCCTCTTTTTTTTTTTTTTAAAGATTTTATTTATTTATTTGAGAGAGACAATGAGATATATAGAGAGAGAGCATGAGGGTCAGAGGGAGAAGCAGACTCCCTGCTGAGCAGGGAGCCCGATGCGGGACTTGATCCTAGGACTCCAGGATCATGACCTGAGCCGAAGGCAGTCACTTAACCAACTGAGCCACCCAGGCGCCCCTTGGATTCCTCTTTTAAAACGTTGGTATCTTGCTAGTAAGTAAGGGAGGAGAGAGAGGGCATGGAGGATCCCCTGAAGATTGGACATCATTTTACCTACATTCCTTCAGGCAAAAGTCAGTTACATTACCAAACCTAACTATAAGGGAGGCTGGAAATTGTAGTCTAGCTGTATATATAGGGGGGTAGAAGAAATGACTTTTGGTGAACACAAGACACTTGGGGCGCCTTGACTGATAAACAACCTTTCTAGGAAAGATATAATGTCTGCCATGTGCCTGGAATGGTACTTGACACTTACAGAAGCTATCTAATTAAAGTGGTTGCTGCCAGGGGCGCCTGGGTGGCTCAGTCATTAAGCGTCTGCCTTCGGCTCAGGTCATGATCCCAGGGTCCTGAGATTGAGCCCCCCATCGGGCTCCCTGCTCAGTGGAGAGCCTGCTTCTCCCTCTCCCACTCCCCCTGCTTGTGTTCCCTCTCTCGCTGTCTCTCTCTCTGTCAAATAAATAAATAAAATCTTTAAAAAAAAAAAAAGTGAGTGCCCCTGTTTATACTTTACATGTGAGGTAAAATGACTCGCTTGAGGGCACATGGGTGATTAGTGGTTGAATTAAAACTCAGCCTCAGGTCTGGTTCTCTGGCTTCCTCCCCACCACCCCACATTACAATGCCTGCTCTCACAGGACTAGATCTTGTTTCTAAAGCTGCACCTCTGGTCCATCTATTCTACATAGGCAAGATTGTACTCCAAGCTGGTCCTAGGCAAAAGTAGGGAAGTATACTAAATTTGTCTTTGACAACACCCCCAACTCCACAGCAAGCTTTCTTTGGCTTCCCCCTACAGACTTTCAGCCAGCTAGTGGTTTCATCAGTTCCTTTTTGGTTTTCCTAAGAGCCTTAATGGGGCATTCATGTGAGTCTGTCTCCTCTCAGTATCTCCCATTCTTAATTCCACACACCACACTCTCCTTTATTCAAAGCCTACCAGCCAATTCTATGTCACGTTATAATGCTTAGCAATATCTTACATGGTTCAAATTAATTACTGATTTGTAAGTTATTTCATTAACTAATTACCTCTAAATGGTTTGAATCTTTTAAAGCAATAAAGAACTTATGAATTACTTGCTTAATTAAAAATATATACTAGCGGTGCCTGGGTGGCTCAGTCAGTTAGGTGACCAACTCTTGATTTCGGCTCAGGTCATGATGTCAGGGTCTTGAGATTGAGTCCCACCCATATCAGGCTCTGAGCTGAGCGTGGAGCCTGCTTGAGATTCTCTCTCTCCTTGTGCCCCTCCCCACCCCCAGCCCCCTGCCCCCTGCTCTAGTGTACTCTCTCTCTCTCTAAAAAAACAAAAAACAAAACCCACAAACAAAAATCCTAAAGAACAAAAGGAGAAGGATTTTAAGAGTACAAATTTTGGAGATATTCTCAGTCAAGTGGGTCTTTTGCTGTCCCTCAAATCATATCACATAGATAGCCATCATATGGGTTTATGCTTTGGCTGGCTTGATTGCATCAAAACCATTTATAACACAGGACACATTTTCTTACACTTTACAAACCTGGAGAGGGGAGGAAAGTCAGCAGAGAGGAGTCCACCTTCTTACTAGAGAACCCCTGTATCTCATAAGCCACTAGTCACAAAGATGGCATTTCTCTCTAGCCCGTCCAGCTGTTTGTCCTAGTATTGGCATTAAATCTTCCCCTTAAAGCACAAAACACTCTCATTTTCAATTTTTCAGCTGCAGAGGGATTGACTACACTGTTGCTACCAAGAGCAAAGCCCAGAGTCCAATTTTGAGACCTTGATTTTCATTATGTTTTCAAACCCTAAATCAAGCCTTCTTTCTCTTACCCGGATTTCCTCTTTCGCCTCTCTGCTTCTCTCTTTGCATAGTTTGTCTTATCACCTGAAGAAAAAACGTTTAAATGCAAAGAGATAAATGGATGGTAATCATTACAGATGACCCATTAGAACCGGAGCCATTCAATCTGCTTATTTGAACATACAAAGACGGTTCTCTCTTCTGAAATACTACACTGAACAGATAAGAGTGTATTCAGATATAATTTCATGTGATTACTCTATAAAAAGAGCTCCTAGCCACAATTCTCTATCAGGTGTTGTTAAGCACACAAACTGCCTACCAATAAATCCTGTCCATTAAATCTTTATTTTTCTTTCACAAAGATTCTACTTTGCAGGCAAACTCTGGCAATGTTGCCTATTAAAATGGCAAGAAAAGAAAATCTGAAATTGAGAGAGAAGAATCTGGAACAATCTTTGTCACAAAAATTTGTCCTGTGTCAAAAGGATTTCCTCCCTTAGGAAAAACTACCTAACAAGCCAGAAAGGGTAGTAGTGAAAGGCAAAATTAAATAATTAAATACAAAAGCAGAAACATTAAGTTGCTATTATGGACTCATTTTGCAGCTGAATTAACCAATGAATGTTTTTAACTAATACTGAAAAGAGGGTAGCCCAGTTTGAGAAGACTGGTTTAAAAACCACTTTTATAGGGCGCCTCGGTGGCTCAGTCGGTTAAGCGGCTGCCTTCAGCTCAGGTCATGATCCCAGGGTCCTGGGATCGAGTCCCGCATCAAGCTCCTTGCTCAGCGGGGAGCCTGCTTCTCTCTGCCTGCCACTCTCCCTGTTTGTGCTCTCTCTCTCTCTGTCAAATAAATAAATAAAATTTTTTTAAAAATTACTTTTATCCATTATTTACTCCTGAAGCAGGGATTCTTATCCTGAAACCTTGGATGGGCTTCAGGGTCCTGTGAATGCTCAGAAATTCGGGGGTGTTCTTAAGTATATTGGGCTTTCCCCCCCAACCCGGGAAATGATCCGTAGTTTCTGTCAGATTTTCAAAGGGGTCTAGTCTAAGAATCAGCGTTCTTAGAAGATTCTTTAAGGCATATGGAAAAGTTGGATACAATGATTTCAGTTAAACCTTGGTGTTTGTGAGATCAAAGATGTACATTTGAGGTATCTTTCTCTGGAAGACAAAGATCAGGCCTGTCTGGACAGGTGCAACAAAACCCAACAGGAAAATTAGAGAACAGCTGAGAACTGGAGTGAGGCAAGCCCCTTGTATGAACTATGGTAACACTCAATGCTATACCCAAATTACCATCATCATCATCTCAGTAACTTAAGGTAGTAAAAATTTACTTCTCATTCACACAAAGTCCAGTTCCTGGTCAACAGGCAGCCTTCCATGTGGTCATTCAGGGATCCAAGATCTGCATCCTATGGCTCTGTCTTCTTGTATGGTCTTGGATTCCTCTGTTAAAAAACCTTGGTATCTTGGGCGCCTGGGTGGCTCAGTTGGTTAAGCGACTGCCTTCGGCTCAGGTCATGATCCCGGAGTCCCGGGATCGAGTCCCACATCGGGCTCCCTGCTCAGCAGGGAGTCTGCTTCTCCCTCTGACCGTCTTCCCTCTTGTACTCTCTGTCTCTCATTCTCTCTCTCTCAAATAAATAAATAAAACTTTAAAAAAAAAAAAAAAA
>NW_027397085.1:3209041-3276834 GCF_003265705.2 Callorhinus ursinus
AAAAAAAAAAAAAAAAAAAAACCTTGGTATCTTGCCATAGGTAAGGGAGGAGAGAGAGGGCATGGAGGATCACATGAGGATTGGACATCACTTTATCCACATTCCTTCAGGTAAAATTCGGTCACATAACCAAACCTAACTATAAGGAAGGCTGGAAATTGTAGTCTAGCTGTATATTAAGTGGGGGTAGAAGAAATGACTTTTGGTGAACACAATAGCACTTCTGCCCTGTCCTCTTAAATGAAGCCACAGTACCACGACCAGAAAGAGGTTGGAGGTGAAGACATGCTGCCTTAGATACTGGGAGAAAGTCCACTGTCATAGGCAGACCAACATACTCCCCCAACAGTAAGCAGTAGAGGCAGGAGGTAGAAAAGTGTCCAGAGGATAGGACAGACACAGTGGCATAAAATTTAGGAGCAAAAATGCTCAGAAAGTCAGGCATGGAGGCAAGAGGAATTTGGGAATTCAGTGATCCATAGCAGAGTCCAAGTCACCTAATTAGTATTCAGGAAGACCTAGGGCTAGGAGTGGAGGATAAGAGCGGCCAGGCATCTCTACCTCGAGTGAGATAACCCAGAGCAGGAAGGTTACATTACAGAGATGAGGGCTGCACACAAAGGTAAAGAGGAAGGATTATTTGTGAGGTGACTCCATCATGAACGGAACGCTGAATAAGAGCTATCTAAATTCCTCCTGTCCAAGGTCAGGAATGGTCCTAGAGATGTGCAGAGCCTATAGACAGGGGTCAACTATCAGGAGAAGCTCATAGGAACCTGTTCAGGCCTGATATGATCCACCCTCAAATGTTACCAGTAACTTCATACTCTGTTTCCCACTCACAGACAACCACCCCAATGAATCCCAGCTTCCTCACAAACATCCTGGGATGAAAAAGGGCAATGAATCAGTACAAACCCCTCAGAGAACAGAGCAAATGCTTCACTAACAGTTTGGGGTGGCATACTCGTTTATAAGTAATAAATAATAATTAAAAGTAACAGCTGACATGTGTAAGACATAGTTCTTGGGCTTTCATATATATTTACCCACTTAATCTTGACAAAAGTGTTTATTTGAAGGAGGTACCTCTATTACCTCAGTTTTACAGATTAAAAGCTAAGCAATGAGGCTTATATGTAACTTGCTCAAGTGAGTGGCAGAGGTCTGGCTCCAGAGTCAATGACCTTCCCCACTATGCATACTGCTTTTCTTAGAAAGTCAAATTTGGCCAGAATTTCAGATAGCATTTTACTCCCTTGGTGAAGGTGCCAGTGAGGACACACCATGTAACGCTCCCCAGAGATCTCACCCACCATTTTGTTTCCAGAGAACTGCTCCATCCTTTTGGAATGAAGACTAAGACATGGATATCCAAAGAATGTCTTGGACAGTTCACTGGAGTGGCTATCCTCTTAAAGAATGTGTGCTCTGGTGCAGTAATGAGCTTTGAAGTAAAATAATGTCACAAATGAATGCAGACTATCAGCGTTGGAAGGGCCACCAGTCCTCCCTATTTTAGTGCAGTGAGGTTGAGTAGCTTGCATAATGTCCCTTAGGAATAAAAGCAGGTTGTCCTAAGGTCCATGGTAAAATACTCGCCTCCTTACCTCAAACCATTTTCTGTACTCAGCACACAGGATCATGAGGGTTAAGAGCCAGAAACTGCTGACAGTAATGTGACTGCATTCATTCTTAAGTCGCTAAAGGGACTGTGAAAAAGAAAAGGGTTCAACTTCACAGAATTTATTTTCTATGAAATGAGAAATCCAATGTCTGATATAACTCACCAGGAAGTCTACCCATCCAGGCATTTATTCATTCCTCCCAGCCTTTATCCTACCATTTATTCATCTGTCCGCCCATTCATCCATTCAGGCATTAATTCATTCATTCCAAAATATCTACTCTGCCAAAATTTATGCTAAATCCTGGGTATTTTTAGCATGCTCAATCAGTAGTTTTCTTTCTGCCTGATTTTCAAATTGTGTTAACAAGCCCAGTGTATGGGATTCCAGTACATTTCATTATAAAATGACCTTTATATTAAATATGTTTCAGGAATCATAATCAGGCCATTAATTGTGGTAGAGTTTGCAGCTTCTACCCATTAATCCAAAGAAAAGAGTTCAGTACGGAGTATTTCCTTTTTTGCTCAGGACCTCATTTTGGGCCCCAAGCTGTCTTTTATAGACCATAGTCTCCAGCCAGACGTGGACAAGTCTTAGTCAACAATAAATTGCCCTCAGTACCAAAGAAGTCCTCCAATATCTGCAAATGTCCATGAGAGCTGTAAGACCCTTGCTGTCCTTGCTGAGAAGTACATCCCACGGGGACAAAAAAAAAAAACAAACCTATGTATTCTCAGTTCTCTTGGAGGACAGTAGAAAGAGCATTTCGGCATCCGGCTGCCCGCACCAGTTAGTACAATTCTGTCTTGTGTTCTAAATAATTCTACTCCCCTGGCCCAGAGTTCTACTGGCTTTAAGAAGTCCAAAATGATTTAGCTCAGCATTTGCCTCTGCATCACATGAGAACATTATTTTCTGATGGTAGTAAGCTACTCAGGAAAACAAAGTACAATGTCAGGTGCCAACATTCTGATATATTTATTCATGTTTGTATTTGTGGAGGGAAACTTTTTCCATGCTACAAAGTTGTGTTAGAAACAAGATACTACAAATCAATAAAGAATAGCTATAGTTATTGCCTATTATAAACAGAATAACAAACAGAAAACAAACAGATACAACTAATTTGGTATACACAGACATTCAATTGTTTTCTGCTCTAAGACTGATATGAACACCACCATTTTAATTCCTTTATGGCATTTTCTCTGGAGATACAATTTTTTTTTTTGAGATACAATTTCTTATTGCCCATTGCTTTGTGATTCTCTTACCAGTTCAGGTTTGTAGCATACCAAAGAATTACAGAAAACTGTTTTTCTACCAAAGGGGAGCTATTTGCCGCCATGTGGTCATTCATATATTACAATGAAAAAGAAGCAAGGTACAAAAATTAATGTACACTTGTGCATTCATATATTACAATGAAAAAGAAGCAAGGTACAAAAATTAATGTACGCTTGTGCACACACGGAGGTGTCTCTGTGTGTGTTTTGGGTATGTGTCTAATGTGTGCTGAAGCCTGGGAATACTGAGTATGAAAGGCTTTTAACTAGCTGGTCATCAAAATCATATATAATAGCTATTAAAAACTCACTTAGCTAGCAGCATGTAAATCACTGGGGTTGGTTACTCAAGGACTAGACAAACAGATTTCTTGGATACTGTTTCCACTTGGGTTTTCCAGTTCATATGGTTCCAGCTGGCGGTACTCAAAAGTCACACGATTTATGTGCTTTCCGCTGGACACCATGCGCACCACCGTGTTGTCACAGCCAATTTTCATTTGGGCTATAATTCATGAAAAAAGTAAAAGGTTCCCTGCAGGTTAGAAACCATACAAACCATTTCCATTGATAAGATCATTTAAACACAAAGAAAGCGAGGGGATGTAGCTCCTCTCACATACTCAAACCATGTGCCTGCCATCAGGTAAAAAGTTCTGTTTTCATTTTTATTATAATATATAATTAATTGTAGAATACTGAAAGTGAACTCAGTTTTCCTCATGTGCAAAAACACTGTTAGCCAAATAAAACTGGCTGGAGGGGCGCCTGGGTGGCTCAGGCTTAAGTGTCTTCAGCTTGGGTCATGATCCCCGGGTCCTGGTATCGAGCCCCGCATCGGGCTCCCTGCTCGGTGGGGAGGCTGCTTCTCCTTCTCCCACTCCCCCTGCTTGTGTTCCCTCCCTTACTGTCTCTCTCTCTCTGTCAAATAAATAAATAAAATCTTAAAAAAAAAAAAAAAGCAAACAAAAAACTGGCTGGAAAGAAGAGTTAAAAAGAAAATCACAGGGGGAAGAAAAGAAAGAAAATCACGGGCCCAAAATGGTGCCCTTTAGGCCAAGGTATAAAACTGGGGCTTAATACCTAATCTAACTGTAATTTCAACCTTCCCCAGAAAGGTAGCCTTAACCAGTCAGTCAGGAATTTTTCTATCAGTGTCAGTGAGTCAGCTGCAGGGGCCCTCTCCATCCCCCAAAAGGAGAATGAGGCAACCTGCGTGACAAGACACCTTGCTTTTCCCCCTAAGGGAAGGTGCCCTTGTCTGGAACAATCTTTTTCTTTTGCCAAATTTCTTGCCCCGCCCTCCTTCTATAAAAACCTTCCATTTGGTACAATGCCTTGGAGACCCCTCTACCTGCTAGATGGAATGCTGCCCCATTCATGAATTGTTTACTAAAGCCAATGAGATCTTTAAAATCTATTCAGTGGAATTTTTGTTATTTAACAGAGGCAATAAGATGTCTCTGCACTTTTCATGTTTTCCTACCTGCAAGGCTTCGGTAGTGCAGGCAAGCTGTCTGTCTACCCGTGCACCTCTGCTCTAGCTCAGTGTTCTCAGCAAGAGCAGTGCCGCCCTCTAGGGACAGGTTGGAAATTTGCAGGGGCAGTTTGTGGTTGTGTTATCTGAGGAGGCCAAGTGGCATTTAGTGGACAGGGCTAGAGGATGAAGTGTACTGCTGGATTTTATGCCGACTAAAAAAAAAAAATCACCCATTTATTATTTTCTGAGCCTAGATAATAACTCTGTTTACATAAAAGCAAAAAATAATTTGCAGAGTTTAGATATACACTAATATAGTTGTTTTTGTTCTATTGTTCGCCTATACCTTTTGACTCATTTTTTCTGTGCTTCTTATATGGAATGGCTTTTGATATCTTTACTTATCTTAAATCCAATCTTATTCATTATTTGTTTTTTTAAATTGTATTATTTGTGTAAGCATCTGGCAATGTTTATGTATATCTTCTAGTGCAGCTGTGACCAAACACGTGTACGTTGAAACTCATAGTAGTTTTATCGAAAATTTCTTTTATTTCTCCCTTCAAGCTGGGTCCTGAGGCAAGATTTATCTGCCTGACAATAATTTTTTCTGTTGTTTTAACTCTGTCTATCTCCCCCCCGCCCCTTGTCTCTGTCAGGCCTACATCCTAGGAAACACTAGCATTATTATTGCATGACAAATGAAGTAAAACAGCCAGATACTTAATTGAGATAAAAGTCAATTTAGAGACATAACAAATATAAACCCTATAATTATTTTTATATAAGCACCTGGGAGTCTAGGTTAAGCTTCTATGAGGAGGTCCAAATTTAATTTTCTTTACATGATTTGGAAGGTTATTCTTTTTCTGACCTTACTCTAAACTTTAATATATATAACAGGATCCATTTCCTTTGTTATGTGCACCTGATTTACTTATTATTTGACATAACTGCACCAAAATTACTCTGGTTTCAATAACCTAAATTTTAAGGCACAAGTATTTCTTAGACCTTAATCTACTCTTCTTACCCAGAGCAAATGCATCTCCTCACAGGTGCCCTCCTGAATGGAAGGATCCAGTGCTTCAGAGAACACAGTAAGAGGCAAGAAAAGCCACATGTACTGACAGTTTAAACCAGCAATTCCCAGCCACCCTCACCCCGCCTGACCATCATCCAATGGAAAATCATCACTGATCCCTCACAAAGAATATCTGGTTCTGTTTGGCATGCTGTGTACTAAACTGGTCTTTCACTACCAGTGACCACTTTTAGGTTTCAGAATGTATTTCTGTTTTTGCACTGGTCTTCCAGAGGCTGCTTTTGCCCCTAGAAGTTGGGGACATTCAGTAGTTCTGAGAATTTCTAATAAAGCATATAACTTTTTAATTTATGTACTATGAGTAATATCCACATACACATTCCATATATATATATATATGGAAAAGTTATTCAGCAATTATGCCATTATTTAAACAAGATATTACTTTTTTATTATACTCTTACTAACTGATGATACATCTATCTGAAGCATAGTTTTCAGTTAGTAAACTCTTTAGTCTCTAGAGGATGAAAGCAGGCACCTTCAAGAAGGTGGAAAGAGCACAGAACATAAAAACTGTCATTTTCATGGTTTTCTAGGGCCAACCTTAAAAACATACCCTTCTTTCTTCAAAGGGTCCTCTCCCAGGTTCAGATATTTTGGTAATGCCTTGTCGCTACCATACATATGCTCAAATGTAAAAATCCTTACATTGGCTCAAGGTGCAAAATGCAAATTTTGGGGGTGGAAATTGCCTTCCCATGTATAAAAAAATCTGAGGTGTTTTATTTAAGGAAGTATCAAGTTTTATTTAAGGAATCTTGACAGGCTCATAAATAATAATCAAAGAAATATCTCACCAGGGCCATGAAAGGAATAGCAGAGGTCAGCCAAAGGCATCATCTTGGAAGGGTCCAGCCCAGGTCCTCCCAGCAGCTCCACAAAGTCTCCTATTCCCCCACAACCTGCTGAGGGGTTCTAAGAGAATAAAGCAGCAGAGGAAGATATATTTCAACCAATTACAGAAGTCAGACCATTTGACCAACCGCAAGTTGGTGAATTCCCTCAATCAGTCTTGCCATGTTGGCGGTGCCATTTAATTGAACATCCAGGACTCCGGAAATGAAAAGACATTTATAAGGAAAAAAAATCATAAGAACTGCTCTTCTAAATCAGTTGAGTAATCATTTTCTTTAAATGTGTGTGCATTTTTAAAAAAATGTTATAATCTCAAGGACCGGAATGATGAAATGGGAATCTGTAAACGCCACATAAAATGAATGAGAATTGAATCTGAAAATGCTTTGCTTTTTAAGTCATCTGGACATACATACGGAATTATTCGAATTTCTTAATGCATGCAGTCAGCATTTATAAATAGGGCTTTCACATCAGTTTTTCCTTCAACTCACCTCTTTTCCTCTTCTTTAGAAAGGACTTCGCCTGCTCTTGGGACAATCCTTATCATTTCTACTAACGGGCATTTAGATTAGTTCTAAGAATGTTAAAGAAAGAATAGAGCCCTCCTTTGGGGCTCAAGGTAGGTAGACTTACCAGTGTCTTTCTCCTCCCAACTAAAACAAATTTATTTCAAGCTACTCAAAACCAGAATGTATTCCAGAATGTAATCCACTGTTAACTGTTTTCCACTTCCCTTCATCCTTTCCACCCTGCCTTGTCCACAGCAATTCCTACATTTCACTTTTCCACAAAAATAAAGCAGCTACTCTCAGTCCCAAAGGTTGCCCTTTGGGCTACCCAGCTCCTGTGATCAGGGCTGCTGGCCTCGTCGGCATGGCCCCCTGTGCCCACGGGCCCACACTTAAAAGGGCCTTGTGCTTGGCTGAAGGCTCTGCTGTCACCATCCTGAAATTCCTAATAACTCTAAAATAAGGGCCCGCACATTTTCATCTTGCACTGTCCCCCATAACTACATAGCCAGTTTTGCCTGTGATCCTCTCCTTCACTGAGGCACACTATCACGAGATCTAGTGCAGAGTGGCAGGGTGCTCAGAGGTGAACCAGGTAGACCCTGCCACATAGCAAACAACATCTAAAATAGAAAATGTTAGGGGCACCTGGGTGGCTCAGTCGGTTAAGCGTCTGCCTTCAGCTCAGGTCATGATCTTGGGGTTCTGGGATCGAGTCCCGCATCGGGCTCCCTGCTCAACAGGGAGTCTGCTCCTCCCTCTCCCCCTGCTCTCTTGCTCTCTCTCTCTGTCTCAAATAAATAGTCTTTAAAAAATAAATAAAATAGAAAATGTTAAACACACACATACATAAATACACATATTCAAACATCTAGAAGACACTGAAATGCAACTAGAACTAAACAACTTAGGAAATAATATATAACACCAACTGTTTGGCTAATACAAGGAAGGAGGTGAGGACATACATTTTTTAAGTGCCTACTCTATCTTGGGTCCAATGCTTAGATGCTCTACACATAATTTCATCCAATAATGAAAGAGAGGCTTAATTAGCCCTCCTGTGTACAGGGCTCATGCTCTTGTATCAAGAGTTGAGTGAGAGGTGAAGGAAAAAAATCTTAATTGCCTCTCCCTTCAGGAGAGGATGTCCAGGGGGAACATCCCTTAAGACGAAACTTTCCACTTGGTTCTTCAGGTTCTAAATTTCAGCAGGAGGTGGTGAAGGGGAAAGGCAGGCCCCAGAGAGAGAAATGGGAAGTAAGGAAGTTGGGAAGAAGTAGGAGCTAAAATGAGGGGAACCAAAAAGAAACAAAGAAGTTGGACACACCTGTTCCTTGACGTTCAATGACTTTGCTCTGCTCTTCCCAAACCTCTCAGCTAGTCTTAGGAATGAGAAGGATTACACTACTCTGCTGTGTTCAGCTCCTCGGCAGTGAGCTCCTAGATTTCTCTGTTGAGGTTCTGGCTCTCTGGACTAAGCCACTACCATCTCTTGCCTAAACTGTGACAGTGGCCCTTCCTGCACCACTCTGGCCCCCACAGCCCCTTCACCAGCCAGAATGGCCTTTCGGTAATCCTCTCCCTCCCTCCACACCCCGCCCCCCCACCGCCGTGGACCTTGTTAATTAACTGGGTCACGAGATCAGCATTCCCAACCACCCTCACCGGACCTGAGCATAATCAAATGGATTATGTCGCTTTCCTGCCTGTACCCCTTCGGTGGTTTCCCAGTGCACTTAGAATAAACTCAAACTCCTTCATATGCCCTGCTGGGCTCTCCATACCCTGGCTCTGCCCTTCTCCCTGATGCTGTCCAGTATCCTCCCCGGCTCCCCCACCTTTCTTTCTATTTCTAGAAACCAGCAAGCCCATTCCTCCCTCTGAGTCTCTGCATTATTGTCCCCTGTGTTCCTGGCTCTTCCAGGGGCTGCTGGCTCCTTCCTACCTATCACTCACATTTTACTTTAAACATCTCCTTCTCGGAGGTTTTCTTTCCTGACCACTTTACCTCAAGGAACTCCCCACCCCTCCCTCTACTCCCTTGTCTATCACAGCACTCTGCCTCATTTTCTGTTGGGCACTCATCACTATTTCGAATGCACTTTTGCTTATTTCAACCCACCAGAATGCAGGTTCCATGTGAGCAGGACCGGTGTGGTTCATTGCTCATTTCCAGCATCTAGAATTAGTGCCTTGCACATAGGAAGAACCCAGAAAATATTTTGTAAAAGAAGAGAGGTTTAGAACACTGCAGACTTCAACATTTTTTCAAGGGGAAACGCCAAGATTACTCCTCACAGCCAAGAACTAACGTGCAGATCTCCCAACCTGGAATGGTGCTTGCCGTCCATCTTTTGTGGTAAATATCAAGACTGACATACAAACAATCTCAGGCCAAGAGGGCTATGCCAAAGACATCGCTTATTCTGGTCTTTATCAAAGGATTATTCTTCTACTAAGGCCCAATCAAAACAAACAAACAAACAACAACAACAACAAAAAAAAATAGGCACTGGCCCATGAAATTAGGGCTTAATGGAAATTAGATATACACCTTTTTTCAGTGCTGGTCCTACTTATTTGGTTTTCACTGAAACCTGCCTGATTAGGAACAATGAGTGTCTTTGATGTCAGCAAATATACGAGCCATCTTAACCAAGGAATATGAAAAAGTGAAAAGAAATGAGAATGACTCAGAGTGAAGAAGTCGACAGTACCAAAAAAAAAAAGTGGTCAAACTCAGCATTAATTGTGAAGTCCATATAGAAGTTCGTGGAAATACAGACTGATAGAGATTCTCAACTAATATTTTCATGCAAAATGTATTGAACTAAATGTAATGTGAAGAAGGGGTGCCTGGGCTCAGTTGGTTAAGCGTCTGCCTTTGGCTCAGGTACTGATCCCAGGGTCCTGGGATAGAGCCTTGCATCGGGCTCCCTGCTCAGCAGGCTCCCTGCTGCCTGCCACTCCCCCTGCTTGTGCTTACTCTCTCTCTCTGACAAATAAATAAATAAAATATTTTTTAAAATGTAATATAAAAAAATCTTCAAAACTTTACTGTATTTTGTAATATAAAAATCCAATTTTGTATTTTATGCTACACTTAGCATTCCTTCATCACACAGTTCTGTCACTGAGATACTTCCTTCATGTCATAAAAAAATGCCAATAATCAGAAAAACAGCTGTGTAGATGACTCACACTAGGTTCTGCTAGGAGAGAATTTTCGTAAAAGAGGCAAGTACAAGAGAGTTCAATTGTAATTATATGCCACAACTTTCCCAATTGAACACATTTCTTACATCACAAGAGAAGTATTCAAGTAATCAGAAGGGGCACCTGAGTACGCAACATGCGGTGTAAGGGAAATAGAAGGGGGCTTTCATCAAAGCAGCGAGGGCATAGCCCATGTGGGACTGACAGCCAGCAGAAGGACACACGCCCGCAATTTGCTGATGTCCACATTTACCCTGTATGTTTCCTCCTCCTCTGATAAAGCTGTGGCCTCAGTAAATGATTGGGAAGTAAGAAAGCAACTTACCTTGAACTGCATACCATTTAAGTGTCCCAGGGTGAGATCTGATATTTTGATCGCCACAGGATAAATTATGGAGAAGCTGCAGTTTTGCCGCAGATGCGGGACAACCAGAGTAAACCTTCCACTGGGGGTCTGGGAAATCACATTGCAGGCTTTGTGGAAAAACAAAATCACATTTTCACTATTTGGTATGCTGGGTTTTCATAGAAATTTATCTTATCCTTATTCTAGGCTCCTACTCATGGTCTAGGGCCCTTGTAGCCTGGACAAGAATAGGTATCACAAGGGCAATTTGGTACCGGGAGGCAAGGGGGCTTCTAATCTCAATCTCAAGGAGTTACCTTGTTTACAACAATCATAAGACATAAAGTAATAATCAAACAACACTAGCTAGTAGAAGTTTTAGAAACACTTCATTAACTAGGGTCCAAACTTGAGCTGTAAATCTGAAAGAATAAAAGCTCAAAGGTGAGGCCAGAACTCAAACCCTGCCACGTGAAAGCTTCATTCACTGAACTTGGAACCATAATAATCATATTTTTAAAATAATGAAGTCAATAAATAAAAAAATAGTTACAAAACAGGCTGAGAAAAATAGAAAGCAGGCTTATGTCTGAATAAATATTTGCTGGGTGTTAAGTGGTAACTTGACTAAAAGGTAAAATATTTTTTAAAGGTAAAATATTAATGTTTAACTTTATCGTAAGACTTTGATTTGTTTTGTATCTCAAATCTAGATTTATAATAAATTTATTCTCCTAACTATGAAACTAGAAGTATCAGAGTTTTGCTGATCATGGGCCAAAGATTTCTAATTGATCAGAATAGTCAGAACTACCTCTTTCTCCTTCCTATGTTTAAATTACACTTAATTTCAAAAAGAACTGAAATACCTTGGTGATTCTAGATTTCTGATTTCTAACCACACAAAATATAGAAGAAATATTTCATGTTGTTTTCTAGTGTTATTCTGCTCCAGTTCTCAAAAATGGACTCTCTGGGGGGCTTCTTTTTTAAAAAATAAAAATTGGAAGGCAAGTCAATACATTATTCTTTGGCAGATTAGACCCCATTCTTCCACCATTTGAAGTGTTAATACCATTGTGTGCAGCTAAAAATGATTTTTTTTTCTTTTCCCGATTTAAAAAAATATATATTTTTCTCTTAGTGGAGAAAAATAATAAGTAGTTGGTTCATGAACTCATTTGATTAGAATAACATGTTTTAGGCCTGGGCTGTTCAGCTTTATAGCATCTGTGTGTGTATCCAACAGAAATGAAATTAGAGTGGTGGGCTCCAAATTAGAAAGCAATGCTGAGGTCCTTCAGTCCAACCCCCTGCTTAGGACATGAAATCTGTCTATCACATCCCAGATAGAGCCTTTGCCTAAATATCTCTAAGAAGGCAACCTCAGATCTGACTCATCAAGCTAATCCCAGATCAATGGAATGACTCAGAGGGATTAAAGTTTGTCACTGAATCCACTGTAGTGCCTCAGAAGATCAGAAAAAGACTAAAGAAAAAAAAAAATAAAACTTTACCCACCAAAAATTAATATCCTACCTAGCCTGGGAAATCAATTAAAAACTGTGAATTGATTTTCGGAGTAATGACTAGGAAATATCCTTTAAGTCATTTCTAATGACAAAAGAATTTCCATTCAAATCATTCCTTGCTTCAAATTTCTTAAGCATGGTGCAATCACACTACCTTTGAAAAGCAGATCTGACACTCCCTCCAAGCCCTGCCTTCCCACTAAGAGAGGGAGTCCACTTACGAAAGAGGTTGGGATCTGTCTTTATGGTGAAGGTGAATCCATTTCCTGGTTCATGAACCCGGAAGAAGATCATGGCCACATTCTGGGAAGATCTGATGCTCCTTCGGCTAAGACCACTGTCACAGAAATCTATGTATCGCTCAGTTGTGGGGAGAGGATGATCCTGGGAACTGGGGAACTTCTCCCCCTTAAGAATCCAACCATCAAATACCTTCCAACAAAAAAAAAAACACACAGATGTAGATGATCATTTCCATCAACTCCTGAAGTCACAGGTGTGTTGGAAAGGGGGGGGGATAAGTTACCTAGCAATGAGCCTTCAGTCCTAAGTGGGCAACTGACAGCCTGCACTCCCCTGCCCACTTGCTTTCCATCTGTATATATATTTTGACCAATGCTTGTTTGCAAGTAGTATTATTAATGATTTTTTTCTTCATAAACCTTAAAGTATCCAAAGTAAGTAAACTTTGTTATACTCTATTTTATAATTTCAGCCTCCTTGGTGTGAAACTGTAGACAATATACATGTTTCTCTTGGTCATATTTTCCACACATCCCATCTTCAGAAGAATTCCACACAAGCATAATTTGGGTGTCAGCTTTCTCTTCCTTCTCCATGTCAACATATTGACAAAATATCTCAAAACTAGCAAAAGCAAAAAACAGGAGCAGCAACTTTACCTACTTGCCAAAGGCTGTAATACGCCCATTTCCCTCATTTTGTCACTCTTATTTCACATTAAACTATCAAGAACTACTTCCACACTCAGATAGCAATGGCTGTTATGCCACTTAGGACCTTTTTTCCCCTTCACTTTGTTAAAGTTTGTGGTTAGATAAAAGGTCAGGGTCGGACTGACAGTACTCCTGAAATCACCACAGGTCTCCAACTGAGTGAGTCCAACCTAGTTCACATTCGCAGAATCCCCGGCTACAAATTACTTCATCACACTTAGTCGTCTTGTAAGGACTTGGACAGATTCCAAAATCACTCCACCTGGGAGGTTCTCGTCATGACCATTGCAACGGGCCCGCGTAGCCCCATCAGCCGGCCCCAGCTGGCCGGTCAGACTCACGCGGACGACTAGCAGTGGGCGTGTGGTACGCTTGGGGGACTTGTCCTCGCCTCCCAACTGCCTCAGACTAGAGACCCCCTCTCAGCATCCGTCGCAGCCGCCAGAGCCCTCCTGCTTCCAAACCGGGTCACCTGGGCACTGAGGGCGGCCTCCGCGAGCCGGGCACAGCTCCACAGAAACGCCGGCCGGCCTTCGAAGCTGGGCGGGCCCTCCAGGCGGCCCCGAGCCGCGGTGCCAGTTAGTTGGTATCATTTTTCATCTAACACAGCGCCTCACGCCGCAAGTTCAAGTCTTTGGAAGCGCGGGATCCCGGGAGCGCACGGAGGGGAATTTAAAAGCAATGCAATGGGCGAGGCCTGGGGCCCTCGGGTGCGGGGCGAGGTTCGCTCGGTCCGGGAGGCGCTCTGCCCCTCGGGCACTAGCTCCCCGCCCCGCAGCCCCCCGCTGGGCACCGCACCCCGGCCCGTCCCCCCTCAGGGCCCCGCGGCGGGGGGCCGGGTCGCCTCACCTTCAGGAAGTCGCCGCCCTGACAGTCGATGGAGACCAGGTCGTAGCGGATGGTGATGAACTCTTCGGGCTCGGCGATGAGGAAGGCGGCGCAGTGCAGCTGCGGCCGGTCGGCGGTGAAGGTGAACTGGCCCGGGAGGCTCAGCATGTCCAGGCACCCTGCGGGAGGGCAGCGGGGGCCAGAGCTGCGGCCACCGAGGCACCGGCTCCCGGGCAGCCCGTCTCACGTGCCCCGTTCCCGACTCCCCGACCCCGGCGGGCGCGCCTCCTGTCCCCAGCGGGACCCCGAGTTGGGAATCGCACCCCCACCCCGGCGCTGCCCGGGGCCTCCTGCCCTGGCGCAGAGCCCAAGCTCGCCACCTCCCCGCTGCCCGCCGCCGCGCGCCGGCAGCCCGGACTCACGCAGAGCGCGGCGGTACAGAGGCGCCCCCGCCAGCTCCCGCTTCAGGCTGGCGCCGAAGAGCAGGAAAGGGTCGTGGTCCGCCGCTTCCCGCAGCTGGCAAGGAAGACGAGTCAGTCGGGAAAGTTCAAGACGTGGGAAAGGGGACTGGCAGCGGGGCACTCTCCCTTCCCCGCAGCAAAGAGAATAAAGTGACGGAATACGTCTCCCGCGTCCAGAGAAGAAAAGGTCTTAGACCCTTTCCAGGAGACCCAGGTATCCCCAGGGGCCAAGGGAAGGACAGAGAGAGGCAGGGAGGAAGACCAGTCCAGGGGAAACCAGGAGAAAGAAGGGGCAAAAGATAGGCAAGAAAGAGCTAACCCCAACAAAGGCTGAGAGCTGAGGCAGCTTATCTATCCCCCAAGGCTGGACACACACACAGAAGATGTGATGGGTCAGTCCGGAGATAGCTCACCTCTAGGTACCGGTTCTCCCCTCTTAGAGCCATCAGGAAGATCAGAATGAAGTGACACTGAAGTTTGAAAGAAGGAGACATGCTGGCCTGGCTTCTGCAGCTGATATGCTCCTCCCTGAAGGTCTCAGGCTTTGCTTCCCACACCTTCGCCCAGGCTGAGAGCTAGAAGCTGGTAGGGTCCCTTTGCTGGGTCTCTTTTATAGAGCAGTGAGGAGGGGAGGCTCTCTGCCCCTTAACTGATCTGAGCTCAGTAACCATGGGTTACTCTGTCTCAGTGACAAAGTGCGTGCTGATGACGAGGGTCCCCCTCTCAGCCACAAATTTTCAGAGTGGTCCAGCATTATTCACCGAGAATGATTTCAGGCACTTACAACTTATTGAACTAAACTGTGGGAGAAAGAACGAGGTAAGGCTAGAGAATAAAGGAGGGCATTGTGTTGGATCTGCCAAATGCTGAATTATCTCCTCCTGTGGATATTTAGGGAATTCTCGGTGTTGCAAAGCAAAGTGACAAAGTTACATGCATAAAATACACAAACACTTATAACCTTATCATGCAGGCTTATCACAGAGCCTTGGATGGAATCATGCTGGAAACATCAGAGAATATGGTATTCATGCAATTGCTCATGTCTCTCAGGAAAAAACATGAGATGTTTTTAGTTCCAAACAGAAGCTGAAGTCTGATTTTGCAGAAGATGGCAATAATCCAACCCAAGGTTGCTTTCTCTCCCTTCGTCTTTGCTTTATCCTGGTCCAGTTTCTTGTAAGCATTTCCCTAATGGAAAGCTAACTCAGGCACCTATGAACTTCTGGATTTTAGCTGAGCTTTGTCATTCAGCCTAAATGTATACATGGTAGGACACACACCTGGGCCAGGGTGCTGTGACCATGACCTTGGCATCCATCTGAACCAGTGAGAGATGAAGTCATTGTATTTCACACCTTCAAATACTTAGATTATTTTGATATTCTGGTAGAAAGAACTGCCCAGAAGCTTTATTATAACTGCTTATCAGCAAATGTACAGGGCTAACAAATGACTTAGAGATCCAGAAATAAGCATCTTTGCTGATTAGATAGAAGACAGTTGTTTCCCCTTTATGTCAAAATTTGTGGGAAATATGGGTATGCTAAAAGTTTGGCTTTCCAGTTTATGTGCTAAGCAATGCAACTACAAATTCTAAAAATATCATGTTGTTCTACCTCTCTCTGCCTGATAGAAAACATGATACTACCTTTAGCTTTCTTTGTTATTAAAATTAGTACAAATAATGAGACCATAATACACGTTTTCACTCAAGGAAATGGTTATATTTTTAGTTTATAAATACTCAAAATTAAGCAGTAATTTACCTAGTAGTGTTGGAACTTGATATTTTCATATTTAAGACTATTTGAGCTCTAAAGGGGCTGCCCCTTAATTGTTCAACTGGGAGGCCTTCCTACCATACTCCAATTTTGAAAACAGTCCTCAGACCACAAAGAGCCTGAAGGGGAAGGGTACCCAAAGGTCATGAACCCTGGGCACCATGTCCTTCTCCCCATCTTGGGACTGTTTAGATGTCTGAATTTCAGAGAGGATATAAAGAAACCTAAGAGGAATAAAACAGTAGAAAAATACATGGTTTAAGACCAGTTTGCCTGGCCTCAAACATGCCAGGCCATCTTCAGGCCTCTCTCCCTCACTGTTCGTGCCTGAGGAAGCTCAGGCACACTCATCCCACATGCCATGGACGCATTTTCCTTTTCTGTCAACCTAGCCATGGCCTTGGCCCGCTCCCAGGATTGAGCCCAGCACTCGGCTTTAGAGACTCCTGCTTATCCCACTTTGGGGGTCTGGCTTTGGTAGCATCCCCATGGAGATAGTCTTCTATCTCCTTCTGCCCCTTCACACACACACACACACACACACACACACACACACACACACACACACACACCAATTGATGTTCCTAACATGCAGTCGTGATGTTTCCTCATCAGGAAGTACATATAGGAAGAACTGGGATCATATGAGGGCAAACATAGCCACAGGTAGATAATATTCTATTTTATATAACAACCCACAAATTATCACATAGGGATGAACTTTATTTCCACAAAAGGTGTCATGTTCACCAGCTTGGCAAATATCTACTAATCCAGCAGAAATTGTTTTTTGTGGTTTTTTGTTTTTGTTTTTGTTTTTTGATTAAGAGTAACAACAGGAGAAGATGTTTGCAAATGATATATCTGACAAGGGGTTACTATCCAAAATATATAAAGAACTCATACAAGTCAACATCAAAAAAAAAAACCCAAACAATCCAAAACAAACAAACAATCTGATTAAAAAATGGGCAAAGGACACCTGCCTGGCTCATGCAACTCTTAATCTTGGGGTCGTAAGTTTGAGCACCATGTTTGGTGTAGAGATTACTTAAAAATAAAATCTTAAAAAAAAAATAAAATGGGAAGAGGAGCTGAATGGTTATTTTTTACAAAGACATACAGATGTCCAACAAATATACACGAGAAGAGGCTCAACATCACTCATCACAAAGTTAAGTGCAAATCAAAATCACAGTGAGGTAGCACCTCATGCCCGTTGGAATGGTTAAAATCAAGAACACAAGAAACAACAAGTGGAGAGGATATGGAGAAAAAGGAACCCTCATGCACTATTGGTGGGAATGTAAACTGGTATAGCCACTGTGGAAAACGGTATGGAAGTTCTTTAAAAAATTAAAAATAGAAGTACCATATGATCCAATAATTCTACTATTGGGTATTTACCTGAAGAAAATGAAAACATTAACTTGAAAAGATATATGCACCCCCTGTTTATTGAAGTATTAAATATAATAGCCAAGACATGGAAGCAACCAAAGTGTCCATCAACAGATGAACAGATAAGGAAATGTGGTATATAGACACGATGGAATATTGCATAGCCATAAAAAAGAATGAGATGGTGCCATTTGAGACGACATGGATAGAGACTAGAGGGTATTATGCTAAATGAAATAAGTCAGCCTGAAAAGGACAAATATCATACGGTTCCACCAATCAATCAACAAACAAAAAACAGAATCAGAACTGTAAAATACAGAGAATAAACTGATGGTTGCCAGAGGGGAGCAGGGTTGGGTGAAATGGGTAAAGGGATTTCTAGTTATGGAATGAGTAAGTCATGGGAATAAAAAGCAGAGCATAAGGAAGGCTGTCAATGATACTGTAATAGTGACTTAACAGGACAGATGGTAGCTACACTTGTGGTGAGCATAGCATCGTGTATAAACTTGTCAAATCACTAAGTTGTACACCTGAAACTCATGCACCATGTGTCAACTCAAACAAACAAACAAACAAAAAAGGAGTAAGTAAAGTATAAAAACTAGAACCTATAGGGGAAAACTAAGAAGATTGAAGAGGGGTCAAAGAGAAGCCAAGCCAGGTAAGCATTCTCTATGAGCAAAAGTATAAAAAAAATGGGTGAAAGCAATGGGAGAGTAATTTGGATGAGACAGAAGAAAAGTTTCTGGAAAATAAGTAGGTCTATATCCACAGACAAAAGAGGAATTGTTTTCATAAAAACATGTTTTCATGTTTTCAAACAACTAGTGTAATATTGCAATGCCATTTGTTCAACCAAACTGACCGGTTATTTTGAAATACATTCTTAGTAAGCCCAGAGTCCCTAATTCTGGAAATTAGGGTTGGAAATTATCTGCATATTCACCTCCATTCTCTGTACACATTTTTTTTTCTCTCCATATTTTTTGAGACAACCTCTTTAATGTTGATGTTGATACAGTCCCTGATCAGTGCTTTTTAGGTCTTAAACTACTGTTGGGTGGGGTTAAGACATTCTTTTTGTTAGGTAGGATTAAGACATTCTTTCACAAATCCCCAGAGCAAACTCACCTGTGTTAAGTCTGAAGGTCAAGGTGGCCACACAATATAGATTCATATTCAATTCATGAACATGGGCAGTGGGGGTGGGATTTTAAATTGTGCTGAGACTGAAGAGGCTCACCCAGACAATTTCTAAGTATGCAGGGGGGCACTCTGTAGTCACCCACATGGTCTATGATGTGACTGTGACAGCCAAGTGTAAGCATATGGAGTCTGCAACATCTTATACACTGAGGTATCAGGAAAAGCAGGAGATTACATAATCCCGAATCTCTTTCTATTGTAGGGTCAATCCCAAGACCCCCTTAAGTATTCCCTGCTTGTAGTAGTAAACTTTTTCTTTTGTTAATCACTTCAATAGAGAACACCATAGATACATGCTTTAGAAGACCTTCCTTTTTCCTTTCCTGACTGATATGTTGAAAAGTTGGGAAATGGTACATATGACTGAGTTCTTTAAGAAATAAAGATGACATCAGGTCCCTGGGTGGCTCAGTTGGTTAAGCATCTGCCTTCAGCTCAGTTCATGACCTCGGGGTCTTGGGTTTGGACTCCCCATTCTCTGCTTCTGCCTCTTCCCCCTCGCCCTCTGCCTCTCCCCCTGCCTCTTCCCCTGCTCGTGCTCTCTCTCTCTCTTGCTCTAATAAATAAAATCTTTAAAAAAAAAAAAAAGAAAGATGACCGAATAAAACTCATTGTTAGCCAACAACAAATAACTAATTTTCAGTTGCATTCAAGCTGACTTGCTATTTGAATAAATTTGGCTATTTTTTAATGCAACCATTTTTAATAGATAAGATTTCTTTTTCAGATGTGTTTGAGATCAGGAAGGAAGAAACTAAACAAATACACTTGGGGAACTAGTATAAACCAACCTTTGAATGAAACACTCATGTGTCAGTGATTTTCAACCCAAATCCATTATCTTCTTTTGTTCTGCATAAGATGACCAGCAGTGATATGTGGAACTTAAGAAACAAAACAGAGAATCAGAGGGGAAGAGAGGAAAAAAAAAACCAAGATGAAATCAGAGAGGGAGACAAACCATAAGAGACTCATAGGACACAAACTGAGGGTTGCTGGAGGGGAGGAAGTGGGGGATTGGGTACCTGGGTGATGGGCACTAAGGAGGACACATGATGTAATGAGCACTGGGCATTATATGCAACTGATGAAACACTGACCTCTACCTCTGAAACCAATAATACACTATATGTTAACTGAATTTAAATAAAAGTTTAAAAAAAAGATGACCAGCAGTGAGTAAAGATTAGGACTTGAGGGGGGGGTTGCAAGTGACTGATACCAAGTTTGAACTTAAGCAAAAAGGGGAACCATCAGGACACACGGACATCTTGCACACTGCATGGGCAGAACATTGGAGACAAGGGTTTGAATGCCTACTCTCCAGTCTCTCTGCCTCAGGCTGCCTTCCCCTCCTACGTGCAGTGTCTGTGGCAGTAAACTGGCCACCAACCATTCCTAAGCTTTACATGTTACCATTTGACAAATAAAAAAGCACCCTGAATCAATGTTCTCATCATCCCCAGTCCACACAGCTTTGTGGGAAAAGGCTCAGAGTCCAGGGGATAAGATCCTGTCATAACATGACTGCTCTCACTACAGCCATATGGATGGAGTAGGGAGAAGCAGTTTCCAGAAGGGATGCTGACTTCACAAAATAATAGGTATCTTCAAAAGACTGAAAAAAAAAAAAAAGAAAGAAAACAAAACAAACAACCCTGGTTTAATGACCTCTTTGATCATAAGTTTTCTCACCTGTAAAATGATGATCTACAACGAGTATTATTTTAGGAATTAAATATTATATGTCCCACACAAAGGAAAGCTGCCAAACAGTGATGATAGGAGAAAATTAGGGATTAAATGATCCACCCAGATTATCACCATGAGTCAGAAACAAAGTCTAGACGCAAAAGATCTTCCTATCTCCAGCCAGGTAATTGATCTTCCTTCAAAGACAACATCCCTGGAAATTAACGCCCAAAATTTTATTTTGGGTTTTAAAAATGACTACACTAGCAGCAAAAAGTGAGATGGCACAGCGCAAAGCAAGATACTGGCAGATCAATCAGTACAAAGGAGACTGGGGATTGTTTGCATTTGTGTGTTGGCTTCCTTGACTTTGGAGTGACACTGTTATCTCAACTTCCTTCAGGCTTACTGCAAAATATGCCATGCCTAACATCCAGCCAATAGATCATAATGAAATGCAATTTAATAATCCCTCACTGCCTGCATCAAAGGGAAAAGTACAGCCGGGTCCAGAACCGTTGGTGTGTTTGTCATTAGGTAGTGGTGACGCGCATCGGCACATCACATCAGCCTCTTCTCTGACGGAAGAGAAACGAAGTGTCAAGAGTCTCATTTCTTGGTGACTTAAAAATAAATCTAAAGGAGACAAGTCTGCCTATTATGTGGAGTGACAGGAGATGTTCTCGATAAGGAAATCGGTAGGGCTAGCTGCAAGCTAGGCATTGGTGAGCTATCTGTGGTTCCTTCTTAGCACTTTTGTGAGACCCCTGCCAGTGGCCAGCCTGCTTCAACCCTCTGTCAACGCTTCTTCCCCTCCCTCCCTCCCTCCCTCCCTTCCTTCCTTCCTTCCTTCCTTCCTTCCTTCCTTCCTTCCTTCCTTCCTTCCTTTCCTTCCTTCCTTCCTTCCCTTCCCTTCCTTCCTTCCTTCCACAAACTGTGAGCAAGATTGAGCTGCTCTCCATTCATAGTATTGTATATATACCCTGACAACCCTTTATCATATTTTGTTATAACTTTTAATGTATCTCTCTTTGACTCTAAATGTAAACTCCTGGAAGTCTGGCCTGGCGGCTCCTCCCTCTCTGGCTTCAGCACAGACACACACACACACCTGGAACTTGTGGATGGTACCTAAAAGCAAACTGAGTGGAGGGGCTTCTGCTCTTCCTACCGAGTTATAAATTAAAGAACTGTCCCCACTACGATATTGGCTGACCACATCCAAGGACACGGCAGCAGCCACACAATGAGAGTCAAATGGAAAAGCCCGGGGAAAGGGAAGAGAGGAGGGTTCGAGCCACTCCGAGAGCTGGCTCTGGAGGACTACAGCCGGCTGTGAGGGGTGGTAGTGAGAAAGGTGGGCGCTGGAGGGACAGGGCCAGACTCAGGTGGGGCACAAAGACTCAGTCATCATGACAGATAATTTTACAGTGCAATACATAATAAAATGAAAATGAAAGCCACGATGAACAAAATATCAAAGCTTTAGATAAAGACACCCTTGGTCTTAGTGATATTTCCTTTTACCCCAGGTTCCATTTTGGCCCAGCACAGCACTGTGGAGACAATATCCCAAAGGATTAATCAAGGACTGGAGGGATTTCATTCTGGTTTCCATGTGTGTTAGCTATAGAGTGGAAACAAAGGGGCTCTAGATTCAGTGTCCCAAGTCCCAGATCCCTGGGAGTTTGGACAAGTTATTCACTTCATCTCTACGATGAAGAGGTGGGTGTTAACAGCCAGGATCACAGCAAGAAACAGATGGCACTCTCAAATGGGTAACTTTGGGGAGTTCAATAAAAGCACTGTACAAGGGAGGGGGGCAGAGTGCAGGGCAACCACAAGGGAGGGTGCAGTATTTCAGGACTGAGAGCAGACAGGAGCTGTCACCTAGCCGTGGAGGCCACAGGAGGGTGAGAGAGGAGAAAAGGGACCAGGGGAAGATGTCTAGCCTCAGAGGTTGGTGGGTCCCTAAGGTCCTGTGATGGCTTTAAAATTTGTCTGAAATCCTTTGATGCTCCTGATACAATGTGATGAAAAAGGCCCTTTACCTCTGTGAGCTTCCTCTCACAAACACATAACCCAGTCTAACCATGAGTACAACGTCAGACGAATTCCAGTAGACGGGCGTCCTACAATATACCCCATCTGTACTCCTCATAGCTGACAGGGCCACGGAAAACAAGGGAAGTCTCAGAAGCTGTCACAGCCAATAGGACCCTGAGGAGAGATGACAACTAAGTGTAATCTCTTAAAAAATTAGTTCTTAACTCTATTCATACCTAGCTATGCCCTGGTTTTTCCTCAGCCTCCTTTGCTCTGGTTTCCAGCCTCTACCAGGCAGCAGGAACTTCCCTCACTTAGGTCATTCCTAATTTTATGCCTGCTGATCGCTTCCATTATTCCCTGACTACTTTGCATTTTTCAACACTTTCCTGTTTTCTTCGTTTATTCCTTTGATTTTAGGTAAACTTGATGTTCTAAAAAAAAAAGCCAGACATATACTAACTTTGAAAACACCAAAAAAAAAAAAAAAGATTTAAAAGCCAATTTTATTTCATATTATTTCACCATATACACACTCACACACACAACTTTGCGGCACGAAACTCAACAGCTGATTTTGTCTGCATCTTAAACATTGGAAGGGCAGGGTCAAAGAAAAGCTGAAAAGTTTTTCCTTACAAAATCTTTTCTCTCTCTAAATTTGAAATATAAGATTCTAAAAAAGCAAATCATTGTAATTGGGGGATATAATAATTTGCACTTAAAGTTATTGGCTACGCTTTAGGGAGACAACAGGACGTGGAAGATAAAGATGCAAATCCTGAGATTTCAGGTTTAGGTTCAGAACACTTTTTTGGGAGCCCCTAGGTGGCTAAGTCAGTTAAGTGTCCGACTCTTGATTTTGGCTCAGGTCATGATCTCAGGGTCATGAGGCTGAGGCTGGGTTGGTCAGGCCCCGTGCTCAGCAGGGAGTCTGCTTCTTTCCCTCTCCCTCTGCCCCCCACCTGGCTCATGGGCATTCTCTCTAAAATATGTTAATGAATCTTTAAAAAAATAGAATACTTTTTTGTGTGATGGGTAAAGGGAAGGAGGCACATTCAGTCAGCTTAAAGGCATGAGGTGCGTGTACAACTGAATATCTGTATGGAATACACACACACAACTTGATCCCTACCTTACACTATACACAAAAATTAATTTGAGATGAATCACAGACATTGACATAAAAGCTAAAATTATAAAGCATAGAGAAGAAAACACAGGAGAATATCTTTGTAATCCTGGGAGAGGCAAATATTTCTTAGGTTACAGAAAGTACAAACCATAAAAGAAAAACTGATAAATTTAACTTTGTTAAAATTAAACATTTCTCCTCATGAAAAGATACCGTTAAGAAAATGAAAAGACATGCCACAGAATGGGAGAAAATACTATGAATTCATGTATCTGAGAAACCAATCATATAAAGAAAGCAATTCCATTTTTAAAATGGGCAAATGTGGGAGTGTCTGAGTGGCTCAGTTGGTTAAGCATCTGCCTTCGGCTCAAGTCATGATCTCAGGGTCCTAGGATGGACCCCCACATCGGGCTCCCTGCTCAGCAGGGAGTCTGCCCCTCCCTCCTCTCTGCCTCTGCCCCCAACTCATTACCATGCACGCGTGTGCTCTCTCTCTCTTACTCAAATAAAATCTTTAAAAAATAAAATAAAATGGGCAAATGCCTCAAATAGTCACCTCACAAAGGAAGATCTATAAATTGCCAATAAGTGCATGTAAAGGTGCTCGGCATCACTAGTCAGCAGGAAATGCAATATAAAACCACAATGAAATACCACTTCACATCCTCGGAAGAGCTGAATTAAAACTAAAAAAAAACCCTGATGACAGGTGGAGATCTGGGGAGAGTGGAGTCCCAAGAGCACCAAAGCTCGACGCCCTTTCCCCGTAGCTTGCCCTATGCATCTCTTCCAACCCGACCCTGAGTTATATCCTTTCATCAAAAATCGTTAATCTAAAATTCACCATTCACAAAATTCAGTGTGAAAAGATCAAAGCCCATATGCAAAGAAACTAATGCAAAAGTCTTAGACCCAGTGCCTCCAGGCTCTAGCCAGGCTATTGACTAATATGGTCTAAAGGAGAGCCAGAACAGTGCGCCCCTATCTGTGTCATTGTGCCAAATCCACAACCATCTGGAAAACTAGAGCCGCACCAGTGTAAGAAAAATGAAAAAAGAAGACCGGGGTTATGTCACATTTTCCAGGTATTACCCACAGCTTCGGTAAATACAAGGATGACATAAAGATCTACTAATTTCTAACTTAAAAAGAAAACATTAACTTTTTAAAAAACTGACTTAAGAAAAATGTAAAGGCAAACAAATTGTAGTGTACTTATGTAATGGAAAAGTACTCAGCAATAAAAAGAAAGAACTACTGATCCATGTATCAACACGGGTGAATCCCAAAAAGTTACATTGAGGGGCCGGCGGGGAAAGCCAGACAAAAAGAGTCCATGCTGCATGTTTGCAATGTTCTGGAGTTTAGACTCGGCAAAACTACTTTGTGGTGACAGAAATCAGGACAGTGTTTGCCTCTGGGGTTGGGGGCTTGACGGGGCACAAGGAAACTTCTTGGGAGGAAGGAAATAGTCTATATCTTGATTGGGATGGTGGTCACATGGTATATACATTTGTCAAAACTCACAAAATTGTACAGTTAAGATCTGTGTATTTTATCATGCATATATTATACCTCAGTTAAAAACACTGGGGATCGAAATCATGGTGAAAAAATGCATGATACCTTCTAAAAGCTTCACGAGAGACACCAACACTTTTGTTCCCTGAGTAAGGCTATTGAGGAGTAACTAAGAGATCTACGGTAAAAATAAGAGAGCTCAGAGAAAGAGGGGATGAGAGAACAGAGGAAGTAGAACAAGAATGAAAAGGAGAAAGGGAGAAAGACAGAGGGAGGAAGGAGGTCTTGGGGTGCCCCTCCCAGTCCTATCCCAGTGCTATCTTCTGAGATAGCACCAACATTTTTTGAATTGCAAAATATGTAAGGCATAGAGAAGAGTGTATTAAGGGTATACACACAATTTAAATGAGAATAATTTTGAGACGTATTACCATCCATGTTCCTACCCCTCGGTTTAAGAAACAGAACACTATCAGGGTCTACCCCAGTTGCATCCCCCTTACTTAACCCTGTCACAGGGACCAAGTGTTTATCCCTTACTTTTCCTATGGTTGTGGGTCACCTAGATACGTATCCCTAAGTGCTATACTGTTTAAGTTTGACGCCTTCAGGAACAGATGTAAATTTAATCTGTAAGGAAGCCTTTTCCAATCTCTTATCTAGAAGGGTAAAGTCTGGGTGGTGGTGTTCTGGAGCCAAATGGAAAGATCTGGAAGAGCTCTGCATTTGGGATTCAGTGTGCAAAAGATCAGTCATTTGTTCTGTTTTTGGTATATGCTAGAATTTCAAGTGTCTGGTGTCCATAGTACAGAGACTCTCTGCAGAGAATGAACCATCAAACTTCTGGGGAGCGGGGCAGGGGGATGGATAACAGGCTCAAGGGCTGAGAAAGGATGAGAAACTGCATCTTGAGATCTAGAAGCTTCTCCAAGGCTTTTGGCACAGTTTATTTTGGTGCCTTCAATTCCTCCCCAGTTGGTCCAGAATGCCCGGCATGCTCAATTTCAGCAGCAGACCCTTTGAGCAGGTTGGTCTGCAGCATCCCCCACTGCTTGCCCTGAGACTAGGTTTCTCTAGCCTCAAACCAGCTACTCTTCTCCTATCTGCTTTCTGGCTTCCAAAATGTCGTTGCTGTTGTCTTCTTTACAGTTGGCTCTCCATCCCCTCCTTCCCTCTCTCCTTCTCCCTCTTCTTCCCCAACTCCACTTTCAACCTTTCTCTCTCCCCGCTCCCACTCCCACAGTGTGTGTGTGTGTGTGTGTGTGTGTGAACCCATTTATAAGAAATTTAATGGAGTTTTGGGAGAGAGTGAAATTGGATGCTGAGTTCAATTTGTCCTCCTTCACAATTACAAGAAATATTCATTCTTTTCTCTAAAATGTTCATAGTAAAAAAAATATATAGGCAAGTAAAAATCCTTAATCCTACCATGTAGATATAACCATGATAAACATTTTGGTATTTATACTTCCAGAGAGATAGAGACATAATTTTCCTTACAAAAATGAGATTATAGTACATACACTATTTTGCAGTATGATTTCTGCATGTCATATATCACAAACCTGTTTTTATGTTATAAATATACTCTTCCCACATCACTTAAACGGTATAGCATCCTATTGGCATGACATTTTATTGAATCAATCACCTATTGGTGAACATTTCTATTGTTTCTAATAATTAACTATTGTAAATGCATAATTTAAAATCCTTTATTTTGGTTCTCTAGATTTAAAGCTACAGTCTTAAATGGATCCTCACCATGGATTTTTTTTTTAAGATTTTATTTATTTATTTGACAGAGAGAGAGAGCACAAGCAGGGGAGGTGAGGACAGAGGGAGAGGGAGAAGGAGGCTCCCCGCTGAGCAAGGAGCCTGATGTGGGGCTCGATCCCAGGACCCTGAGATCATGACCTGAACTGAAGGTGACACTTAACCAACTGAGCCACCCAGTCGCCCCTTCACTATGGATTCTTAAAGGTGGTATCTCTTTCAGTCTGGGATCAAGAATAAACCAACAGCAGGGAGAAGGTAAGACCACTTATAGTATTGGAGGAGAAATAAATCAATTACTTTTCACAAAGTCATGAGCACTCAGAATTGGATGCCTCCCCCAGTATTCATGCATTGCCTTCTTTCCCGTTCAGAAGAGAGCCTGAAAGAGAAGAGTACAAGCATGAGGCACGCTGACAAAGGGGTTGTCTTATTTATGAGGCTAAACGGTGGATTTTAGATTGCCACATATAGCATCTCGTCATAGCACAACACACGCCTGTCTGTGAAGACCTCTGGGTATTCTGAGAGTGAGAAGGGTCAAATTAGTGATCCTATTAATTCCATATTGTCACCTGCTCTTTGGCAGGTTTGATAAACCATATGTTAAATTGATTATGCAAATTATCATAGGTAAATTAAAACATCTGCTCCACATATCATCAGATTTCAAGGTGAAAGTCTTCCTGAAGGTGAGTTTTCAGTCCCATACTAAATGTGGCATGTCTTCTGGTTACCCTGTGCATTGGTTTGCCAGCGTCTCGACTCTGCATTGGTACATTTCTTTTCTGACACCACACATCGGATGCTATATTTTCACAGCTGTGAACAATAAGCTAGTTTGGTTTTCATACGTAATGCAAGTTGACATGATCCATAAAAATAAGAATGAAAAAATATAGCAGAACTATAAAAGATGTACCTTTTCACTTCCCACAAGGGTAAGTCATGAGGCCACAAAGGAGACACAGGGTGGACCCAATGGAAACCACCCCAGCAGAGGCCACCTGAATACACAGGCTCTGAGAGCTCCTGGAACCTTGTTTACTCACTTCTTCCTGTCAGTGAGACCACCTGGCCTTGACGGTGTTATTGGGCATTTGTTTTCTCCGCTACCATCGCTTTGCAGTTGCACTTTCAATAAAAAAACATGAAGTAATACTCAAACTTTAGTTTTCCGTAAGAATCAACTCAGGAGCTTGTTAAAAATGCAAAGATTATCAGTTAGTAGGATGGGGTTGGGGAATATAAAAAAATAACAAAACAAAATGGGGATACCACAACATAGATGACCCTTGAAGACACTATGCTAAGTGAAATAAGCCAGACATAAGACAAGCATTGTATGATCCCACTTCTATGAGGGACCTAGAATAGGCGAATTCATAGGCACAGAAAATGGAATAGTGGTTTAGCTGGGGTTGAGGGGATGGAAGGAAGTTTTTGTTTAATGCGTATAGAGTTTCTGTTTGGGATGATGAAAAAGTTCTGGAAACGGATGGTGGTGATGTTCACACAGCAATGTTAATGTTTATAGTACCACTTAATTGTACACTTAAAAATGGTTAAAAATGGAAGATTTCATTTTATGTGTATTTTACCAAAATAAAAAGAAAGATGTGGCCATGAAGAAATGAGAATTGGTGAGTTGTATTATTTAAAAATGGGGATAACAATTAATGTTCCCTAAGGTCGTTGTGAATATCAAGCGAGGTAATATTTGAAAAGTGCTTAACACAGGGTCTGGCGTGCGGCCAAAGTTCGGTAGATGGTGGTACCGCCCGAGTAAGAGGCGACTGCTCTTCCTGTCCATAGCAACACTGCCCCGGGTGTGCTGAGGGTGAGTCATTACATACCAACACTCATGCAGCCCAGGCTTGATCAGATCAGTGACTTCCCAGTTCTCTGAGGTGCCTTCAAACTGTCCAGGCGAAGACCCCCCCACCACCACCTCTCCCAGGCTATTCCACTACTTCTAGAAGAGTCTGACGGGCACTCCAGAAGATTCTCCCTGTGCCATTGCTCCCATGAGGGGAAACACACCACTAGGGTAACATTCTAGTTTCCTGAGGGAGGCAAAACTGCCCAGCAACACAGTTGAGAAGAAGATGGCGGCAGGGTTGGGGTGGGGGGAGCCATATCCTGGGGACCCACCTGACCTCAGGCTTCTTGCCTGGCTTCTCTGAGGCATCCCACCAGTGATGCAGGTCTTGAGCAACTGCTTGGCTCTCACCTCATATGTCTGTTCTGATGCCCTATTCTCCCTCCTTTGAATCATCTCAATTCTACACAAAACTTAGCAAATCGTTGACTCCTTAGAAAATACATCTTTAAACATTCTTTTATAGAAAACTCCCACGGCTGCAAACAGCAGGAACTAAGATTATTACACTAAATTAAATCTGATTGCAAAAACAGCTCTTTGTTTTCTCTTGGATTTAATATTGATGAAGCAAATATAATTTTGATTTCTAATTAGTTTTAGCTCCCACTGGTACGGAGCTGCTTTAAGTCTTAAATATTACAAAGAATCATTAAAAGCTTTTCTTTTCCTGATTTTTAAACTCTTATTTCCTAAACCCCACCAATGAAAAAAAATCTAGCTTCATATCCTTTTTATTTTAAAACTGTTGATGAATAAATAAATGGCTTTTCTTTGAAAAGGGTAATAATGAAGCATTCATCTATGGAATGGGGATAGTGAGAAGCTCAGTGGGGCTTTATTTTTCTAATGAGAGTTTCACAAATGACATTCACTCCTGTCTGGTCACTATAAAGGCATAAAAAAAATCTCATATTATTGAAAGCCTGGGGAAAAGCTCAGAAAAACACTTATTCTCCAGCCTAACTGAATTATATTATGTAGGTTGTACCTATAGAACACCAAAAGAACTAGTCAGTCTTATACAAAAAACAAACGAACAAGAACAAATCTCATACCAAATTTTTTTAAATTTTATTTATTTATTTGTCAGAGAGAGAGAGAAAGCACAAGCAGGGGGGGCAGTAGAGGGAGAGGGAGAGGGAGAAGCAGGTTCCCCACTGAGCAAGGAGCCCGATGATCCCAGGACCCTGGGATCATGACCTGAGCTGAAGGCAGCTGCTTAACCGACCGAGCCATGCAGGCGTACACACACATATGAGTGTGTGTACATTGGTGTCAAATTTTATATACTGTATCTTAGGTATACAAACAAACAAACAAACAAAAAGGGAAAGGAAAGAAACTTTCTTTCTTTCCTGTAAGTGATCTCATCTTGTTCTCAAGACTGCCCCTTGCTGGGCACCTGGGTGGCTCAGTTGGTTAAGCGACTGCCTTCAGCTCAGGTCATGATCCTGGAGTCCTAGGATCGAGTCCCGCATCGGGCTCCCTGCTCAGCGGGGAGTCTGCTTCTCCCTCTGACCCTCCTATCTCTCATGCTCTCTGTCTCTCATTCTCTCTCTCTCTCAAATAAATAAATAAAATCTTTAAAAAAAAAAAAAAAAAGACTGCCCCTTGCCTCTGGGTGCCAGGCTCCCACAATCGGCGGCCTCCCAATCCCAAAACCAGTGTTCTCAGATTCTCTACCCACCTAGTCCTTTCTACAACACTTCTCCATCCATGCCACAGTTCAACCACACGAAGGGGCCAAAGTGAGGGCACTTGCTATGAATTAAACGCTTTTATCCCCCCAAATTCATACCTTAAAGCCCTAACCCCCAACGGGATGGTATTTGCAGGTGGGCCTGTGGGTGGTGATTAGGTTTACATGAGGTCATGAGGTTGGGGTCTGTATGATGGGATTAGAGCCCTTATAAGAAGAGGAAGAGAGCCCAGAGTGTGCTTTCTCTCCCCTGGACCTGTGAGGACCCAGTTGGAAGACAGCTGTCTATGAGCAAGGATGGAGGCCTGCCTCAGGAACCAAATCTGCTGCCACCTTGATAGTGGACTTCCCGAACTCCAGAACAGTGAGAAATAAACGTGTGTTGTTTTCAGCCATCCAGCCTGTGGTATTTGTTATAGTGGCCTGAGCTGACTGAAACACCACCACCTTCTAGCTGTGCAACTCAGGGCCATTTATTCACCTCTCTGGGCCTGGGGCTAATCTGTAAAGGCAAGATAAGCCTACCCACTTCGCTGAGCTGTTGAGAGGACCAACTAAAGTAATATGCTGGAAGCTTTAGAATTCTTCCGGGTACAAGACAGAACTCAACAAATGCTGGGCCCTATCTCCACTCTTTCTTGGCCTGAGAAACAGACTCCATGTAGCTAAAGGCTGTGCTCCTCTCCCAGGAGTTAATTGAATTGCCAAGGAGGAGCTCAGAGTCCTTAACCATAAAGAGAATAAATCACTTTGAGTTTAAAGCATCAACGAGTGTTTAGAGGGCTTTTCCGGCCCCACTCAAATCACTCCTCCTGAAATGCCACTGTCCCTGCAAAAAGCAGAAGTACCCGATAAACTGGGGATCTGCTTGTCTCTTGTATTACTCTTTATTTGCTAACAGTGGGTGCACAGGTTTTAAACCTACTCCCACTGACTTCAAAACAGCCTCTTGATCCCACCTCAAAACCACAAATGGCGTATTATGTTTGTGCAAAAATACAAGTCAACATCAATTAAATTGTGTAAGTTTGGGGATTCTTTTATGACTCTACTTAGGATAAATGCAGAAACCATAGGTGGGGGGAATGAATATCCCTATCTTAAATTAACATCTTGGGCAGAAAACACACTAATATAACTGAATCCACAACTGTTTCTCCATCACAGATCACAAATCATCATTGAAAGGACCCAAAAGGGCCCCTTTTAAGACAGATCTGACATCCTTTGCTTTTTTGCAGTTTCTGGAAGCGTGCAGACCTCAGCATCCCACTGTCTCTACAACTTCCGGCAAGGAAGCTCTTAACTTGGCAGACCCCTTCCTAGCTCTCTAGGCTGCTCGTGAATTAACCTGGGGATCAATTTCCACAAAAAGCTTGCCAAGCTGTATTTTTCTTTAAATGTCTCCTCTAGGGACACCTGGGTGGCTCAGTCGGTTAAACGTCTGCCTTCGGCTCAGATCATGATCCCAGGGTCCTGGGATCGAGCCCCACGTCGGGCTCCTTGCTCAGTGGGGAGCCTGCTTCTCCCTCTGCCTGTGCTTTCTCTCTCTGACAAATAAATAAGTAAAATCTTTTTTTTAAAATGTCTCCTCTAGTGGACTCCTAAACCATCCCCCAGATGGGCAGCATGCCCGGAAATTGTACGACCGCAAACACTCTTCTTCTCCCTAGATGCCCCCTTCCCTTGAAGTGTACTTGAGACAATTGCTCTAAAATATCAGTGGTGAGTCAGACTGAGTGATCAATAGACCAGAGATCTGTTGTATTCAACAGAGTTATGACCTGAAGATAAAGTAGCCGCAGCTGATGTACTACTCAGGAATTCTCAGAGCTGT
Organism: Callorhinus ursinus; assembly: GCF_003265705.2. Classification (NCBI taxonomy): domain Eukaryota; kingdom Metazoa; phylum Chordata; class Mammalia; order Carnivora; family Otariidae; genus Callorhinus; species Callorhinus ursinus. The sequence goes on from NW_027397085.1 coordinate 3,241,247, forward strand.
TTTCTGTCAGGAGCTTGGTGAAGAACTTCCTGCTGCAGACTGAACAGGGGGGTTGATCCAAATTGCCTCCTGCCCTACACAACCAAATCTTCGACTCTGCAGCCCCGAACCCCACATGGTGAGATCTGTGCCCGCTTACCATGGCAATCAGGTGAGATTAACGTGCCTCAGAGCTGAGTTCAGTCCCTTGGGTGTGTCACATGTGTGGACCTCAGCTCCCTCCTTTGTAAAATTCAGACTTGTGCTCACACACTCACCAGATCTGCTGAGGCTGAGGAATAAGAAAGGAGCTTATTCAACAACAGAGAGAGCCCAGCCACTGCTCGAGAAATGCTGGCAGAGTCCAGGGGGGACCTCACGACGACTCTGCTCTACAGGGGGACGGAGGAAACACTGGGTCAGGAGCTTGCTGGGTCTTTTCTAGCTCTTGCATTTCTCTGATTTACAAATGAAGAACTCCTCTGGGCCGAAATAGAAGGCGTCTTTACCCCAAGTGCCTTGCCATGTTACAGAAAGAGCAGGCTGGCGGCAGGTGTCCACACCATCTTAGGATGCTGATGCTCAAGGTGCTTTTGTCACCATTCGCCTCTTCACGTAAAGGTGTACACATACCTCCTTCCTTCCCTTTCATCTGTTTCTGGGGGCTTCTATTAATTGCACCCCCTTCCTTTAGTAGAAGGGGGTTGGCATCTCTTTCCCTGAATTAGTAATGAAGTTTCCAGGTGAAGGGGGCCACACACACACACACACACACACACACACACACACAAGCCTCACTTAAGAAGTTTTTTCAGCAAAAGAGTGCACTGTGCATCTATTTTCTCCCTGCCATATAAAAAGCCGGGCTGAATATACAATTCAAAGACCAACCTTCCCTGTGTGTTTGCACGTGTTGGGGGCACTGTCTTGCTAGAAGCTTTCATTCCACATTCGTGGCCCTATAATTTTCTCTCTAGGGTATCCATCAACCAGGTTGACGGGTAAGCTCCTCCTACTGTGGCTCAGTCACTACCAGTGAACGTAACACAAGAATGAGCTAAATAGCTTCTAACCCAGTAAGTGACGCTGGGAGGTTGCAGATGACAGAGCCCCACGTGGACATGAAAAGAGCTCTTGTTTTTAACTCACCCACCATCATTTTGGAAGGGGAACTGGCAGCTGTGTGTGGCTCTGACAGTTTGCACCTCTCTGCACCGGAATTCAGAAAGAGAGCGGCAAGTCTAAGTGGCCTCCCCCTCCTGCCTCACTCCTTCTCGGTAGAGCCTCTGTCGTTATTCTATAAAATACGACCGGAGGGACAAAGGATTCTCTCTCCCGCCCTGAGATGCATTATCTCATTTTCAAAACGGGCTCTGGCGCCACAGGCACAACACCACTTACGTTTAATTCTGCCAAGTAAAGATGGCTCGGGAAGCAATCAAATTCTGAAATTTCAGGCATCTTTTGTTGCTTATGTGTCCACCTCCTCTGCACAGGGGAGATTATTGATGGCCCAGTTACAGTCTTTGTTTTCTTTGCAACTGAAAAACCCAAAAGCTATAATTTATAGAGGTCTCTTGATAAAAATGACAGGGAATTAGACCCTTTGTTTCAAAACAGGAGAGGCAGTTCTGACTCAGGTGCTTCTAAAGGGTACTTGAAATCAATAGAGATGGGGAGCACAGGAGGTGTTCTTCCATCTGTTTTCCCGTGCGTATTTTAACACCTGTGTAATGTCAGCATCCCACCTTCTCCGCCCTGTCCTCGGACCAGAGAGCGCAAGAGGGTGGGATGGAGAAGACACACACACACACACACACACACACACACACACACACACACACGCCTTCCCACATTGGCTATATATGATCCTGAGAAATCTGCTTTACTGTTCTGAGCCTCGGTTTGCTCATCTGTACAATAGTACTAATCCTCACTCCGTGGGCTTGTTGAGAAGATTCAGTGTCACAACGTGGGTGTGACACAGGGACAAGGCCTGACCATAACCAATGTCAGTCCTCATCTCCCTGAATCCCTTTGTACACCTGCCATTTCATATGTTAAAATTCAAATCCTTATCTCATTTCTTCCTTCTCCAAATGCTCTGTGGGTTTCCGTCTATAATTTTCCAACAGTTTTCTTCAAGAGCCTGAGCCACCACCAGGAGGGTCATTAATTTGCCCCAGCCCTTGAGGTGAATGATCTGGCAATGCAGACTGCTTGCCGAGGCCTAGCTTGTTACCAGGAAGGGATTTCCATGTAGGGAGGGGCGCCTGGGTGGCTCCGTCGGGCAAGCATCTGCCTTCGGCTCAGGTCATGATCCCAGGGTCCTGGGATCAAGTCCCACGTCGGGCCCCTTGCTCAGAGGGGAGCCTGCTTCTCCCTCTGCCTGCCACTTCCCTTGCTTGTGCTCTGTCTCTCTGTCTCTCTCTGGCAAATAAATAAAAAAAAATTTTTTTTTAATGTAAAGGGAAGGATGGGGCAGCCTGACCTTTTGAGACTTGGAACTCTTCACCATTCGCAATGCATTCAGTAAATCATTTTGAGCATGCACTATCTACTAGGCATCATTCTAGATGCTGAGGAAAAGAGCAGTAAACAAGGCCAACTCAGTTCCGCTCTCCTGGACCTCAGTCTGGTGATGACAGGCTCTCTTAGGCTGTAGTAATAAATACCATAGACTGAAGGGCTTAACCAACAGACATTTATTTCTCAATTCTGGAAGTTGGAAGTCTGAGATCAGGATCACAGCAATGTTGGGTTCTGGTGAGGGCCCTCTTTCTGGTTTATAGACAGCCACCTTCTTGCTGTGTCCTCAGATAGCAGAGAGAGAGAGGGAAAGAGAGAGAGATCATTTCTCTCCTGTCTCTTCTTGTAAGAGCACCAATCCCATCATGAGGGCTCCACCTTCATGACCTAACTGCCCCCCAAGGGCCCCCGCTCTAAATACCATCACATTGGGAGCTAGGATTCAACAGATGAATGGTTGGGCGGGGGGCACACATTTAGTCCATAGCAGACACTTAATGATCAACCACATAAACCAGACAATTTCTGATACCAGAAGTGCAATGAAGATAAACAAAGGAATAGGACCAAGAGTGACTGGTGGAGGGTCCTTTGGAGAAGAGACCAGAACAGCCTCGCTGAGGAGGTAACATCTGAACAGCGATGAGAAAGATGAGAAGAAGCCAACCACACGAGGACCTGGGCAGACGGGGAGCACAGCTTGGGACCCCTGACCGTACACTTGGGGCCAGGTGACTGGAGCTCAGGGGAACACAATGTGAGGTGAGGGTACAGAGGCAGCTAAGAAGCCAGATTGCAAGGGCTTTGTAAGCCAGGATAAGGAGCATGGGCTTTAGAATAATCTCACCCAGAACGTCAAAGAACCTCAGAGATTCAAACACCACTTGCTTTGGACAAAGACAGTTGTCTGCACATTTCACTTCCTGTGGGTCAACATCTTTGCTTTGGGTCCTGATGTCTTGCTCCTACTGCTATTAGTATAAGAACAAAGCAGCAGAAAAGCCTTAAGTCTGCACATATCTCCAAAAATCACCAACAGACCGAATGAGGACAGTTGGCTCAGGCATCAAGTGGTTAGACGCTGTCCTAACCCAGGATGAAGTCAGTAACGGGACACTCAGAGGAACAACAAGAAGGAAACACAGACAGGAAGCTGGGAGAGCAAATATCTAGTCCTTCTAATTACTGTGGAAATTTCTAAGAAAAAATCATAAACCCGAGAGCTTTGCAACTCTTCAGGGGGAATCTTTTCCTTTCTATTCTGAAAGGCTGACTCTACTGACTTGATCTGCAAACTGTTACTATGTGGAGAAGAGAATTCAGTCTGGTGTCCACAGCCTGCCCCCTCTCCCGCACCCCTCTCATCCAGGCCTTCTCTTGTTCTAGGGCCAATCTGTCCTTTTTCCATCTTGGCCATGTAGCCCGTTCGAGTATCTGCATAGGTGGGTGTTAAGCTTTACACTGAGTTTTCTCTGGAGCCCCTCTCCCCAGCCCCAGGTCTCCTGACGGGGTGATGGGGCGCTTTCCTGTAGGTCTTACAGGAGCTCCCCAGTGGCTCAGGGGCAAAATGGCAGTCCCACTCACTTCCTCGGTCCTTAGTAGCTCCCCTGATGAGCTACCACTTTCATCTTTCCCCCTAAACCCATTGTCTGAATTTTGGGGAAACCTGAACGTGGTTTGTATTTTCTTTTTTTTGTCACCCACCAGGTTGGACCATTCTATAGCAGACTAGGACACCAGATGAGTTCTACTCACTCTTTTCAGAAAGAACAAGCTTCTCCACGGTCATGTATCTAAATCATCTCCCACTAGTCCCAGTGACCTTTACCTCCAGGCTCCGCTCCATAGCCTGGATGTCACAATTACACATTCTGAATGGAATGGTCTGGAGAACGTCTGAAGTATGGCACCTGTATGTTTTTATATAATGTTATATTCAGCGATTTCTTACTGTTAGCCATTAGGTTCTTCTATGACAAGCAGCATCTAAATAAGTTAATGAAAAGGAAACCTATAACTTAAAAAAAAATAGCACTTGTGGGAAATGGGAAGTTGAGAGCGAATCGTGCAAATGCAACAGAAGCAAGAGGGAGACAGAGTCAGGCTGAGGGAGAACAAGGGCTCCCTGCTCAGTGGGGATCCTGCTTCTCCCTTTACCCCTCTCCCCACTTGTGTTCTCTAATAAAAAATCTTAAAAAAAAGAACCCCCATGTCATAAACAGCCCTAAGGAAAGGCCCCTGTGACAGTGAACTGAAGTCCCCCGCCAACAACCACATGCGTGAGCTTACTAGAGGGTGGTCTTCAGAGACTGCAGCTCTGGTCTAAGCCTGACAGCAGCCTCAGGGAGCTGTGAGCCAGAACCACCCAGCTAATCGAAGAAATCACTCCTGATTTGTGACCCTCAGGAAATATGTGAGATGGTAAATGTCTGTTTCAGGCTACTAAGTGTTGGTATAGTTTGTTACGAAACAGCAGGTATCTATACAACACCTCTCTTCCCTCTCATCCATACCTCACTTATCTGGGGTCCTACAGACCAGCACTTCTTAAATTTTAAAATGCATGCTAGTCACCTGAAGAACCTTGCTAAACATGCATGTTCTGAGGGGTGCCTGGCTGGCTCAGTCAGAAGAGCATGCGACCCTTGATCTCTGGGTCTTGAGTTCAAGCCCCACGTTGGGGGTAGAGATTACTTAAAATAAGAAATAAAATACAATGGTTAAAGTGGCAAAGGTTATGTGTACTTAATAAAATTTTTTTAAATGAGTGTTCAAAAAGAAAATGCATGTTCTGATTCAGTAATTCTAGGGCAAGAGTTTCTGCATTCCAATAAGCTTCCAGATGATGCTGGTGCTGCTAGTCCACAGACACTGAACAGCAAGGCTGCAGGAAAGAGCTTGCCTCTGATGGAGCTCTGTTGGCTTTGTGAGCTGAATCAGGAAACTGCCCCCATCTCAAAGCAAAGTCTGGGTCTACACTCCCGAGCGAGGCACAGCTGGAAGAGGAACCACCACAAGTGGGAGAGTGTTTTGCATTCGCCTTGGCACTGCCTTCCACCCACCAACTGGGTGGTGCAGCACAGGCCCCCGAGACTCTAAAAGCAGGCAACCAGGCATTGCCCACCCCCTGCACAACATGGACCACACAGCCCCCCAGCAGAATCATTTTAATGAGAGTCCAAGTGGACTCTAATCAAGGCTTTCAAGCTTACCTTTGCTGAATGGAAACGTAGCGATAGAGGAACCAATTATATAAAACTATAAGGAAGCAAATGAGTAAATCCGGGATATGGGGCTTTCTACGGGACTACTGGGTGTCAGCAACATGGGCAGAGGGGGAACACGAGAAGGGACTGCTGAGGAATAAGTAGATGAAGTGTAATTTGTGGATCTTGTTTGGTTTCTAATTCAAACAAACTAAGTACAAGAAGAGGTATTTTTTTAAAAGGTTTTATTTATTTGACAGAGAGAGATACACAGCGAGAGAGAGAACACAAGCAGGGGGAGTGGGAGAGAGAGAAGCAGGCTTCCTGCGGAGCAGGGAGCCCGATGCGGGGCTCGATCCCAAGACACTGGGATCATGACCTGAGCCAGAGGCAGACGCTTAAATGACAGAGCCACCCAGGCACTCCACAAGAAGAGGTATTTTGAAACAACCGTGGACATTTGATTTTGAATGGAGTATTAGATGATACCACAGAAGTAAGTTCTTAGGTGTGAAAGGGGCACGCAACTCTTGATCTCAGGGTCTTAAGTTCAAGCTCCACACTGGGTGTAGAGATTACTAAAAATAAATAAATAAATAAGCTTAAAAAATTTTTTAAAGATTTTTTTTTAGAATGATTCTTTTTTTTAATGATTTTATTTATTTATTTGAGAGAGAGAATGAGAGAGAGAGAGCACAAGAGGGAAGAGGGTCAGAGGAAGAAGCAGACTCCCTGCTGAGCAGGGAGCCCGATGCAGGACTCGATCCCAGGACTCCAGGATCATGACCTGAGCTGAAGGCAGTCGCTTAACCAACTGAGCCATCCAGGCGCCCTAAAGAGTTTTTATTTATTTAGAGAGAGAGAGAGAGAGCACAAGCAGGGGGAGCCTCCGGCAGGCAGAGGGAGAAGCCTGCTCCCCACTGATCAGGGAGCCCAACCTGGGGCTTGATCCCAGGATCCCGGGATCATGACCTGAGCCAAAGGCAGACACTTAACCCACTGAGCCACCCAGGCGCCCTTAAAAAATTTTTTTTACGTGTGATAATGGCATTTAAAAATAAAGTTCCACATTTCCCCCTACAGTAAGCTTTTATTACTTCTGTAAAGAGAAATGGTAAAAGGTTTCACTGTGGCCATTGTGAATTATCAGAGAATCCATATCACACTGCTCTTCACACCACAGAGCTGACATGCTACCTGGACACTTCCTCACTGCCCTCTCCACAATTACCAGTGTGAGCAGTTTGTTCCAAAGCCCCCAAGTGCTAGGCACTGCTTGAGACGAGCCAAGCACTATTCCAGGCAGACCCCCTCCTGAGAGTGATGCTTTTCAAAGATGCTTTCCACTTTGTTTAGCCCTTGATGAGCACTCAGGAACTTCCTGACACACAGGCCCACACAGTTGCTTGAAATCCAGCCAATGGCTGTGTAGTATGTTTCTTGCTGATTACTGTAACATTTAAATTGGGCACACTGACTGTAGATTATGTACTGCTCTGGGTGACTATTTCTGCTCTGCATTGCAGAGAGTCAGTAGCACTCCATTATGCTCAGATGCACAGCCTTTCATGGAAGGTGGGCAGGCATGTTCCAAGTTAGGCAAATTCCGAGGAAGAAAAGCACTGTGTACATCATTACGCTGTTGCATGCAGGTGGGAAGAAGTCTTGGCAGTGGATTCAACTTCTAATGCCGATTGAAGGAAAATGTGCATTTCAAGAAAAAAAAATAAAAGGTACTCTAAAACATTCACAAAATTTAAAACATAAATTAAAAAACCTATTGGCAAAAATAAAGTTGGATAATATGCAATGTTAGTGAAGATACAGAAAAAAGACTCACATGAAAATGCTGAGAGTGTAAACTGGTACGAAGTTTTTGGATGGAAATTTGACACAATAAGAAACTTAAATATAAATATCTTTGACATAAAAAAATTGATTCCATTTTTAGGAATTAACCCTACAACAGACTCTGCTATTGAATTTTGTTCCCTCAAAATTCATATGTTGAAGCCCTAATCCCTGATGTGACTGTATTAGGAGACAGGGGCTTTAAGAGGGGCTTTAGATCTTCAGTCTAACAGTAAAAGTGGTCTTCAGACATAGCCAAATGTTTGGGGTAAGGGGGTTGTCTTCCATTTGAAAACTACTGAGTTAGGCAAAGATCTCTCTGATAAAATATCAAAAGCATGATCCATTTTTTTTAAGATTTTATTTATTTATTCATGAGAGACAGAGAGAGAGAGAGAGAGGCAGAGGGAGAAGCAGGCTCCCAAGGAGCAGGGAACCCGATGTGGGACTTGATCCCAGGACCCTGGGATCATGACCTGAGCCGAAGGCAGAAGCTCAACCATCTTAGCCACCCAGGTGCCCATGATCCATTTTTTTTTAAATGATAAACTTGAGGGTGGCTCAGTCAGTCAAGTGTCTGCCTTCGGCTCAGGTCATGATCACAGGGTCCCGGGATCGAGTCCTGCATCGGGCTCCTTGCTCAGCAGGGAGCCTGCTTCTCCCTCTGCCTGATGCTCCCCCTGCTTGTGCTCTCTCTCTCTCTGACAAATAAATAAATAAAATCTTTAAAAAAGAGAGAGAGAATGGAAAGGAAGAAAATATTCGCAGAACATATTTTTGACAAAGGTCTTATAATCTAGAATATATAAAGAACTCTCAAAACTCAAGAACAAAAACATAAACCACCCAACTTTTTTAATGGGCCAAAGATCTGAACAAATACCTCATCAAAGAAGACACATAGATGGCAAACAAATACACTGAAAAGTGTTCAACATCATTAGTCATTAGGAAGATGCAAATTGAAACCACAGTGAGACACCACTTCACACCTATTAGGAAGGTTAAAACTTAAAAATCTATAATATCAGGGGTGCCTGTCTGGCTCAGTGGGTGGAGTGAATGACTCTTAATCTTGGGATTATGAGTTCAAGCCCCACCTTGGGTGCAGAGATTACTTAAAAATAAAATCTCAAGGAGCACCTGGGTAGCTCAGTCGGTTGAGTGTCTGATCCTTGATTTTGGCTCAGGTCATGATCTCAGGGTTGTGAGATCAAGCCCTGCCTGGGGGTTCCTTGATGAGCGTGAAGCCTGCTTAAGATTCTCTCTCTCCCTCTGCCCCCCCACCCCCACTCATGTATGCTCTAAATAAAGAAAAAAAAATAAAATCTTAAAAAAAAAATCCATGATACCATATTGCCCAGCAAGCCCCTCTTAGGTACAGAAGATATGAAAACTTATGTCCATACAAAAACCTATTAATAAGATTTCATCACAGTCACTCAAAATTAGAAACAACCCAAATGTCCTTTGATTAGTGAATAGAGAAACTGTGGTACATCTGTATAATGAAAAAGACTATTCAACAATAAAAAAGAACAAACTACTGATACATACAAAATCAGCAATCTCAAATGTGTTATGCTAAGTGCAAAGAGCCAGACTCAAAAGCTATATAGTGTATGATTCCACGTATATGACATGCTGGAAAAGGCAAAACTAAAAACAAAAACCGATGGATTAGTTGGGAGGGCGGGGTAAGAAGCAACCAGCACCACCCCCCGTTTGTTTATCCTGGGATGTTTCTTGTTTGTTTTTAAATTATCTTCCAATAAAAAAAAAAGTTTTCAATACAAGCTAACAAACGGACTATCAGACGCCATCCGTGACCAACGCCAAAGCACTCACCTAATTTGCAAGATGTTTCATTTCCCAAAGTCACAAGCACACCTTCATGTATGAAAAGGGAGCCTCTAAAAGTAAAACTGCTTAGGTGGACATCAGGGCTTTTACAGTGTTCTTGGGCCTTAACTTTTCATTGTTCTTTGATGGTACTTGATACTATGTGATGACCAAATTACTATCACTTGGAAATTGTTGATGGAGATTTTTGCCAGTAATCTGTTTAAAAAGATCATTTCTTGGGGCGCCTGGGTGGTTCAAATGGTTAAGTGTCTGCCTTCGGCTCAGGTCATGATCCCGGGGTCTGGGGACTGGGCTCCCGGCTCATTGGGGAGTCTGCTTCTGCCTCTCCCTCTGCCTGCCGCTCCCCCTGCTTGTGTTGCCTCTCTCTCTTTCTGTCAAATAAATAAATAAATAAAATCTTAAAAAAAAAAAAAAGACAGGTTCACTTATAAAACATGTGCTTAACTTCTCTGATTTGTTGGTGCCATGACAGGAGCCCAGGTTAGAAAGAAAAGGAAAACAGCACAGAGCTGAGGAAGTGGTCTCAGAGAAAAAGACATTCTAGTAAGCCGGCGGTAAGGGAGGAATAAAAACGTGTAGAGCTAGAGTAGCAGGAATTCCCTAATAAAAATCAATATCGAAGCACTACTTTCTGATCAGTGTTCACTACTGAAACATCAGAAATTAGATAAATGTACAAAGAAAATATTAACATCGCTTACGATGCCACCATCATGGTGAATACCTTGGTGGGCTTCCTTCCGATCTTTTACCAAGGGATATGTACCCAGCTGTCAGAATTTTGGTTGAGGGCCCAATACAATAGGTGTTATGTTCTGAAGAAAAGTTGGAGAACACACTGCCAGACTTGTAAGAGATGGGAGAAAGCCTAGACGCCTCTCCCACCTCCAGGAGTGATAAATGTCAAAGATGGGGAGGCTAGATGTTAGAAGACAATTCCAGGGAGAGGTCACCTGAACACTATGAGGCCTGCACTCCTCTGCAAACCACAAACCCCTCTTTCCTCCAGAGCTCAGGAAGTCTCTTGTTAGTCTCAGAGGAAATCCTCTCCTCTGGGGTAATTCCCTCTCTCTTGACATGTTCCGTGGAGGCACTTCACAAAATTGCCTCAATGGCTCAGGTTCTGGAAAACAAAGCTAGAAAGGGAAGTGGTTTTCAGGCAACTGGTGCTTTCCACCCCATCCCAGACCTTCCCTTTGTAAGGGAGCCCTCCTCCTCCTGATTGGGATAAAGAAAATGAAAAATTGCAAGTAGAAATGAAAGAGGACTTCAACTACCTTCATTTTGACCTCACACTTTCTAATTGATTAAGTTCTTCTTTCCAGCGTATCTCTTATAAAGACTGCTCTCAGCCAGCAAGACCATGACCACGTGAGTGATCCCAAGACAATGACTGATTTGATCTTCACTGCCCACCTGCACGTACCCACCCACCGCTGTCGCGCATTTCCCTTCTATAAACCGGGAAGTATTTTCGGCACTTTGGAGACAGGCTTTAAGACTCTAGTCCGCTGTCTTCCGAGTGCTGGCCTCACTAAATTAATCCCTTTCTTGTTCAGCACCCCTCTGGCGAGCGGCCAAACCTGGTATGTTTGAGACCACAGGAGCCAGGTGCTCTTGCGTGCCTGTGCCCCAGCTATAGAAACAAAAACTTTAAAACTTAAAAATTCATGCTGAAGCACTTTTTTAAAACCCATTTGGGACCATATCAAATACTAAAGTTGTTATTATATAGTAGACGCTTCCCATCAGAGTAGATGTTCTTTGAAAATATAATGACTGCATAGCAGGCCATCTCTCTTTTTTTTTAAGGTTTATTTACTTTAGAGAGAGAGAGAGAGAGCACTCACATGAGGGGGGGTAGGGAGGGGCTGAGGGAGAGAGAAGATCTCAAGCAGACTCCCCGCTGAGTGCAGAGCCCCTGATGGGGCTCGATCTCACAACCCTGAGATCATGACCTGATCCCAAATCACGAGCGGGACGCTTAACTGACTGAGCCACCAGGCACCCTGCAGAGCACTTCGAGAGCTCTCTGAGAAAGCTGGAGAAGTCAAGGACTGAACAGCCTTTTCCCACGGCAGGCATCTGGCAGCTATCTCTGGTGGGCACCTACTTGAGAGAGCAGGTTGGATAAAACCCACAGACTCTAGGCTGGACCAGAGGGGTCTGCCCTGTCACCATTACCACTGTTTTCATCTTCACGCTACCACTTCCTGAGCGCTCACTGAGTCCTGGGAACCTGCTATCTTGCTTTAACCCCTGGAGCTCTAGGTCTGCCATTGAAGTCTGCATAATCATCATCAATGCAGAAGCTGCCCTACCTCCTCCTCTGATTCACCAGGACTGGGGTGGGACCCGGGGAATCCCAGTGTTCAAAGAGCCCCTGTTTGATTCTGATGCAGATGAACCACCATAGTTGAGGCCTGCCAAACAAACAAACAAACAAACAAAAATATGAGGCTCAAAGAAGTTCAAAGACTTGCCCAAGACCTTTGACCGGAGGTAGCCTGGAGCACCCTTTCCCTCCCCCCGCCCCCCCAGGGCCCTAGGGAATATTCATTCTGTCCTGGTTTCTCCCATCTGTCTCCCCTCTTCCCCAGCCCCTCTGAGCCTAGTGTCAGTGTTGTCTTATACTCTTCCAAAGGGAATATGCCCCAGCAGGAACAATTTTACAGGTGCCTGCTTCCAAAATGACACTTCCACTCCTTCCTCTTCACCCTAGAGTTGAGACCATTTCCATCAGCACCATCAGCATCACCTGGGAGTTTGTTAGACATGCAGAATTTCAGACCCCTGGCCCAGACCTACTGAAGTTGAATCAGATCCCTAGGTGATTCACACACATTAAAGTCTCAACAGCTGCTGTCCTAGACGCTTCCCAGCCAGATGTTGATCTGATTGTTTTGATTAAGTGAATCACCACAAAAGCAGTGATTTCCAACCCTGGGTGCATTTAAAATCAACTGATGCTCTTTGAAAAATGCTGATGCCTGGGCCCTGTCCCCAGACAAAGTCAATCAGAATCTTTGTGGAAGGTGGAGCTTATTCATATTTTTAATTTTTATTTATTTATTTATTTTTTAAGATTTTACTTATTTGACAGAGAGAGACACCGCGAGAGAGAGAACACAAGCAGGGGGAGTGGGAGAGGGAGAAGCAGGCTTCCCCCCTGAGCAGGGAGCCCGATGCGGGGCTCGATCCCAGGACCCTGGGATCATGACCCGAGCCGAAGGCAGACGCTCAATGACTGAGCCACCCAGGCGCCCATATTCATATATATTTTATTTTTATTATTTTTTTAATTTTATTTACTTTTGAGAGAGAGAGAGAATGACAGAAAGCATGAGAGAGGGGAGGGTCAGAGGGAGAAGCAGACTCCCCACCGAGCAGGGAGCCCGATGCGGGACTTGATCCTGGGACTCCGGGATCATGACCTGAGCCGAAGGCAGTCGCTTAACCAACTGAGCCACCCAGGTGCCCCCATATATATTTTAATAATATGCCATGTGAGTGTAAAGTCAAGTTAGGATACAAAATCACTGCTTTAAAGATTGAAAAAAATCTTGGAGTATTTAGAAACAAACCTTCTTTAGGTAAAAAGCAAATATGCATGACATTGTATAATGGTTTCCCATAACATTCAGGATAAATTTCAAATTTCTCACATTAGCACCAAAGGCCCTTTGATGGATGATGAGTCCTGTCGGCCTCTCCAGCCCCTTCTCCTGCTCTCCCCCACCCCTACACGCTAGGGAGCGCCGGTCCAATTGCATTGCCCCCAAAACGCCCGTTGCTTTATTCCTGTACGACTTCACCCAAATTCTCTTTAATTAACTTTCCCGTTTCTTTCCCTTGTCAAAGACTCAACTCCAGGCTTCTGCCTCTGGAAGGCCTTCCTTGACCCCACTATTTCTAGCTATTTGTGTTGCAGCCACATCTTAAATGCAGGGCCCCAGTCAGACCTAGGCTACTGTCTCCTGTAAGTCTTGTCTTCCAATAAGTACATTGGAGAAATGTTAAACATTAGAATGTGCTAATGCAGGGACGACCCTTGAATATTGTTTCAAGTTGATTTAAGCGGTAGCAAATGCACAGGCCAGTGCCTGTAGGCATAAGAAGTAATCAGTTTTGCCTCCTATAAACTTATTGTGCATACTTAACACACACACACACAAAAGAAAGCCCGCCCCCACCCTACCCCCTTCACTAGGAAAGAACTTTTGGTGCATCGTGTAATCCTTACTCATTTGATATCTAACTTCACATATAAATTGCATTTCCTCCCTTTTGATTGATTTTTAGAAACAGCATGAAATGAACATTGTTTTTCTCATTTATTTCTCTATGTTGAGAATGTCCTTCCTTGAATTGGACACGAGGAAAATTTTGAATTTACTTTTCATGTTCTGGTGACTCATTTTAGAATATGTGAACTTCGGCCCAAATTAAAATGAAATGTTTAGAAGCCCCACAGAAATGTTCAGACCTTCTCTTGCATAACTAGTGTGCCATCTTGTAAGAAAAAAGTCTGAACACCTCTGAAATATGTGGTCCACTTTTTTCTTCTCATTTCCCCCCAACCTTTTGAGAGACAGGAGTAAACACCAAGAATATACATTTCTTCTCTTGAATGCTCTGACATCTAAATTCTCCCTGTCCTGTCTGCTCAGATCTGGCTTGAGAGAAACAAAAATATTACTCTACTTAAAGAAAAAAATGACAGGTCTTAGCCCTAGAAAATCAACAACCAGCAGGTTCTTTCCTTTGTTCATTTAACAAATATTTATTGAGCATCCACTGTCTGTCAGCACGGGGGATAGATACTTCTGGAAGAGAAATCATTCTCATCAGGGTCACTGACGTTTCTGATGATCTCCGCCTTGGCAAATGTAATGGTCGGTTCTCCATTCTCATCTTACTCCTTCTCTCAGTGGATTATAGATTTTACCTCCTTTCCTGCTTCAAATATTTTCTTCTCTGGGCTTCTGAGGCACCACACTCTCCTGGTTTTCCTACTATCTTCCTGGCCATGCCTTTGCTGTATGATTTGCTGGCTCCTATTTTCCTGACAGCAAACTGTTGGACCTTTCGTGTTCCCTGTCTATATTCTCATCCTAAGTGATCTTCTCTAGTCCTGTGGCTTAATATCATCTAGATGTTAATGACTTCCAAATCTGTGTCTCTAATTCCTCTCTTTACCCTGAGCTCTAGAAGAGGTCATCTATCCAACTGCCCATGTAATATGTCCACTTGGATATCCAATAGGCATTTTAAATAGAGCTATTCCCCCTAATGTCCCCACTCCAAAGCTGCTCCTCTCCCAGCCTTTCCCACTTAATAAATTTGCTTGACCAAAAATCTAAACATTAGAGGCTGTGTTGGGCTGCACCTAACAGAATCCAACTTAACCAGAGAGCAGTCATTCTTTTTTCACATAATGAGAGAACCAGAAACAGGCAGACCAGGGCTGGGCAGTGCCTCCTCAGTGACAACAATGTCCCAGCTCCTTCTCTCTTTTTCTTCACTATCCTCATGGTTGCAAGCTGGCAGCCTCACCTCCAGCCTTGCATCTACATTCCAGTGGGAAGACAAGCAAGGAATTAACAAGGTGGAAGGCACAGAACTGATATGGAAATAACAAAACATTCCCAGAAATTCCCAGGAGACTTCTGCTTATGTCTCAGGGTCTAGAACTGTGTTATAAGCTCCACCTCAGCTGCAAGGGAGGCTGGGAAATAGAACTTTTTAGCTGGGCACGTTGCTACCCTGCACAAATTAGGCTTCTAATACATGGAAGAAAGGGAGAACAGATATATCCTGCACTGCTCTCTTTTCTGACACTTCCTCACTAGTCCACTGGCGTGTCCGATCGCTCCTACCTCCAAAGCACTTAACAAATTGATCTCCATTGCTTGAATCCTGGGCTGAGACACCATCGTCTCTTGCTCAGAACACAAGGACAGCCTCCTAACTAGTCTCCCTCTTCCACATTGGTCCCCTATAGCCCTTTCTTCACAGCTTAGCCAGGGTTAAGTGTTTAAATGTATAAATATAGGGGCGCCTGGCTGGCTCAGTCCCTAGAGCATGTGACTCTTGATCTCGGGGCTATGAGTTTGAGCCCCACAGTGGATGGAGAGATTACTTAAAAATAAAACCTTAAAAAAATAATAAAAATAAATTTATAAAAAGAAAAAGTATAAATTTCATTACACCATTTTCTTTCTAAAATTCTCCAAGAGATCTGTCATAGTCTGGTTTCCTCCAAACCAGACTGTGAGACAAAGATTTGCATGCAAGTTGTTTATTTGAGAGTGCAGACACACAGGGTGGGGGTATGTAGTGAGACAAAGAAAGGGAGGGAGCACAGAGAAGGTATGACATCAAGCCAGGCTCCCTGGGCAGGGCAGGCGACTGAACCTTAACCCCAAGGGAAGCACTGGGAAGTGGTGTGAAACACTTGCCCCAGAATTAGGAGACCCAAGGGGCAAGAGAAGGTATTTATACACCGGCCTTCAAGAGTTGCTGGCTTTAGTTCTCTTGGTTTGGATACCTAGCCCTGAATGTACCCCATCTCCTAACCTAACTCATGGACAAAGCCAGCATTTTCTTCTATGTATCAACCTTTCTGCTTACAGACCTGCATAACTTCTTCCATCTGAAGCAGAATCACAGGAGGGTGGGAGAGCCACTTAATTTCGTTAATAGGATAAGAAGTTCCAAATACAATTTAAGGGTGATAAATTGCCTCTTAGAAGTTTGCTATGCTTTAGTCTCATTTGAAAGTAGCTAAATCTTGTGATGCTTGCTCTTTGACAGATAAAAAAAAATGCATAAACATCCTTAATAGTATAGGAAAATTTCAAGTAGGGCATATAAGATTTGGAATATTTAAATCAATTTATTAAGGTACACATCATTTAATAATACTAGTAATTAATTATATGTATATATATAAATGGCATTACTATAACTATAGGTCTCAAGACTATAGATGAAGAGGAAGCAAATAACTATGGATCTATTTCTGCCCTTAGATAAGCTTACTACTTACGTTTATTTTCCTTTCTTCTTCAATTGTTCTACAAAGTAATCATTATAAGCAACTGTCAGAGCTGCCACCATGACCACAAATTCATTAAAATCCACTTCGTTGTCCTTATTGGCATCCAGGTCCTGCATTATCTTATCAACCAATTGGGGTTTTTTTGGGCACTTAAAGGAAAAAGAAAATCTCTAACTCCCAGGCTTTGAGGTTCATGACAACTGAAATTGCATTCTCCTTTTATTTACATTCAAGTTTTTGTTTCCATTTTAGCATCTAAGGACAATTTCCAAAAGCCCATGTGCAGGTGGATTTAAACCAAGTACCAATTCTAAAACGGTCTAGTCTTCTGCCCCAGGGCCATGTAATTCTGGCTCAGATCTAAACACAAAGAAGAGCAAACAGCATCTTAGCATCATGAGCTGCTGATCCTGAAAATGCATTACACAACTACAAAGGTCGGGGGGCCAGGACTGGACATGGAACAAAGCAGGCTTTAAAGCCAAAAGGGGATAGTAGGTATCTCTACCATTTACCAACAATGGCACTCTGAGCAAATCACTTAACATTTTTTAATTTCCTTATTTATAAAATGGGAAGAATATCTCCCCACAAAGTTGGGGAAGACATCAACACTTTTAAAAGTGCTTAGCACCAGCTTGCTAGATTTAGTAAACAAAAATACAGGACATTCAGTTAAATGTAAATTTCAGATGAACAATGAAAAAATTTTTAAGTATGTCCCAAATATTGCATGGGACATACAATATTTTTTTTTAAAGATTTTATTTATTTATTCATGAGAGACAGAGGAGGAGAGAAAGAGAGAGAAGCAGAGGGAGAAGCAGGCTCCCAAGGAGCAGGGAGCCCGATGCGGGACTCGATCCCAGGACCCTGGGATCATGACCTGAGCCGAAGGCAGACGCTTAACCATCTGAGCCACCCAGGCGCCTGGGACATACAATATTTTAGCTGCAGCCTTACTTAGCACAACACCTGACACACAAAAAAGAGGCACATGATAAAGGGTAGATATTATAAGGACGACTGCATTATAGGGGTGGAAAGTAAAGCAAGGAGCCCATAGAAGAGGTCAGGCTTCAGAATGGGTGGGACTTGAAGCATTCACCTGTCCTATGATTGGTGGTTGCTGAGAAATATTTCTTTTTTTTTTCAGAGTTTTTTTATTGTTAATGTTAATCACCATACATTACATCACTAGTTCTTGATGTAGTGTTCCATGATTCATTGTTTGTGCATAACACCCAGTGCTCCACGCAGAATGTGCCCTCTTTAATACCCATCACCAGGCTAACCCATCCCCCCACCCTCCTCCCCTCCAGAAACCTCAGTTTGTTTTTCAGAGTCCATCATCTCTCCTGGTTCGTCTCCCCCTCTGACTTACTCCCCTTCATTCTTCCTCTCCTGCTATCTTCTTCTTTTTCTTTTTTCTTAAAATATGTTGCGTTATTTGTTTCAGAAGTACAGATCTGTGATTCAACAGTCTTGCACAATTCACAGCGCTCACCATAGCACATACCCTCCCCAATGTCTATCACCCAGCCACCCCATCCCTCCCACCCCCCACCACTCAGGCAACCCTCAGTTTGTTTCCTGAGATTAAGAATTCCTCATGTCAGTGAGGTCATGTGATACATGTCTTTCTCTGATTGACTTATTTCACTCAGCATAACACCCTTCAGTTCCATCCACGTCGTTGCAAATGGCAGGATCTCATTCCTTTTGATGGCTGCATAATATTCCATTGTGTATATATACCACATCTTCTTTATCCATTCATCTGTCGATGGACATCTTGGGGCTAGTATTTCTAAAAGTAGTTTATTCCCTCCAGGAATTCCTGCTGCTCTCAAAAAAGCGCCAACCATTAAAAGGTTGGAAACTTTAATTGATCAAAATCAGCTTGATCAAAAACAATGATAAATTTCACTTGAATAAATCAATGTGCCAAGTTTGACCTGCTGAGCCTTTTATTCTAAATGTTATATAATCCAGTAGCCAAACTGAATTTGAAAAAAAAAAAAGTTCCTAGGGGCTCCTAAAATCACTAAAAAGGAACTGTGAATAATTACTATGTTAAAAATTTTTTACTTTAGGGGCACCTGGGTGGCTCAGTCGGTGGAACATGCGACTCTTGATTTCAGAGTCATGAGTTCAAACCCCACAGTGGGCAGAGATGACTTAAAAAAAATTTTTTTTTTTTTTTACTTTAAGGTTTCCTATAGAGGAAGAAAAGAGTGTCATAGTTACAAATATAGGAGTCTTAATACAGGGTTTGGACAAATAACATCATACAAGGATAACATGCTGTGCTAAAGGCAATTCGAGGCGGCTGCATAAACATCAGAGTAAAGGGTTTTCCTCAGGAGGGATGAGCCCCCAAACACTCCATTGTAAGCCTTCATTTGCAGACTTACTGAACTCCTGGCTATTTTGAGATGGGAACCTCTGCGCTACTCAATTGGTCACTGGCCAGACACACCCTTTCTGTCCCTCGGAATCAGCCTGTATGGGTCTGACAAAGCTAAGTATTTGTTATTCACTAGAGAACTTGTCACCACAGCAAAAAGTACCCCGGGCTTCATTTCTGGCCCAATACATAATATTAATTTTACAGACAGGTGGACGAAGCTCTAGGTATAACTAGTGCCACTCGTTATTAACTCTAACTCCTGGTAGAATTAGCTGTATCTTTGCTGCCCCAGAATGGTGCATAATTGAGGCAAGCCTAAATACCATTTACAACCCTTGGAAACCCTAGCCACAGGCAACATGGAGAAGGGTATGTGCTATTGTACAGATGACCCTCCGGCGACATGGGGATTAGGGGTGCTGACCCCCCCCCCAGAAGAAAATCTGCCTACAACTTGTGACTTTCTGACTTCCCAAATACTCAACTGCTAATAGCCTGCTTTGGACAGGAAGCCTTACTGGTAACATAAACAGTAGATTAACACATGTTTTGTGTCTTCTATGAATTATATACTATATTCTTCCCATAAAGTAAGCTAGAGAAAAGGAAAGGTTATGAAGAAAATCCTAAGAGAAAATACATTTACAGTCCTGCACTGTAAAAGATCCATATATGAGAGGACCCACGCAGCTCAAACCTGCATTGTTCAAGGATCAAGTGCACTCTAGAGTTTGCTTGCCCCCGGCTTTGAATCTCAGTACCAACCGCAGCGTTGGTGGCAGTACACAGAGGCTCTCCTTGGATGTGTACCCCATCCACCCTTGACCACATGGGGCAAGAAGCTGCGACTCACCAAGAGGAATTTCGTGAGCTCTCGCTGCAGGAGGATTTTCAGTTCCCCCTTGTCGAGCTTGAAACTGTCCCCTTCCTTGCAAGAGTACTGGTGGAAGATCCTAATCATGATGTTCATGGCCAGCTCCAGCTGAGTGGGCATCATAAATGGACTGCTCCAGGGACGGGCCACCGAACTCAGGGAAAAAAAAAACACTTGTTCAAAATAAGCAGACGGGGAAGCATCAACACTTGCATTAAAAGAGAATATTGCCTCCCCGAGTCCCCCATGCCACAGGTGATGGTTGTTCAACCGTAATGCTCTTCATTCAATTAAAGCCTTCTGGGATCTAGGGCAGGCTGCAGAGGAGACCTTTGACAGGGGAGCTTTCTCCTCCCTAATCCCCACTCCCCCCAAATTTAGCAGGTCCAGCGTGTTCACAAGTTAGCGATCACACAGCAAATACACAGTCATATCAAAACATAGGTTAAAAATATAATAATAATAAATAAAAGTAAAATTAAATAAAACATCGATTAAAAATAAATAGAAGACGAAGAAAATACCCAATTTCGTACCTGTTCAGCCAGTGCATAGCTCTGTCAATAGGTGTTTATAATTAAGCTCTACTCATTCATACCTGGGGTTTCACCTACGCACACCTGTTCCCAAGAAGACCAAAATTACCAGACAAGAGATACAACTGGAAGTGCCTCTGTGTTTTTAAATCATCAGAAGGAACAGTTGTGCCCTGATGCCCTGAGGGCCCCAAGCTAGGGCTGACACCCATTGTGTGCATTAGGTGAGAAGGCAATGAGAGGCAAGGAGGAAGCCTACCATACCCTCCCGGTGGGGAACCTGAGTGGAAGTTAGAGCCAGGTGCTCGGAAGGTGATGACTGGGAAGAACTCTGAAAATAGAGGAGAAAAGAAGAAACAATGGTTCAAACCTGGAGACTTCTTAGCAAGGCCAAAACAAGGTCAAGGGGATAAATAGAGCAGACTAGTTAAACTAACCCAGTGAACGGTTGTGCAGCTATACAAAAAAAAAAAAGAAAAGAAAAGAAAAGAAAAAGAATGTGAAAGCTCTCCATGGCAAGTTAGAAAGGAACACAGTGATCCCAGCTGTGTAACAAGAAAAAAAATCCCACATATATATGCATATATACTTGCATTTGCCCAAGGAGTCACTGAAAGGATGCACAAGAAATAGAAGTGTGGCTATAAGGAGCTAGGGGGATAGAGGGTGGAACAGAGTGGCTGGGAGTAAGCTTCTCATTTATACATTTTCAACTGATTTTAACTTTTTCAGTTAAAGGAATGTATTACCTAGTCAAAAAATTGAAATAGAAAAAAAGCCCGGAGCTGCTGTGTATGCAGGCAACCACACGGGGTAGGGCTCCAAGCGAGAGGAAAGTTAACAAAGGAAAAGAAAAACCAGGGGCGCCTGGCTGCCTCAGTTGGTTAAGCGTCTTCTTGCCTTGGGCTCAGGTCATGATCCCGCATCGGGCTCCCTGCTCAGCGGGAAGCCTGCTTCTCCCTCTCCCTCTGCTGCTCCCCCATTGCTTGTGCTCTCTCTCTCGGGCTCTCTCTCAAATAAATAAATAAAATCTTAAAAAAAAAAAAAAAAAGAAAGAAAAACTAAAGCCAGAAATTGGCCACTGTGCTTTTATTTTCAGTTTTTGCTTTTATTTTTATTTTTTAAAGATTTATTTATTTATCCTAGAGAGAGACCACAGCAGGGAGGGGCAGAGGGAGAGGGAGAGAATCTTAAGCAGACTCTGAGCTGAGCGAAGAGCCAGAGGTGGGGCTCGATCCCACAACCCAGAGATCACAACCTGAGCAGAAACCAAGAGTCGGGAGCCCTTAACTGTGCCACCCAGGCACCCCTTGGCCACTGTGCTTTTAAATGCTGCCTGTGTTCTCAGGACTGAAATTCAATTATATAAAAAGTAATATTTGTATTTCCTTTCAACAAGCCTGTTGGGATGGAGCCTCAGTGAGCCCATTCCTCTCCCTCTTACCACCCCCACATTCCACTGAAACCTCCCTGGAGGTCCCCAGGGATGTTCTCACTAGGTACCTAAAGTCCAATTCTCAAAAATATTTTTAAATTAGTGTTTTATTATTAAAAGAATAACGCATGTGCTAAAATATTTTCAATACTCAAGAGTATAAAATAAAAGTAAAATTCTCGTTCCACCATTCCTCACCCTAATGCCTTGCCATTAACACTTTCCTGGGTGGAAGGCAGGATCATGAGGCGGAGACGCTGGGCCTCCCTGGCTTCAGCTCCCAGCTCTGCCACCAGCAAGCTGGGTGATCCCAGGCTCATCACTTACCACACTGTTTCCCAGTCTGTATAAATGGGCTAGCAAAAGTACCTACCTAACAGAAAGCCTTAAATGAGTTAAAATATGTGCCTGCAACATAGTAAATGCTATGCACCTGTCAGCTACTATTACCCTTACAGAAAAAACGTACATATAAACATTACAATTTATGTAAGATACATAATATTACATATGTGTCCTTAAACAATATATACATAATAGTATCCACGTGTGGTACACCTTGTTTTTTCACTTAACATATCTTAGAAATCTTTTTATATCATCACATAAATCTAGCCCATTCTTCACAAAAGTTGTGTGTTATTCCACTGGATGAATGTACCCACATACAGGCAAGAAATATTTATCAGGCATTTCTGTTACACCAGGCCCTGTGTAAAGATGACAGAAGAAACTTGCCCTTGGCGAAAATCTTGTTGTAATTTTTTTTTTAAGTAGGCTCCATGCCCAGCGTGGAGCCCAGTGCGGGGCTTGAACTCACAACCCTGAGCTCAAGATCTGAGCTGAGATCAAGAATCAGAAGCTTAACCGACTGAGCCACCCAGGCGTCCCCTTGTTTTTCCCAGAATCGTGTTAAATATATAGAATGCTGGGAACACTGGCAGCTACTTTATGTTGGGTCTTCCTATACAAGAACATGCCTATGGCCTTGTGACCATACTTTCCTGGGTCTCCTCATTTCTAAATGCACTCTTTCCTCTCCAGAGCTTAACATGTACCCCACCACCACCCCACCATGATTCCTGCTACTCGTATAATTTCAATTACTCCCCAAATCATATGTTTTGGCCTACGTCTCTCTGCTAAGCTCCGGAACCATCTATCCAACTGCCTACAGGACCTACCTCAATGTTCCACAAGTGCCTCAAACTCAATTAAACCCACTCCTTCCCCACCCAAACCTGCTCCTGCTGCACTGGCCATTCAGCCATCCATCCCTACCCACCATTCAGCTGCCCTCACTATTTTATTTTTATTTTTTTAAAGATTTTATTTTATTTATTTGACAGAGAGAGACACAGCGAGAGAGGGAACACAAGCAGGGGGAGCGGCAGAGGGAGAAGCAGGCTTCCCGCCGAGCAGGGAGCCCGATGCGGGGCTCGATCCCAGGACCCTGGGATCATGACCTGAGCCGAAGGCAGACGCTTAACGACTGAGCCACCCAGGCGCCTCCCTCACTATTTTAGAACATCAGTTGAACTCACCCATTTCTCTCTATTCTTTCCCACCTCGGGCTTCATAATTTTGGTTTCTATCACCAAAATAGAGGTAGCTTCCTTACGGCTCTGCTTTCTATTCTCCATTCCCATTTCCATTCTGCTGTCAGACTAGTTTCTCGAAAACACAAATCAATGCCCCGACCCCGGGCGCTCACGAGTCCAACCCTGCCTACAAACTGACGAGAATGCCAGGCCCTCTCATTCTTCCTTGCCTTGGCACATTCTGGGAATGCTCGTTCCGGTTACTCCTTGAAGCTCAGTTCAAATAGCTCCTCTTGGAAGTTTTCCAGCACTTTCCTTACTTCCAACCTCCCACCTCTGGTACGTGCCTGCCTGTGTTCTCTCTTATTCACTGGAGCATCTCTTTGTCGTTATCATTTCATTTAGCACACATTCCTATAATCAGTTTCTTTCTTTTTGTTTTTTTAGTCTGCCCATATATTCCCCACTCTCCAGACTTTGAATGAATCCCTTGATGGCAGATCTGATATCTGGTCCATCTTTGCATTCTATTGCATTTAGTGCAAGATCCAATGCTATGAGGGAAATGCTCAGAAATCTTTGCTGGTGGATAGATTAATGAGCAAATGACCCAGAAGGGAAACTATAAGATCTCCAAAGAGTTTAGCCTTGTCGAGTTTAATTGTCTAAAGAATTATTTGATCGCCTTTATTTCACACAAAACATTTTGTTTCATCAAAGGGAGAAAGAGACAGACAACAGTCATCTCAAAGAATATAAAGACTTTGAATTTGGAATTAAATATTTTCAGATTAAGCTGCTGAAGTTATAAATGAAGTCAAATGGGTAACTTTTACAGACTTTATATGTCTCAGCAGTATATTTAAATCATATCTGATCACAAATTAATTTACTTGGAGAATTCAGTTGGCAGGCAAAACTCTTAATAGAATAGATATTTAAAATTGTAACGTTATAATCTGATTCGAGAGATGAGAATGTGCTCTCTACATTCTTTGCTCTTGGGGTTTAGAAACAAGGTGGTTTCTACTTGGTTTGTGCTTGGCTTCAGCAGAGCTAGATATTCCTTCTGGTACATGCTGCCCCTTAGTGTCCGGCTGCACGACTGCATCTGGAAGCTCTCTAATTCCCAGAATGTACTGGAAATTGTGTAGAGACTCCTGGCCCTTCAGGGACTTATCTCTGATGTAAGCCAGCCCCAGCCTCTGCCCTCCAGGAGTCTTTCCTAAACAAAGATAACATCAAAAGCCTTAATAGGATCCTGTCAGGCTAGGAACACAAATGTACAAGTAACACGAAATCCCTGGGTGGGCAGGGAACACACATCTGTTTATAGCACAGAAGGGTCGTCAGGTAGCACTTTACATGTTCTATTAATTCTTACAGTTTGATTTTTCTTCTCTTTTTTTTTTCTTTTAGGAATTTATTTATGTATTAGAGAAAGAGAGAGAGAGAGCACAAGCAGGGGGAGCAGCAGGCAGAGGCAGAGGGAGAAGCAGGCTCCCTGCTGAGCAAGGAGCCCGATATGGGGCTCAATCCCAGGACCCTGGGATCATGACCCGAGCCCAAGGCAGATGCTTGCCCCGACTGAGCCACCCAGGCACCGCTACAGGTTTACTTTTCATTTTCTGGCATGAGTCATAACCCTTAGGGCTAAAAGGGTTACAAAGGTGCAAAGAATGAGAAAAATGGACATTTCAGATTGGGGAAGTTCATAAGTAAGGGTTATTTTGGGAAAAAAAAGCTAGTACAAATTCACAGGTAGGAGGCAAAAAGAGTAGAGCTGTTTAAAGTGGGGACTTGACCCTGGAGCCTGAAAGAAAGGAAGTATGTGAAAAATCGGCCATTATATTAACTGGGATTGAGCCTGCCACAAAATCCTAGGAGGGTCTGCCTCTGGGGCTAAGGCCAGAGTTATACAGGAAGCCAAGTTGCCTCCTTGCAGTTTTCAGTTTTTGTCTTATTATGTAACCTGATTCAAATGTTCTGACATTTTCATAGCAATGACATGGATCAATCTACAATTACGTGGTGTAAGAGGGAGAAATTACAAGAGGGCATAAGGAAACTTTTGCGGCTAATGGATGTGCTCACTGTCTCAATTGTGGTGGTGGTACATACACATATCAGAACTTGTCAAAGTATACATTTTAAATATGTGTGGTTTATTGTATGTCAATTATAACTCACTAAAGCTATTCAAAGAAATTTCCTAGAATCACGTAACTAGATTATAGCATGCTGAGGTTCAAAACCATGTTTGTCTGACAAAAACTAAAATTATGCAGCCATTTAAAAGTAGAATTAGAAAGACTACAGAAAGGAAAATGTTTTTTCAACCAAAGTGACAATAGCAAAGTAACATACGTGTGCTGTACTGGGGGAAAAATCTGTCTACAAATACAAATCATTGTAATAGTTATTGAATGGATTATGGATGGTTTTTAGAATTTTCAATGCTGCTGTTAAATTGTATTTTCAGAGGCACCTGGGTGGCTCAGTCAGTTAACTGTCTGACACTTGATTACGGCTCCGGTCATGATCTCAGGGTTATGAGACTGAGCCCCGCATCAAGCTCTGGGCTAGGCCATGTCTCTTAAGGTATAATGTTGAATTTTAAAACTTAGCATATAAAATTCTAGATCCAAAATGATCATGTTATGTTTCTATATATGCAAGAGAAAAGACAAAGGAAATATGCAAAAATATTAATAGGAGTTTTTACAGGGTGATTTTTCTTTTTTCTGCTTGTTAGTTATTCTTGGTTTTGGTAATTTTAAATCTTTGGTAATAGCTATACTTTAGGTATATACCCCCCCAAAATGAAATAAAGTGTTTTAAAAATCATAAAGTTGACAAAGCATTTGAACCACCTGAATATAGATTTTTGGCTGTAATATCCACTGGCTTTCCTCAGGCACTTTCCAGTTTGCAAAGCCCTTTTTGCATACACTATTAAGCAGCACATATTTGCCCAGTGTTGGACACTGCCCAAGGGAAATTATATAATTCAGGACAAATGCTCAAATATTACTGAAAAATACATTACAGATTATTATTAAATACTAAACCAACCATAAGGTACCTACATAACTGGACCTCCTTTTTCATATGAGAAAAAGGACAACCTCAAGTTAATGCCCTTGAAGTTCCTTTTCCCTTGACAATTTTTTTTTTTTTTTTTATTCTGAAAACAGTTTAAGGGACGCCTGAGTGGCTCAGTTGGTTAAGCGTCTGCCTTTGGCTCAGGTCACGATCCCAGGGTCCTGGGATCGAGTCCCACAGCGGGCTCCCTGCTCAGTGCAGAGCCTGCTTCTCCCTCTCCCTCTGCCTCTCCCTCCCACTCATGCTCTCTCTCTCACAAAAACAAAAACAAAAACAAAAAAAACACACACACAAAATCAGTTTAAGGACCAGCCTGTGTGCTTATGTGTGTGAGCAGGCTGCCCTTCATGTTTCTCCTCCTTCAGAAAACAGTTAGGACAAGGACAGAGGTCCCCTGAGGAACTTCAAGGAGAGCGGTGACTACACACTTGCCCTCACCCTTGTGGTCCAAAAAAACAGCCTTAGGGGACTGGCCACACATTTCTGTCAGGAACGTCTGTCTCTGCTCCAGGAACTGCAGAAAAGAGACTTCCCTTCTTTCTCCTTTAAGTGATGTCTCCTACATCCCTGAGTTCACTGCTGAAAGAAAGGTATTTCATCTTGCTCTCTACCTGAAGACTAAAGCTAAGAGTCCAAAAGAAGAGGAATTGTAGGGGGGCCTGACTGGCTGTGTCAGTGGAGCATGTGACTTGATCACGGGCTTGTGAGTTCAAGCCCCATGTTGGGTGTGGAGATTACTTAAAAATAAATCTTAAAAAGAAAGCGATGTCTGGATGGTTTAGTCAGTTAAGCGTCTGCCTTCGGCTCAGGTCATGATCCCAGGGTCCTGGGATCGAGCCCCGCATCGGGCTCCCTGCTCTGCCGGGAAGCCTGCTTCTCCCTCTCCCTCTCCCCGTGCTTGTGTTCCCTCTCTCGCTGTGTCTCTCTCTGTCAAATAAATAAAATCTTTAAAAAAGAGTCTTGAAAAAA
Source organism: Callorhinus ursinus (assembly GCF_003265705.2). Taxonomy (NCBI): domain Eukaryota; kingdom Metazoa; phylum Chordata; class Mammalia; order Carnivora; family Otariidae; genus Callorhinus; species Callorhinus ursinus. The sequence goes on from NW_027397085.1 coordinate 3,268,614, forward strand.
AGGAACTGTAAAGGCAAGGGTTTGAATATTAATTTGCCTTTTACAAGTCAAACACCTGCTTCTGGGATGAAGTGAGAAGATTTTTGCAATTTGCTTCAAAATAATTCAGTAGCTGGAAGGTAAGTGGTATGGTGGGAAGTGGGTAGGGAAGACATTGAACCCTACTGGCCATGAGTCCATTTTAACTGCTGAAGCTGGGAGCCAGATACATGGCAGTTCTTTAGTCTACTTTTGTATTTTCTATATGTTTGAAACTTTCCTTAATAAAAAGTGTGTATATACGTACACACACACACACACACACACACACACACACAAATCCCCATCCCTGTCAGCATACGAATGATACTGAAATTATTTCAGCAGAGGAGGAGAAGGAACTTAATGGATTGAACGTATGGAGGATTATTTTTTTTAAGATTTTATTTATTTATTTGTCAGAGAGAGCACAAGCAGGGGGAGCGGCAGAGGGAGAGGGAGAAGCAGGCTCCCTGCTGAGCAGGGAGCCCGATGCGGGACTGGATCCCAGGACCCTGGGATCATGACCTGATCCGAAGGCAGGTGCTTAACTGACTAAGCCCCCCAGGCATCCCCATATGGAGGATTATTGATAGAGAACCTGCCACTTGCTTTCTGTCACTTTGCACTCAGATGAAGAACAAAATGTTAAACATAGTAAAGGGAATAAGAACTTTCCCAATAATGAAGGGCATTAAACATTGAAATAAATTACTAGGAGAAGATAGCTAAGGAAATTCTTTCACTGAAAATAGAGATTGAAATAGTTCTTTTCATGATTGCTAAGAAGTTGGAATATTAATGCTTATTGGTTGCCCAAATTTATTCTTGAGCAAAAGGAGGTGGGTGAATCTTGATTTGAACCTTAGCCAGCCACACTGACTAGACTGGAAAAAAAGCAGGTAGAATAGAACGTGTTTGGACAAGTGGCATGCATATATTCCATAGGTCTGAACCTCAGCTCGGACTAGCCATTAGCAAGTCCAACAATTACACTTCCATTGTTAGCTAAAACCACACCCATTCTCTGTGATGATGCTGAAACAAGGTTCCACTGGTTCCAAGGTTCCAGTCTTACCAAATGGCCCCCAACTATCTTTGTCTCCAGGTAGTCACACCTTTGTGTTAGTCCCCTCCCACAGTGAACATCACTGATCTGTGTTACCAATATGATATGGTGTATGACTTTTAAGACTAGGGCAGGGGCGCCTGGGTGGCTCAATCGGTTAAGCGTCTCCCCCTTCGGCTTGTATCATGATCCCAGGGTCCTGGGGTTGAGCCCTGTGCTGGGCTTCCTGCTCAGCGGGGAGTCTGCTTCTCCCTCTCCCTCTGACCCTCCCCCTGCTCATATTCTCTCTCTGTCTCTGTATCTCTCAAATAAATAAATGAAATCTTAAAAAAAAAAAAAGATTAGAGGGGCACCTGGGTGGTTCAGTCATTAGGCGTCTGCCTTCGGCTCAGGTCACGATCCCAGGGTCCTGGGATCGAGCCTCACATGGGGCTCCCTGCTCGGCGGGAAGCCTGCTTCTCCCTCTCCCACTCCCCCTGCTTGTGTTCCCTCTCTCGCTGTGTCTCTCTCTGTCAAATAAATAAAGTCTTTAAAAAAAAAAAAAAAAGAAAAAGACTAGAGCATAAAAGACATTGTGGAGGGGCGCCTGGGTGGCTCAGTCAGTTAAGCGTCTGCCTTTGGCTCAGGTCCTAAGGGGATCAAGCCCTGCATCGGGCTCCCTGCTCAGCAGGGAGTCTGCTTCTCCCTCTGCCCCTCCCTGCCGCTCTTGCACACTCTCTCTCTCACTCTCTCAAATAAATAAATGAAATCTTAAAAAAAAAAAAGACATTGTAGCTTCTGCTTTGCTTCCTCTTGGATCCCATGCTCTGGGAGAAGTCAGTCACCACGTCGTGAGGACACCCAGTGAGCCCTATGGAGAGATCCATGTGGCAAAGAACAGAGGTCTCCAGCCAACAAGCAGCACCAACCTGCCAGGCATGTGACGAGGCTCCTTAGAAGGGGGTGCTCCAGCCAGAGTCAAGCCTTCACATGACTGCAGTATGACCTTCTGGGAAGCCCCAAGTCACAGCCAAGGCTACACAGCTCCCAAATTCCTGTCATAGAAATTATGAGACAATACATGTTTTAAGCAAAATTTGGGGTAAATTGTTATGAAACAACAGACATCTACAATAGCCAATAGTGTTTTTTTACATGGCTCTTCAGAAAAATGGTGCCATGTAAATAAATAGGTTCCTTCTATGAGAAGTTCTCAGGAATAAAAATATAAGTGAGGAAATTCTCATATGTGGTTTCAGAATGGACAAACATGCCAAGCTCTGACAGGAGAGGGCACTGTTTCCTATTTTCTACAGCACCTTTCTCCACAAAGCAGCAGTGAAAATTTAGGGGAAGTTAACAATGGGTTCTTTGCAAGTGACCTCCTTGAACATCTTAACAGAGTTAATACAGGGCTTTAAAGAACATGTGCAGTTTAGCCAAAAATCACCTCAGATCACAAAGTAGTCTCCTCAGTGTCATCCGAGCAAAGTCGGCTCGATAAAACTTCTCTTGATTATTCCCAAAGTTCTTTGCCGTGCATTAGCACTGATTTCTCATTTGTCTGTTTTTGTGATACACAACCCGGAACTCCAAACGCCTTCCACCAGCCCCTCCCCGGCTTCCCACGGCGAAAAGTAGAAAGAGCAGTGCCCATCTCAGAGTCTTTAGGGCCAAAGGTTTCTCCGCCTTCCATTCTAGCCTCCTCCAATAAATAGCAACCCCCAAAGTTTTCTGCTTCTGAAACTGGATCTGTAGCAAGGCTCATTTCCCCCCTCTACCCTCTTCCACAGATGAGGTGAGAGTTCCTGGTGTAGACACGACCCACATACTGGGCCACAGTGGCAATGGCTGCAGAGTCAGGGAGTGCAATGAACCGTCTCCAGGGTTTGTGGGCCACAGAGGGAGTTCTCTCATCCAGCCAATTCTGAAGTGTGTGGTTTTGGACATCATTCTTGGACGATTCACCTCCAACACTGTTTCTTTACAGCTCTCACCAGAATTTTGAGAGCCACTCATGTTTATTTCAATGAATTCCTTTTCCGCTTCAGCAGCTAGACTCAGCTTCCGTTGCTTGCAATAAAGAACCCTGAGTGATTTGCCCCGTTCAAGACACTCTGCTGTAGAGGCGCCTGGCTGGCTCAGTCAGGAGAGCATGTGACTCTTGATCTTGGGGCTGTGAGTTCGAACCCCACAGTGGATGTCGAGATTACTTAAAAATTAAAAACAAACAAACAAACAAAAGACAGACTTCTGATAAGTTGATCAAGTCTCCAGGGAGCCCTGCCCTTGGTCCAGAAAGCAGCAGACTCTCCACAAAAAATTGTCCTCACAGACTGGATTTGCCAGTTTCAGGTTAAGTTACAAACCTACGCAAATTTGCAGAGCCTCATTATGGTTGCATCTTTCTAGACCACTAGATTCCCTGGAGTTTGGTGTTTGCCTCCATGTGACTAAGGCTCCTCACTTTCAAGCAGAGCGGGATGGGGTCCTCAGTGTAAAGATCCTGCATCATTTGTTTTTCTTCTGGGCTTTAATACATATGCCTCCAAAGGACCTGGATTCCAAAAAAGTTATTTGCTTATTTTCAGGACACGAACTCCTCCTTTTCACAGCAGCTCAGAAATAGACTGGTGGTGGTAAAAGTTGCTCAAATATCCTAATCTTGGTCCACTCTGAGTTCCCAAGTTCATATAATAATGATACATTCCTCGTACCTTGATTTGGCTCCCAATTATGTGGACATCGTATACTTTAATGTTTACTTGTCTTTAGCCGAAGCAAATTATTTGGTTACAATTGAATAATCTTTTAGATTTTTTTAATATTCTACGTATCCACCAAGTCGAGACATTTCTCTTTAGAGTCTACAACCTTCCCAAAAAGTTTATTTCTTATGTATCATCCCTGTGAAGGAATGTGAGTTGAAGAACCCCCATACTTACTTATAAACATAATTTATAGTTTTGAAATAGAAGTTCAGAGACCACTTCGGAAGGATTTCTGTTTAGACTTCAGAATGATTAGCCCCCAGCCTGCTTACCGTTGCCCTTGGACGGTAACACATTGATCTCAGATGGGTCAGCCAGTCCCCCTCCCCTTATTCTTCGCCTGATTTTCCCTGAGCCAGGCTGTGCCGTGACTTGACTGGCGAGAGAAGATGCAGAAGACAGAGATGGAATGAAGGACTCTCGGAAACCCCTTGAGTTTCACATACTTCCGGAACTTCACTTTGATGCCCTCAAGAGAGAGGCCCCATGCTCTCTGTACCTATCAAAAGGTAACTGACAAATTGAAACTGGTCCTGGCGGTTCCATCTTTTAGCAAGCAAAATCTTTAGGGCCTCAAATTCTGGATATATAAGAACTTCCTTTGAGCCCTTTTAAAAACTGGCTAAAGAAAATGGCAGGCAAATTTAACTAAAGATGCTCCCAGGAGCTCACAGACCTATATTTTATTATAAACAATTTTTATTTCTTCTAAAAACCTTGGTAAGAACGTTCCTGCAGAAGAGTCTAGGTTTGATTATTAAAAACAAGAATGGCATGGAACACGAAAATTTTTATCTACAGAATCCATTTCAGAAAGAGAATGAACGTATGGAAGCGAGGATTTCACTTGATACATGCGAGCCCTGTGTGGGTGGGCTGTATTTGACGCTGTTTCCCATTCCTGCCTTCCTAAAGCTTCTGTTCCTTTTGCTCCCATGATCGCTTACTATGCTGGTTTCCCTCCAGCCTCTAACTCTTCTTCCTTCCTGTTCTTTCCTCCGCAGGAATCTTGCCTTCTAACGTCTGCCCTTTAAATGTGGGTATTCTCCACCGCTCCATGTGGTCAACGTAAGCCATTTTATCTACTGTGATCGTTTTGCCTTCAAACTATAAAATTCCAATTCCCAAGTCTACTTCCTCAACCCTGACCTGAGGGGCGCCTGGGTGGCTCAGCTGTTAAGCGTCTGCCTTTGGCTCAGGTCATGATCCCAGGCTCCTGGGATTGAGCCCCGCATCGGGCTCCCCGCTCCGCGGGAAGCCTGCTTCTCCCTCTCCCACTCCCCCTGCTTGTGGTCCTTCCCTGGCTGTCTCTCTGTCAAATAAATAAAATCTTAAAAAACAAAAACAAGAACAAAACCCTGACCTGAGACCCCTGAGAATCCTATCAGTACTGTTTCACTTCCATTCACCTTACAATACAGGCCTACAACTTCTCATGACACGCCAGTATTTTGCATAGCCTAGCTATTTGCCCTTGTGGTGCCTAAATGAGGTATCATTCAATCAGATGGGGGACCCCAGATGTGGGGCAACCACTGGGTAGAAGCCGATGGCACAGAAGGTGAAGGAACTCACCTGAGGCGGAACAAAGGAGATAGAAGTTTATGGAATACACCACGAGGGAGCTGCAGGCGGGACAGCTGAGCAGAGGCAGTGGGTGGTGGCTGTTTTTAAATGGGGAAGATGAGGAGGTATGGCGAGTATGGAATTTTTCCTTTTTTGGGAACTGTGCCTGGTTCTAAGTTGCCCACTGGTCAGTTAGGGCCTATGGCTATTTTGAGGTGGGGCGCCTGAGGGGCCTGGCACCTTCTACATTCCATCGCTCAACCCTGTTTGCCTGAAAGTTGGCCTCTACACCTATCCCTTTGTACACTTAAACCTCCAGGAGGAGAAATTAGGTTGTGAATTTTATCGCTCTTTCTTTGGACTTGAATTGGTTATAGGCTATCCTCGTTAGAATGCCTTTGTCAGCAAATACTAGAATAAGGAATAGAAGGACTTAAAACTTAATAAGGACATTTGTTATCTCACACAATAAGGGTTGGTTGTTTCAGTATTTCAACAATGTCAGCAAGGATCCACGGTCTTCTGCCTGCCCTCTCCACCTTCTGTGTGTTGGCTCTCATCCCTGACTTGTCCCCCGGTCACAAAGTGGCTGTCTCAAGTCCAGGCACTGTATCTTCGGATTAGCTATGGAGGATTATTTGGAGAAATCCATCCATGTCTCCAGACTTTCTAAATTTTCTAAAATTATCCCTGTATTCAGTCAACACAGTAGAGAAAGAAGTTTCTGAACTGTATCAGACTGGCCTCCCCAAAAACTGCTTAAGCAATTTGGTGGTTTGGGAAACTGCCACTTGACTATGTTGAGGGAAGCTGCTAGAATTAGTCTTAATACAAGTCTAAGAGGGGGATGGCTGTTGTTTGAGCATACCCTTCCCTCTCTATGAAAACTCTCAGGAGAAATTTCCATGTGGTCTTTGTGTTGAGAAGAGTCCTGATCTGCCTAAGCAATTATCTTACGGACATTAAATGGCCTGGCCAATAAGGTGTTCTCCTTTTCTTTAGCTGTTGGAAGGACTAGAGTCAAAGCGGGGGGCCCCGAGGCCAAACACATGACTTTACCACCTGTAGAAACTCAAATACCTACGCAGGGGTTATGTTCAAACTGTTCAACAACAAGTACAACACAGGTACCAGTCAGAACTGACAGCAGTTACAAATATTGAGCATCGGTCGGCCTCGATGGCCACGCAGCTAATGCAGACAGGCAAAAGAGAAAAAGAAGAAATAGAAATCTTGACTTATTTTTGTTTTATTCACATTTGATAGAGATCTGAGTTCAGAGAAATAGTCCAGGATGGTAAGTGGGAATGACACTCTGCCTCAGTGTTGGGGAGCAAAAGGGACTAGAGAGGACACTGGTAAATTGGACAGGCCACGCCCTCTTAGGAATGGGGACTGCTCCTCATATTCAGACGATTGCTGCCAGACTAGAATATGGCTCAGAGCTCCCAGAACTTCCACTATTTTTAGAAAAAAAACCGGGAATCCTAATTTTTAAGAATGCCTGGATTTTAACTACAATTCAAAACAACACACACACACACACACCGAACTGAAAATAAACAAAGCTGCAGGCCAATCTGAATGGTGGAGTTCAGCTGAACCCAGCCGGCTGTGACTTCTGCTTTCTGTGGTGTATTTTGCATTAATCTTACTCCACCACCACCCCCATTTTACATTTCAGTCTTGTTTTTTCTTCTTCTCTTCTACTTAATTTCCAATTTCTTACTCTACTTTGTGTATTCTTACGTATCACTTTAAATCCTACCTGGGGCAGAGCGGAGTATAAACAAACAGACTGCAGGACATCGCGGCTCCTATACACCATCAGCATCTCACCCCCCAAGTCACGCCAGACTGGGTCACTTGCACTCTGTGGCATCCTCACCCTCTAGTCCATATGGGACCCTCCTTGATCTGCTGTCAGCAGCAATACCCCCACTCACCGCACTGCATAAACCAGCCCTCCTAAAGCTCCTGCATGGCCTCAGGCTTTCCTATATCTCTGCACAGGAAGTAGATTAGAGGATAATAATAGGAGCTAACTTTATTTAACACATACTCTGACCAAGCACCCTTCTAGGCAGTTTAAATGTACTCACTTCATCCTCACAAATCTTTTTTTTAAAGTAAGCTCTACCCCTACATGGGGCTCGAACTCATGACCCAAGATTGGGAGTCCCCCACTCCACCAACTGAGCCAGTCAGGTGCCCCATCATCCTCAAAAATCTTAGGAATAATTGGCCCCGGGTAGCACTGACCCTCAAAAAGTTAAAAACAGAGCTACCATACAACCCAGCAATTGCACTACTGGGTATTTACCCCAAAGATACAAATGTAGGGATCCGAAGGGGTACATGCACCCCAATGTTTATAGCAGTGATGTCCACATAGCCAAACTATGAAAAGAGCCAAGATGTCCATCAACAGATGAATGGATAAAGAAGATGTGGTATGTATACACAATGGAATATTATGCAGCCATCAAAAGGAATGATATCTTGCCATTTGCAATGATGTGGATGGAACTAGAGGGTATTATGCTGAGCGAAATAAGTCAGTCAGAGAAAGACAAGTATCATATGATTTCACTGTTATGAGGAATTCTTAATCTCAGGAAACAAACTGAGGGTTGCTAGAGTGGTGGGGGGTGGAGGGATTGGGTGGCTGGGTGATAGACATTGGGGAGGGTATGTGCTATGGTGAGCGCTGTGAATTGTGCAAGACTGTTGAATCACAGACCTGTACCTCTGAAACAAATAATACATTATACGTTAAAAAAAAAAAAAAAGATAGTAGGAAGGGAAAAATGAAGGG
>NW_027397085.1:3276934-3380578 GCF_003265705.2 Callorhinus ursinus
AAAAATGAAGGGGGGGAAATCGGAGGGGGAGACGAACCATGAGAGATTATGGACTCTGAGAAACAAACAGGGTTCTAGAGCGGAAGGGGGTAGGGGGATGGGCTAGCCTGGTGATGGGTATTAAAGAGGGCACGTATTGAATGGACGCAAACAATGAATCATGGAACACTACATCCAAAAAATAAATAAATAAATAAAAGGAATAATTGGCTCTGGTTTACAGCTCTTTACACTAAGGCACCGAGCAGTTACATAGCTTTCCCAGTCACTGCAGCGGTGAAGTGAGGATTTGAACCCAGGGCATCTGGCTCCAGAAGTACTTAATCTTCACCACAAGGAGGCGGGCGCAGGGTTGGAGGAAATCTATCTCAAGCTGTTTCTTGAGGGACTCAGCGCCTTCCCTCTCGGTTTACTCAGAGATTGATGGGCTCTAAGTCATAAATTACAGCAATTCCTGCTTTCCTTTGCGATAAGGAACATGCCTGCCACGCCCTGAGTCTGGACTCTCGCAGCCACAGAGGCTTCCTCAGACCTATGGGATTCCCAGCCAGGGTTCCCCAGCGCCCCAGTGCTCGGAAGGAAGGCAGCTCCAAACTCCACCCCCTGAAATTTAGATAAGAGCATTCTCCTTATCTCATCTCCCCAGAAGGCAACTGGAAGGTCAAAAAGGGAAAAAAAAAAAAAAAAAAGGGAAGATTCTTGTTTCTAAATCTAGTAGTTGGAGTTTGAGGGAGGAGGGCTTGGGGCGACAGAGAGTAGGGGTGAGGGAGCACAAACAGGGGCAGAAGGTGGTTGCCATGGGGCAGCCTCTCTAAAAGGTGCCCTTACCTTGGCCACAAAAGAAACACACACACACACACACACACACACACACAGCCAGCCCATGAGCAGCCTGATGGAGGCTCAGAGCCCTGGGGTTCTGATAGGCCCTTTGGCCTGCGGTCAGCTTCCTTCTGGCTCCTGCTTGACTCTTCCCTCGCCTTGAAAACTTCAGGGTTTCCTGTTCTTGTCCAGGCTGAAGGATCCAGAAGTACCTTCAAGGTATAGCCTGGGCTCCCTAGACCTGCTCACAAGATTTAACTTAATCTCATGTCTTCCCAGACATGTCGTGTCATGTGCTGTCATGTCTTCCCAGATGCCAGTTTCATTCCACGCCCAAGAAGACCCAGCAGCTGTGTGTGCCCCTCCTCAGAGCGGCCAGAGCTGGGAATGCACAGACCTGGCCCAGAGAGCCACTGTCCAAAAGACAGAGGGCAGACACAGCTCAGGAAATGTCCAATAGACACAACACTGTCTTGAAGGAAAGAACTCCATCATAGGTTCTGAAGACTGGAACATTTCTCTTTCTGAAATAATTATTCTATCCCACCTGAAAACGAACATTAAGAGGAGCTACCCTGTGTCAGGGGACCATGAATGAATGAGTTGTGTCAAGTAGGTAATTTAAAAATGACACAAAAAGGTATACACGTGATTTATCACATGCTCTAACCAAGGTATATAAGCATCCCTCTACACGTGCTGACATGCACACTCGGAATCTTGCCTTGAATAAGCAACCAAACTCAACAGCCCTGACAGCATGAGCTACTATGGCAGCTACTACGGAGGCCTGAGCTATGGCTGTGGCTGAGGCGGCTACAGATCCGACCGCTGCCCCCATGGTGCTATGGAGGATATGGATTCTCTGCCTTCTACTGAAATTCTGCCTCAAGAGCCCAACATCTGAGGCCATAAAAGGATTACCCAAATCTGACTACAATAATCAAACCAAACAAGATCATTCAGCACCAGGCCAAGATCAAAAGCATTTAGCATCTAAGATTTTAGGAATATTTATCACTTCATAAAGGTCTCTTTCATGTCTCCTGGTTTCCTTTATTTGTGCTTTTATAACTGTGAGATTTCTCTATTCCTTTTGCAATAAATTATCTTAAGTTAAAACAGCAAAAAAGAGGGCGCCTGGGTGGCTCAGTCGTTAAGCGTCTGCCTTCGGCTCAGGTCATGATCCCAGGGTCCTGGGATCGAGGCCCGCATTGGGCTTCCTGCTCAGCCGGAGGCCTGCTTCTCCCTCTACCTCTGCCCCTGCTTGTGTTCCCTCCCTCGCTGTGTCTGTCAAAGAAATAAGTAAAATCTTAAAAAAAGGCAAAAAAGGAAAGAAGAGAGGGAGCGAGGAAGGGGAAAGTTAAGAGTATGCAAACTGTAGAATTATAGAATGACGGGCATTCTAGGGAGATCAGAACGAATGTGTAGGTGCAAAAGGCACATGTGAAATGTCCACACTGCCATTTAATGATAAATCCTGTCAGAGTGGAATTCTCAGGCACAGCCAGCCAGATCCAGATGGTGGCTGGGCCAGTGGGGGTGAGGGGTCCCCCGTTCCCTATCCTTAGAAGCATATTAACATCACCATAAGGCAGCAAAGCCATTAAGAATTTTACTATTCTTAGCTGCTTCCCCGTAAGTGCAAAATGAACAGATGTATAATCAGAGATATTGGTCAACAGAGCCTTTTAATCCTGTGGCTTGCTTTTTGTATTGTCAGTGGAGGGCAATTAGCAAAATCCAGTGTGGAAAAAACTACAAACAACCTGTTTTCCTCAACAAATTCATTGCAAGGGGGAAAAAAGATAAATTAAGAGACTTAAAAAAGACATTAATCAGTTGCAATGTGAGCTTTATCTGGATTCTGATTTTTAAAAAAACTAAAAAAAGAAACCAATTAGAATATTTGAGACAAGTGGAAATTTGAACACTGACAGGATACTTGATATTAAGGAATTGCCTTTTGTAAGGCATGATTTCTAAATTCCCTATCTTTTAGAGTACTGAAACATTTACAAGTGAAATAAAACGATTTCCAGGATTGGCTTCAGAATAAATGAGATGAGAAGGTGAATGGAGTAGAATTTAACAATAGTTTATGGACGTTAGGACTGAATGATGGATACATGGAGATTCTTCACACAATATACCATCTGCGAGGGTACAAAATCCTCCATAATTAAGTTTTTAAAAAGTAAAAAGAAAAGAAAAAAGAATTCTAGTTTTAATTAACAGAAACATTATTGAATAAATACCATTTTCCTCCTGGCCCTGCAATTTTTTTTTAAACTACAAATTCTGAAAGCAGTTATATTGTTAACAAAGTCTCCCATCTACAAAAACCTTTGGAGTGAAAACCTGTCTGTCAACAATAAGAACTAGACACAGCCCCCTCCAGGTGCCAAGTGGCTTCTGAAAGAACTCAGAGCACAAGGCTTGGCTACAACTGCTTTCTCAGGATTAAGTAATTAAGTCTACCCAGTGCTACATAGAAGCTATAATTAAACCCTTTTGTGTACTGAAGTCATTCACCCCAGGCTACATGGTAAAACTAGGGTGCGGAACGTGGAACTGAGCCAAGACACAGCAATGCTGAGAATTAATCCTTCATCTGCAGGTGAGCTCCCCAGGGCCCAGGGCTCCAACTCCAAACTCTGAGGTACCAGCTGTGGTGACTAAAGCCATGTTCTCACATTCTCCGTAAAAGAACGGTAGGAAACTTCCTAGAATAAACGACGACGTTCCAAACAGTTTTCTGCAGCCCACCCAGAAAAGCAATTTAGATTTCCTCTCAGAGTTAATACAAAGAGAAATGGGACCAAATTTCCCCCAGGCCAGAACCTTTCAAATGTCACTGCTTTACTGGTGAGGAGCTGGAGAAAAACATAAGTTAAATAAAGGACGAAAGATACAGCTTAATTTCTTCCAAGACGTTCAGATAGATCAGATCGCAAAAACTGTTTACAGCAGAATGAGTAAACAGACACGCACACACTGTTGACAAGTATAAACTGACGCAAAATCTCCAGGGGATAATTTATCTTGATCAAAATTACAGATACCCTTTGACCACAAAATTCCATTTCAAAAAAAGTTATATTTCTAGTAATACAGTATATCCAAAGACACTCTAGCCTCAACAGTTCCGGCTCTCCTGAATCACACTCATTAGCATATTCTAAAGATAACAGAATTGCTCTCCTTGTTTGTCCTGTCTCACAATCCTCTGCTCCCTTTCGCAATTAAACTTGCTATACTGGATCGTGTCATTCGACACTTCCTTACTTCTCATTTTTTCTTGAACACACCCACTGTGGCCTCCTAGTCCCACCATGTGACTGGGCCTGCTGATCCTGTCAAGGTCATCAGCTCTGTTCTTATCTGTTATTCCACATGGTTGACCACTCTCCTGTACATCCTCGGCTTCCCTTCTTTGGACTTTCTTCCTGCCCCAGTGGCCAGTCCTTTTCACTCTCTTTAACTGGTTCTTTCTCTGCTCAAAATTTAAGTGCCAGGGTGCCCGGCTGGCTCAGTCAGTAGAGCATGAGACTCTTGATCTTGAGGTTGTGAGTTCAAGCTCCATGTTGGGTGTAGAAATTACTTAAAAATAAAATCTTTTTTTAAAAAGGTGCAGGAGCCCTTTTTGCCCACTGATTCTGTCCCCATACTTTAATAAAATCACCTTTTTGCACACACACACACACACACACACATCTTACCAAAAAAAAAAAAAAAGAGTTAAGTGCCAAAGTCCTCTGATTTAGGCCCACTTCTCTATATTCTCTCCCCTAGGGCATCTTGCCAAGTCCTTTGCTTTAAAAATGCTAGTGGGGTGGCTGGCTGGCTTAATTGGCAGAGTGTGTGACTCCTGATCTTAGGGTCGTGGGTTCGAGCCCCACTTTGGGAGTAGAGCTTACTTTAAATAAATAAAGAAAAGAAAAAATAAAAATGCTAATGACATGGCAAAGACTCAAGCCTTTATCTCCAACTCTGATGAAAAGAAAAAAAATCCAGACTCAGATATCCAAATGTCCTACTCAACAGTTCTAGATGGATGTGTTTGTTTTTAAAAAAAAAGATTTTATTTATTCATTTGACAGAGCGAGAGAGAGAGAGAGAGCAACAGAGGGAACACAAGCAGGGGGAGTGGGAGAGGGAGGCTTCCCACTGAGCAGGGAGCCCGATGTAGGGCTCGATCCCAGGACCCTGGGATCATGACCTGAGCCGAAGGAAGATGCTTAACGACTAAGCCACCCAGGCGCCCCTAGATGGATGTGTTAACAGGTATCTCAAACTGAAGATGCCCATGGCCGGGGTTCCTGGGTGGCTCAGTGGGTTAAGCATCTGCCTTTGGCTCAGGTCATGATCTCAGGGTCCTGGGATCAAGCCCCACATCGGGCTCCCTGCTCAGGGGGGCATGTTCTTCTCCCTCTCCCTCTGCCTCCGGCCCTTCCCCCCTCTCATGTTCTCTTGCACCCTCTCAAATAAATAAATAAAAATCTTAAAAAAAAAAAAAAAGAGAGAGAGAGAGAGAAGATGCCACGGCCAAAATAGTACTCTTGACTTTCAACCCCCAAACCTGCTTACTCCTAATTATTTCACTGTCATCCATCAAGACAAAAGTCTAGGCATGCTCTTCAGTTCCTCAATTCTTCTTTCCTCACATCTGTCAACTTTTCATCTAATACAGTCCAAATTAAGTTCCCTTCTCTCCATCTCTTATCTTCACCCTAAGTCAAGCCAACATCATCTCTTGCTTGGATTGCCGGAATTTCCTCCTGTTCTTGCTTCCCCTCTTGCCCTTCTTTGATCCATATTCTATAGTAACTTTTCAAATTACCAGTAAAACAACCCTACGGGCCCCACCCTGAATGAAAGTCAAACCTCTTTACTCCCTTACAAACCCTTTCAATTATCTAGTGCCTGTCTCACTCCAATCTACTTGATCACATTCTCTTCCCTTCACCCATTCGCATAAAGCCCTTGCTTGGGATCCTCTCATGGTTGGCTCTTTCTTGTCCTTATGTTGCAACTTAAGTTTCACCCCCGTAGAAACCGTCCCTGACCTAATAAAAATTCTCTTAGCATTTACCCTTAGAATTTACTAGTATTAGGTATTTTTCTTAATTTCAAGCTCTCTCCAATTATTAAGTACATTCCACAAGAACAGGGTGATTATCTATTTCGCTCTCCACAATATCCTTCACTGCCATGAACATGACTTGGCACAGAGTGCACGGCAGAAGACTAGTGAATGAACAAGTATTCGAAAATACAGAAAGATACTCAAAGACTGCTTGCACAGCAATGTAAGTATAGCAAAAAACTGGGAACTATTTAAAGCTAGAGGATTCCTTACAGTATATGTATACAATGGATACAACTACTTAAAATAATGAGGGCAGGGGCTCCTGGTTGGCTCAGTCAGCAGATCATTTGACTTGATCTCAGGGTCATAAGTTTAAGCCCCATGTTGGGCATGGAGACTACTTAAACAAACAAAACCAAACAAAAAAAAACCCCACTAAAATAATGAGGTCAATCTATAAATGCGGATATGGAAATAATGTCCTGATGTGTTTATATACACAGTGTGGTAGCCAGCCTCCAGCATGGCTCCCAATGGTCCTTGCCTCCTGGTAATTATGCTTTTATGTAGTCACATTCTGTACTGAATTGGAGCTAGTCTGTGACAGTTTGCTGGAGATGGTGGTGTGTGGTTTCTGAGGCCGGTTTCTGAAAGACATTGTAGCTCCCCACTTGTTCTCTGGGAGCACTCGTTTTGGGGGAAGTCAATCTTCATGTTATATGGTCACTCAAGCAGATGTGTGGGCAGGTACACATGGAGAGGAACGGAAGCTTCCCGCCAGCAGCCAGGATCAACTTGGGAGCTCTGTGAGGGAACCACACTAGAAGCGGAGCCTCTAGCCCCAGTTAAGCCTTCTGATGATGATGGCAGCCTCATGAGAGTCCAAGCCAGATCCTTCTGGCTAAACTACTCCTGAATTCATGACCCACAGAAACTGTGCATACTTAGTTAAGTTCTTATTGTTGTTTTAAGCCTCTAAGTAAGTTTTTGGGTAAGTTATGTTATATATACATATATAATATATATATTTATACTATATATGTATGTACTATATAGTAGAGTTATATATATAGTATAACTCCTCTTTTACTTAAAAAAGCATATTGGTACACATGCTCATACATGCCCAGAAAATACCTCAAAGGGCACACACTAAGGGAGTAACTGGGTTCTGATAAAGTGGGTAGGGAGGGAATATGTGCTATATCCTTTTATATTCTCAAATTTACTTACCAGACCACTTATTACTTTTACAATTTTTAGAAGTTTATTTTTTAAAATGTTTAAGCAAGGGGCGCCTGGGTGGCTTAGTTGGTTAAGCCTCTGACTCTTGGTTTCGGCTCAGATCAGGATCTTACAGCTGTGGGATCGAGCCCCACAGTAGGCTCTATGCTCTGTACGCAGTCTACCTCAGATTCTTTCTCCCTCTCCCTTAGCCCCTCCCCGCTCATGCTCTCTCTCTCAAATAAATAAAATCTCAAAAAGAAAATATTTAAGGGGTGCCTGGGTGGCTCAGCCATTAAGTGTCTGCGTTGGGCTCAGGTCATAATCCCGGGGTCCTGGGATTGAGCCCCGCATAGGGCTCCCTACTCCGCGGGAAGCCTGCTTCTCCCTCTCCCACTCCCCCTGCTTGTGTTCCCTCTCTCTCTCTCGCCATGTCTCCCTCTGTCAAATAAATAAATAAAATCTTAAAAAAAAAATTTAAGCAAAACAATGTTCAGAGGGATAAACCATAATGATGGCCTTTCCCAAGCCCTCTTGTCCTTCATGTTTTCCTCGACTTTCTCCTACTCTCAAGATCTAACTTTGGAATAGGCTGATATTCTCTAAAGGCTTTCCAGTAGCCAAATACTGGAGAACTGGTTTTGTCTTTATTATCAGTGCATTCCATTGAGAACACTGACCCCATGACTACTGCTAGTGCCGGAACCCTGATTTGATTATTTGCACTGAATACTGTTCATGGCACTCACATTGCTGCTGGGTGCTGACAGCTCGCCCGGAGTTTGCCACAGAGCCCGAGGCTGGGGAGGTGGCTTCTGCAGAAGGGGATGGCCCATGATTCCAGTTGAGCCTAATTTCTCACCAATAAAGACAGAGCCTGGGAAATATTACACCGAATGACCGACCAGTAGAGGTAAGAGCAGCTCACACCCAAGCCAGCTCAGACTCTCCTTCAACAAAGACAAGGTGCGGTGTGAGGGACTCCTATCACTTCCATTTAGATCAATCAACCATCTCAGTGAAGTCCCTAGGCTTAAAAAAATGTGGGACTTGATCTGTGTGTGTTTTCTTCAGAACTGGGGGTGGATGACACATGCCTCTGACCTAGTGGAATCAGAGACTTCTCTTGTGAAGACAACATCCAAACTCTGCAGCACAGAAACATAATTTTAATTAGTGAGACTGGGGGGTGCGGGGAAGTTGTGACAAATTTTACCTTTGATTCTGTAACATAGTTCAATCCTCCCAAGGGCCCCCAGTGAGTTCAAGTTCCAAAAAGAAAGTTGTAATCACTCAACTATGCATATGATGAGATTACAGCCCCAGGATTTATGAAATCTTGGTAACCAGGAAATTAGTCTGAAACCACTGCTACAAACAACAAAAGTGACACCCAGGTAATATGCGTAAAACAACTCCAAACCAGGCAGTTTAGCATTAGTGCTGGCACAAATCCACATTCGCTTCCAAATTAAGAAGGCCCTCTTAATTTGCGTGGAGCTAGCAGAGTGCAAAATATTCAAATCTGCAGATCGCTTTAAAAATTTGGACCCCACTGGTGCCTGGGTGGGCCAGTCAGTTAAGGGTCCAACTCTTGGTTTCAACTCATGGGATGTGGGATCAAGTTCCTTGCTCAGCAGGGGGAGTCTGCTCAATATTGCTTTCTCCCGCCCCCTCTGCCCCTCCCCCTGCTTGCTCACATGCATGGGCACGCTCTCTCTCAAATAAATAAATAAATCTTTTAAAAAGTTTGATGAAAAATGAACCAACATCAACAACAACAATCCTCTTCCTTAGGGAACTAAATAATGATCATCCATACATGAAATACTACCTGGTCATTAAAAATAATGAGGAAAGGGAGCCTACATGGCTCAGTTGGTTAAGCATCCAACTCTTGATTTCGGCTGAGGTCATGATCTCGGTCGGTGGTGAGATTGAGCCAAGGGTAGGGCTCTGCACTCAGTGAGAGTCGGCTTAAGATCCTCTCTCTCCCTCTCCTTCTGCCCCCCCCACTTGTGCATGCTCTCTAAAATAAATAAAATCTTTAAAAAGACATTTTAAAAATAATTAGGAAGATCCATATTAATGGATTTATCAGTTAACATGTGTGCGCATGTATATATTCACATATTTCTTAAGATATTTATTATATAATATTTAAGATATGTAATAGTTAATATATTTAATGGATAATATACATATGCATTTTATAGATAAGTTATTATAAAAATTTGTTTCCTTTGGGAAATGAGAATGGGCACAGGTAGGAAAGAAAATCTTCATATGTTCTTGTTCAGTTTAATATACCAGCATGTATTATAAAAATGATTAACAAAAGAAATAGCAAATACCAAAATAAGTTTTTCCATTGGATCAGTCCATACACCACCTGCAGGGCCCCTGTGAGCCATCTGCTTCTGCTTCCTTTTCTTCTGTGCCCACCATCTTTTGCTTTCTTACCTGGAGGATGAAGACAACCTAAGCCTGCTATGAGACTCAAAGCAGAGCCTGCGGGGAAGGCAAGGTATAAACAGGAACTGGAGGGGAAAGGGGGCACAGCAGAAATGAAATCCCATGAGCAGTGTAAGAGTCACAGCGCTAAGTGATATTTATGAGTGCATATGTGTGCTGAACATTTAACCCTCATAACTCCATAAGGAAAATATCATTTTCCTCGTTTTACAAATGAGAAACGAAGGCACAGGGAAGGATCTTCCCTTAGCTCACAAAACGAGGTACGATGGGGGCAGAAGTCAGCCCTACCCGCCAGCTCAAGAGCTGCCCTCTTCGTCAAAAGGCTGTGCTGCTTCAGTGCAAATTAAAACAGTAAGATTCTGTTTCTAGTCGGACTAGCAAAATTCCAAAAGATGGATAGAGCAAATGTGGAGGAGCATTTCAGGAAACAGGTGCAAATGTACTATTTTGGTTGAAATATAAACTACTGAAGGCAATTTGACAAGAGTTACCAAAATTTAAAATGGTCGTCTGACTTTTGACCTGGTCATTCTACTTCCAGGAACTTATCCTATAGAAATACTCACAAAGATGTCTACACAGATGGCCAATGTGGCACCATTTTAATAACAACAACAACAACAATAATAAAAAGAGAAAGAGACTTCAGAAGACATCGCCAGGGAAATAACTAACTACATCACAATATACCCCCAAATTCAAGTCTGTATCCATTAAAAATGGAGGTCAACCTACAGACACAGAATGGAAAAAATTCTAAAATGTTAAGTGAAAACAATTGTCCTCAAGCAGTATGTACTGCATGGCCTTATTTATCTAAGAACTGTGGTGTGAGCATCACATCATTTCTTTTTATAGGAGTGATGCTGGAGCTACCCTTTCCCCACACCCTTCCTCAAAAAAACCCACAAAACACACAACTCAAAAATAAGCTGTAAAAAAAAAAGGGGGGGTCATATGTTATTTGTAAATCAATCATTACAATAAAATTATTTCAAAAAAAATCACAAATACAAGTTATATAAATTCACTTTGGAATATGTACCCTCTAAATATCTTATATATCACATCTCTTTAGCATTCTTTTCCAAACAGACGTAGTTCAAATCCAGCTAAGGCATTACAATTTCGTATTTGTAGCAAGTGAAAAAAACTGCCAATAAATAATCCAACTATAATTTTGAAAAATACTAAGTGGTAAATGCCCCTCTTACTTTGAAACCATCTATAACTCAGACTACCTGAAGATTCTGAGGCAGTATACAGTTACATGAACTTTGTGTTTCCACATTTAAAATCTTCAATGTATTTTCCTTGTAGCGATAAGGATATATACAAAAGCTCAGAGGGCTGATAAATAACTGAAAGTCATAATGAGACAACAAACAGATCTCATTACAAGCTATACATAAAAGGGACACAAAGCAGTTTGCTTTTCCCTTGGCACCCAGACCAGTGGTTCTCAAACCTGGGTGTGCATGAGCATCTGAAGCAGAGGCTTGTTAAAATGCAGTTTCCTGACTCAGACCCTGTACTCTCTCATTCCTGAGTCTAACGAACCTGCATTTTTAAACAAGATCCACAAGGAGGTGATAGGAAAACCCCACTAACATTCTAAGTCTACGGTCCAATGCTAACCAGCTGCCCCTGATTGGAACAGAAGTGACCCTGACTCTGCGTAGCTTCTTCACCTTGTTACTTTCTTCATCTGTACAGTCAGTCCATTGGTCTGATCATCTCTGAGGACACTAAAGCTCTAACACGGCTATAAGTTCCAGCCAAGAGTTTGTACAAGTCACCGAGCTTCTGATTTTTCACCGCCTTCTAAAAAGTTTGCTTCTGTTAGTTCCATTTCCGAGAGCACCTGAGTAGAGGAATTCTAAAACTGACATCTGTTAACTTGGGGGACTTTCCTCATGCAAACAGGGAAGCTTCCAGCAATCCTGAGAGGTGCTACATATACATGGCATGTGGTGAGACCCACTTGGTCAGGGGACAACAGAAACATACCCATAACATTAAGCAGGCTCCAAATCCTCCTGTAAAACAACCAACGGAGGGCCTGAAAAACTCAGTAAGAGGTTTTAACAGTGGTTGAACTTGAAGAATAAGAGCTGGATTTCCTGGAGGACTTCTTTGAGGTGAAAGATATTTGCATCTGCCGTACGGTACGAACACTTCGACAAAGGAGAGCATTCTTCACGTGATCCCTGAAGTCTTGTGAAACAAAGTAATAGACGAAGGGGTCGATGCAGCTGTTGAGGGTGGAGAGGCAGAGGGCTACAATGTACAGGGCGTAGACGTGGCTCTGGCTCCTGGTTTTAATAAGGAAATAATGTAACACAAGCAGAAGGTTACTAGGAGTGAAGCAGATCAGGTACATGGCCAGGACAGTGACAATGAGTTTGATGGCTCTCTGCCTCTTCTTTTCCGAGTTTTCATCCATAGCAGAAGATTGGAGTATTCTGATCATTAGCACATAGGCAGAGGCTGTGAGCAAGGCTGGGAATAGAAAGACTCCGATGGCCAGAGAGAGGAAATAATTGAACATGTCCCCTACCAACACCTCCTTAGGCAAAACATCATGGCAGGTTGTGATGTTAAGGGCTGGAATGTAGACAGTCTGCTTCACGACATACAAGGGGATGGTAACCAGCAGAATCAGCACCCATATCCCCAGCGAGACCCCAAAGGCAATGTTTGCCTTCTTCCTGGGGTGCACCAAGGGATTCACGATGACCCAGTACCTCTGCACACTGAGGCAGGTCATGAAGAGAATGGAACAGTACATGTTGCCATAGAAAAAGCCAATGAGTACTTTGCAAAGAGCTTCCCCATAAATCCAGTTGTTGCCATGTATGTGATAAGCAATCTTCAAAGGGAACCAGATCACAGAGAGGAGGTCTGCCAAGGCTAGATTGGCCATGTAAATCACAGCAGGGTGCTTCTTCTTTGTTCGGAAAAGAAAGACCCACAGAGCCATGCCATTACTTGGCAAACCAATCACAAATACAATCATGTAGACAATTGGAAGAAAGACAGTAGTCAGTTTTCCAGTGAGGACGGAGGCAGAAAACTCATCCACAGAAAAGCCTGGCTCCACGGTAACTCCTTTCCCAGTGATATGAGATGAGCTGTCAACCTTACCAATGAGACTTCTTCCTTTAGAGGTTCTATTGGTTCCTATACAAAAAAGGCAAGGCAGACAAGGGTCATTACAGAGATCAATCTTTCAGCGGTAATTGTTTAAATAAAAGTACTTTAGGGGCTCCTGGGTGGCTCAGTCAGTTAGGTGTTCAGCTCTTGGTTTCAGCTGAAGTCATATCTCAGGGTCGTGAGATGGAGCCCTGCCATGCTCCATGCTCAGTGTGGAGTCGGCTTGAGATTCTCTCCCTCTCCTCCCCGCTCTTCTCGCCTCCAAGCTTTCATGTGCTTTTCCTCTCTCTCTCTCAAGTAAATGAATAAATAAAATCTTTAAATAAAAGTACTTTAGACAAAGACAAAAGGAGTATACAAACGGCTTACAAGTGCTTTCTTTGGGTGATGGGATTATTGGGTTTTGTTTGTATCTTTTTTACAATGTTTTTTTTTTTTTTTATCAGAAGGTTGGGTACATGTGAAATACAAAACTGATTTCTAGGACTCAAAAAACTGATAGTATTTAGTGGCACCTGGGTGGCTCAGTCTTTAAGCGTCTGCCTTCGGCTCAGGTCATGATCCCAGGGTCCTGGGATTGAGCCCCGCAACGGGCTCCCTGCTCCACGGGAAGCCTGCTTCTCCCTCTCCCACTCCCCCTACTTGTGTTCTCTCTCTCACTGTGTATCTCTCTCTGTCAAATAAATAAACAAAATCTTTAAAAAAATTAAATTAAATTAAAAAACTGACAGTATTTAAATTTATTTTTTAATAATTTTAGTATTTAAATTTATTTTTACACATGACCCACAGTTATTTGTTCCTAACTATTCCAATGACGGCCACCTCTCTCATGTGAGACAGCATCCAGCCTGGCCTGTCTGTCATTCCCTCTCCCAAAGTCTGACACAGGGAGATCCCCAGCAGCACAAGGAACGTTCCCTCTGCACCCATGAGGACACTGCAGGCCACGGGCAGGGACTGCCCTGCTACTGCGTGAGCCTCCTGGAAACCTTCCTATGGAGGCCAGCGGGCAGGCAAGTCTTCTGACCTCAGGGTCACTGAACAGGTCGGTGCACTATTTGTGTTCAGACAATCTGCGCTCTGACTCTGAAATAAGTACCATGGCAAGCTGAACAATGTATGCTGTCATTCCCGTATTTGCCTTAAACTTTAGAAACCACACACAAATGACTTATCCAGCCTACATCCTGCCTAACCAAGTGTTCACGGAGCCGCAGAAGAAAGTGAGGGAGGGCGCCTGGGTGGCTCAGTGGGCGAAACGTCTGCCTCCGGCTGAGGTCACTATCTCAGGGTCCTGGGATGGAGCACCGCAAAGGGCTCCCTGCTCAGCAGGGAGTCTGCTTCTCCCTCTGCCCCTCCCCCTGCTTGTGCTCTGTCTCTCTTCTCTCTCTCTCTCTCTCTCTCAAATAAATAAATAGAATCTTAAAAAAAAAAAAAAAAAGGAAAGAAAGAAAGAAAAAGGATCTTTTGGGGGCACCTGGTAGCTCAGTCAATTGAACATCTGAGTTTTGATTTTGGCTCAGGTCATGATCTTAGGGCCATAAGATCAAGTTCCGCTTTGGGCTCCGGGCTCAGTGGGGAGTCAGCTTGAGATACTCTCTTTCCCTCTCCCTCCACCTCTCCCCCTGCTCGTGCACTCATGTGTGCGCTCTCTCTCAAATAAATAAATTCTTAAAAAGAAAAAAAAGATCTCTGTAGATATAATTAAGGATCTTGAGATGAGAAGATCATTCTGATTACGTAAGTGGGCCCTAAATCCAATGACAAGTGTCTTTATAAGAGAAAGTCAGAGGGAGATTTGAGAGAAACAGGAGAGAAGGCCGAAAGGAGAAAGAGTATGAAAATGGAGGCAGAGGTTGGAACGATGCTGAGGAACAAGCCAAGGAATGCCAAGAAACACCAACAACCCTGAGAAGCTAGAGGAAACAAGGAACAGATTCTCCCCGAGTCCTCAGACGTGCTCACACCTTGATTTCAGACCTCTGCCCCCCAGAACTGTGAATGAATATATTTCTATTTGAAAGCCACCAGCCAGTGCAACTGTTAATGGCAGCCACAGGAAACTAAACACTTAGAATACACCCATCTCTTGTTGTACCTAATCTCTTTTATAATGTTTTAAGAAGAATATGAATTATTTTTAAATTAAAAATGTTAAAATATTGCTACATATTACAGTGTTCCTCAGATACTTGACTAAAACCCACAGTAAGAAACACCCAGTTCTAATACATATTATCCATAACGGAAAAAAGTTTCACAAAACAATTACCTTTATTACACAGGCTGCATTCTAACACTTTCTATTATATTCTATTTCATCCTTATAAAAAGCTAGTCACCACCCTCTACACTGACTTCAAGACCCACTTAAATGTTTTTCAAAACCAGTTAGCAGAGTGACGAATTTTGAAGCACCTCAGAAGGCTAGTTTGTTTTTTAGACAGATGAGATGTCTGTGGAACTCTCCCCAGACCCAAAATAGCAAGGGTCCCTGTATGAGATTATAGGTTTCTTTAATTGTGGGATTGTGTCCTAATTTTTTTTCTAGTTCCCACAGTCCCTGGCATAGCCCTGACATACAGCAGGTGCTCAACACCACGTGGATCAAGAAGCTCAGCTAGGCACATCACGGAAGGAAACAAGGGAGAATCAAGAGCTCTCCTGCCCATTTCTTTAGCTCCCTGGCTGGTCCAGTTCTACCCAAGCCGCACAAGGACAGGAGCACCAGCAGGGGTGCTACAGGAGCACGGCCCTACAAAATACAACTCCCTTAATACTGGTTAGTGTTCCTCCTAAGGGCTCCTATCACGTGTCCGACATTGCTTCCAACACTTTACATGCATTAGCTCACTTCACTTCCACAACAACCTTCTGAGGGAGGTACTATTACCAGACATCTTTTTATAGATCCATAAGCTGATGCACAAAGAAACTGAGTAACTTTCCCAAGGCAAAACAGTTGTTAGGCAGAAGTCAGGATTCAACACCAAGCAGTCAGTTTCTAGAATCCATGTTTCTCACCATTATACCACATTGCACCTTTGAGGCCCTGACCCGTTATGCTGTGATCCATCAAGACCAACCAAACTATGCCAACTCCACACAATATTTTTTCTCAAACGGAAAGGTTTAAATGTAAATTTTTGCCATTTTAAAAACTACTCTCTTTAAATTAGCCCTTTCTCTAATAATTTATATATTTATTTGTATTAATATCAACATGTTTGAACCCTTCAGAAGTGTAAGAGAATCCTGTGAAGCCTCTGTAAAGTGCTAACTCTCCAGAGAGGGAGTGGGGGCACAGCTGGTAACTGACCGGCAGACTGGGTTCTGGAGAACTCTGCCATTCAAAGAGCTAGGTCCTCCACCCCAGAAACAGCCCACCAGAGTCTAATTCAATGAGTTAGCCTGTATTTCTGTAGGACAGAGCCAACACAATTTTAGAATTACCAAAAGGAAACTCAATTGTTTTTAGTGGGGAAAAAAAAAAGATTATACAGCTTGCTTTATAAAAGAGAAAAATCTAGGCATTGATATCTCAAAAATAATGACCAGATATTATGTGCCTAAGAAAAGAAATACCTGCCAAGTTAAACTTGCCAAAAAAAACCCCAAAAAAACCAACACCACCACAAAACAAACCTGAATCTGGTCAAGCACCTGGATCCAACTGCCAAGTTAATGGAAATAAAGGAGACAATAGAACATATTAAATAACACCACATGACTAGAGCCAGAAAAACCCAGACTGTAGAAACCGCTACAGGATCAAGGACCTAATTTCTTCAAAATACAAATTACAAAGCAAAAATAAAAGAGAATGAGGTGTAGAGGAGGGACTCTCAGATTAAAGAATTTAAAAGACCTATGAATCCATGTAATGTGTGGTCGGCCTTATTTGGATCTTGATTCAAACAACTATTAAAATAGTACTTATAGAGGCACCTGGCTGGCTCAGTGAGTACAGCATGGTGACTCTTGATGTCAGAGTTGTGAATTCAAGCCCCACGTTGGGTGTAGAAATTACTTTTTTGGGGGGAGTGCTTGAGTAGCTCAGTCGGTTAAGCATCCAACTCTTGATTTAGGCTCAGATCAGGATCTCGGAGTCATGGGATGGAGCCCAGTGTCAGGCTCTGGGCTCAGTGTGGAGTCTGCTGCTTGAGATTTTCCCTCCCTCTCCCTCTGCCCCCACTCCTCCCCCGCTCGCACCTCTCTCTCTTAAAAAAATTTTTATTGGGGCGCCTGGGTGGCCCAGATGGTTAAGCATCTGCCTTCAGCTCGGCTGGAGCTCCATGCCAGGTTCCCAGCTCAGCAGGGAGTTTGCTTCTCCATCTGCCTCTGCCTCTCTCTCTGTCTGCCTCTCTCTCTCAAATGAATAAATAAATCTTAGAAAGAAGGAAAAAATACAATAAAAAATTTTAAAAATTGTATTAAAAAAATAGTACTGGGGCACCTGGGAGGCTCAGGTCATGATCTCAGGGTCTTAGGATCCAGCCCGGCATCGGGCTCCCTGCTCCACACGGGAAGCCTGCTTCTCCCTCTCCCACTCCCCCTCCCCCCTGCTAGTGTTCCCTCTCTCACTGTGTCTTTCTCTGTCAAATAAATAAAATCTTCAAAAAAATAATAAAAAAAATAAAACACTTCTGATTTACTTTTGGGAAAAATGTATGAAAACTTTTACCTTTTTTTAAAAAAAGATTTTTTTTAAATTTATTTATTTGACAGAGATAGACACAGCGAGAGAGGGAACACAAGCAGGGGGAGCGGGAGAGGGAGAAGCAGGCTTCCCGCCGAGCAGGGAGCCTGATGCAGGGCTGGATCCCAGGATCCTGGGATCATGACCTGAGCCGAAGGCAGCGCTTTAACGACTGAGCCACCCAGGCGCCCCGAAAAACTTTTAACTTTAAAACTACTACTTGTGGGGCGCCTGGGTCGCTCAGTCAGTTGAGCATCTGACTCTTGGCTTCATCTGAGGTCATGATCTCAGGCTTGTGAGATCCTGAGATGGCTCTGCGCTCAGCAGGGATTCTGCTTAAGACTCTCTCTCCCTCTGCCCTGCCCCCACTCTCTAAAATAAGTATATACATCTTAAAACTACTACTCGTTCTACCAGGAGAGACGATGGACTCTGAAAAACAAACTGAGGGTTCTAGAGGGGAGGAGGGTAGGGGGATGGGTTAGCCTGGTGATGGGTATTAAGGAGGGCACATTCTGCATGGAGCACTGGGTGTTATGAACAAACAATGAATCATGGAACACTACACCAAAACAAATGATGTAATATATGGTGATTAACATAACAATAAAAATTAAAAAAATAAAAAATTAAATTAAAAAAAAACTACTACTCGTTCTTTGCTATTTTAAGCATGCTTCTGTGGCTCACCCTCCCCACCAAACCAAGTACACAGCAAGTACTGTACTTGTGTTAACTCTCCTATCTTTTTCTCTACTAACCCCTCACCCCAAATCTATTTGCTTTCAACCTGTGGGAACATAGGCTGAAAACTAAAAGCTTCAATTACCAGAGACCCCTCCCTAGGTACACATTAGTAAATTTTCATGCGTTCTTTCAGGATGAGCTGTTTTCTTCTCAACACTTGCCTAGCTAATAAAACCATTAGGAAAGTCAAACACAGACTTCATCAAATCATCATCTATCCAGGTTAATTAATAACTATGCACAAGGCAAGCAAGAAACCAAACACAAAGTTAAGAGTCCCATCTTCACGTTCATTACAGTATTCTCTCTTATTACAAAACACTAGAAATATCCCATGTGTCTATTAACAGAAAAGAATTTTAAAAATTATGATAGGGGCGCCGGGGTGGCTCAGTCGTTATGCGTCTGCCTTGGGCTCAGGTCATGATTCCTGGGATCGAGCCCCGCAACGGGCTCCCTGCTTGGCGGGAAGCCTGCTTCTCCCTCTCCCACTCCCCCTGCTTGTGTTCCCTCTCTTGCCGTGTCTCTGTCAAAAAAAATAAAATCTTAAAAAAAAAAATTCTGATAAATCCTCCTAGAACATGTAAAGTTTAAAAATCTTTTTTATTTAGGGGACGCCTGGGTGGCTCAGTCCGTTAAGAGGCTGCCTTCAGCTGCGCTCAGGATCCCAGCGTCCTGGGATCGAGTCCTGCAACAGGCTTCCCGCTCAGCTCAGCGGGGAGTCTGCTTCCCCCTCTGCCCCTACCCCCCCACTCGTGCTCTCGCTCTATCAAATAAATAATTATTTTTTATTTATTTTAAAAGATTTTATTGATTCATTTGACAGATGAGCCACCCAGGCACCCCAATAAACTATTTTTTAAAAAAAATACTTATTTATTCGGGAGAGGGGCCCATGAGTGGGGGGAGGGGCAGGAGCAAGAGGCGGGGCTTGATCCCAGGATCCACGAAATCACAACCTGAGCCAACACCGAGAGTCGACAGCTTAAAAGACTGAGCCACCCACGTGCCCCACAAAAAGATCTTCTCTGTTTATGAGTACATATTTTAGGCATGGATGCATGAAAGCATGGTAGAGGATACAAACCGAAACGTCAGCAGGGGTTTACTTTGGGTACTGAAAATGATTTTTTTAAAAGATTTTTATTTTATTTATCTTTACTTTTTATTATTTTATTTATTTTTTATGTATTTGTTTGTATGTATGTATTTATGTATGTATGTATGTATTTATGAGAGAGAGTGCGTGCACCAGAGAGAGCACAAGCAGGGGGAGCAGCAGAGGGAGAGGGAGAAGCCGGCTCCCTGCTCAGCAGGGAGCAGGTTGCAGGGCTCCATCCCAGGGCCCTGAGATCATGACCTGAGCCGAAGGAGATGCTTAACCGACTGAGCCACCCAGGCACCCTGAAAATGATTTTTTTTTTTAAGTAGGCTCCACACCCAGCATGGAGCCCAAAGCGGGGCTTGAATTTGCTACGCTGAGATCAAGACCTGAGCTGAGGTGAAGAGTTCGGCACTTAACCAAATGAGCTACCCAGGTGCCCCTGAGTAGTGAAATGATTTTATTAAACTTTTCTTTTTCAAAAAAATTTTTGTGGGGTGCCTGGGGTGGAGCCTGCTTAGGATTCTCTCTCCCTCTCCCTCTGCCCCTCCCCCTGCAATTGTGCTCATTATTGCTCTCCAGAACTTGTCTAAATCACATACTACCTGTATAATGCGTTATCAATTACAAAGAGAACAGAAGTTTCAGTCTCCAAAAGAAAAGCAGAATGCATCATAGGGGACCCTCCTAGGCTTGTGACATGGTAGAAAGAAGTGCATGCCTAAAACAAGCTGACAAAAATTCCCAACTGCCATCACCCTACCCGGCCACTCTGGGTAAGTCCACTCACTTCATTCCTCATTCGATATTTACTGAGCTCCTTTCGATAATGAGACTGTGCTGGACCATGGTGATGGTGATGTTTCCCTGGCCTCCCAGAGTTTATGATCCAGTGGGGAGACAAATTAAACATATTTACACAAATAATTATCAATTACTGTTGGGACAGGAATGCAAATGTGGTCTGATGAGTGTTTTCCTTGCCCCGACCCCCAAATCAGTGGCCCCCATCTGTGAAATGAGAGGGGTGTATCCTTGGTGGAGCTGCCCTCTAGGAGTCAGTCTTTTTCGTGAGATCCCCCCAAAAAACTGAGAAGAAAATCAAACCAAATATATGCCCTGTAGCAAACTGAGGAGCATGCATAAGGGTCAAGCTAAAAGGGGATGAGCAAAGAGGCATGCTAAGGGGCAGAAGAACTTTGCGGATGCTCTATTTCTTAATCATACTCGATTTAGTTTCAGATTGGGAGGGAAAGCTCCATCTACCATTATTAATGTCTGTCACTTAACTAACCCTTTAGGAAAGTTACCATGAAATAGGAACAAAAGTATGTGGAGAAAAAAACCCTCAAGGTGCAATATTAAATAGTTCCGGTTAACAAGTAACTTGATTTTTTTGTTGTTGTTGAACAAGTTCACTATATTCTCCAGGAACCAGTCCCCCCCACCCCAGCCCCGTCAATTTGTAAACAAGTCAAATACTCGGGGCTATCTTCCTATACGAACTGTCTAAATCAGAAAAGCATTCAGTCATCTACACCTACGTATTTTTTAAATGTATGCACAACCTTAGTTTTACCCCCGAATTTTAAGTTTCCAACTTTAAAAGACAGAGGCAAAACGAAAAGTGTTCACCACAGTTTCAATGTTCCTGGTTAATAAATGTCTTTATTCTAATGCTGACCAATAAAATGTATACAGTGGTGCAGTTTTCAAGTATATACTACAACATCCTTTTCTGCAACTCCAGGGGAAAAAGGGTCACTTTCTTCAGTCTAATTCAAATCGACAGTGATTTGCTCTTTTACAATGTTTTTACGAAGAAGATAAAAGCGAGACCCTGCCTTTTACAGCAGGTCTGCAAATTGCGCAGGGAAATGAAAACCTCCCTTTTAAGACTACCCTGGCTGCTCCAAACAGCCGGACACCCGTTAGCAACACAGTAGCGTGATATCCGGCCAACGATCCCCCGATGAGAGGCCCGCTCAGCCGGGGAGACCCCGCCCCCAGGAGGACAGGCTGGAGCACACACCCGGCAGCACACTGGCGGAACCCAGCTGCCCCGCACAAGTTAGCCTCTGAGCACCGCCGGACGGCTCCCGTGCTGTTCCAGTCCCGGAGCTGGCAAGCCTCCGCCATACACACCTCAGCGCCAGCCAAAGTCTGTTACGTGTGGCACACAAAGGCCCGGAAACCCAGGGCCGTAAGGTCACCTGGCCGAATAAAAGGCACGGTCCGAGAAGTTCCATTTGTAAAATCCGCGTGACTCGCAACTGCTCTAGAACTGGAGGCTGAGCGCTCATTACCCCCAAACTCAGCTGGGTCCGGCCCTTCCAGACCCCGGCCATCCACGGTGCCGGAGGAGCTTCGCGCCCCGGGAGGGTTTCGAACTACGTGAGCCGACTCGGAAGAAGGGGCTCTAAAAGCTGAAGGGGGTCGCAAAAAGCGCCAAAGATGTTTCCCAGGCCTTGGCTCTCACCCATTCCACATTGCTCTGAGCCAGCCAACTCCAAGGGGTCTAGCGGGGCCAGCCCCTCAGTATTTGCGGAAAGCTCCTTAGTTTCCAAAGAAGCCAACCAGAAGGAAGGGCGGTTGAGCCCTCTAGGTATCCTTTAGATGTGAGCACTCCATTCCCTCCGCGGACCTCAGCCTCTCCCGTTTGTCCCCACCCAGCTAGTAGGCCCTCCCGGCGCAGGGATCCCCATCAAAGTCACCTAGAGGGGGATGCGAGAGGTGGTGGCAGCGGCAGCAGAACACCCTTCGCGCACCTGCCCGCTTCCACCACCTGCCCGTGTGCCTTGGACCCCCGCTCCTTAGCGGCAGGAGCCCTCCCTGACCAAGTTTCTCACCTTGGACGGTACGACTGCAGGAGACAGAGGCCGCCAGCAGGATGGCGCCCCCCAGCATACACGCCGCGCTCACGCTTCGCATCCTTCCTGCAGCCCCGACGCCGGGCGGGCAGGGCAGTCGCCGCCACTGATTCGAAACTCGGAGCTCCACTCGCCGCTCGGAGAGGAAGCCGCGGTCTCACCTGCTCTAATCCAAGCCTCTCCACTCGCCTCCCGAGAGAGGGCGAAGTTTCAGTGAAACCCGAGGCGCTCGGCGCACCTGCGCGATGCCACGCCCCCGGGCCGGAACGCGCGGCTCGGCTCCGCCCCTGCGAACGCCAACGCGCGGGTCCAGCTCCTGGCAGTCTGGCCCCGCGCGCGAGCCCCCACCTCCGCGCTGCAGGTGCGCCAGCCGCCGGCGGGAGGGTGCGGGAGCCGCCCGCAGGCGGGGCGGGGCGGGTGAAGTAGCTGTACTGGAATGCAAATGACAGGAACGCCGGGACTGCGAGTTCTTTTAGACCGGGCCACGCCCAGAACTCCCATTACCCTTTAATTACTGTTGGGGATCCAGGGTCTTCCGTGTCTTTCCCTCCTCCCCCTTGCTAAATGGAAAAAGCCGAGGCCTGAGCTCACGGACTTTGTCGTTGATAATTGGTAGAGGCTTCCCAGTGTAGCGGGCACTGGGGGGAAAAGGGGTGAGTTTGTTGGATTTTTTTTTTCTGCTTTGTTTTTTGTTTTTGTTGTTTTAAAGGGGTAAGTTTTTAATCTGCAGACACTTGGTAGATGGCTGCGGACACCAACGAAAGCGGTGGGGAGCAGGAAGGAGTCCTGGCGAGGGGTCAAGAATCTGGAATTAGTTTCCACTCTGCTCTTAACTAGCTGTGATCTCGAACAAACCTCTTCACCCCCTTCTAGGCCCATTTCCTCGACCGTGAGGTGGAGCGGGCGAGGTGATAGTTGGGACAGCTACCTTAAGTGCCAAGAGCTAATGATTTGGAACACTAGTTTAATACCGACCGCAAGCCGCGCATTAAGTATGCTTATTCCCAATTTACAGATGAGGAACTGGCGTTTAGAAAGGTTGGATAAATTGCCCACATTTACGGAGTTTATAGGCACAGTTTATAAACACACACCACATTTAATCTCTAGTCCATGACTGCCACTTTCTATTAATCACTGCACTATAAATGCTTCGACCAGGGTCTCCCCCGCATAGGGAGCCGGTAGTCCAAAGCAATATATAAGAAGATAGAGGGAGTGTTGAGAAAAGGAGTGAGAGTTTGGGGGTGGGTGCACAAGGGCCAGCATCATACTGGTAATATTGTTTGCTTTGCAAAAGCAAAATCAGGGGCACCTGGGTGGCTCAGTTGGTTAAGCGATTGCCTTCGGCTCAGGTCATGATCCCACGGCCCTGGGATGGAGCCCCGCATCAGGATCCCTGCTCCGCGGGCCTGCTTCTCCCTTTCCCACTCCCCCTGCTTGTGTTCCCTCTCTCGCTGTCTCTGTCAAATAAATAAATAAAATCTTTTTTTAACAAAAAGAAAAGGCAAAATCAAGTTTAAAGTTACCTGCTAAACTACTGGGTGATGGAGGAGCAGAAAAGAGAAACATCAGTATTGTCCTCAGATGTTTGAAGGATTAATGCTCAGAGAAGAGGGTTAGACAGGTTTTGAGTAGCTCCCCAAGAGCAGAAATATATGGAAGCCACAGTGGGAGGCTAATTGTGGCTCAGTATAGAAAGAGATTTCTAGCAAGTACCACGGGTCTCAGTCCTGAGAGCTGTCAGCTGAGCTTGAGGGCCACATCACTACAGGACTTGCAGCAACGGACCAGGCCATCCCCATGGCACGTTGGAGAGGGGAGTTCCTTCCCAGGGCGAGCGGCCAGATTGGGTGAGTCCAGATAGCCTCTTGAGAGGCTTGAGTCCTGAGAGTCCACCATTCTCCTTAGAAGACTTCTAAGTTTGGGCGCCTGGGTGGCTCAGATGGTTAAGTGTCTGCCTTCGGCTCGGGTCATGATCCCAGGGTCCTGGGATCGAGTCCTGCATCGGGCTCCCTGCTCCTTGGGAGCCTGCTTCTCCCTCTGCCTCTCTCTCGCTCTCTCTCATGAATAAATAAATAAAATCTTAAAAAAAAGAAGAAGAAGAAGAAGACCTCTAAGTATGGTAAATCAGTTACTGGTGACTATCATGAATTTTTGAACCACCATAAACCAAATGGCCACAGACCTGTGAGTTTCTAAGATGGAGCTCACATCTGATAAGGGCCCTGTGTGACTTCTTACTGACCCCACCATGGGGCCAATAAACAAAACTAATGTGGGCTCCAGATAATTTGGGCAGACAAAATTGTATAAAATATGTTAGCCAGTTGTTCCAACCATATGCCCAGTAAGACATTTCCGAAGTTACCTAAGTGGATGGTTAGCATTCTGCCTCTTCCCTGGGTCCTGACAGGAGCTCGCAGGAGTAGGGAAATAAATGGTTGAAAACAAAGAGAAGCAAATGGCCCTGAACCTGCCATGAGAATGGAATAATTGCTCCCTGAATAACAGGAGTGACTGCCTCTCAACACACATACAGCCAAGAATGGCCAGCAAAAGCTGCCCAGATTTTTATTTTTTTTTAAGATTCTCTTTATTTATGAGAGAGAGAGAGAGAAGAGACAGAGCCGGCGTGGGGAGGAGCAGAGGGGGAAGGACAAGCAGACACCATGCTGAGCACAGAACCCCACAGAGGACTCGATCTCAGGACCCTGAAATTATGATCAGCGCCGAAACCAGGAGTCAGACGCTTAAGTGTCTGAGCCACCCAGGGGCCCCCAGGATTCTTTTTACTGGCTGCCTTTCAGTAGTGCATCTCTAGGAATCTCTCACTGTTATGTCTCCAGTTCTCTGGGAAATGTGATTAAGAGCTTGGCCTTGAAATCATGTAACCTTGCTAACATTTGTGTGACCTTAGAGAAATTACTTACCTTCTCTAAGCTTTCGGTTCTTTACTTATAAAATGGAGTCAGTATTTTTTTTTTTTTTTTAGTTTAAAGGTGTGTGAGGATAAAATAGTGACCGTGTTTGATGCCCGGTCAAAGCTCACCAGATGGGCTTTTTATTTCCTTCCTTTCTCTCTGCAGTCTTCTTTACACCCCAACCTGCCACCTAGCTCTCAGGATGCTGCCTCCCAGGGCCACTTGCCTCAGCCTATACCCTCTCTCCCTCCCAGGGAAAGTTGCCTTCTAGCAGCAGCACAGGGGTCTTCCTCATCCTGTCCAGGGGACACTTCTCATGAGGATCAGTCCTCCCCGACAGGGTCTCCCACTAGGGAAGATAAGATACTAAATCCCTATGATGTCCCTTCAACCTTTCCTCAGGCTCCATTTTGTTATCTATAACCTGGGAATGTTCATAGTACCTTTCTTGTAGGATGGTTGTGAAGATTTAGTTTGCTAAATGCCCATAAATGCTTCTTAGCACAGTTCCTGGTATAGAGTAAATACTCAAAGAGATAGTAGTTACAAAAAAAAAAAAAAAAAAAAAAAAAGAGAGAGAGAGAGAGAGAGATAGTAGTTACTATAGAATGACTGGACCAGGGAGAGTCTTCCTCTTTGCAGAGAACAATGCCTAAAACTCCAGCTGTTTTGACTTAAATTTTCACTGGTATTTTATGTAAATATGCCTTGAAACATCAACATTTCAAAGAAAATATTTTATTGAGCACTGCTATGAGTTAATTATCTCATGAGTGTGTTTTCTCCCAACCACCTGACTAAATGAACTGTATTATTTAAGTCCGCTTGCCCATGTTTTCCAGTGATTTGTTTTTTGATGTTGATGACTTCTTTGCCCTGAAGGGCTTAGGGTATTGTATGGTGCTATGGAACAGTACAGAGAAGTAAACACAGCCAATTCCAGATAGCCTGGCTTCCAGGGATTGGGAAGTTTGGGCAGTTTCCCACCCTCTACAGTTCTAAAGAAAATAAAGTAGGAAATGGGATAGGCCAGACACTGAGGAAGAAGCTATTTCATTCAATCAGTTCTACAACCATTTATCAAACTCATCAAACTCTTCCTGGAGAAACAAAGATCTAGTCCCTGCACTTGGGTCCCAGATTCTTGCAATAGCCTTGTGACTTGTATCCCTCCCTCTGACACTCTACACACTCTCCTCCCAATATAGTGGTCAGAGTGACCCTGTGAAAATGTGCATCAGATCAGATCACTTCCTTATTTCAAATACTTAAGTAGTTCCCCACTTCCCTGGGAGTACAAACCAAAGTCTGTCAAAAGTGTATGCATCCTGGGGCACCTGGGTGGCTCAGTCGTTAAGCGTCTGCCTTCGGCTCAGGTGATGATCCCAGGGTCCTGGGATCGAGCCCCACATCGAGCTCTCTGCTGTCCCTCTCCCACTCCCTCTGCTTGTGTTCCCTCTCTCGCTGTGTCTCTCTCTGTCAAATAAATAAATAAAATCTTAAAAAACAAAAAGTGTATGCATCCTGCCTTCCTCCCCCATGCACACACAATGCACACACATATACACACATACTCCCTTTCACTTCATCTCTTTTATTGCCCTCTCTCATTCTGCTCCAGCCATGCCTGGACCATAGCTTCGGTCTTTACTTCTTTCAGGTATTTGCTACAACACTATTTTCCAGCGGGGCCTTCTAAGAACTACTTATTTAAAATTATACTTCTGGAGGGGCAACTGGGTGGCTCAGTCGTTAAGCGTCTGCCTTCGGCTCAGGTCATGATCCCAGGGTCCTGGGATCGAGCCCCGCATCAGGCTCCTTGCTCGGCGGGAAGCCTGCTTCTTCCTCACCCACTCTGCCTGCTTGTGTTCCCTCTCTCCTTGTCTCCCTCTGTCAAATAAATAAATAAAATCTTTAAAAAAAATAAATAAAATTATACTTCTGGAGCACCTGGCTGGCACGGTCAGTGGAGCCTATGACTCTTGATCTCGGGGTTGTGGGTTTGAGCCCCATGTTGGGTGTAGCGATTACTTTAAAATAAAATAAATAAAATAAAGATAAAAGAATAATTAAAAAAATAAAATTACCCTTCCACCCTCTGCTTCCCATCCTCCCTCCCTGAACGTTTTCCTCTCTGGCACGCGTCCCCAGTATTGCTACTCTACGTGTATTTACTTACTATCCAGCTCTCCCACCACGATGCAGTGCAAGCTCTATGACTACAGAGATTTTTTTTTTTCATTTTAGCTTGCAGAATTGTTTAAAAAGATTGAGGAAGTAACACCATCTGAAGGTGGCAACGGTCTCTTACGTACTCAACTCTATGATGTCAAATTAGTATTTAAGTCCCAGTTTAAATCACTCCTTAAAATACAGGGAGGCCAGTGTCTAAAACACTGCAAAGGTGAGCCCTTAAAATGTGGAGGACTGGGATTTTTTAACTGAGATAAGTTTTACGTACTGCTGTATTCCCAGTGCTAGAATAGTGT
The DNA here is from genome assembly GCF_003265705.2 of Callorhinus ursinus. Classification (NCBI taxonomy): domain Eukaryota; kingdom Metazoa; phylum Chordata; class Mammalia; order Carnivora; family Otariidae; genus Callorhinus; species Callorhinus ursinus. The sequence continues at coordinate 3,304,541 of NW_027397085.1, forward strand.
CTAGCACATAGAAGGAACTCAACACATACTTGTGAAGGAGTCAGTTTTTACATACTGCACATCTACTATCTATCATTCTGCTAAAATCTAGAATTGCGAAGATCAGTATCTCTGCTTCCATTGAATTGATGGTCAAATGTGAAGAGAGATGCATAGATAAGTCAAGTATTGGGGGTGGGAGTAGTGGTAAGTGATGCATCTTTGAAGGGCTATGGACACACACAGAATGACACCTGCCTAGGGGAATGAGAAAAGGGTTTCTAAAGGAGAGGGCATGGGAAGACAGCCTTGAAGCTTGAACAGTTCACCCGGTAGCTTACTTAAGATAAGGCTAGCTGCTATAACACATAAATCTCTAAGTCTTAGTGATTCACTGCAATAGATGTTTATTTCTTACTCGCTTAAAGCCAAATCCAAGGCTAAGTTTGGTGGGAGTCTCTCTTCCAAGAGGGGATAAATAAGCGGGGCTTCTCCCATCTTGGGACTCAGCCTTCTTCAGTTGAAGGCTTCCAAGGTTACTACAGAAGGAGATGTGAAGGGTTGTGTGTAAAAGGTTTCCACAGCCCTGGTCTGAAAGTGGTGCACAATCATTTCCATATTCCACCAACGAGAACTCAGTCACATGGCCACAGCCCACTGCAAGAGAATGCTGTGTGCCCAGAAGGAAGAGAAAAGGAGCTCTGTGAACAGCTAACAGTCTGTTATTCCAGGTATGATCAAAGTGTGGTGGGTCTGGGGAACACTTCGGTGGGAAACCAGTGTGTGTGAAGGAAAGTAGCCAGTGATAAAGCTAGAAAGGTAGCCAGGACTCACCTATAAAGGGCTTTCCATGAAAAAGACTTTGGACTTTAATCCTGAAGCCATTGAAGACTGAACTATCCATTCTCAATCCTATCTTCATAGCACTGAGATTGGCAAGATGGCCTTCCTGGGACCAAAGAAAAGAAATCTGGTTGGGGTTGTAGATGGAAATGATCAGGGGAGGAAAAGAGAAGAGAAGAGGGATTAACTCCTACCACAAGGCTGCCTAAGTGAGCAACTCAGCCCTTCCAATCAACCATTCCCATCTTTGTAATCACCATGTGGCATAATGACCATTCTCTACTCCTCACCCCCATCACCCTGATGGCGTGCTTATTTCAGTAAGTAATCATAGGTACAGATGCCATCACCTGACTCTTTATGAGGTACAGGGTGCCAGTTCTGCTCCTCACAGTATTATCTTTTCAGAACAGTGAGACTGTGGCTGTATTTCCCATAACATCACACCACTCTAATTGATGCATCGTCCCATCACACTTCCAGTCCAGTTGGACATTCTTCATAACTCCCGTCCTTAAAAAATGTCCCCAACTGTTTCAATGGCAGAAACAAACAAACAAAATCTAAAAAGTTAAAATACACACACATACACACACAAGGATCATAAGCATAAACAGTAGTTGGTCACAATGCCTGAAATTATTTCTTTGGGTCCAGAATACTTCTGGGTAGCTGAACGGACTCCATTACCATTCCAATCTTTGGCTACCATCCAGACCCCTCTGCTCCACTGCTGACAAGCTGAGATACACGGTGGGGGGGGGGGGGGAGCACGACACACACTCCCTTGGCCTCCTCTTTCTCATACCAGGAGGTTTCTAAGGACCCCTCCACCTCTAATTTATAAGTCAAAGTAAGCACCTCAGACAGATGAGTTGAAAGCATGGGGAGAAAGACCTTCTGGGACAGAGCCCAGTGCAGGGCAGGAGTGGCCCGGCTTGCTGCGGGACAGGAGGGCGGTGCCAAAGGCAGACTTTGCCACCGGGCTCCTCTCCAGATGCTCTCATGGCAGAAGGGAGTCAGAGCTCACCTGGTCTGACCACCAGACGTGAAAACCACCTGCCCAATTTCGAAGCAGCCTAACTGCTGACTTTTCTTGTAAAATCAGTCCCAACATCCTCTTTATTTTTTTAAAAAATATTTATTTATTTGTTTGTTTATTTTAAAGAAAGAGCGAGCACAAGCAGGGGGAGCAGCAGAGGGAGAGGGAGAAGCAGACTCCCCGCGGAGCAGGGAGCCCTACAAGCACCTATCCCAGGACCCTGAGATCATGACCTGAGCTGAAATCAAGAGCGAGACACTCAACTGACTGAGTCACCCAGGCGCCCCCACCCACAACATCCTCTTTAGATAAGTGGCCAAAAAAAACCTTTCAATCCCAGAATATAATTATTTTCCAATTTAGTTGCTCAGAGACTAGTTCTCCCTTCTCTGCTTCCAGTTTTGACTGCAAGCTCCATCCACCCCTTGCGGTGGTTCCAGAGTGGTTCATTCTTACAGTCTCATCTAAGAGAGAAAGGTTTTTCTTTTCTGATCACAAATGCAACACATGCTTATTAAGTTCATTGAAGGGGCACCTGGCTGTCGGTAGATTAAGTGTCTGTCTTCGGCTGAGATCATGATCCCAGGGTGCTGGGATCGAGCCCTGAGTCAGGCTCCCTGCTCAGCGGAGAGTCCGCTTCTCCCTCTCCCTCTGCTCCTCCCCAGCCCCACTTGTGCTCGCTCGCTCTCTTTCTCACTCTATCTCAAATAAATAAAATCTTAAAAAAAAGTTTATTGAAAAAAGAGTGGAAAATAAGGAAGGGGAAGGATTCAGAGATAACTACTCTTTTTTTTTTAAGAGTTTATTTATTTATTTGACAGAGAGAGAGCGCACAAGTAGGCAGAGTGGTAGACAGAGGGAGAGGGAGAAGCAGGCTTCCTGCCGAGCAGGGAGCCCAATGCGGGGCTCGATCCCAGGACCCTGGGATCACGAAGCTGAAGGCAGACGCTCAACTGACTGAGCCACCCAGGTGCTCCCAGAGATAACTACTCTTAACAGTTTGATAGCTTTCCACTTCAAGCTATCTTTTTTAAAAATTAGATTGAGATTGTATTAACTGTTTTGTTACTTAGTTTTCCTCACTCAACAAGAGTGAACATTTCCCCAGATTGTTAAATATTCTTCCATAGCACCATTTAAAATTATTGCAGGATATGTCATCTTCTTGTAGATCTTAATATATTTGATCTGCTGGAGAGCCAGATTATTTCAGATGTTTGCTGTGTTTAAGATAACACAGAGATAAACATATCCTAATAAATGCTTCTCTTTCTGTAGTCTCAGACTATTTCTTCAGGAAAAAAATGTTTTTAGAGATGGGTGGATATGACACATCAAAAATTGTTTATTTTAGAAACTTTTAATGATTATTATCAAATTGCCCTTTAGAAACAAAGCAGTAATTTATAGTCCCATCAACAGTGTATGAGTTGTCCATCTCCTCAAATCTTCACCAGCATTAGGTGTTACTGTTTGTTTTTTTAAGTAAGCTCTCCACCCAACGTGGGGCTCAAACTCATTACCTCGAGATCAAGAGTCTCATGCTCTAGGGACTGAGCCAGCCAGGGGCCCCGGGGGGGGGGGGGGTTACAGCTTTTAAAAATCTTTACTAATTTGATCATTGTGCCCTACCATTAATATCCACATACTCAAGCCACAGAGTAGGGGAAAAGGTGTTTTTTTTTATAGAAATCTTTTGAATTTATTTTTTTTAAGATTTTTTATTTATTTATTTGAGAGAGAGAGAGAGAATGAGAGATAGAGAACATGAGAGGGAAGAGGGTCAGAGGGAGAAGCAGACTCCCTGCCGAGCAGGGAGCCCAAAGCGGGACTCGATCCCGGGACTCCAGGATCATGACCTGAGCCGAAGGCAGTCGCTTAACCAACTGAGCCACCCAGGCGCCCGGGAAAAAGATTTTTGATGGAGGTGAAAAGAACCTAAGAGATGGGGAGTTGTGAATTCTAAAGCATAATCTAAGCACGAAATCAATAAATATCTGCACAAGTACTATGGAGATCTTTCTCTGCAGAGTTGCTCTAGGATGGTGGCTATATTGCTGGAGTAGGGTACCTGCTTCGTAGTCCATAGTACTGATCAGCTACCGGGCAGTCAGCCAATAGTGAGACCCCGGTCTCACATTTCTGTTATGTGAAATGGTGACAGGAACACTTCAAGCTGTGCATCCCACAGGTTGACCAGTGACAAGGAAAGAAGAAAATGTGCGTTGAGTCCTTTGGAAACCACGAAAACACTATATATATGCAGGGGGTTGTAACTCTTGCTGTCACTGACCACAGTGAGTATTATAGCTGATCATATTGTTTTTAGACAAATGATCCCATAATCCCTAGTCAACTACAAGTCTTCTCTCCGCAGCCCAGCAGGATCAGACCAATATCCTGGAGATCTGCTCAACTCCGCTCGACTCCTCTGGGTGAGAGGGGGAGTGCTCTGAGACACTTCCTAACCACCCAGGATCTCACAGCTTCAGGAACGAACTCTGCGGGCACAAAACAAAGGCGCTTGAAAAGCAGCCAGGCACGTCAGAGGAGTGGAGGACCGGTGTTCGCTCTCACTCCTGGGCCCTGAAAGCTACTTTTCCTTAGTGTCAGGAACCAAGTCCCACCAAGGTCTTGGGAGGGAGGGGCTGGGGAGAGAAGTGGTGGCCCTCAAACAGGGCCGGATTTGAGGTCTCTCTCAAGTAGCTGTGTCTGTAGGGACCCCTATGGACCCTGTGCCTATCCAGACTCACCGGCCCTATCACTCCTTGCATCAGAAATGTCTCCTGCCTCTAGGGGCGCCTGGCTGGAGGCAATTCTTGATCTTGGGGTTGTAAGTTTGAGCCGCATGTTGGGTGTAGCGATGACTTTAAAATCTAAAACAAAAAAGAAATGCCTCCTGTCTTTAAAGAGATACGTAGTAAGGAGGAATGGTCTTGGCGAGGGAGTCCAACAGGCCGGGGTTAAATCTTGGCTCCGTTGGCTCCGTCACTTTTTCACCCTGGGTCTCTGCTCCTCATCTACAAAATGGGGACAATACTACCTACCCTCCGGGAACGTTGTATTCAAAGGACTAGGCGGGTGGCTTCGCCACCGGGCCCACCTCAAAGGTGCTTTGTACTTGGTGGGGGAGAGTAGGAAGCTGTCGCTTGCCTGGAATCCCCGGTGAAATGGTAGAGAACGACAAAGGCCCGTGAGAGGCTGGCAAGGAGAGCAAGGGACTTGGGACGTTTGGATTTGATGCGAGAGATCACCGGGGGCAGGCAGGCCCAGAGAGAAGGGTTCTGGAAACGGGGAGGCGGGAGGCTCCGGGAAACCCCGGGCGGGAGCTTGGGCCAAAGATTCCCCGCCGCGCCGGGCAGGCGGCAGAAACCAGCTCGATCCTGCTGTCCTCCGTTTGCGAGCTTTCATTAGCATGTGAAGAAAGGGCCGCAGAATGCCCGCCGAGCCTTTGGAGCCTTTGGAGCCGCGCCCATGCTCTTCGGCTGGGCGTGGGGGCAGGGAGGGCGCGGGCCGCGCCGGCCGCCGGGTTTCCCGAGTCCAGACCCGTCGTAACTGCCGGACACCGCGCGGCCCCGGAGCTCTTTCTAGCCCGACTAAGGCCAAAATCCATTCTAGTCACAGCACTCCCCAAGTTCTCAGCTACCTCGGTGATTGATCCAATTTAGAAAGCATAGTGATTTGGGAAAGAAAAAAAAATACTGTAATAGGAATGGGTAACGTGTTGAATTATTTATTTGTATTATTATTTATTTTTCTATATGGAACGCTTTTCACGAATTGGCCTGTCTTCCTAGCGCAGGGGCCTTGCTAAACTCCTCTGTACGGTGCAGATTTTTAGTGTATGTGCTGCCCAAGCGAGCACATGTTGAGTTATTAACTCACTTTCACGATTTCTTATGAAATAGAGACCAGTACTGCCCTCGTGTTAGAAATAACATGTTTCAGAGGCACGTTCAGACACAGATGCCAAACTCCTAACATTACAGTGGCCGCGTTCCTTGAACCAGTATGTGCTTGAGTTACCAGAAGCTTCCCTGAATGTTTGCACTCTAACAAGAAATTTGGTGTTTATTTCTTAGGGGGAAAAAAAAATAAGGCCAGGCCAATCTTGGCTTTGGAGCCCACGGATGGCAAGCAGGTGTGTCCAGGGATTCAGGTCTGCATCCCTGAATGCACTGCATCTGAGACTGTCTTGTCTTCCTCCTCTGAAAGGGAGACAGATGGAGTGGGAGAGCGCGGAGTTTAAAGCACAAAGGATCCCAGCTTTGTCCTGCCAGCTCTACCGCCCTATTACGTAGCCGCAGTTAAGCCCAGCTGTTCTGAAATGAGACTCACTTTAGACATGCAAATGACTCACCCAGGAGTGTGCAATCTTAGCGTCTGACAAGTCACACTGTGGCTTTGAAGACCATTTGGGAGCCGGCTGTGTTCTGCCAGGAATACCTCCCGGGGGTTGCAGTTGGAGCTAAAGGAGATGAGGACTACAAATGGGTTTGGAAAAACGGAAAGTACTAAAGGAACACTCAGTTTTATAAAAGCGCTGAGTCCTGAATAAGTTGCAGGCCATTGAACCAGTCCATGCAATAGGCAAGATTTTGCAAGGACTCTCTTCTCTTGGCCAGGGTAGACACAGTCTTGGTCTAAAGCTGCTTCCGTTCCTAATTTCTGGTTTCCAATCTTTCTCTCCTTCTCTTCCCCTGCCCCTTGCCCCGTCCACTGACTGGGCTCTCCCTTGGGTGTAATCCTCTGCCGGATTTAGCCAAGGACACTGCAGCGGCATGGTCGAAGAGAAAAATAAGCCTGTGCCCCACAACAGTAAAGCTTGAGCGGGCAGAGTCAAAGCATCAAAGGCGAGGCAAAGTGAGGAGGAGGTGGAGGAGTGCACAGAGGAGGGAGCTGTGAAGACAATGGGAGGAGAAGCCTAAGGTTTAATACACCACAGAAGTGCCCACTGCAAATTCCTTATTGCTCAGTGAGCAGCGGTCTCCCCAGTCATCTTCAAAGCTGCCGCTGGCTGGTCAGATGCCAAAATCCCTCCTTCCAGGATGCGTCATTTCCATCTCCAAAGGGACTTTGCGTTTCAGTATAACTGCGCTAGACAAAGTAACTCGAGAGGCAGCATGGCCTCATTGGTTAAGAGCGAGGACACCCCCGGGCAAAACTGCTTGGGTTTGCATCTCGACTTTGCCACTCAGGAGCTCTGTGATCTTGGGCAAGATAATTAACCTCTCTGTGCCTGAGTTTTTCTTTTCTGTAAAGCAGGGATGATAGTAATAGCACCTGGTTCTTAGATTATTGTACAAACTACAGGTGTTAATCTTTGTAAAGTGCTCAGAACATGTTCTGGCACATAGTTTCTTTACAGTTTTAAAAATATATATATATGATTACTTTATGGCTACATCTCCCTGACTAGATGTAAGCTCTGAGAGCGAGGCCCCTGTCTGGGTTTGCCTGTCCTGTGCACCCGGTGATCAGCTAGCACAGCATATGGTAAGCACTCAACTCTTTGGACAATGAGAATCTCCCACACCATTCCTAGACTCCAGCTACAGAAAAGGGGGACTGGGGCCCCAGCTCCACTTAACCAAGAAGTAAAGGCCTCCTGCTAGCACTCAATAAAGCTGAAGTAACCCCAAGAGCTATGCTGTGACAACAGTTCCCTGTTCTCAGACCCTTGGACTTCTCCTTGTCTTGACCACACAGGATGTGGGGCCAAGATCTTATCTGACTGAGGGAAGCACTTGGTCTCTGAGTCAGGCCTCACTGCCCGGGGTCAGGTATGGGCCGAGTGTTAGTTGCCTTGTCCTTGGTCTCTCACATTCCCCTGAGGAAGAACAGTCAGCTCTGTAGCTTGCGGGCAGAGGGCCAGCCTCCCTCCCCCACTCTCCAGGCATCCGGACCCTTCTTCAGAAGTTTGGGCTGGATGCATCTGTACCAGAGAGATAGCTACAGCCCCAAGTTTCTTACTGAAAATGTTGACATCTCCCCTTTGGCTCACAAGGTGAACAGCATTTGCAGGGCCCTGCTTGGCCGCCTCTCCAATGGACGACTCTAGTCAGGCCCAAGGGAAAGTGAATCTGAGTCACCTTTGATGTAAATTCTTCTCTGTTGCAGAGAGAATACAGTTGACTCTTGAACAACACAGGTTTGAACTGTGCGGGTCCACTTATACACACATTTTTCGATAAATTTTTTTTTGCTAAAGTATGGCACTGTAAATCTATTTTCCCCTTCTTATGATTCTCTTAACATTTTCTTCAGCTTACTTTATTGTAAAAATACAGTATATAATACATATAACATACAAAATATGTGTTACTCCACTGTCAGTGTTATTGGTAAGACTTCTAGTCAACAGTAGGCTATTAATAGTTAAGTTTTGGGGGAGCCAGAAGTTATACATGGATTTTCGACTATGTGGGGGATGAGTGTTTGTGCCCCAAACCCTCACGTTGTTCAAGGGTTGACTGTAAATACTAACAACTAAATGCTTTGATTTTAAGATTTATTGCAGGAGCACCTGGGTGACTTAGCCGGTTAAGTTTCTGCCTTCGGCTCAGGTCATAATCTCGGGGTCCTGGGATTGAGCCCCGCATTGGGCTCCCTGCTCCGCGGGAAGCCTGCTTCTCCCTCTCCCACTCCCCCTGCTTGTGTTCCCTCTCTAGCTGTGTCTCTCTCTGTCGAAGAAATAAATAAAATCTTAAAAAAAAAAGATTTATTCCAATTTCATGGGTGCAAGAATATGGAAATTTGCATCTTAGAATTCATGAAAACAGCACCATTACTACACACAAACAGCTAGAGGAAAAGATTAGCAGTCAGAAGAGAACATTCACATGTTCCACCAACAAATCCACCCACCACAGCCTCTGACCTCCCTCTCCTGACAATGGGTGAGCCGCCCGTGCTCCCACCTGGGCCAACCCTGCACATGCGTCCTGGGTCCCCTCCCCTCTTAACAACAGAAACACCACTCCCATACAGCTCTGGCCTCTCCCTTGAACTCATGGCTCATGTATCCTAACAGCCACCTCAAATTAACGGGTCCAAAATCAAATTTTTTGAATTCCAACCTCAAGAAGTCCTCCTGTCTTAATAAATGGCAGTTTTCCCAGTTAGTCTGGCCCAAATCCTCGGAATCTGAATCATCCTCGACTACTCACTCTCTCCCACCTAATCCATCAGCAAATCCTTTTAGACTTCAAAATATCTCTAGAATAAGATCATCACACAAATTCTGCTTGCTACCACCCTAGTCCCAACTATCGTCCTCCTTTACCTGGGCTGTTGCAATAGTCTCCTACTGGTTTCCCCAGCCCACCCTGTCTCCTGCTTTCTGTCCCAAAGGGATCCTTAAGATCTACACCAGACCCCTGCATATCTCTGCTCCTACTGTCTGAGCTACCACCGCAGGTGGAAGGAAAGCCAAAGCCTCCTGCAGGATCTATCCCCTGGCTCCTCTGGGTTCCCCTTTCCCATGCTTACTCTGCTCCAGTCCAGCGGGCTTCCAGGCTGTTTCTAGAATACACCGAGCACTCTCCCACTTCAGCAGTTTCTTCTCCCCTCGTCCCCCTGCAGGTATTGGCTCCCTGTCACTCCATCAGAGCCGTCCCCCAGAGAATAGCCCTCCCAACATCATTCTCCCCTTTCCCTGCTTTCTTCCCTCTGCATGTTGCCCCCTCACATTTTGTATATCTATTTTTTTTTCCCTTGGCTGTGTCTGTGGCCCCCATTTGAATGTGAGCTTCATGAAGTCAGGGATTTAATTCACTGCTGTGTCTGGCATGTAGAAGGCACTCTGTGAAGATTTATAGAATGACTTCTGATGCTGAAGAAAACTATGCAGAAAGGTTAAGAGCATGACCATTTTTCCTATTCTTTTCTATGATGAGGTCACTGGGAGTTAAAAGAAAGATATATGCATACGTGTTTCTCGGAAATTGTCTGAAAACACAGAAAACAGCTGTCTTGTAAATCTTACAGCAGGATCGTTTCTGAAGGCATCTATCTGTTCATGGCCTGAGAGTGCTTGTGCAATTGAGGAGTCTGGCCGGGCTTCACCTGTGTCACTGAAATGACCCAGCTGCTGTCATCTGCCAAGGATCTCCTCATTCTCGAGGCTCACCCCACCCCCTGCCCTCTCCATCTCACTGCCTGTAGGGGCCTGACCATCCTTGCTCAACTTCTCTATCGCATGCCCCATCAGTTCTCCCTCTATGCACCCTCAGCTCTTTCTCCAGACCCTTCTTAAGCCATTTATAAGCCTATATGGCACACATCTGTGTCCCCATCTGCACCTCTCTGTCTCCTCCCACCAACCCCCCCCCCCCCGGCCTCAAGACTGTGAAGCATTTGAAGGCTGGGGTTGTGTCTTACTCATATTTGTATCCCTAATCTCAAACACAGTGCCTGGCACATTGGTAGGTACTCAAGAACTCTTTGCTGAATGACTGAGTGAACTCTCCATTTTCAACATTCTGGATTTTTCAGTTTCCCCAACACATGTTGAGCTCATTGTTGGCAAATTTACATGCCCTCCAAACAGCATTCTCCACCCCCTCATGTCTATACACACACACACACACACACACACACACACACACACACACCCCTACCCTTCAATAGCTAACTCTTAGTTAAGCAAAATATTTTAGTTCAAAAAACATTCATTGTCAGGGCACCTGGCTGGCTCAGTCAGGGGAGTGTGCAACTCTTGATCTCAGGAGTTCGAACCCCATGTTGGCTGTAGAGATTACTTACCTAAATAAATAAAAGTTAAAAAAAAAAAGATTTAAAAAAAGCATTTACTGTCCTACTGTCTATTTACATTGTTCCAGTACTATACGCAGTGGTTAATAAAGATGAGCTGGTGGTTGATTTATTGGCTCAAGGTCTATCAAATATCATTTTTTCTTTTTCTTTTTTAAATATTTTTTTATATTTTATTTATTTGAGAGAGAGAGAGAGTGAGAGAGAGCACAAGATGGGGGGAAGGTCAGAGGGAGAAGCAGACTCTCTGCTGAGCAGGGACCCCGATGCGGGACTCGATCCTAGGACTCTAGGATCATGACCTGAGCCGAAGGCGGTCGCCTAACCAACTGAGCCACCCAGGCACCCCTCAAATATCATTTTTTTTCATGAGGCCTTTCTTTATAATCCTAAGCAATGCACATCTTTCCCCTGCCAGAGGATGCACAGCACGGAGAACGGGTTTCAGGGAGAGGCAGTAAGAGCTGGGCATGTGTAAGAGCTGGGTAACCCCAGTTTTCTGGTTCAAACCCAGGTTTTCCTACTTACTAGCTGTCTGGCCTTGGCGGGTAGTCACTTTGTATCCGAGCTTCTGTCCCCTCATCTTTAATACAGACTTAACAAGAACCTCTTTCTGAGGACTGTGGGGAAGATTACATGAGCATCTAAATAATGCACATAGATCATGAGCAAAAAATGATAACTGTTATTATGTCAGAGTTCAAGTCTCTGATATGATTAATCACTTCACGAAATATTGTGCTGTATTTTCTAATTCTGCCATATATTATCTCTTAAATGACAGTTCACACTCCTGGAAGGCATGGGTCACAAACAAATAGTAGGCCTAGAATAAACATGGAGGAATTAAGTTGTTCCAATTATATGAGTTAATTCCTGGGCCCCTGAGGCTATTTGGTTTTGTTTTGTTTCTTACTACTTGGTAGGTCTTTCTCTCACACTGGGGTTAGGGAGGAGGGGCAGGCCTTTCACCGACGATTCTGTGTCCACGTGATTGTCTGTAGAGAGAAGTGGCCCTGGCTGACGGCAGGTACCGCGTGGGGGAGTATGTGGTGACGCTCGGGCCCAGAGCTGCCATTCCTCCTCCTCCTCAGCAGAATGACTGGCTGGAAGCAGTGTCGCACAGGGCGTCACCTGCACAGAGCTGCGACCCTCCATCCTGACGCTGGCTGGGCCTTGTCTAGCGGTACCACTTCGGGTAAGCTCCTTGACCTCCACTTCCGTATTTACCGAGTGAAGATGACAGTCAGAGTCCCACCCTGGAGGGTCACCACACAAGTTGAACGTTAAGTGCCTGGCACACAGCTGAGGGCTCAGTGTGCGGTGATTATCTTTACGACAACGTCTTTATTCATTTGCTCCAGCTCTGGGGCAGGTCTTAGAGGAGGCCACCAGTGGACCTGCTTGAACACTGCCAGACCTCAGAAGGGACCCTTTGGAGGGTCACATGGAGGTTTTGTAACTATGGAAGGTCTTTCCTGCCCCACGCCAGGAGCCTCCTCCCATCCTGAGAGAGTGCCCGGATAGCCCTAAATACTCGTCCATCAGGGAGCAGCTGGGGCACCAGGAAATGCCAAACTTCTTATTGCTCTTCTTTTATTTGTATTCTTCAAATGAACCTGGCATGGGAATCAAAATTTTAGAGTAGTGGGAGCTCAGGGGGCAGGATCTCCGAGAGAAGTATTAAAGGCACAGGCTTGGGGCGCCTGGGTGGCTCAGTCGTTAAGCGTCTGCTTTCAGCTCAGGTCATGATCCCAGGTGGAGAAGGGATGATGGAACCCCTCACTCTTCCTGATAAATGAATGAGTGAATCGGGTCCAGGACTATTTCCTACTCATTTTCTGTGGCACACCCAGGACGGGCATGTTGTGTAAAACAAGGTGCTCAATGACAATAAATCAATGACCTTATCCTGTCTCACTTCCTCATGTTACAGATGAAGAAATTAATGCTTACAGTCCTTATGTTATTTGCCTAAGGCCCCGCATTCTGTATGTTCCCCACCTCTGGGCATGACAGGTGCAGTCTCCTCTGTTGACGTGTTTACTTTTGACACCCCCCCCCATATATATAACAGTGGTCCAGGAGACTGTCCTTCTGAATTGGAGATGGAGTGACTGCTTTTGTTTTTCAGAGCTAACATATTTAAAATGGGTCCATTTGCCACACAGGTTGCTTTCCATAGTTACGACAGGGATTTTGTTAGTGCTGCCTACTTATTTATATGTGTTTATTCTGGATAATATATGTATATATTCCCATCTAATGGAACGGCATGTCTACCACTGTTGTTCCTAAACAGCTGGATACCTGATCTCTTGGCTTAGCTTTGCTACGATATCATTGTCTTCTAATTTATCTTTAGGTTACTGTTAGCCCTATGCCCCCCGGTCTATCTTTATAGAACAGTGTGAATCTATTTTTTTCACTCCTACAAAATAAGAAAAACCCAACAACCAACAGTGCTAATACTAGTAAGACCACTGCCCACTTAATCTTCAAATGTGGCACCAGAAGAAAGTGGTTCCTCCACCTGCCTGTTATACACCCAGATATTTGGGAGATCTCTATTTTTGCAGCATATTATTGAATTCAGTCATCACATTTCTTACATTATCCTGCTAAATCAAAAATAAATCACTCCCTTGTTTCTTTAACTACATTAGGGGACCCAGAGGGAGAATAAAACATGGCAGGGGTGTGTGTGTGGAGGGGGTGGGGAACAGGGAAGGGAAGCATCAGAGGAAGAAGACAGGTAGGAATGAAGCAGATGAAAAGTCCATGAGCAGAATACAAGGGAAAAAGCAACAAATGCAAAGATATAAAAATGTACAAGATTATTTTTATAAAATTATTTAACCATGTATAGTATGCATAAAAAGACTGGAAGGAACTACACCGATATGATAAGAGCGGTTGCGATAAGATTGGATTATTGTCCTTTATTCTTCCTGCTACATAAACTTACAATGCTCTGGGCAAGATGCGGTTCTTTACCCCACTGATGTTGGGCGTGGCCAGATGACTGCCTTTGGCCAATGGAATGTGGGTGGCGGTTACAATAGGCTAGTTTCAAGTGAAGACCTTAAGAGATATCATGTTTTTCTGCTCACCCTTTCATATTCTTGTAATCTTCCATGGCAAAAAAATATCGGGAACTGCTGGTCTGAAGACAATGAGCAAACATGCAGGAGCAGAGCTAACCCAACTCAGCCAGAACTCAAGCCCAGCCAAGCCCAGCTGGGGACTCAGAGCCTCCATGGACCCAGGAAAGAGAAAATAAATGTTTGTTGTTGTAAGCTCTTTTTTTCTTTGTAAAGCTGCTTATGCAGCAAAGACTGATTTATTATGATCATCTCTGAATGATGAGTTAGTTGATTTTTATTTTCTTCCTTATTATTCTCTGTATTTTCCAAGTACATGTGCATATGTTTTTTTTTTTTAAAGATTTTATTTATTTGAGAGAAAGAGCACATGAGAGGGGAGAAGATCAGAGGGAGAAGCAGACTCCCTGCCGAGCAGGGAGCCCGATGCGGGACTCGATCCCGGGACTCCAGGATCATGACCTGAGCCGAAGGCAGTGGCTTAACCAACTGAGCCACCCAGGCGCCCTACATGTGCATATGTTTATCTTACTTTTAGGGGAAAAAGAATCAATAAAGAATGAGGAAACACGCATTTCTTACTAAGTCTTTCACTATTATGATACAAGATCAGACTTGCCTGAATGGTACAAACAAGGAACTACTTTATAAGACTGTTCAGACAAGTGTTCCATATTTAAAAGAAGAAGAAGAAGAAGAAGAAGAAGAAGAAGAAGAAGAAGAAGAAGAAAATAGGAAGGGAAAAATGAAGGGGGGATATCAGAGGGGGAGGCCAACCATAAGAGACTATGGACTCTGAGAAACAAACTGAGGGTTCTAGAGGGGAGGGGGGTGGGGGGATGGGTTAGCCCGGTGATGGGTATTAAGGAGGGCACGTACTGCATGGAGCACTGGGTGTTATACGCAAACAATGAATCATGGAACACTACATCCAAAACTAATGATGTAATGTATGGTGACTAACATAACATAATAAAATAAAATTTAAAAAAAAAAGACTGTTCAGACAACTTTAAAAACACAAGCATACTAGTTCCCATGCATTTTCTCTCCTATTTCTCTTTTCGACCTAACAATTAGGTTCACATTTCTATTGCCTTAGCAGATATTCTTAGTGTTTTGAAAGAGCAGCTATTTCTGAGGTTGTGTTTGAGGACCTGATTACATCACGCACAAAGGCAAGCTCAGGGGGCCTGGGAGATCTTCGCCAGTTTGAGAGAATATTAAAGGTAATACTGTCAAGGGGTAGTTCTCTAAGAACCCCTTCCTTTCCTGTCAGCCTCTGGTCAGAATAATTTTTTGCTTTATTGATTTTTTTCTCATTCCTTATAGTGGTGAGAGAATAAAATAAAAGGGGCAGGAAAGGAACCATCAAGAGACGGGATGGAGGAGGCAGATGGGGAGGAAGAAAATGAGTCGGAAAGCGGAAACTGAGGAAGAGGAGAGAAGTGGGAGAGAGGCAGCGGTTAACCGGGAGGGGCTGCAGCTGCAGGCAGGAGGCGGCTCCGGATGTCGGACGGCTTGGCTGCTCACGGTCTACACCTGTTGTAAGCCAGTGCCGCTAAGCCAGACCTGCCCTGACTTTCCAGCCTGACCTACCTCCCCCTTCCCGATCACGGCTCAGTCACTTTG
This sequence comes from Callorhinus ursinus, assembly GCF_003265705.2. NCBI lineage: Eukaryota > Metazoa > Chordata > Mammalia > Carnivora > Otariidae > Callorhinus > Callorhinus ursinus. The sequence goes on from NW_027397085.1 coordinate 3,319,916, forward strand.
TTTCCTGTCTCCCTCTCCCCCTCCAAAATTCTCTCCGGTTCTTCTCAGTCCTTCCCAATTCTGACCACCCTTCAAGGCCCCGCTCAATCCTCTTCTGCTCCCCGAAGCAGCCCCAGCCCACTGATGTTGCCCTTCTCTGAACTCTGGGCTAGATCTCTTCCCCGAGTCTCCAGACTCATGACTCTGATTCCCCCGTCGCTGTCTAGCCGTATCTCAGATATGTCTGACCCTACCACAGCCTACATCAGGAGGCAAGCTCTAGGAGGCAGGGGTTTGGGGTTGGTTTGTTCACTGCTGTATCCCAGGGTCCAGAAGATGCTCGGCACCAAGCAGGCATTCAATAACCACTAGTTGAATGAAGGAATTTATAAACTATGGCAGGATCAGCGAGGAGCATACGACTCACATCTACTGCATTGCTTATGATGCTTCTTGGCTGTCTAATTTTGCCTGCCGACCAGCAAAATGCCTTGAGGATCAAGGGCCCTGTGCTTTCATATTCCCCTGGGCTTTTAGCACAAAGCTGTGCACATGGGTGATTTATTCACCGATTAAGCAGCCAAGTCCCACAGCAGAACAAGCCCATGACTAAAGGCATCTCCCTCAAATCCTAGGAACCACAGGCTAAGTCAAGAAAAGAGCTGCACTCCTATCCCCTAATTTTGAGCCTTGTTGCTATGTCAGTATAATATTTTCTTCTGCTTGTTTTGTTCTCATCATTTTTTAATTTTTATGTCTTACCTACACATCTGGATTGTGAGCAGGGTCTGAGTCTTCCCACCCCTCGGTGCCCCATAGGAGCAGCTCAGCACAGGCCTTCGGTGGGCTCCTGGCCCTGATTAAAGAGAAAGGCATGCAGAGCTGGAGGCCACTGCCTCCTAGGGCCCAAGCGCTTTGCCCAGCATTGGGGGGGCGGGGGGGCGGGTGGACAGAAAGCAGGGGCTGTGATGTGCTGTGAGTGACATCACCCTTCCAGCAGCCTTCCTCCCCAGGGGTGCGGCGGCTTTTTATCTGAGTGCCCGGCTTCGCAGCAGCAACAAGACACAACAGGAAGCAAGTGTTCCATCCAGCCTGGTTTCAGGGTTTCTCACGGCATTATTCTTTGACACAAGAGCAGCTCCAAGTCAATGACGTGGGCCTCACGGGGAACTGCTTCCCACCGGTTACTGTGGTGGATGGAGCACTTGGTGTTCTGGCTTACTCGCTCTCTACATGGAAGCGCTCTTGGAATGACTAAGACTCACATCATCGCTACATTAGGAAGCAATTATCTGAACAGATTTGTTCCCTGAGTCATCCAGTTTGTTCCACTGGCATCCCCCTCTCTCTCTCTTTTCAAAAATCACCCCAGCAGTCAAGAAACCCAAACTTCCTGTAGTACCCCTGCTGTGTTTGTCAGGAGATAACATATCTGGTTTAGATGGAGTAATGGAGTTATTACTTTTGCTTGCGTTTACTAAGGCTGCCCTATTCTAATCCTAGATTTATTTTCAAAAGAGGAATGGTTTTCACGATTAATTTGTCTGCCTTTCACTCCTTTGTGTGATAGATGACTAATAATGCTTTCATCAGCTCACCAACTACTTGGCTTGGATTCTTTTTCTTTCTTTTTCCTTTTCTCTCCCTCCCTCTTCTCTCCCCCATTCTGTTTTATTATTTTTTGATTTAAAACATTTTTTTAAAGTAATCTCTACACCCACCATGGGGCTCAAGCTCACACCCCAAGATCAAGAGTTCCATGCTCCCCCGACTGGGCTAGCCAGGTACCCTTTCCATTTTGTTTTAAAGATATGAATACTTTTGGGGCACCTGGGTGGCTCAGTCGGTTAAGCATCCGACTCTTGATTCCGACTCAGGTCCTGATCTCAGGGTCATGGGAGCGAGCCCCACGTGGGGCTCCACACTCAGCATGGAGCCTGCTTGAGATTCTCTCTCCCTCTCCCTCTGCCCCTCCGTGACCCCCACATGCACACACACACACACACTCTCTCTCTCTCTAAAATAAATAATCTTAAAAAAAAATAAAGATATGGATACTTTATCTTTATCTTGATATTCTGTATGAGTTTCCTGTGGCAGCTGTAACAAATGGCCATCAAAACAACAGGAGTATAATCTCTCTCAGTTCCGGAGGGCAGAAGCCTGAAATCCGTATGGCCTGCTGGAAACCAGGGTGTCAGCAGGGCCATGCTCCCCTAGGAGGCTCTGCCAGAGAACCCGCTCCTTGCCTCTACTAGCTTCTGGCGGAGGCTGGCGCACCTTGACGGGCGTGCCCTCAGCCCTGCAATCTCTGTCTCTGAGGTCACGTTACCCCCTTCTCTTCTGTGGGAACCTAATCTCCCTTTGCCTCTCTTGTATAAGGACACTCAGGAGGCATTAAGGGCTCACCTGGATAATCCAGGATAATTTCTTCATGGCAAGACCCTTCATTTACTCCTCTCTGCAAAGACTCCTTTTCCCTATAAGGTAACATTTACAGGCTTCAGGGATTAGGATCTAATGTCTTTCGGTGGTTATTATTCAGCCCACTGCATTTTCAATTCCCTGCTCCCCACAATGCACAGAATATTTTGTATCTACATGAAAAGGTTGGTGGAGGAAGATTAAGGGAAGAAAAAGCAAATCTAAAGGAAGCAGAAGATGGGAAGATGGTTTAAGAAGTCTTTCCTTGCTTGTTAATTCCTCCCGGTCATATGCTGCCCCTCTCGGCACCAGTTCCTGCTTCCTTTTTTTTTTTTTTTTTCAAAGATTCAACTTATTTTATTTGACAGAGAGAGTGAGAGAGCGCAAGCAGCAGAGGAAGAGGGAGAAGCAGACTCCCTGCTGAGCAGAAATCCCAGGACCCTGAGACCATGACCCGAGCCCCAGAGCCACAGGCAGCGGCTTAACCGACTGGGCCACCCAGGCGCCCCCCAGTTCCTGCCTCCTGAGGAAATATGGGAAGGTGGGAGGCACTCTACCCCCAGACCAAAGCCAGCACAGAGAGTCCTCTCCCCTCTCCCTTGGCAGCCAGTGCACTGATGTATGCCACAGGCTTGTCCAAAGAGATGTTCTCACCCAGCAGTTTTGACTTTTGAGGGACTGATACATAGAGGCCTGGAGAATCGAAGATTACATCCAGGGCAGTGGTGTCAAGGGCCAGGAGCTGCAGTAGCTGCTATGGCAGGATCTGAGCGAGTTGGCCCTCTGCTTTGTCCCCTCCCCAGGTTCCGGCTCTCTTCTCCAACATTCCTATTTGTTCTGTGAGCTACTGAATAACCTGCCAGTACCTTCCTTCTCTGCTGAACTTAGCCCAAGCAGGTCTCTGCTGCTGGTAACCAAGAATCCTCCCTGACTTAGAAACTGCCAGCTCTGAAGCTTTCTCTTATAAACCCTGGCAGCATCTTTAACTCACGGGGAGGTCCTCACGGGAGGGCTGCGGGTGATGCAGGAAAGGGTCTGTGATGGCCCCCGGCAGCACAATTGGGAGACACCCAAGTGTCTGTGTGATTAAAAAAAAAAAAAAAGGTTTCATGTTAGGAATCACTGCACAGAATCTGAAAGGCAGGAAACTGATACGGTTCTCAGCCCAGACTATACACCCTTTAAAAAATATATTTAATGTTCTCTTTTCTACCCTGAAATTAATTTCATAAATAATATAACTTACCTATTTACATAATCTTAAGAGGTCCATACAATATAAAGGAAAAAATTTGTCTATAAATAATTATGTCTAAAAAGAATACAAATTACTAAAGAAAATAATTTTAAGTAAAAATATATGCTTCAGCATATATATGGATACAGAGGACTACATTAGAGGACCCCACACACTTATAACCCTGCAAATATACACAAGTGAGAACTCAGCCCCACTGGATGAAAAATGCGGGTCACAGAACCAGGCATAGAGTATGATTAAAGGCCTTCTGAGAAACAGAAGCTACAGGTGCGTGTATCCCTACGTGAGGCTACAGGTACCGGAAGGGAAGAGAGCAAGCCAAGGTGTTGGCAGGAGTTACCTCTGAGGAAGGAAGCCCTGGGGGAGTGGCGAGGAGGAAAGAGGGGCTTTCTGTATCCTTTGTGCCATGAATAAAGTTAATGTGTTACTACTTCTGTAATACAGAATGTAAAAGGAAGGAAAGAAAGTGATGAGAGCGGCTTCGTGTGCCACAAACCGTGTGGGGAAATAGCGGGTTGAGAAGTGAGGAACAGAAGGCTTGGGTAGACTCGCCAGCGCCAGGGAGGAGGAAGCCGTGTTTTCTGCCAAGGTCATTAGCAGGAGGTTGGCAATTAGTGGCTGCCTGATCTTGGGCAAGGTCACCTGCCAGGTACACTATCCTGAGGCCCTGGAGCTTCCTTATTTAGAGCCTCACGGTGTTGTCTGTGTTACTGTTACCGCCTCCCTGAGTGGAAGCCCTTCCCTGTGGAGCTTGCGGTGGATGCCCAACAGGTGGTCCCGCCGTCCCCCAGGGCTCTCAGATCACAATTCATTTGCCCTGTGGCAGTCTTCGGGCCGGATGCCTGGAGGTCCTTCCTCTTTGGTTTACTCAACAGACATTAATTCACAACAAAGCTAAAGAGAGCTCTTCCCTGCTCATCGAAGTCTAAAAGCTTTGGCAGCTGGCATTGGATTTAAATTCCTGTGCTATGCCTTAATATCCTCTGAGCTTTCCTTTCCTTGTCTGTAAAATGAGGATAATAATGGGGCACCTGGGTGGCTCTGTCGGTCAAGAGGTTAAGCGTCTGCCTTGGGCTCAGGTCATGATCCCAGGGTCCTGGGATCAAGCCCCGCATCGGGCTCCCTGCTCAGCGGGGAGCCTGCTTCTCCCTCTCCCACTCCCCCTGCTTGTGTTCCTGCTGTCGCTCTCTCTCTCTCTCTGTCAAATAAATAAATAAAATCTTTTTAAAAAATGAGGATGATAATATATTTACTTCATAGGCATTGTTAGGAGTAATAGGTAATGTACGTCAAGCACAAATTTAAAAAACTGAATAGGGATTTCAGAGGCTGCCCACTATGAAGAAAGAGCATCTGGAGTCTGAGTTCAGCCACGTTAATTGCCTGCTAAAACCAAGCATCAGGAATCTTCAGGGGAACATAACAGATCCATAATCTTTACAGTTCAGAACTGTATTAGTCTTGGTTCTCCAGAGAAATAGAATCAATAGGGTATATAATAAGGAATAGGCTCAACAATGATGGAGGCTGAGAAGTCCCAAGACCTGCAGTCAGCAAGCTGGGGACCCGGGAGAGCTGAGGGTGTCGTTCCAGCCTGAGTCTGAAGACCTAAGAGCCAGGGAAGCCAGTGACCTAAGTTCTAGTCTAAGTCGGAGTCCAAAGGAAAGGAAGACTGATGTGCTGTCTGGAATACAATCAGTCAGAGAGTGAATTCTTGTCTTACCCTGCCTTTTTGTTGTATTCAGGCCTTCAGTGGATTGGATGAGGGCCTCTACATTGGGGAGTCCAGTCGGCTTTGCACAGGCTACCAGTTCAAATGCTATGTGTCCTCACAGACACACCCAGAATAATGACCAACTATCTGGCACCCTGTGGTCCCAGTCACGTTGACACCTAAAATTAACCATCACAACAATGTCCAGGATAGAATCCAGAATCTTACAGCAGATGGGGGAGGTGGGCAGTTTGTTAAAATAAAGACTCTTGGGCTCTACGTCTGATCTACTGAATCGGAGTTGTTGCTCAAAGAAGTCTGTATTTTTAAGAAGGTCCCCAAAGGCTTATTTATGCTAGAGTCAAAGGACTGAGGCTTTAGATTCTGACCAGATTTGGCAATCTGAAGGATGTTAGAATCACAACAATAATCACAGAGAATGGTATGTGGTAGATACTGATGTGGAGAACAAAGGCAAAAGGAAATGCAGATAAAATTAGTTTCCTTATAACTTACAGCCCATTGGCAAATACTTGAGACAGAGTAGGACATTCCTCCAGAACTCCCAACTGTCTTAATGTTAATGCCCTGCTAAAGGAAAAAACAACCTTAGCTTGACAATAGCCAGGGCTCCAGGATCCTTTAAGTGTCCTTTAACATAGGAAAATCCTTTTGGAAACTTCCTTTGTGTCTACCCCTCCCAACTGAAAAGTATATAATCAACCACTCCTCACCAACCCAGGGCAGCTTTCTGGCCACAGGTCCAGTCCCCAGGCTTTCATAGAACCACCTTTTTTGCACCTAAAACGTCTCAAGAATTCTTTCTTGACTGTTCGCACCCCCACGTCCAATCACATCATATACCTGATGGCATATGAACTATTTTCAAATGGGAAGCAGGGAGTTGATGTGGGCTCTAAATGTTGAATTACCACAGGGCAGAAACCACTCTGAGTACACAGTGCTCCAGGACACACCCCCTCACTCTCCTGCACCTCAGAATAATTTCACCCACTTCTGTTCAGAGTCCAACTGACAAAGGACAGTGCGGGATTGTTCCTATTCTTGAGTGAGCCATACTTCACTGCTGACTAATGCCTTTTCCTTTTCAAGCCTGCTTCCTTCCCACCTCCTGAGGGCTGAGGGGCTTGTTTGTTCCCCACATCATACTCATACTCCACAAATCAGAGCCTTTTTTTTCTATATAGTACCAAGATTTCTCCCTTTACCCGCCCCCACTGTGTGTGTGTGTGTTTGCGTTTGTGTAGGTGTGTGTTTCTGAACTTTGGAAAGCTTTTATGTTCTGTGGGATATAATGATCTTTTTTCTTTTCTCCCACAGAGAGTCCCAGCTTTAAAATATATATATATATATATATATATGCATGTTTATTTGCTTTTTAAAATGTAAATTTGTTGAAGTGTTACATCCTCACAAAAAGCGGACATAAGCCTGCAACTTCATGTATTTTTACAGAGTGAATATACCCAGTCCGGATCAAGAAGCAGAACGTTACTAGGACACTAGAAGACCCCCTCATGTGCTTCCTTCCAGTTGTCAGTCCCCACCATGGTAACAGCTGTTCTAACTTCTAGAAGGATAGGCTCATTTTGTCTCTTTTGTAACTTTTGAATTTGATGTAAGTGGAATCATGTTCTCTGGCTGCTTCTGCTCATTTAGCCAGGGAGACTCCCCCTGCGGCTGCTGGTGGGGGCCCTTTCCTCCCTGTCACTGCTCCGTACTGCTTCCTTATGTGGCTACCTGCCAGTCATGTTATCCTTTCTGTTTTTAACGGGCATCTGAGAGTCCAGTTTCTGGCTATTGCAAATAGTGTGAAGCGTAGTTTTTATTACTGTGTCCTGGTTTTAAGAGCGGATGTTAGATACTCAAGTTAAAAAAACAAAGACTGCTTGTGGCAAATAATAGAAACCAATGAACATTCCACAGATTCCTCTGCTCACCCTGAAAATGGCTCCCAGGGTTGGAAAGCATGAAGGGAGGGAGGGACAAAGAGGGAGAGTCTGGCAGGGAATGATTCGCCTGCCATCCCTATTTGCATCTCCAAGGCAACTCCATGCCGGTCCTGCTAGTTTGGCCTAAATCAGTAGCTTTTCAAAGCGCCCGCTGTGCATCCAAATTGACCCATTTAGAGGCTCCAGGGTGGATTCGTTGTTATTTGCCCAAGAGACCAAGAGAGGGGCTTGCTAGCCAGTCCAGTTAGAAGTCTTACCAAGTGCTCTTGGGGGATTCTCACCTTTCTTTCAGGGGTCAGGAAGGTCCGGTTCCATAGAAGGAGGGAAGGGTTGAGCTGAACGGACCCAAGGGTGCATCTAGTCCAACTCCTCATTTAACAGGCTAGGAAACTGAGTCCCAGACAGCTGAAGAGCTTGAGATCACCCTAAAGTCAGGAGGTGAGCTGGGGGATGATTTAGAATACATCTTCTGCTTTTTTAGGGTTTTTTGTTTGATTCTGGTTTTGTTTTACTAGGGGCCACATGGCGGAAGGACATTACTTTTCCATAGTATTTTGCTATATGATGCTTGCGGCTTTACTTTTTTTGATTTCTTACATTTGGGGTAGTTTCTGTCTGGCTAAAATGTTACTGCCCTCTTCTTTACCTCTGTCATTTTGGTTTTGTTTCCTGTTTTACCCACCAATGTACAATCAATGATACTAATAAGGCTTGGATAGTGCAGGTAGAATCCATGTGCTGCTATCCCTTGGGAACCAGGAGTTTTCAAATGACGAACAATTAAAGAATATTTTTAAAAAGATTTTATTTATTTGAGAGAGAGAGAGAATGAGTGTGTGTGTAGGGGGACGGGCAGAGGGAGAAGCAGACTCCTCGCTGAGCAGGGAGCCCGATGCGGGACTCCATCCCAGGACCCTGGGATCATGACCTCAGCCGAAGGCAGATGCTTAACCGACTGAGCCACCCAGGTGCCCCAAGAATTAATACCTTTGAAAGATGTGTAGTTATGAATATGTGCATGTGCTCACAATCCATTACATGCAAATTAGAGAACTGTATTATATGCTCAAAACGAACAAAGGAAAAAAAGAGACAAAAACCAGACTCTTTTAAAAAAGATTTTATTATTATTAATATATTTTAAAGTTTATTTATTTAAATAATCTCTACCCCCAACGTGGAGCTCAAACTCAAGACCCCGAGATCAAGAGTCACACGCTCCACTGACTGAGCCAGCCGGGTGCCCCCAACCCAGACTCTTAAGTATAGACTAGTGGTAGTTGCCAGGGGGGAGGTGGGTGGGGCCACGGGAAACAGGTGAAGGAGATAAAGAGTACACTTGTGATGAGCACTGAGTATAGAATTGTTGAATCGTTGTGTTTTACACCCAAAACTAATAGAACACCATACACTAATAATATGTAAATTTTTAAAAAGGCCTACAATTTCAGAAACCATTTTCACAACTACTTTTTTTCCATCTCTACCGTAAAGTTTTGTATCAGAGAGAGGAAAAAAAAAAAGACACTATTTGCCAAACACTAGGACAAATATAAAGGTTCTTGAGATGAAACACATTCATGGAGCTCACCACCCTGAGAGAGGAGGGACACCACCATGTAGAGACCCCAGAATCCTGTGCTGGGCTGGATTTGTGTAAAGGATGCTGTGGGAACCCCCGGGGGTGGGAGGGCCCAACCGACCCAGGCTCCTGGGGGAGAGAGTCAGGGGAGAGTCCCAAAGGCGGTGCCTGATCTGTTAGCTGTAGCTGAAGGAAATCAGCTAGTTAACACCTACCCAGGTCAGGGAGGGCTGTCACCTTCTGTTTGTGCCAGGCCCCGCTCTCCACTCCTGTTTTCTCCCTCTTCTAGGTACCCGCTTATCACCAAGGTTTTAAGCCTTCTCCATATTTTCTAGGTATAAATAGTTTGGGGCTTCTCAAACCTGTGTAGTATTTCACAGCACGGGCCCCACATTTTACTGTTTCCATAGTGATGGTTACCTTGGTTAATTGTGACCCTCACCACCACCAGTCACGATGCCTAAAGTCTCCCTGTGTCCCTAGGTTCTGTAAGATCAATTCTCTAGGATATATACTCAGAAGTGGGTCTCCAGGTCATGGGGCATGCATATATACCTACTAATAGTAAGTACCGTCAAAATGCTGTGCTGGTTTATACTCCAGGATAGGGGATCCAGTCTGCAGAGAGGAAAAGAATGTGTTGAGGGTACATAAGCTTTTCTGGTTTTTAAAATTTTTAATTATTTGATTATTAATTTATTTTTAAAGATTTATTTATTTGAGAGAGAGAGCACAAGCAGGGGGCGTGGGAGAGGGAGAAGCAGGCTCCCCGCCGAGCAGGAACCCCGAGATCATGACCTGAGCTGAAGGTAGACGCTTAATCCACTGAGCCACCCAGGCACCCCTGTTTTTGTTTTTGTTTTTAAAGTAAGCTCTACACCCAACATGGGGCTTGAACTGACGATGGACCGCAAGATCAAAAGTTGCATGCTCTACAGACTGAGCCAGCCAGGCATCCTGAGGGTTTACCAGTTTCTTAAAGGCCTTGTCATAGACGTGGCACATACAGTTCATTGGCAAGAAGAAGTCACTGTGTGCCATTTAGCTGCAAAGAATCTGGGACATGTGGTCCTGGGTTTGGCAGCTGCTTCCCAATGACAAATCAATTATGCAAGATGAGAATGGACTTCCATGGGAAAAAGACCTCATACAGCTTTGGCTTCAAATCTGAGTGAGAAGGGAAACCATCTGAGAGTCGGCTGTAGATGTTATATTCCACCCCTAAATACTTCAGCATGAATCTCCTAAAATAAGGACACTCTACACAACCACAGTATCATTATTAGAACATTAACAATAATACCCTAATATCATTTAATATGCAATCCACGTTCAAATTGTTATGTGAGTAGTTTTGGAAATCATATTTATTAAATCATGTAAATAAATGCAGGTGGAGTCCCAGTTCCCCCACGACTACCTTCATATTGTCTCCTCTTAGGCTCAGAGGATTATTATTACTATTTTTATTTATTTACTTAAAGATTTTATTTATTTATTTATTTCAGAGAGAGAGAGAGAAAGAGAGACAGTGAGCGCGAGGGAGAGGGAGAGAATCTGACGCGGACTCTGCACTGAGTGCAGAGCCCCACTCGGGGCTTGATTCTACGAGTGGCAGATCATGACCCCAGCCACAACCAAGAGTCGGTCACTCAATCACCTGAGCCACAGACGCTCCTTATTTATTTATTTATTTTTAAGTAGGTGCCACAACCAGCGTGGAGCCCAATGTGAGCCTGAACCCCTGACCCGGAGACCAAGACCCTGAGACCAAGAGTCGGCTGCCTAACCAACTGAGCCACTCAGCCACCTCATATTATTGCTATTTTATTTCATATTTGTATTTTTTAAAGATTTTATTTATTTATTTGAGAGAGATAGCAAGAGAGAGCAGAAGCGGGGAGGAGAGGGAGAAGCCTACTCCCTGCTAAGGGGAGAGCCAGATGTGGGATTCGATCTCAGGACACTGGGATCATGATCTGAGCTGCAGGCAGACGTTTTAACCCCCTGAGCCACCCAGGCACTCCTATTATTGATTAAAAAAAAAAAAAAAAAAAAAAAAAATTCACCCTGAAGTGCTGCCCAGGAAGATGCAGTTTGCTGGCATGACAGTAGGGGGCCCCACAAGCCCATTCTGCTATTTGCCCGCTCTGGTGATTTTTTTTCCCTAGCCAAAAGTGGGTGCCCAGGTGTCTGGGTAATTTCCACTGTGTCACATGTACACCTGTGATTTCAGGGTACACTCAAGAAACCATAATGTCACCAGTTTCCTTCTGGGAAGTTATAGGACTTCAAATTTTAATTTTATTCCATTAAAAAGTCAATTTGAGCCACACATCACTTTTTCTGGGTGATTTTCAAAACTCTGCTGTGAAACCAAATAAGCAAAAGCCTATAATTCACTGAGCTAACTACTTAAAGGCAATGATGACAGTAATTTAAAAGATAGATACGCAAGTCAAATTTCCGGTAGTTTCCATAATTCAACCATTACATACCATCACATCAAAGTATACATGGACATGGTTAAAAGAAAAAAAAAACCCAATAGTTAAAAGGTTCTTTTAAAAAAATAAATTATTTTCTCTCTTCTCTTTCCTCCTACTTTTCAGAAACAATCACTTTTTTTTAAAGATTTTTTTTAAACGATTTTATTTATTTATTTGACAGGGAAAAAGGGGACAAGTAGGCAGGCAGAGGGAGAGGGAGAAGCAGGCTTCCCGCTGAGCAGGGAGCCCCACGTGGGGCTTGATCCCAGGACCCTGAGATCATGACCTGAGCTGAGCTGAAGGCAGATGCTTAACTGACTGAGCCACCCAGGCGCCCCAGAAACAATTACTTTTTTAACAATATCTGGTCTTAATTCTTCTGGATATTACCACCATAAGCTGTTATTTTTTTTTTTTTTTTTTAAGCAGGCTCCACACCCAGCGTGGAGCCCAACATGGGAATTGAGCTCATGACCTTGAGATCAAAACCTGAACTGAGCTCAAGAGTCAGACGCTTAAGCGACTGAACCACCCAGGCAACCCATCTCTATTTTTTGATTCTTAACTTAAAAAAGTATCTATTAACTTCTAACAATGAGAGATTAGAATTTTGTTCACTTACACTAAATCTTGCCTTTCGTCTCCCTCTGCTCCCAATTCTGTCCATAGACAAATTATTGCTTCAAATTATTTTAATCGGTTATATTCATAACTCTAAAAAATATACTTTAAAAAAAAGGTTTTATTTATTTATTTGAGACAGAGAAGGAGAGAGAGAGTGAGCATGACTGGTGGGGAGGGGCAGAAGTAGACTCCCTGCTGAGCAGGGAGCCCGATGAGGGGCTCCATCCCACGACCCTGAGATCATGACCTGAGCTGAAGGCAGATGCTTAACTGGCTGAGCCGCCCAGGTGCCCCTAAACAATATACATTAACTACTACTTCTTATTCCACCCATTTGACAAACACCTGTCAACAAACAGAATGAGAATATTAACATCCGCACTCCTCCCCCTCCTTCCTCCTTCCTCCTTCCACCCTCTGCCATGCGTGCATGCCTTCACTTTCACATGTTCAAAGCTGATAACATTTTCATTTTGTTCTATAATCATCAAGCTGTCCTTGTTGGGTAGGGTTGAAAAGTTGAGAAACAGCAAACTGTGGTTATATTATTACGTCTATGTGTAAATATTATTCACATAAAAGCCAAGTTCCTTTCCTTTGAGCAATGATTATGTTTCCCTCTTCGTAGAGGGAAACAAGATGTAATGTCGCATTCCCTTATGCTGCTATGAGTATGTCTAGCATTCAGGTATCAAGATTCTTCTCATATTCTATCAACTGCTCAAAACTATGCTATAATTTAGTTTGCTTCATATTAGGATTATCAATTTCTTGCATAGATTTTTTCCTTGGACTTCTAACTTCCTTTCTTAAAGAACAAGAAACATACCTTTGCCACCAGTTTCCTCCCCATCTCCCTCCCCCCCAGTTTCTTACTTATTTTTTATATTGCCTGGAATCCAGGCTATACTTTTTTTTAAGATTGATTTATTTATTAGAGAGAGAGTGAGCAGAAGGGCAGAGGGAGAGGGAGAGAGAATCTGAAGCTGATTCTACGCCAAGCTTGGAGCCTGATGTGGGGCTCGATCCCCCGACTCAGATCGCATGACCCCGAGATCCCGAACGCAGCGGAAACCAAGAGCTGGCCACTGAACCGACTGTGCCGCCCTGGTGGCCCAAGTCTGTTGTTCTTAGTGGGGTTCTTCCCGAGGTCCAAACACTAATCGTTTGCAGCCTGGCTTGTTTCCTCCATTGCTTGTATTTCATATATTTTTTTTCTCTTCCTTGGGTCTCTCCATTTTTTACTGGAGCACATCCTCAAGCAAGCTCGTTTGAAATGGCATGTAGCAAGTGAACGTTATCTGCTTTAATTTTTTTTTAAGATCTTTTTTTTAAGTCATCTCTACACCTAACGTGGGGCTTGAACTCACAACCCAGAGATCGAGAGTCTCATGCTCCACTGACTGAGTCAGCCAGATGCCCTGCAAATCTTGCCTTTCAGCATTCTGTCTTCAGGCTCTTTCCCAGTTTTCCCCTTCTTCCGTGCAGACGTCAGCTCAAACCCACTCTGGGCATCTGTCAGGCAGAGAAGACCCACTGCCCTGAGGACCCTCCTGCACACACCCTGTACTTTGCTCCTTCTGTCTATACACTCACGTCCTCTTTCCATGTCCCAGAAATTAGTTGCAATCTCTTAACTGCTGATGCCCAACCCATCCCTCACTGTCTTTGTTGACTATGGATTTAGACTCCTTTATACATTCTTTTTTTTTTTTTTAAAGATTTTATTTATTTATTTGACAGAGAGAGAGAGACACAGCGAGAGCAGGAACACAAGCAGGGGGAGTGGGAGAGGGAGAAGCAGGCTTCCTGCCGAGCAGGGAGCCCAATGCCGGGCTCGTTACCAGGACCCTGGGATCATGACCTGACCTGAAGGCAGACGCTTAATGACTGAGCCACCCAGGCGCCCTCCTTTATACATTCTTTATCACTTCAGTAGGATCTTGGGAAAGAAGGATGACAAATCTAAATGCTCAGATCACTTCTTGAGTCAGAACCTGTTTCATATACATTTGTTTTCCCTTGCCTTTTTGTTTGTTTTTATAAATACCAGAGCTGCATTTAACTCTATTTTGCTAAAAACAAAACGAAACACAACAAAACAAGAAAACTTGGAAACTATTGCCACATGTTTGTAGAACAGTTTTGCAAACTGCACTAGGTCCTTTGGCTCTTTGGGAATTACTGATTTCTTAACTGATGGTTAAGGCTAAAAAGAAAGATACAAGGCAACATATGACTCCTACAAGCTAGAAGATACAGCCCTGATGATTTCTCAGAACAAGCCATTAGGAATCCAAAGCTTCCGGAAAGTGCACTCTATGTAGAAAAATCTTGGCTCCTATCCTGATAAGTTTATAATTTCCAAAAGCAGAACAGATACTTGTGTTTACACCCTCAGCTAAAGAGCAAAGCCAGTGAGGAATAAATAATGCCAATTAGCAAAGTCATGATTCACAGGACCCTTTCACTGTCCATTCTAATAATTTGTCTCTTTGAACAAAAGTCTGTCTTAGCAAGGTAATTGTGACTGTAGAAAAATGGCAATGTCTAGTCTCCCACAGAGTATGTATAAATTTTATGGATCTTACCTTTCTTGGAAGGACTGAGGATCAGTTGGAATTTTCATATTTAGGTAAGGAATCTTATTTGAGATCATTTATAGTTAGCCTTCTAATAAAAGCTACAAATAATATTATAAGAACAACAAATGTGGGGCACCTGGGTGGCTCAGTCATTAAGCATCTATCTTCGGCTCAGGTCATGACGCCAGGTACTGGGATCGAGCCCCGCATCAGGCTCCCTGCTCAGCGGGAGGCCTGCTTCTCCCTCTCCCACTCCCCCTGCTTGTGGTCCCTCTCTCGCTATGTCTCTTTCTGTCAAATAAATAAATAAAATTAAAAAAAAAGAACGAATGTAAGCAATACAGAATAATATCACTTGATCTTTTTAATTACACCAGTGGTCTACAGATAAATTAGCAGAGGTTTGTTGGTTTTCTGTAAGAATATCTGAATATGTTTGTTTGTTTGTTTTTAAAGATTTTATTTATTTATTTGACAGAGAGAGTGAGCGAGCTCGCACAAGCCAGGGGGGAGCAGGAGAGGGAGAAGCGGGCTCAGCAAGGAGCCCGACATGGGGCGGGATCCCAGGACCCTGGGATCATGACCTGAGCTGAAGGCAGATGCTTAACGGACTGAGCCACCCAGGTGCCCCTGAATATCATGTTTTTATATTGATAATAATCTTCTTAATATAATGTACATCTATTGTAAATTGTTGGAATGACCACATTTTAATTGAATTCTACCCAGAACCTGCTGTTGCCACCTTTCCCTCTGTGTTTTGATTCCTTGGGCTCCCAACTGTACTTTGAGTGGATTAGAGAGGAGCCAGAGGGATTTCATAGGTAAATGATGGGATTCTGCCACGTGATGCCGGGGCAAGCTGCCCGAGTGTGGGCTCGGACAGGGTTCAGGTAGAGGAAAAAGGGTAGGAAAACAGAGTCATTACATGGCCTGTGGTGGGACAGACGTGCTGAACTCAAACAAGAACCTGCCTTATGGCAGTCAGTGCCCAGAATACTCCAGTTTGTCCAGAAGAGAAGCCCTGGGTTAGGCTTCCTGGTGTCAAAGCTGGTCCCCCGCCCCCTTGAAACCTGTCTCCTTAGCAAGTGTATCAACTTCCCTGGGCCCACTGTCCTTCTGCGCACTATGGGAACAGTAACAGTCCTTAACCTCTGGGCTGTTGCGGGGTTGAACAAAGTCACGTGAAGCCCTTGAGCCAGTACTCCGTTATTCTTTTAGCCATATCCTCTCACCTTAGCAATCTTGCCCATAAATTAATTGGGATTGGCACCCTTAGAGGGTGTGAGTGGGGTAGAAACGCGTGCCACTTTTTGGGGAATGTGGACATTGCATTGCCAGGAAAGGAAGGAAAAATTGGGCTGAGTGATGCAGACAATTTTTGAATTGCCTTTGTCAGTGGAAGGTACAAGCCCTGTCAGAGGCTGGTTAAGGACGGCCAAGGATATCAGCTTCACTAAACCCTTCTAGGCTCCATCTTGGACTGAAGACTGAAAATCTGAAAATGCCTTGCTGGTTCCTAGGTTATAATACCTCTGAGGCACTCGTGTCTCTCTCCTTTTAGAGAGTTCTGTTCTGCTCTGTGGAAGGGGAAACTGATCCTTCCACAGTCAGTCACTCTTCTATTTTGGTCATTTGTGAGGTATCTTAGGTACTGCTCAGGTATTAATCCTGGAACAAGGGGCCATTTTTAAAGGCTGTGCTCACGACAGCAGTCTCCTCAGACAAGAATCACCCCTCCGCACACGCAGTGTGGCTCCGGGCCAACTCTAGGAAGGTACTGTGTATGAGGAAAGAAAACCAAGCAAATGAACATAAATCACCCCCCGCCCCCAGACCCACACAATGAACAAACCCAGCTTCTGGCTAGTTGCCAACACTTGCAAATTCTACAGTCTGGCACTCTTTGGCCAATAATTTTGCCTTCTGTCATTTCACCTGGGTGGTGGAGGGGGGGGTTGGGGCACAATGTGTGCTTGCACACTCGCAGTTTTCAGCAGCCAGAGTGTGCAGGGAGGCAGAGAGCCCCAGGATTCGGCACCCATCCTGAGAACCTAACAGAGGGCCTCCAAGGTCAGACGAACACCCCAAACAACCCACAGTCCACAACAGACCAGAGGCCAAGGTTAAACCACTGCCCGTCGTGGGAAGCCAGCTCATTCAAATGCTAAGTAAATGTTCCCTGAAAGAAACTGACCCCAGGCATGAGATTTTTTCCTAAGTTAGGGCATCAGCAAAGTGGTTTAGAGAAAGCCAAGTGGCCTCTGGACATGAATGGATCACCTTTTGAGTAATATGCACTTTGTGGGACAGAAATCCATTGCTTTAAAAACGAATCTTGGCAGAGCTTTCCCCCTTAGCGCTGTCTCACCTCGGCCCGAGTCGTCAAGAAGCGCAACCGGAAACCCCATCCGTATCCTACCACAGAGCAGGTGGACTTCTCCGGAGAACTCAAGAGATCACTTTCAACAACAGCTAAGCCGCAGCTGGATGTCGAGCTCTTTGTGGATGTCAAAAAGTAAATTGGATTTTAGGTGCTTCTGATGCTTGGTCCTTTGTTTTACTTTACAGTTTACCAAGTGCAAAGTGTGTGGAGGGTTATGTGACGCTAAACCTACGCACCAGGTCCCATCTGTCAGGGGTCTACAGTCTCACTGACAAAGGTTGCTATCTTCCCTCTCTTGCTTCCTCCAGGCGGTTTTCCTAAGTCTTAGTGGAAGCCGGAAGGAGGAGGAAATAAATCACATGCTTTAATGTGATTTTTTTTTTGTTCTTTAATGTTCTTTTCTTTGTTCTTTAATGTTCTTTTTTTAAAAAGTTTAATTAATTTATCTGAGAGAAAAGAGAGCATGAGTGGGGGGAGGGGAGAAGGGAGACGGAGAAGCAGACACCCCGATGAGCAGGGAACCGGATATGGGACTTGATCCCAGGACCCTGAAATCAGGACCTGAGCCAAAGGCAGATGCCTAGCCAACCGAGCCACCCAGGTGCCCCTGGATTCAGTCTTTAAAAAAGAAGAAACCGAGGGTCCGGGGTGCCGGGGTGGCTCAGTCGTTAAGCATCTGCTTTCGGCTCAGGTCATGGTCCCCTGGGATCGAGCCCCGCATCGGGCTCCCTGCTCATCGGGGAGCCTGCTTCTCCCTCTCCCACTCCCCCTGCTCGTGGGTGCTCTCTCTGTCAAATCAATAAATAAAATCTTAAAAAAAAATGAAGAAACTGAAAGCAGTTTATGAAAGTACAGCCTTTACGTCCACATAATCTGGAGGAAGAGAAAATATCACTTCCTTTTAAAATCCAGGAAACTTCTCTCCCAGAAACTTCGAGGACACCTCCCTTGTGTGTCACGGGCCTGAATCAGGGCACACACCTATTCCTGAATAGCTCCTGGGTCCAGGGGACTGGATTACTTTCAGGTTTACCAGGCCCACTTCTGGGTCTAGGGGTGGAGGGAGTCAGTCTTCCTTGAAACACCCAGGCTGTGTGGGGCGGGGAGAGCTTTGTGAAACCTGGTAAGAATCAGACAACTATTAGGAAGGAAAAGAAGATGAACACATGTGGGGCTGGTGACCAAAACTAGCCACCACAATTTTCTTAGATAACCTTTCCGAACATTTTATCTGGTGTTTCTTAGGCGATGGGACGGGGAAAGGAAGCCCATACTACCAGCAGTACTTATCACATCCGACTGTTGGCTAAGTGCTGTGTATTAGGGATACTTTCTCATTTTACCTCTCAAAGCAGTGGGCAGGAAATACCTACTGTGCTCCCATTTTACAGATGGGGAAGCCAAGGCCCAATGAACTTCAGCGCCTTGCCTGAAGACTCAGGACTAGTGAAAACGGAGATGAAATTCACAGTGTGGGCCCTGTGGGTGTGAAGAACGTTTAGCTACCACCCGCACTGCTTCCCTGTGCACCCACTGCTGACCCAACCGCACAGCCTCCCGGGCCATCCCCGCTTATGGCCTTTCACCGCAGCTCCCCTCGACAACCCACTCCCGGGTCCCCGGCAGCCCCACCTCCGGAACGTGGGACTCCTTTTGCCTTTGTTGCTCACCTCTGTCCTTCTTCCCCATCAAATCCCCTCTTTGACCCTGCAGTTACCACGGGTCCCTTGTCTCCGGCCCATCCTCCTAGCCTGTCAGCGCTCCTGCTTCGTTCCCTTGTCTAACTGGTTCAGACAACCATTTCACGGACCCCTCTCACGCACCCCTCCATTTCCTCACACCCTGTCGGCCCAGGGCCCTGGCCTTGCTAATCCCCGCCCATGAAGGCCTCCCACCTAAAATTCCTGCCCTGGAGTGTCTTTCTTCATGCCGTGGGAGAAGAGTCAAAATTCCTGCTTCCAGGTCCTGCTGGATGCTAGGGGCACTGGATGGAGGATCCCGGGTCCGGAGGCTCTCCATGAGCCCCTCCCCTGCCGCTGTCCCTCCCAGCACAGAGGTGAACACTGGGCCTTCTGCTTTAGTGAGAAGTGGGGCCCTCGGGGGTGAAGACACCCGGAGCAAATGTGCGCCCCCCCCGCCCCGGAAACACACACCTTCGCTTCAGGCAGGGGCTGGATGCCCGCAGGCTTGACTGAGAAAAGGCCTGGGGCTGTGATGTTGGGGTGCTGCCCACTTAGGAACCAGGCAAGCAGATTCTAAGGTGTACAGTTCCCAAGACAAACAATAAAAATAAAAGCCCAAAGAGCATCTCCTCCACTAGGTCACTAATCCTTGCTGCTGGGCAGGTGGTGAGAGTTAGGCCTGGAGCCAAAATGGGGCCAGGGCGGGGGTGGGGTGGGGGTGGGGCGGCACAGCTCCAGAACAGCCAAGCAGGGCGAGTATTAGAAGCGGGGAGGGCTGGTGGAGCAGAGTGGGGATGCCTGTGGTATCTTCCAGGGCCCGGGCTTGTGCTGCAGGTTGGTTTACGGGCAGCGCAGACGGTCTTCCTCAGGTCCCTTCTGTGTTCTCCTCAGGGCGTGTCCTCCCTCCTCGGAGGAAGCCACGGTCTTCCACCCAATTTCCTCACTCCTTCAAAGCTTCCTCCTTCCCTTGGTCTGTGTTCTTTTTCTTTTCACAGACCTGTTCAGAGCTTTTTCACGCTGAAATATAGTATCAATTCAACTCTGTCTCTTTTCCAGCACCTTCTTTCCTTCCCGTGAGAGTGGTCACCAGGAGCTGCTGACCTTCTCTTCCGCAGGGCCTCCCCATGCCGACCTCCCTTTCACTGCTCTCCCAGGGCCAGGAGACGGCACACCCCGAGTCCCCTGGCCCAACCCAGTGCCTTTTCCTGGATGGCATCCTACCTGAATGTTCTAGAGTGTCTGACAGCCTCTCTTGGCAACTTGTCTGTCTTGGCTTTATCACTGCCCTGCCTTCTAGAAGTTTTCCTCCTTTCTCGCTGACTACAGGTCTCCCTTAGGGATTTTCTTTCTCCTTCTACTCTTCTACTGACTCTTAAATGTACATGTCCCCCGCCAAATTCTGGCCTGATACTCTCTCTCTTCTGCTCTACATCCCCTCCCCCTGCAATCTCATTCACATCTATGATTTCAACTCACCCGTAAGCTGAGGACTCCCTACATCTATTTCCCTCAGGTCCAGGGTTGGGATCAGCATGCAAAATTTAAGGGAATGGTAAAAAAAAACTCAGTAATCACACTAAATAATATGTCAATAGAACGTTGTAAAAAATCCAAAAAAATTCACAGCGGGCAAAATAACAGCATTTAAATAATGACAGGATCACTTAGTATGGAGCCACATCAGAGCCCGAGGCAGAAAGAAAAATCAGTATACTGATCCCTAGTCACCCTAGTAATCCTCCAGATTAGTGGGTCTCAACCACAGTGGTGCATTAGGATCTCTTGGAGAGCTTTTTCTGGGGAAGATAAAATTCACACAACATAAAATTCACCATTTAAAAGTATATAGTTCAGTGGTTTTTCGTATAGTCATAACATTGTGCGATCATCAGCACTAGTTTCAGAATGTGTGTGGTAGTCTTTTTTTGTGCTTTTCCTAGCTTTCATTTTATTTTTTTAAGATTTATTTATTTTGAGAGAGTGAGAATGAGAGAGAGAGAGGGTACATGAAGGGGGGGAGGGTCAGAGGGAGAAGCAGACTCCCCGCTGAGCAGGGAGCCCGATGTGGGACTCGATCCCGGGACTCCAGGATCATGACCTGAGCCAAAGGCAGTCGCTTAACCGACTGAGCCACCCAGGCGCCCCCTAGCTTTCATTTTAGAACTCTGACTAGAAACTAAACTAACACCCTGACCACCTACTTACTGATCTTGTTTGTCACCACCACTGTCTTTCTTGTTGAAAGAGGTTGCTGCTGATGGCCAGCTGTGGTGTGGGAGACCATGGCTGACAAGACTCACACTAGCCCATGACTCGCTCTGTCTCCTGAGCAGTGTAACACTGTGTCCAAGCTGCAGTTTGCAGCTTTGACTCTTAACCTTCAATATGACTCATGACTTTGTTCCAAAACAAAATAACCATGTCAATTCTGCATTAGAACATGGCCAACCCTTATTCTATTTTTATGAGTAAAATCCTATCTGTTTTCTTAATTACTTCCTTCCTTAAAAAAAAAAAGATTTTATTTATTTATTTGAGAGTGAGAGATCACGAGCAGGGGGGAGGGGTAGAGAGGGAAGCAGGCTCCTTGCTGAGCTGGGAGCCTGATGTGGGACTCGATCCCAGGACCCTGGGATCATGACCTGAGCAGAAGGCAGATGCTCAACCAACTGAGCCACCCAGGCGCCCCCGTTTTTTGTTGTTTTAAAGATTTTATTTATTTATTTGAGAGCGAGCAAGAGAGAGCACAAACGGGGAGGGGCAGAGGGAGAGGGAGAAGCAGACTCCCCACTAAGTGGGGAGCCTGACGTGGGGCTCGATCCCAGGACCCTGAGATCATGACCCGAGTCAAAGGCATACACTTAATCGACTGAGCCCCCTCCAGCCCAGGCACCCCTTTCTTGATTACTTCTAACAAAGCTTGAGTTCCTCAGATTTGCTCTTCCTTATAATCTAATGATATTCTGCAGTCTAAACTTTAAAATTTCAAGTCTTCTTAACTACTAAACCAAAAAAAAAAGTCTCAGAAAGAGAATGAGATGATATTGCCGATTCTCTATAGTTGTAGAGAGATACCAATTCTGTATCTTCAAACTAATTCCAAGAATATTCTCCAATAAATCATCCACTTGACAGCATTTACAGAAAATCCATCTTGTTCTCCTGTTCAGCGTAGACGTGTGGTGATTGTTTATAATGATTACCAAGCTGTGTTTGGATATATTATTTGAACAGCGGGGTCTTATGCAATACTGTGACTTCAGAAATTTCTGTCATGGCCTTTCACCTCTAAATTGAGGCTTGCAATAGGTTGTCTTACTTGATAATTTGCTGCCCTGGTAATGAGGTTGTAATTGACGTGTGTTTTCCTAAATGGTCTGAAGATACTTGTAAGATTTATTTGCCACATTTGAGCAGTATGAGGGCATGTCCTTCTTCTTCAGCATGAGGGGGGGTAGTGGAAACCTACGATTCTAACATTCTTATGTAAATAAAGAGTTTGAGAGCCTGGGTCTCATTTAAATGTTTTCTTCCTGTGGCTCCCTGTGGAGTGGGCTCCAGGATTTCCCAGGAGTCTACATTACGCCAGGTGCTTTGAGAGCCAACTCCAGGGATTCTCCAAGATGTGACTTCATAACTTGGGAGTCACCGTCCCACTTTGCCTATAATAAAGCCAGCCGCTCTTTATGTGGCCCTCTTTGGCTCTGTCACCTGTCTCTACAGTGATCCCTTGTGGTAGCTGCTCTGGTCTGGGCCTCAGTCAAGAAGGCAAATGCATTTTTGTACAAGGAATGTCTCTGGTCACTTCAGAAGTGAGACCCTCTGCTTGTCCCAGATCCTTTCTTCAATAAAGTCACAACTTGAAGCCAAATTTAAGCAAGAGGCAGAAATGGCTTCTGATGAGCCTGAGTACATGAAACTTTTCGGAGCACGCACAGATCGCCTGGCCCTGTTGCCGTCTTTCCCCCTTTTTTTCCCCAACCTACTGGCGACGAGCTGGATTATGCCTCTGCTCTCCAGCTCCCCGCAGGCCAGTCAAGGGCTGAGAAGGAGCAGCGCGGCTGCAGGCAGGCTCGCGACCTCACCGGCAGGTGAAGCGGGAGGAGACAGGAGAACTAGGAAAAGCAGAAGCAGGAGCTCCCCAGTGTCAAGAGGCCGGAGACCGCGCTGCTGAAGCAGATCATTCTCCCGCCTCAACGGCGGCCAGGCCGGAGGAGGCCGCGAGAGCTGAGCTCTTTAACCGCGAAGAAAGGGTTAAACTGTGTTCCACATACCGTACCCGGTGAAAACACTTCAGGAGAGCTCCGGTGAGTTTGGGGATTAACAGACACAGTCCATGCTCTCAGTGCCCTGCCTTCCCCCGACCTTGCCGATTCATTCTCCTCTGGCTGCCTGCCAACCATCCATCTCCGCTCTGAGGCCTTTTTCTGAAACCAGAACATCGTTTTCCTAAATGTGGTTCTGCGCAGAGATCCAGCAGTGCCAGGGAATGAATACCCTTGACCCAAGGAGCAGCACTCAGCCCATACCCAGCAGATGTTGTTGTATAAATGCATCTGCTCCCTTACCCAAGGAGGATCATTGTAAGATTTTATTTTTAAGTAACCTCTGCACCCAGCGTGGGGCTTGAACTCACAGCCCCAAGATCAAGAGTCACGTGCTCTACCGAATGATCCAGGCAGGTGCCCCCACAAGCGGATCATTTAACAGGCTCCCAGATTTGGCCCGCTAGGTTAGGCTCCAGTCACCACCCCCCGGGGCTAACTAGGTGAATAGGGTACCTTCTGGCAGCTGCTGTGCCATCCCGTAGCATTCCCCCCACTTCCCTAGAGGTGTTTCCTGTACTTCCAAGATAAACTCTTTGTACCCACATCCTGTCTCGGGATCTGCCTCTGGAAAACTTTACACTAATGTGGGAAGGCAAGCTTCAACTACATAAACACTTACATATTTGAAACAAGACTTTTTCTCCAGGGTTGCTCAAAGATGAGGTGCATGCGCAAAACCAGAACGCTCTTCCTACCACTGCCCTTCTCCTTGGGTAGGCTCTTATAGAGAGTTCTTCCCTCCGCACCCTGCTTCTCCCCTTCCCTCCTTTCCTCTGTCTACCAGCAGGTCAGTTCATAGATTCCTTAGGGACAACCAGGCATTTCCCTTTGAATTCTCCCAGGTCCCAGAATTGAACAATCTTAAACAATAGCCAGGTCCACAGCATTCTCTTAAGGTTTAGCTAAATGGCCCCAAACCCTCTAGCTCCCTTTACAAGGAAAGCTGTACCAACCTTTCCAGGGCAGAGTTTTCTTCTCTTGGCTGTTGGATCTTGGTTTCCAGGAGTCCATGGGTGGAGATCAGTGTCCCATTGGCTCCTGGGGCTGAGCTGCTGGGAGTGCGGGCCGGCCAGGGGGCGGTTAACAGCAGGAGGCTGCGGTGGGGGGGCCCCCAGGCCCGCCCCATGCCTTTCCGCGCTGCCGAAGCTTCTGTGGGGCTGAGCAGCAGAATGCGTAGCACGCTCGGGCATCTGCTGTGCTGTGAACCTCTTCTCCTTCTCAGGGTAACAGCCACGGGTACCAGCAGGGCCGGCAGAGTCTTCGAGGCCTTTCTCAAACTTACTTGGTCATAAGAATCACCTGGGGTGCTTTTGAAGCATACAGATTCCGGGTGCCAGTGCCAGCTCCCGAATCATCATCTCCGGAGACAGGCCTGGGGATGTGTGTGCTTTACAAGCCTCCCAGGTGATTCTTATGACCGGACACACTATGGAATGAGGAGAGAGGCGGGAGCATCCTTCTAGCAGACAAGACTCAGCTCAGCTGTTCAGGTCTGTTCCTTCACGGTTGGCAGGTATGTCTCTTATAATCAGAATGAATCGAAGGGAAGTCATTCCTTTTTTTTTTTTCCCCTCTCTTTCTTTTTCTTTTTCTTTTTTAGGAAGTCATTCCTAACATGGGGGCCTGCCAGGGCCTAGTACGGTTCTGAGAGCCCAAGGATGCTCTGATCTAAATAAGACTTGTTTAAAGTAACTCTCATAGCCCAGGCTGACCTTACATGTGACCCTTCTTCTGAAGTTTGCTACAGAACAGTAATTCCCAGCTGAGTAGGGAGCTGGAGTGAGGAGGAAGAGAAGGATGGTGTATCAGAGATTTGAAAAGCTAGAGTTGAAAGCATATTCTTTTTTTTAATGAAAAAATATTCTTAATTAGGAATTGTTATTTTTGTTTTTTATTTATTTTTAAGTAGGTTCACACCCAGCATGGAGCCCAAACTGGGGCTTGAACCCACACCCTGAGATCAAGACCAGAACTGAGATCAAGAATCGGATACTCAACCAACTGAGCCACCCAGATGCCCCTGCTTTGATTTGTTTTTAGTAAAAAGTAATTTATTTTGAAATTTCTGACATGTTAAAGGGTATGAGAATTTAATATTTTTCAGAATGATATATGAGCATAAGACATCTGCCGTTGAGTGGGATAAAGCAAAAGCTACAGGTCAGATTGGCTGGGGCAGCTCTAGAAGAGCAGGGCCCTCCTGACACTCACCCTCCATGGAGCCTGATTCTCTCCATCCAGCCCATCTCTCCTCAGCTATCTTTCAAGAACTCACATCCCCTTAAGTCATTGCCCAGCTTGAAGTCACTGGAGGGTTCACTGCTACTCATGAGACGAAGTCAAACAACTGTAAGTATGACCCTCAAGATCCCCCTTTACTGGCCGCATCCCACTTTTCTGGTTTCATTTCCTGACTTTCCTCAGCATGTGCACTTTGCTCTTCTGACATCAGAGTTCTGGCTACTGGAGTTCTCTGAACCTTAGGGCATGATCGATCATGCCTCTGGACCTTTGCTCATGCTGTGCCTTTCCTCCATTTGTTATTTTCTTCTTGTTTGATTATGACTGTTCTAATGGGTAGGACATGATATCTCACTGTAGTTTTGGTTAGAATTTTATTAATGATTAGTGCTGTCAAATCTCTCTTTTTTGAAAACATCCATTTTATTGAGGTATAATTTATGTACAATAGACTGCATCCACGTTAACTGAACAGTTCAAAGGACTTTGACAAATATATGCACCATGTAACCACCACCACAATCAAAATACATAACATTTCTATCATCTCTTCTTGACCCTTTACGGTCAATTCTCCCCTCCACTCCCAACTCCAGGCAACCTCTGATCTGCTGTCAGTACAGATTGATTTGTATTTTCTGGAATTCCATATAAATGGAACCATACAATTTATACTCTTGTATTTGCCTTCTTTCACTCAGCAAATATTTGAGATTCATCCATGTTGGTGAGTATTATCACTAGTTTCTTCCTTTTTATTGCCAAGTAGTATTCACTATATGAATACATCACAATTTTATTATCCATTTATTTATGAGAGTCATTTGGGTTGTTTCCAGTTTTAAGGCTGTTATGAATACAAGCTGTTATAACCATTCTTATATAAGTCTTTTGTGGAATATGTTTTCATTTTTCTTGAGCAAACACCTAAGAGTGGAATAGCTAGGTTTTAAGACAGTATATGTTCAACTTTATAAGAAACTGCCACCAGATGGCCTCCTAGCAGAATTCTACCAGACATTTAATTTAAAAAATTTTTTAAAAATATTTTATTTATTTGACAGAAAGAGAGCACAAGCAGGGGGAGCTGCAAGCAGAAGGAGAGGGAGAAGCAGATTCTCTGTTGAGCAGGGAGCCTGATGTGGGGCTCAATCCTAGGAACCTGGGATCACATGACCTGAGCCGAAGGCAGACGCTTAACCGACTGAGCCACTCAGGCGCACCTCTACCAAACATTTAAAGAACACCTATTCTTCTGAAGCTGTTTCAAAAAATAGAAACGGAAGGAAAACTTCCAAACTCATTCTATGACATCAGCATTACCTTGATCCCAAAACCAGACAAAGACCCCACCAAAAAGGAGAATTACAGACCAATATCCCTGATGAGCACAGATGCAAAAATTCTCACCAAGATACTAGCCAATAGGATCCAACAGTACATTAAAAGGATTATTCAACACAACCAAGTGGGATTTATTCCCGGGTTGCAAGGGTGGTTCAACATCTGCAAATCAATCAATGTGATATACCACATCAATAAAAGAAAGGACAAGAACCATATGATTCTCTCAATAGATGCAGAAAAAGCATTTGACAAAAGTACAGCATCCTTTCTTTATAAAAACTCTCTGCTGGGGTGCCTAGGGGGCTCAGTCATTAAGCGTCTGCCTTTGGCTCAGGTCATGATCCCAGCATCCTAGGATTGAGTCCCGCATCAGGCTCCTTGCTCATCAGGGAGCCTGCTTCTCCCTCTCCAGCTCCCCTGTGCTTGTGTTCCCTCTCTCGCTGTCTCTCTCTGTCAAATAAATAAAATAAAATCTTAAAAAAAAAACCCTCTCTGCAGTATAGGGATAGAAGGAAAATACGTCAACATCATAAAAGCCATATAGGAAAAACCCACAGCGAGTATCATCTGCAATGGGGAAAGATTGACACTTTTTCCCCTAAGGTCAGGAACATGACAGGGATGTCCACTCTCACCACTGTTGTCCAACATAGTCCTGGAAGTCCTAGCTTCAGCAATCAGACAACAAAAAGAAATAAGCATCTGAATCAGCAAAGAAGAAGTCAAATTCTTACTCTTCGCAGATGACGTGATACTCTATGTGGAAAACCCAAAAGACTCCACCCCAAAATTGCTAGAACTCATACAGGAATTCAGCAAAGTTGCAGGATATAAGATCAAGGCACAGAAGTCAGTTGCATTTCTATACACTAACAATGAGGCAGAAGAAAGAGAAATCAAGGAATCGATCTCATTTACAATTGCACCAAAACCCATAAGATACCTAGGAATAAACCTAACCAAAGAGGAAAAGGATCTGTACCCTGAAAACTATAGAACACTTATTTTTTTAAAGATTTTATTTATTTATTTGACAGAGAGAGAGGGAGAGAGAGAGGGATCACAAGTAGGCAGACAGGCAGGCAGAAGCAGAGGGAAAAGCAGACTCCCTGCTGAGCAGGGACCCGGATGCGGGGCTTGATCCCAAGACTCCAAGATCATGACCTGAGCTGAAGGCAGATGCTTAACTCACTGAGCCATCCAGGAACCCCTAAAAACTATAGAAGACTTGTGAAAGAAATTGAGGAAGACACAAAGAAATGGAAAAACATTCCATGCTCATGGATTGGAAGAACAAATGTTATTAAAATGTCTATGCTACCCAAAGCAATCTACACATTCAATGCAATTCCTATCAAAATACCATCAACATTTTTCACAGAGCTGGAACAAACCATCCTAAAATTTGTATGGAACCAGAAAAGACCCCGAATAGCCAGAGGAATGTGGAAAAAGAAAAGCAAAGCTGGTGGCATCACAATTCCAGACTTCAAGCTCTATTACAAAGCTGTCATCATCAAGACAGTATGGTACTGGCACAAAAACAGACACATAGATCCATGGAACAGAATAGAGAGCCCAGAAATGGACCCTCAACTCTATGGTCAACTAATTTTCAACAAAGCAGGAAAGAATGTCCAATGGAAAAAGCACAGTCTCTTCAACAAATGGTGTTGGGAAAATTGGACAGCCACATGCAGAAGAATGAAACTGGACCATTTCCTTATACCATACACAAAAATAGACTCAAAATGGATGAAAGACCTAAATCTAAGACAGGAAACCATCAAAATCCTAGAGGAGAACACAGGCAGCAACCTCTGTGACCTTGGCTGCAGCACGTGCTAGACACGTCTCCAAAGGCAAGGGAAACAAAAACAAAAACGAACTATTGGGACTTCATCAAGATAAAAAGCTTTTGCACAGCAAAGGAAACAGTCGACAAAACTAAAAGTCAGCCTATGGAATGGGAGAAGATATTTGCAAATGTCTTATCAGATAAGGGGCTAGTCTATAAAGAACTTATCAAACTCAACATTCAAAAAACAAAATATCCAGTCAAGAAATGGAAAGAAGACATGAAGACATTTCTCTAAAGAAGACATACAAATGGCCAAGAGACACATGAAAAAATGCTCAACATCACTCGACATCAGGGAAATACAAATCAAAACCTCACACCAGTCAGAATGGCTAAACTTAACAAGTCAGGAAACGACAGATGCTGGTGAGGATGCAGAGAAAGGGGAACCCTCCTACACTGTTGGTGGGAATGCAAGCTGGTGTAGCCACTCTGGAAAGCAGTATGGAGGTTCCTCAAAAAGTTAAAAATAGAGCTACCCTACGACCCAGCAATTGCACTATTAGGTATTTATCCAAAGGATACAAACATAGTGATTCGAAGGGGCACATGCGCCCCAATATTTATAGCAGCAATGTCCACAATAGCCAAACTATGGAAAAAGCCCAGATGTCCATCGACAGATGAATGGATAAAGATGTGGTGTATATATATTACTTAGCCATCAAAAAGAATGAAATCTTGCCATTTGCAACCATGTGGATGGAACTAGAGGGTATTATGCTAAGCGAAGTAAGATGTGGAATTTAAGAAACAAAACAGATGCACATAGCTGAAGGGAAGGAAAAATAAAATAAGATGAGAACAGAGAGCGAGACAAACCATAAGAGACTCTTAACTCTAGGAAACAAACTGAGGGCTGCTGGAGGGGAGGGGTGTGGGAGGATGGGGTAACTGGGTGATGCGCCTTAAGGAGGACACTTGATGTAATGAGTACTGGGTGTTAAATGCAACTGATGAATCATTAAATTCTACCTCTGAAACTAATAATAAAGTATATGTTAATTAAATTGAAGTGAAATAAATTTAAAAAAGAAACAAATGAGTAAAGAGAAAAAGAAAGTGGCAAACCAAAAAAGAAAGAAAAAGAAACTGCCAAGCCTTTTTCAAAAGAGGTTCTGCCATTTTTAAAACAATTTTTATTTATTTATTAATTTGAGAGAGAGAGAGAGAGCCCACACCTGTGAGTGGGGGGCGGGGCAGAAGGAGAGAGAGAATCCTAAGCAGATCCTGAGCCAAGCACAGAGCCCAACATGGGGCCTCATCCCACGACCCTGAGATCATGACCCGAGCCGAAATCAAGAGTAGAATGCTTTAACTGACTGAGCCACCCAGCGCCCTTGAGGTTGTGCCATTTCAAATATATGTGCCACCAGCAATGTAGGCAAGTTTCAGTTGCTTCACATCTATGTCAGGGCGTGCTTCCATATTTTTTTGTCAGAAAGTTTCTGACTTCCTCTGACTGAGCTCAGAGGGCCACCAATAATGGGTCCTACACTATGCCTGCAGGCACCAGTGGCAAGTACAAAGGGAAAGGACAAAGTGGAGAAGGCATGTGTCTACGCGTGACGACGCTGTGTCTCACTCAGCGCAGGGGTAGCTCCAGTCTGATGTCAGCGGGAGCCATGTCCACAGGAAATGCCTGTTGCCTCCAGGGCTGCTATATGCCCCAATCCCATCTCCAAACCTGCAGAGCAGGCTTCGCGCTGTGAAGTGCGTGTCTAGACCTCCTGAACTATGTGTGCCCTGATCCCTATGTGTCACCGAGTCCTACATCTCACCTATGGTCAGAGGGAAACGCTCCACTTCTAGATACTGCACACCAGCCAGTAGTAGTGAGTGTGGTCGGGTCCACAAATGCTAAATGTCTACATAATTCCACAGGCAGATAAGTGTATTTGAAAATCCTAGTTAAAAGGTTATTATTATTATTATTTTAACATCTGGATGAGGCTACCGATAGCATCTGAGGCAGTGTTATCTGAAGAAAGAGTTTATTAAAATCAGCAAAATAGCAAATTGAAATTAAGTCAAATGGGAAGCAGAAGCCTGTATTAACTCTGACATTTGTTTCATAAACCTTTCTTAAGGGTCACTTTGTGAACATGACTATTCTGATTTTAAACAGGCCAAGATTTGAATCAGTAGTGAAACACTAAAAACAATCTTAAAAAACATGTTGACAAAGAAGGGTGAAAACTGTAGGTGATCACACTACTTTCCCCTAGTGGCTTGTTAGGACGTCAGCACCCTTGTCCAAGGAAGTCAGAGAGTTGAGAGCAAATCTTCAATTAAAACCTTCAATTTTCTTTGGTCGGACTTAAAGCGTTATACTTCATGTCTCCTCAATGACTCCCTGGGGTCAGGACTCATCGTTTCCTCTTGCACACAGGACATGGTAACACATGTGCTGGCTGAGCTGAGTCTGGGACCCAGGGCTTTGACATATGTTTTTATAGTCTTTCTGTTGACATTAAAAACTATCTAAACAATTAAAAAATCTTCAGCGATCATAGCCATGTTGTTATGAAAGTACAGTATCTGAATGCTAAGCCATTTCTTTAAGGATCATGATTAAGTTCTCAGACGTTCTGTTCAGATTTCAATGGTGACATCAATTTTTCACCATTCTTTATAGACATGCCTTTGGCATGTGGCTTTGAAATTCCTTTTACTAGAGAGGCAGTGTCTATTTCTCCTTCCCCTTGAATCTGGAATGGGCTTGTGTTTTGCTTTGGCCAAAAGAATATGACCGTAGTGAGGATAGGCCACTTCCAATTCCAGACCTCAAGATGTCCTGCATGTTTCCTCCTTTTTTGCTTCTCTGCCACGAGAATATGTCAGGATTAGTAGGCTTGAGGATGAGAGGCCTATGGAGCACAATCAAGTCACCCCAGTCTTCCTAGTCCAGGCCTTCCTCAGTCAGCTAACAGATGCCCAGAATATGTCAGCAGAACTACCTACCTGACTATCCCAGAGCGTGAGTAATAAATACTTAACACCTCTGGGGTTTTGTGTGGTTTGTTATGCAGCAATGCCTGATGGATATCTGTATGTCGACAGGAGTTCTTGCTGTTTTTAAGTAGGGCTCCATGCCCAATGTGGGGTTTGAACTCAGGACCCTGGGATTAAGAGTTGCATGCTCCATCAACTGAGTTAGCCCAGCACCCCACTTCCAGATTATTTTTTAAATACATCCAGCACCATATTCAAGAAGTTGTTAAGTGTGGTTGCCTCTGAGGAGATAATAGGAGTGTGAGGGAAATTTTCACTGTACATCCTTTTGTTCTGAACCATATGAGTGTTACATATTCAAAAATTACAATTAAATCTTACACGAATGCAAAGCATTGAGTTGTATCTCTAGCGGAGAAGGTACCCATTTCTAGACATAAAAGGTAAAGTAAATGATAGAGACAATTATTTGTAAGGCTAAATCTTTCAACAGATATAGATATTTAGGAACAGTATCTAGGGAGAAATATCTGCAAAATCCTAATACTCTAATAGCTTTGCAGATAGACATGATAATCTAAAGGATAATGAAAAATGTTAGCATTTTAACAGAAATTGTGGTTTTCTACTCCCTGACCACAAAATATACTAGATCAGAGATTTCTTTTAAAAAATTAGTTCCAGGGAGGCCTGGACGGCTCAGTTGGTTAAACATCTGCCTTCGGCTCAGGTCATGATCCCAAGGTCCTGGGATCAAGTCCTGCATCAGGCTCCTTGCTCAGCAGGGAGCCTGCTTCTTCCTCTGCCGGCTGTTCCCCCTGCTTGTGCGTGCCCTCTCTCTGACAAATAAACAAAATCTTAAACAAATAAATAAATAAATATTAGTTCCATTGATCTCAAAGTTTGGTGTGCATAAGAATCACCTCTGCCCCTTGTTAAAAATGTGGATGGTCCAGGCCCCATTGCAGAGATTCTGATTATAGATGTGGGATAGAGCCCAGAAATCTGCATTATCACAGGCAGCTCAATAATTTTCATGGATTCCGTTTTGAAAAACACTCAGTGTAGTGTGGTTCTTCTGTGTGGTTCTATCAAGTACCCATGTTGCCTTCCCACTGTAGAGAAATAACGAGTCTGTGGGTGCTTGATCCACTCTCAGCAAATAGATAATTTAATGTGATAATTATAACAAAAGGAGTAAGTGAAATTAAGTACCCCAAAACACGGGTCAAGTAAGGTAGAAGTAAAGAAATAAAGCTTTAGTAATTTTTTAAAGATTGATTGATTGGTTTTGGGGGGTAGGACAGAAGGAGAGGAAGAGAGTCTCAAGCAGACCCTGCACCCAATGTGGGGGTTGATTTCATAACCCTGAGATCATGACCCTGAGACTATGACCTGAGCTGAAACCAACGGTCAGATGCTTAACCAAGTGAGCCACCCAGGAGCCCCACTCTAGAAGTTTTTTTAGAGGAGTTTATGGTGTCTGCCTTCAGCTCAAGTCATGGTCCCAGGGTCTTGGGAGCGAGCCCTGCATCAGGCTCCCTCCTTAGTAGGGAGTCTGCTTGTCCCTCCCCCAATTCATGCTCTCTCTCTCAAATAAATAAATAGAATCTCTCTCTCTCTTTTTAAAGATTTTATTTATTTGACAGAGAAAGAGAGCACAAGCAGGGGGAGCGGCAGGCAGAGGGAGAAGCTGACTCCCCGCTGAGCAGGGAGCCCAATGCGGGACGCGATCCCAGAACCCTGGGGTCATGACCTGAGCCGAAGGCAGACGCTCAACTGACTGAGCCACCTCGGTGCCCCTAAAATCTTTAAAAAATAAATAAATAAAGGAGCTTATGGAATAATTAATTAGATTGCTCAAATACTAAATAATATGTGGGTTAATACATAAATTAATTTAAATAATAAGAAGACTAGCATAATTAGGCAGTCAGTCAAAATAAAGCTTTAGTTTTGAGAAAATAATGTTTACTACTTGATAAGGAAAGATGAATTCCACAGGAAAATAATTGACCAGCCCTTTTAGTGTAAGTATAAAGTTCATTAGAGGAAAAAGTCCAGCTCTGGTTACATATGTTGATAAAATGCTGTGCTGAACATTCTAGTAGATATGGGGACGAATAGAGATGTTTCTGGTTTTAAAGTCTGGCTGGTTAAAGACATTTTTATGTCTTCAGAAAGTTTTGGAGAATTTCATTGTTCCACAAGATAATTTTGGAATAATCTTGAAGATGTCAAATGTGGGTGTAAAATTAGAATTTTCTAACATTTTTATCCCCTGCTTGAATAACATAGTGAGGCATGAAGAACTAATTAGGCTCAAGAGTGTCTGGTAAAAAATCATAGCAGGGGTAGCACCACACACCTTTGCACTTTGGGAAGAGAAGAATGTGGTGACAGAGTTTTTGTTGTTGTTTTTTCCTATTTGTTTGATTATTTGAGTTTTGTTTTGTTTTGATATGATTGCCTTTTTGTTAGAGAAGTAGTACCTACTCAGGAAAGAGGAAGGAAAAAACATAAAAGGAAAAAAGTAGTCCTACTCTCCAAACACAAGTTTAAATAGGTTGGTATATTTCCCATTAGCTTTTTTTAATCGATCCCACAGAGACCTATTTTTTCCTCCCATATTGTGGGTTTCATACGATAGATACATCATTGCATCTTGCTTTTTAAAAAATTAAATATTATAAGCACTTCTCAGTGCCATTATATGCACATCATTCATGCCTTTTAAATGGGTATAACTGTCTAGGGTTGAACACATAAAGGGTTTCCAGACTTTTACTAATACACAAATAAGGATGCTATTAAAAAGTATAAGTCTATCGTGGGTTTTTTGTTACTTAAAATGATCTCTCGAGGACTGATTTCCAAAAGTCATGCAACTGGGCCCAAGGTTATGGACATCTAAAGGGTGATGACATTTTGTCAAATTGCTTTCCTAAAGCATGCCCACCAGCTTTCCCTTACTCTCACTGTTGTTGTTGTTTTTTTTAAGTTTTATCTATTTATTTGAGAGAGAGCATGAGCAAGTGGGGGTAGGGGAGGGGCAGAGGGAGAGGGAGAGAGAGTCTCAAGGGGACTCTGGACCGAATGTGGAGCCAGATGTGGGGCTCCATCTCACAACCCCAGATCATGACCTGGGCTGAAACCAAGAATCTGACGCTTACCTGACTGGGCCACCCAGGCGTCCCACTCTCACCGGTTTTTATATTTTCCTTCTTGCTGTCCTTCCTTAGGAACTGCTTATAGCCATCATAGAAAAAATCCACTGCTAATTAGGACAGGAGCCAGAGCTCCCTGGTGTTAAATTGCAGATAAATGATTACTGCCGAGATACAACATTTTTTCCATACAAGTTATAGTTCTTCTTTTACCATTTAGTAGTTTTTTCATCAGCTTGTAAAAGGGCTTCCAGAATGAAGAATTTACCCCAGAATGTATGGCACGTGTACATGCTGCAAATGCAGGCTCCAAGACTTGACCTCTTAAACCTTTGTTTTCTCCCAGGCACACAGAGCCATGGATACCTTCAGGATGACCTGTGGGCTGACTCATTTGCCTGAGGGTTTCCATAGCCACTCATTCCAGCACCATCAAGACTGAAGATCCTGATGCTGACTAGTAT
Organism: Callorhinus ursinus; assembly: GCF_003265705.2. Taxonomy (NCBI): domain Eukaryota; kingdom Metazoa; phylum Chordata; class Mammalia; order Carnivora; family Otariidae; genus Callorhinus; species Callorhinus ursinus. The sequence continues at coordinate 3,354,978 of NW_027397085.1, forward strand.
CCCCAGCATGTTCCTGAGGCCAGACCCAGAAATAAGAAACACATCTGCTTTCTGGTAACCAGGCCCTGCTGCTATCTGCCGGGCACTATCTTTACAAACGAGAGGCGGGAGTCGCCACTCTAAATCCCCAGCCTCCTGTGAATTGGTTTTATGTAGGAGAGTAGAACGTTTTAAGCTATCTCTCCCCCCAGAAGAGAATCCAAGAGTGGAGAAAAAAAATACAGCAAGATAGATATCACGTAAAACAAATTTTGATTAAGCACCTCTGCTCCTGCTACATTAAAAATCGCCCTAATTTTACTACAGTTAAAAATAATGCCTCAGAAAATGACTTTAAGGATATGAGAATTGAATTTTTTGAGGGCCTGGATCTGAACCATGGCCGAAGTTTGCCTCAGGGCCATCCCTTAGGGCCCTGGTACTCAAAGTGTGGTCCGAGGAACCACCATGTCAACGGCCCTGTCAACATCGCCTGGGAACTGGTTAGACATGCAGACCCCACCCCACGGTTAAGAAGATCTCCAGATAATTTGAATGCATGTTACATTTGAGAAACATTTTTTTTTTCAATGTAAGCTCTATGCCCAATGTGGGGTTTGAACTCACGACTCCGAGATCAAGAGTCACATGCTCTACCGAGTGAGCCGGCCAGGTGCCCCAAGAATCCCTCTCTTCAAGTTGTGGTGTGAACTCTGGTTTACACATTAGAATCCCTGAGGACCTTGAAAACAACATGGATGTCCAGGTCCCACCCCAAAGATTCTGACTCATAGTGGTTGAGAGTGGGGACTGGACACTGGAATTGTCTAGCAGCTCTACAAGGACTCTATGTGCACCAGAGATGAGAACTGACCTAAAGTTTCCAAAACCTCCTTCTAACCAGGCAGAGCTGTTAAAACTCTGAGATGAGGTCTCCAAATTCCATGCTTAACAAAGTATTCTATATTATGATTAAATCCAAAACCTCTTTAGCTCCTGGAAAACAGGGATACATTAAAAAATAAATACACACACACACACACACACACACATATATCATGCAGACCAGTTTCAAGAACAATCTTGGGATAAGAAACAAAAAAACCACGCAGAACAGCTGAGGTCTTTTTTTTTTTCCCCTAAGTAAGCTCTAGGCCCAATGTAGGATTTGAACTCAAGACCCTGAGATCAAGAGTCTCTACTGATTGAGCCAGCCAGGTATCCCAGGGTATTTATTTATTTATTTTTTAAGATTTATTTATTTATGAGAGAGAGCTTACGAGTGCAGGGAGGAGAGGGAGGACAGAGAGACTCTCCGGCGGACTCCCCGATGAGGACAGAGCCCCAAGCCACCCTGAAATCATGAGTTGAGCCAAAATCAAGAGTTGGACGCTTAACCGACTGACCCCCACCCTCCCCACACGCCCCCCAGGGTCTTATTCTTACATGCATCACAGTATTGGCTATGCCACCCTCGGTCATGTTCTCACTTTCCCAGGGTCACACAGCAGCATGCTAAAAAGGCCCAATACTGCGGTTATTAAAATGAGCAAAACAGGCAGACTGGTCCTGCCACCACCTGATGCCTTCAGGCTCTAAATGCAGCTTTCAAAGCTAATCTCCGCAGTGCTTATGAGTCACTTCCTGAAGTGATGAGCATACAGCCCCCTGGTTAAAAACATACTATGTTAACGTCATCCTGTGTGTGGAGTGGCGTTGGTCCAGCCATTGGCTTTTCACCCGTCTTCAAGCCATCAGTCTTTCTTTTAGTCAAGATGAGTGATAAGCCAGACTTGTCTGAAGTGGAGAAGTTTGACAGGTCAAAACTGAAGAAAACCAATACTGAAGAAAAAAATACTCTCCCTTCACAGGAAACTATCCAACAAGAGAAAGAGTGTGTACAAACATCGTAAAATGGGGATCTCCTCCCAACAGCAAATTTCAACATTGCTTAAGTGTCTTAGTTTGGGGCTTGTTTTTTTATAAACCTATGTGTTTGTAGAGATTTTAGGCATCTTCTGATTTCTTCCCACCTGTATTCCCAGCCCATGGTCCCTTTTTAAAATTTTCCATTGATACATACATTCCATCTGGCAGGTGCTATCAATAATATTACCATTGATGGCCTTTGTTTGTGTAGTCTTTGCATCCCCAAAAGTTAAGCCACTTTTAACTTTCTACAGTGGATGTATCTCTTGTTCCACAATATTCATGAAGTGGCATGCATTTGCAACTTCTCAGTTTATTTTCATTTCTAATGTAGTGATAAAATAATAAATATAGTCATTGTGTTAAAAAAAAACATACTGTGTTATCTGAATTCCAAGATGCTGCTGAATTTGACCTCTGGTTTTCTGTGTTTCTGGAAGACCAGCATGCAGCCGACAGTCCCCATGATGAGAAGTGTGGAGCCTGATGTTCACGTCAGTGAGGCTGCCCTGGGTGGCTGGCTGCAAAACAGGCCTCACACAAAGCTTGCCGACTTCTAAGCCGCACTGGACCTGCTTGAATCTGTCGCTATTGCTGTTAAGGTACTGATCCTTTCAGCTGTGAGGCTGCCAGAAACTCAATGTGGTGGCTTGCAGCTGTGAGCCAAGTGTTTACCCTTATAACTGCTTTCTAATTATGACTGATTTCTTGGGTCTTCTTGAAGGCAATAAAGTTGGGAAATCTTGCATAAGAGCAGCTTGTCAAACTTTTTCTACTGAGGAGACCTTAATACAGTTAAAAATTACTGAGGACCCTAAAGATTTTTATGTAGGTTATATCCAGTGGTGTGTTGGAGTCAGCTTGTATCAGAATTCGATATTCAGGAATTTTTCAAGCCCAATGTCGAACCATTGAAAGCCTGAAATTGGCAGCCGAGAAGGGTATTTACACTATGGAAATTGGTGAAGGCTCCGTACAGGGGCCTTTTTCTTTCTCTGGAGATCACAGCAAACCACACTGATTATATCCACCCTTTGCCATGTTAGACATTAAAATGGAGAACTTTTGAAAATATTTCTTTCACTTAAAAATAACAATAAATCTACGACATGTTAACATAAATATCATACTTTTTCACAAAAAAATTTTTCTTCCCAAAACAATGATTTCTTGAGGAGAGTTGCACTGTTTTCTATTTTTGCAAATTTCTGTAATGGCTGGCTTTGAGAGAAGACAGTCAGATTTTCCTGTCCCCTGCATTCAGTCTGTTGCAGTATCACATGTCATGCAGCCACTGGAAAACTCAACTATATGGCCGTGAGAGAATCAGACCAAGAAAAGGCAAATAACACCTTAGTGTTTTAAGATAGTTTTGACCTCGTACATCTTCTACAACGGTCTCAAGGACTCAGAATCACTGCATTGGAGCATTTCTTCTCTGTTCAGACTGCAGCTTGCTTAACCACACCTCCTTCAGGAAACACAGATTTATCCTGTGCTCAGTTACTCTCCACACACACATCTGGTCTAGTAGTTTTGAAAGGAATAGCCATACAGTGATGCCAATTCTGCCAGGAAATTACTGTTGGTGACTGTTTTCCCCCTTAATTTTTACTATGACACCTGGGCAAAGATAAGCTTCTAGTGGAGGGTCCAGGCCTCACACACTTAAAAAGCTTGGTCATAAACACCACTTAACTTTTCCCACTTGATCTCAGAGCTCAAAGATATGCCTGAAAGATATGCCAACACTTTTCTTAATTTCTTACAAGTATAACCCAAAATTTTCAACATTTATATTCAACAACCAAATATTCTATTTCCTTAAAAATCCTATTTTTGACTTGGTCAGAAAAACAAGCATTTTTGTGTTAAGGAAATTCAAGTATGTGTGTGTTTTAAAGATTTTATTTGAGAGCGAGCACAAGCAGGGGGAGGGGCAAAGGTAGAAGCAGACTCCCCGCCGAGCAGGGAGCCCGACATGGGGCTCGATCCCAGGACCCTGGGATCATGACTGGAGCCGAAAGCAGCCGCTGAACTGACTGAGCCACCCAGGTGCCCCTAAAGTGTGGTTTACTTTTTAAAGATTTTATTTATTTGAGAGAGAGAGATAGCGAGAGCAGGAACACAAGCAGGGGGAGTGGGAGAGGGAGAAGCAGACCTCCCGCCGAGCAGGGACCCCCCCTGATGCGGGGCTCCATCCCAGGACCCTGGGATCATGACCTGAGCTGAAGGCAGACGCTTAACGACTGAGCCACCCAGGTGCCCCAAGTGTGGTTTATTTTTTAACTTCAAACATATTTTGAAAAATAACAATAGAAGAGTTGAAAGGTCACTTTCTGATTAGGGCAGAGATCCTATTTCTGGTGGCCACAAGCTGGGCATCCTTTAATATAGCCAATCCTGAAACACTTTCTGAGTGTCCAGGCCTCAGAAACTTAAGCTTGTGTATTAACTTAAAAATACTCTGTGTTCACAGAATTCTTTTTCAACTGAAAACAGTTTTTCTGTTGACTATGAATCTAGAAATATGTTATTAGGATGTTTCTTACTGATTTTCAACTCTCAGAGGTACTTATCATTTTACTTTTAATTTGCTCTCCTGCCCCCTGCCCCAGGGGGCACTGGATGACAAAGGGCTGTCCCTCAAAGGGCAGTCCTCCTTGGGGTTTCATCATAGCCTCCTGGCTCTGACATGTAATTTGTTTCTCTCTTCCCTACCAAAGAACTGCAGACATGATGCGTACAACCCAGGAATCTGAACATATTCTCAATGATACAACCTTAAGTTTTCTTAAGAGGGGATTGAACAAACAAAAAAAAACACACAGAAAGCTCATCACCCAATCCCTTTGTTCTTCCAGATCCATTCTACATGTCCCAAGATGCAGACCTTTATGGACTAAGCCAACCCAGGTTCCCTTGACCTCTGAGTTTGGAGCAAGACCAGGAGGCACCAGCGGGGAGGTCAGAGGGTTGCAGGAGAGGAGGTATTCCCTCCTCCACCCCTTTGGGCCTGGGGTGGTAATGGCTTCCCCTAATTGCTAGCCCGCGGGGTGCTTCACCATCCCCTGGTGGCTCCCTCGACCTTGTTGGTATCTCCGAACATTGCCTCTTCATTAAACACTCTTCAGCTAAACCCTAAGACCTGGCCTTCCTCCAGTGGCTCTGAAAGACAAAGTCTATTTATTTATTTATTCTAAACAGATACCAAGCAAACTTCCATCTTTATTAATATAGGTTACATACATTTTTAAATTTATTTTTATTTTTTTAAGATTTTATTTATTTATTTGACAGAGACAGAGATAGCGAGAAAGGGAACACAAGCAGGGGGAGTGGGAGAGGGAGAAGCAGGCTTCCCGTTGAGCAGGGAGCCTGATGTGGGACTTGATCCCAGGACCCTGGGACCATGACCTGAGCCGAAGGCAGACGCTTGATGACTGAGCCACCCAGGTGCCCAGGTTATACACATTTTTTAAAAAGAGAGAACATAAAAACAATCACATAAGTACAGACTAATAATACAGTAATGATAGTCATATTAAGTCAGAGGTATTTTAACATTTCAGATTGAATAAAGAAGTAAATCACTGAGTTGGATAAAATACAGTAACTAAGTTAATAAAATCAATGCTAAAAAAATAAAATCAATGCTAGCTTATACTTATGTTATGTTATTTGATGTACACTATTCTATGGCATTTGGAAATAGTTTGCTCTTTTAAATAGGTTAAGCATTTGCCTTGCAACTTTTCCCTTTTTTTGTTTGTGTAAAAGGCCAACATTGCTTCATAAGAAAAAAATATACATTTCAACCTAGTTTTGAAATTATTTTGTGAAATCCATAAGGATTTTCTGTACTTGATACTAATCAGGGGGTTAAAAAATGCTTTTAAAATCATGTCATTAACTCTTAAAAAAAGTGAATGGAAAATATAGAATCATTTCAAAGTCCATTTCATTTTCTTCTGTTATTTCTCATCAAACCAGCATAATGGATTCTTTTTTAAAAAATTTGATGGACTCTGAAAAACAAACTGAGGTTTCTGGAGGGGAGGAGGGTGGGGGGATGGGTTAGCCTGGTGATGGGTATTGAGGAGGGCATGTTCTGCATGGAGCACTGGGTGTTATGAACAAAAAATGAATCATGGAACAGTACACCAAAACAAATTATGTAATATATGGTGATTAACATAACAATAAAAAATTTAAAAAAATTTGATTTAAAAAATGATTTAATTTATTGAAAGCATTTGTAAATAAATCATGTCCAATCAATACAGACTGGAGGACTTGTTTTTAAAAATACGCTTCCTATATTGTGTTATGTTTTCATCTCAAGTTATAACCACAGGAAGCAGTAACCCAAATGTTCAATGTTCTTCACTGACAATCCTTGCTTGTACGAAACTTGCACGGTGACATCTGGCTAAAAAAACTTCTTATAGAAGGACATATTTATTTATTATACACATGCCACACTCTGTATCGGTCTACTTTGTTTTCCTTGAAGGCAGGTCTCAGTCTTACTCAAGTCTATATGCCCAGCACCCATCCTTGTGACCAGAGCACAAAATGTGTGTTCATGTTTGCTCCGTGAGTGTTTCCATTCCAGAATGCTCCTTGGGGGACAACTGCTGGAAGCGAGTGGGCCTTCTTTCTCTGTTCTTAAAATGGGCAGAGAACTCTTTTATATCTCCTGGGATAGCACAACCTACTTTGCCAATTTCTAATAAACAAGGTAGTTCACAGCCACCCCTTGAGGGAACCTCAGGAGGAGAGAGCAACTGTGGTGGTCCCAGTCCTGACCTCTGGGAGGCTCAGCTGGAGGGTTTCTGGCCAGTGCATGTCTGAAACGGCCCTGTTTTGTATCTGTTGTTTGGAGTCCTCCATCCAGGGCAGGTTACTCTGAAAGCCAACCTAAGGTCATTCGTGGGACCTACGCTCATTCTTGCTTTATAGACACAGAATGTAAGACATCAAAAATGCTACCCATATCATCTGTTTTCATAATTTAAAGAATTCAAACCTCGGTATGCTTAAAATGAAAAACAGTAGAACTTTTTCTACACACAGATAGCACTAAGTCTTATCCCTTAATAACTTAAACATTGCTGTTGAACAATTTCAAAATACACTTATTTGCAAAAGCTACATAAGTTCAAACCATAGAATCCCTCCCAAATGATGAACATCTTCAGATGTTCAGGGCTAACCTCCGCCAACCTAAACCTTTCTTTCCTTAATCTCTGGTGGGAAAAAAGGGAGGGTTCCAAAGAGCCTATTCTACACCGCACTGCAAACGATGCAAGGATGCGTATCCACACCTACACACACACACACACACACACACACGGTAGGTCACCTAAGTCTCAGAAAATGACATTCAGTTATTATTGTAGCGCTGGCAATACTCTCTTGGAATGATACTGTTTTCTCTTCTTGTTATCTTTTCCTGTAACTAACGAATAGATATGATCAATGGCTCTGTAAGAAAGAGACATGCAAATCAGACTTGTCGTTTTTGATCGTAAATACCTTTTTGGCAGGGACTAATAGAATCCTCAGGCTATTCACTTTTTTAACCTCTTCTTTTTACCTCACCAGCAGTCCCTTTTTCTAAGTTAAGAGCTTTTTGTATATGCTGTTATTCAGGTTACTAGAACAGGTATCCATTTTACTCGCCATCAAATGACCGCTGCTGTTGTAGCTGCCGGGATCAGAGCTTTCTTTGCAGCATAAGATGCTGTAGAGGTACCTCTGGCACTCAGAAGAAGCATAATAGTAAATCAGGGGATCAATGCAACAGCTTATGCTGCTGACACAGACACAGAGGAGGTAAGCAAAGTAGGCAGCCTCTGTCGTGGACTCTTGAGAAAGGAATGAATAATGCAGAATCAGGAGGACATTTGTGGGTCCGAAGCAGATGATGAAGATGCAGAAAACAGCAAGTGACAAGAACAAAGCCCGGGACTTCTTGCTCTGGTTGGCGACTGTGGAGGAGCTAAGGCATCGAATGATAGACACATAGCAGATGGTGGAAACGACCAGGGGCACAAAGAAGAAGACAGCAGAGAAGGCTGAGAAGTAATAGGCATAATAGCCTTTGAGCAGGGTTTCATTGAGCACGTCATGGCAGGTGGTGATGTTGAGCCCCGACACCTGGGTGGTTTGCTCCTGGAGGAGGAGAGGCACCACCCCCGCGATGGCCATAGCCCAGATGGCCAGACAAGTGAAGGAAGCCCTCCCCAGAGTACGCCAGGAGAGGGACTGGATGGGGTAAACCACGGCCAAAAACCGGTCAATGCTTATGACTGTCATGAGCATGATGGAGGCATACATGTTACAGTAAAAGGCCGCGGTGACGAAGCGACACATTTCAGAACCAAACTTCCAATCGCTGCCGGAAAAGTAATAGCTGATCTTGAACGGGAGCACCGACACGAAGAGCACATCCGCTGTGGCCAGATGCAGCATGTACACCACAGCGGGCTTCTTGATCTTCATCTTCAAGATAAACACAAGGATGGCCATGATATTCAGAGGAAGGCTTACTACAAACACGCCAGTGTAGACAGAGGGGATAAAAAGCGTCAGCCAGGCACTGGTCAGATATCCCCAGGCATCTTCCGTGATAAACCCAGGGGGCCGTTTTTGAAGAGGATGGCTTACATTGATGGAGCTTAGTCTGTCTTCAGGGAACTCACTCCCGTTTCTCTCCTCATTGTCCTCCAGTGGGAATGGTTCAAATATATCATTGGTATTCTTGAGAAAAAATGACCGGGGATCCACAGTAGCATTGGTCGCTTTTGACTCTTAAAAAACAAAAACAAAAACAAATTAAAAAGTCAAAAAGACAAAGAGAATACATTTTATTTTTAGTGCTCCCACTCACTCTTGTGGGTGGGAAAGAGCAAGTAATGTACAAATGGATTGCAGACCTTATCAGGGAATTAGCTCACTCAAAATACTGTACAGCATTTTTTGTTGGCATAAGCAAACACTTAAAACTCTGCTCCTTAGAAGGACAGAAGCAAATGATACACTTTCAGAGATGTACCCTGAAGACATCAGAAAAGGCTGAGTGCCTGACATAAAGGAAAAAAGCAGTGACTTCTTTTCCATACTAGCCACGGTCTCTATAAACAAATCCCTCCCAGGCTCTATGATTTGGCTTTCCTCCACAGGCCTTCATTCCCTCCATTTAGTTTGCAGACACCCCTGGAAACCCGTGGTTCCCAATGGAAACATCTACACAGAAAGGTGAGGGGGCTTCTTAAGTTACGGAGCTAGAGGCAAATTTGGAGTAGGGCGGAGGGCTCCCATTTCCATGGCCATTGCCTATGTGACAGTAGTTTTCCTCCACTATCTTTAGTTTGTTTATACCATAGGATGTCCCAAATCTCTCACCATATTCGGACCCAAATCAACAGTCCCTCGGGTTATCTTTTAACATAACCACCAGGTGCACACCCCCTCAGTCATCTTCCTGTCTCCTTCCTGAGCAGGCTTGTGGAGGAGCAGGTGTTCTAGGCCGATGCCAGGCCAGTCAGGCTTTCCTGAGTGTCAACCAGAAGTCAAAATAAAGGCTCAGTTGCAAACTTCCTCCTTTCATCACCCTCTTCCACCAAAAGCATCCACTTAAAATGTTCATCAGAGAAAGGCAACACTTAGCTGCTGTAATTCAACCAGCTTTTCTTGCTGAGGAGCTTTTGCTCAAGTTTTGTCATTGAGGAGACTTGGATGAAGAGCTTTGGTGGGCCCTGGGAAACTGAGGACCAGGGAGAGAAAGCAGAGGAAAAGGGGCGAAGCCTCCATCACTGGGGGTGCCGCAACAAACACTGGATGTGCAGGTCACTCAGAGGTGATGTTAGAGGATTTAAAATCTGGCTAGAAACTGCGTTAAGTACAGTGGATTTTCAAACTTTTGGTCTTAATTTTCAGTGGTGAATCCTTTGAGCAAACAAAAGCTTACACAGAGAGGCATAATGCAGTACAAGAGATAGTTCTCATTCTGGAATGGCTCTGTAAGGACACCGGACCCAACCATCCCTGAGATGAAAATTAAAAACCCTTGACCTCCTTCCTCCCTCCGAATCAATGACCTGAAGGCATTTAGGTTCCTAAGGTGGTACTGGGGAGAGGAGAAATGATTCTTGAAGGAAAGGATGGCGCCCAGTGACTTTGTTTTCTTGACTTTCATGGTAAGCTCAAGAGAAGGCCAGAATCAATGCCACAAAGGATGGCGAAAACTCAGATAGAAAACCCACAGTTTCCGGCCTGAAGAACCAGAGGACCGAGTTCAGGGCAACTGTAGTCAATGCAAAGTGAGGAAACAATCCCAGGGAGGAAAAGTCAGAGAAGGGAGCCAGCCCTCAATTCCAATGTGAATTTGCCGCAGGCTTTGGTTGACTCTGGAACCATGCACATGTAAGGGATGATGTGAAATAGCTCTGCTAAAGATAGAAGAACTGAAGTGATATTTTTTGCTCAAGATGGAGAGTTTGCACTTCGAGTCCAACTAAATTAATTGCCTGCTAAACAAAAACACCAAAATCCTTTGGAGAAATAAAACAAAATCTTAAGTCTTTACAGTATGGCTGGGGTGCAATCCCAAATCATTTGATACAAAAAGACACAGAAAAACATGACCCAGCCTCAAGAAAAAAAGATAATCAGTGGAAACCAATCCCAAGAAGACCCAGACGTTGGATTTAGCAGATAAGGATTTTGAAGAATGTGTTGTAATGAAGTAAAGGGAAATACCTTGTTGAAATGGATGAAAAAAACCAGAAACTATCACCAAAGAAACCAACCAATGGAAATCGTAGAACTAGAAAGTAAAATACAATAAAGTGGCATCTATTTCCAAAATAAGGAGAGAGTAGAATAGAACAGGGCGCCTGGTGGTGAAAGGTGGAGGTATGGCTCTCTCAGAAAGGTCATAACTGGGCTCCTGAGGGTGAAGGGGTGGCCTGGCAGGACATCTGTCACAGGGAAGGTTAAATGTCTCCAGTGATGAGCTTCTGAGAAAATAGATATGTCTATATTGTTCCTCAAGGGTAAGAAACAAGAAACCATTCCTATTAATCTCTGAATCTCCAGCGCCCTGTACATGGTAGGTGCTGGAGCTTTTTTTTTTTTTTTTTTTAAAGATTTTATTTATCTATTTGATAAGCAGAGAGACAGTGAGAGAGGGAACACAAGCAGGGGGAGTGGGAGAGGGAGAAGCAGGCTTCCCGCTGAGCAGGGAGCCTGACGCGGGCCTTGATCCCAGGACCCTGGGATCATGATCTGAGCCAAAGGCAGACGCTTAACGACTGAGCCACCCTGGCACCCCCTTAAATTGGCTTTTAATCACAGATTTGCATTCTAATATTGCTGCCAGGAGTCACTTAACCCCTCTGAACTCAGTTTCAGAATCTTTAAAGTGGGATTCCAATATCTGTCTGACCTACAAATCTGGCAGCCAAGTGTATCCCTTGTGAAGTAGGACATGTGCTTACTTTGTAAACTATACAAACTAATCAATGTAAGAAATTAATCTTATCCTTCTCTTTTCACTTCAGTGCAACTTGCTTTTAGACTCAATTATTCACTTACTCTCATTTATTTTATTTTTTTAAAGATTTTATTTATTTATTTAACAGAGAGAGACACAGCCAGAGGGGGAACACAAGCAGGGGGAGTGGCAGAGGGAGAAGCAGGCTTCCCGCGGAGCAGGGAGCCCGATGCGGGGCTCGATCCCGGGACCCTGGGATCATGACCTGAGCCGAAGGCAGCTGCCTAACCGGCTGAGCCACCCAGGCGCCCTGGTTCTGGCATTTTAATACCACAAAGATAAGTGTCCTTAAAAATGCTGGACCCAGAAGAACCTGAAGATAACACAATTTTTCTCTGCACTTTGGGAACCTGGCTAGATTAAGGACTCCTGTCATGCAGGGAAGGGTATAAGTACACACACAGGCGTGCACAGAGAGGTGTGAATCCAGGCATTACCTAGAGGAACGATGTAATTTGAAAACTACTGGACACTCATAACTAAGCCTCTTAGATTCTATCACTTTGTCCGAAAATAAAGCTGTCCCTGGATTTTACTCTATATTTAGTACTTTGGCATTAAGTATTTGTTTTAAAAAATGTCTTCCTTGGCTAGGCCTTTTTAGGCAGTACAGTGTTTGTAACAGAAACATTATACCCACTGAAACATGAAATTTTTATAGGCTGGAACCCAGGAAGAATGCATAATCCCTTGATTAAATATCATCACCTAAGGTGTCACCTTTTCTTGTTCTTACAGGTTTGATATTTTGGCTTTTGTGGAATTAAAAAAATGTCAGCAAAAAAATTTTTTTAATAAGTATATACCAGCATCAAAGAAATAAACAAAACCAATTCCAAGTAACTAGACATATCCAACTAGCTCAAGCCCCTTAGGCTGCAATTTGAGTTTGCGTATCTCCCTTTTCCTCCTGTCCTGGCACAGCTCAGAGGTCAAGGAGAAAGTGCCTGTCAGTGTGCCAAAAGCTCTTGTAATTCATCTGCAGTTTTGTTGTTAAGCTATGGCTTCACACACACACACACACACACAAAACAGCTCAGGTCCTAAAATCAATTCTCATGCTTCTTGCTAAGTTTTACTCAATTTAGGTTTCTCTTAAATGCCTCTAGAGTAGTTTTGTGATTCAATGTAGCACACTGCTAAATGATTCAATATGGACTCTAAATCTGGAGAGTTTTAAAAATTAGAGAGTCAGGCAAGGCTTCCTCTATCTTTGATGAGCTCTGGCTGGGAAGCGCAGCGGTGACTAGATGCATTATCAGGGTCCCATGTGATCCTGGGATTTATACCATGCCAGCCTCCCCCGAAGCACCGGCCTTGGTTCTGACTCAGAGCTCTGCCCTACAGGGCTCACAAATTAACAAAGCAGAAGTCCCAGGACCTTGCCCACATTCCCACACGGCGCAGAATAGGTGTACCCTGCACTTCTCCACTAGGGGATCAACACTACAGGCTAAAGAGAAATAAAGAAGAGAATGATGGAAAATTAATAGAAACATATTAATTCCATCAAATGGAAAACAGCAGTATTACTGCAATACTCCACTGCCTCAAAGGCATATGCATGCCATTTTCTTTTTTTTAAGATTTTATTTATTTTTTTGACAGACAGAGACACTGCGAGAGAGGGAACACAAGCAGGGGGAGTGGGAGAGGGAGAAGCAGGCTTCCCACGGAGCAGGGAGCCCAATGCGGGGCTCAATCCCAGGACACTGGGATCATGACCTGAGCCGGAGGCAGACGCTTAATGACTGAGCCACCCAGGCGCCCCTGCACACCATTTTTTAATGCAAAGAACCAGTGTACCTGAAAGAAATGGCTGTTTCTAGATCTGGGGTAGGAAATGTACAAAATGAACCTTGAACATCTTTAAAGAATATTAGGGTCAGGTCAGAAAGACTCTGGAGTCAATCTGAAAGGGGGCCCACTGGCCAAGGTGTGACACTGATCACCAAAAGAATAAGGACAAAAGTGAATTAAAACATTTGAAACATGTCATATATGTTAAGATCCATGAGTTCATCATGATACTCAAAGGAAAATGATACATAATTTTTGGTCACCTTTGGAGGAAATTAGGGGGCCCTGTATGAAAACTGGTAAATAAAAGCAAGAGTCAAGCACTTATCCTGCCTTTTCTACATAAATGATATTTCAGGGAAACAAAACAGTCAACGACAGAAAGTTCTTCTTTATAAAATAATTCCAGCTCCTAAACGCAAAAACAATGACAGATTTAGGAAAGCATCATTTGGAAGCTCTTGGTGAACTAATGGACTGAGTCTGATCACCAGTGGTCACTAAAACCACTGGGTGAAAGGTTGATGGAGAATTTCATAACAGCTGGAGCAAGTGGACAATGCCTGAATCCCCTGAGTAATCAATCTTAAGAGCACAAAAAGAGAGTCCTGAGATGCATCAGGAAGTACACACAGCACCACTGCTGATGCAGTCTTGCAAAAAACCAAACCCAAATCTAAACAGGCCTACTGCTGTACCTACCACATGACAGAAAACGCCGAGGACAGATGGGCATGCTACGTGCCCTACTGAACATTCCTACATGACGCAGTTGGCTGGATCCAGGGTGCAGGGGAGTCTCTACAACAAATGACCCAGTTTCTTTGAAAAATAAACAGCCACGAGAAAGGAGGAGACGGGAAACAGTTACAGATTAAAAGAGATTTAAGAGACATACCAACCAGATGCAGTGGTTCGCCTTGTTTGATCCTGATTGGAATAAAACAACTGTAAAAAGGCATTTCTGAGACCATCAGCAAAATCTGAATGCTGACTCAACAGTGCAAAATGTTAAGAAATCAACAGTCATCTTTTTAGGCGATACAATGGTATTATGGTTATATATTTAAAAAAGAGGGGCACCTGGGTGGCTCAATCGGTTAAGTGTCTGCTTTCAGCTCAGGTCATGATCTTGGGTTACTGGGATTGAGCCCTGCTGAGCAGGGAGCCTGCTTCTCCCTCTCCCTCTGTGCCCCCCCCCCCCCCCCGCTTGTGTGCACTCTCTCTCTCTCTAATAAATAAATAAAATCTTAAAAAAATAATAAAAAAGAGTTCTTGGGGTGCCTGGGTGGCCCAGTTGGTTAGGCGCTGGACTTCTGCTCGGGTCATGATCTCAGGATCCTGGGATGGAGCCCTGAGTGGGGCTCCCTGCTAAGTGGGAAGTCTGCTTGTCTCTCTCCCTCTGCTCCTCACCCTACGCATGCTCTCTCTCAAATAAATAAAATCTTTAAAAAGAAAGAGTTCTTATCTCTGAGGATATATACCAATGTATTTACAGACGAAATGACATATATGTCTGGGATTTGCTTTAAAATTGTCCAGTTGGGGGAGAAGAAAAGTGAGGTATAGATAAAACAAGATATGGGGAGTAATTATACAGTTTATTTTTGAGTATATTTGAAAATTTTCATAATTAAAGGTAAAAAAAACCCCCCAAATACTATATGCATATTTACTTGCTACTAGAAACTAAGGACAAAGGTTTTTGCTTTTCTTTTGCTTTTGTCTCAGTCTTGATGGAATAAAAGTTCTTGAATGTTTGCATGAAAAGCTGGGGGTTTTTTGTTTTTTTGTTTTTTGAGAGAGAGAGAGAGAGAGAGAGAGAGAACATGCACGAGCAGGGGAAGGAGCTGAGGGGGAGAGAGAGAATCTCAAGCAGGCTCCAGGCTCAGCACAGAGCCAGATGCAAGGCTTGATCTCTGGACCTGAGACCATGACCTGAGCTGAAATCAAGAGTCAGATGCTTAACCAGCTGAGCCACCCAGGTGCCCTCAGGAACACAGTTTTACATTTAATAAATTCATATTATACCAACTCCTCAAAGGCCTTTCTGGAATATGGAGGAATTGTTATGAAAAACACTTAACATTTGTTGAACACCTACTATGTGCTAGGTACTTCATATCTTACCTCATGTAACTCTAACATTTCTACAAAATATGCATTATAATCCCTGTATTATGGCCAACATGCAGAGGCACATACAGGCTAAGTAACTAATCCAAAGACACAGAATTAGTAAGTGGAGGGGCCAGGATTTGAATCTTGATCTTCTGGCTCCAAAGCTTATACTCTTTGAACCACATCACATGACCCTGTCTCTTTAAAAGACTTGAGATTTGGGGCGCCTGGGTGGCTCAGTTGGTTAAACGTCTGCCTTCGGCTCAGGTCATGATCCCGGGTCCTGGGATGGAGCCCTGCATCAGGGTCCCTCTAACCCTCCCCCTTGCTCATTCTCTCTCTCAAAATAAATAAAATATTTAAAAATAAATAAATAAAAGACTTGAGATATATGACCTACTCCTGAAACACTACACTTACTTTCCTCTAACCTTTTCACCAAATAAATGAATCTGTCTACCCTTGTAACTATTAGCAGGCAGTACACGACCATATGATTATGTAACTTAAGTTGATGATGCCCACGGCTATTGCTTGGGAATTCAGGAGTCCTGCGGACCTTGGCTACACACCAATCACATGCTAACAACCTAGCGCTCACAGACACATAGGCTGTGGCAGAGAGACATTCAAGGACAAAACAGGAAAACAAATCTTTAAAACAGTGTTCAAGATGGGGCAGAAGCAAAAGCAGTAAGTGAACAAAAATCTCTGCTATGGAAAAACCAGAATTAAAGGTAGAATAAGGTAAACACTGACTGCAGGGTTAAGAAAAGGTGGCCAGTATCAGAGGCCGTTTCCCCTCCTAGCCCACATCCTGGAGCTGGGACTCGGCTGGAAGCATAGGAGAGCAAGCCTAACCGGGAGAGCGGCGACAGGGGGCAGGGGAATGTAAGATAAAGAACCAGAAAATTTAAATGTCAGCTCGCTCAGGGAGAACAGGCACAAGGATGACAGAAGAGAGGCATGTGGGGCCCTGGCCTGGAGCTCCCTGGGGGCCAGGGCCTGATGTGTGGGCTTAGGACCATAGCAGGCCTCTCTGGGAACCAGTCTGATTCCCTGGCTTTTCCCATTCTTCCAGGCCTGTTTTGCACCAAAAGTTACAGGCCCTGAGCTCTGTGTCCTGGGAATGTTGCTCTCTAAAACAACAAGCTAAAACGAAAACTAGTTCACTGTAAAGGATGTTAATAATCAGCAGTTCCTCCCGGGTACCAAGCTGTCTCTCTTCCTAACCCCGCCCAAGTCCCACTGCGGTTTGTAAACCTGAACTCAAACAAAGTAGATTCTAGGCTGCGATAGAAACTATCATAAATGGCACTTCCTGGAAAGCAAACTCTTCTCATAAAGCTAGCAAGGCCATAATCAATTGAGCTAACCCTGGGACAATTTACTGTGCCTCTATGGTAGGTTTTAAATGATGGTGGAGACTTCATAACGGTTATGACATCAATTTACAGGGTTTAACAAGCATTTAAAAAATAGAATAGTGTAGGGGCGCCTGGGTGGCTCAGTTGTTAAGCGTCTGCCTTCAGCTCAGGTCGTGATCCCAGGGTCCCGAAATTGAGCCCCACATCGGGCTCCCTGCTCGGCGGGAAGTCTGCTTCTCCCTCTCCCACTCCCCCTGTTTGTGTTCCTTCTCTTGCTGTCTCTGTCAAATAAATGAATAAATAAAATCTTTAAAAAAAATAGGGGGCGCCTGGGTGGCTCAGTCGTTAAGCGTCTGCCTTGGGCTCAGGTCATGATCCCAGGGTCCTGGGATCGAGCCCCACATCGGGCTCCCTGCTCGGCGGGAAGCCTGCTTCTCCCTCTCCCACTCCCCCTGCTTGTGTTCCCTCTCTCACTATGTCTCTCTCTGTCAAAGAAATAAAATCTTAAAAAAAAAATCTTTTAAAAAATAGAATAGTGTAGAAAATATTGGAATGCATAGTATGCGATAAAGGTGAGTATGGTTTGGTTAGAACTTTTGTTTCAAATCTACGTATACACAACAATTACCCATACATATTTACTGCAGACACACACAACTACTGTGTCACAATGTAAAGTATAATCCTTACAGTTTTTTCGGTTGGCTAGCAAAAAAAGAAAATACGGGAAAACACTATTCTACAATACTATAATACCTGACTTCTAATTCATCACGGACTTGAAATAGTGATGATATAATGTCCTTTCTTAAAGTTAAATAAATTTGTTTGCACATGAAAATTACAGGTTATTCCTACTATTTCAAAGGGCAGATTCTTTTCAACCTACATGAAGAATGCGTAAAGGATGCAATGGCCTTTTACATGACAAAGCTTCATTGGATGCCTTGGGATGGAGAAGGAGGCTGTAACTTCAGTGGGTTTCTGCAAGTACCATCACAAGGTCAGTGTGGGAGAGAGTATTTGAAGGAAGTGGAAGCTCTCATACCCAGAAAAAACAATCTCAGCCTGCAGAGAGAGCTATTTGCTCTGACAGCTCCAGGCATAAGCAAGAGAGGGCAAAAGGCAGAATGAAAAGAAACCTCAAAATAGGGAAATAAACAGAAAATTCTGAAGGTTGAAACTGTGGAGCCCCCAATACCAGCATCATAGTTAAAAAAACAAAACAAAAAACCAAGGCTGTGGTTCCTAATGACTCTCCCAGCGTGTTTTTCTAAGTATTCTTGGCAAAGGGGGTGCCTACACACTCATGAAAACTAGTGAAAGGGGAGTCCTCCAGACCCAAAAGGCCACATACGGTTTGCTGCCATTTATATGAAATGCAGAGAGGAGGTAAACTCACATAGAAATAAAAAGCAGATCTGTGGTCGCCAGAGACTGACGGCAGGGAGAATGGGGGTTAAGTGCTTAAGGGATACAGGGCTTGTTTTGGGGTGATGAAAATATTCTGGAACTAGACAGAGGTGATTTACACAACACTGTAATTGTACCAAATACCACTAAAGATGGTATACTTTAAAATGGTTAATTTAATAGTATGTAAATTTTCCCTCGATTTAAAAATACAGGAAAGAAAGGAGTTCTGAGGGAAAAGAGGGATGTGCGTCTAAGTGGGGGGGGGGGATGATTAGAGACCCAGGGTCGTGGGGACTCCATCGTCCGTGTGGAACTCCACCCAGCTCAAGGTTCAGCTGAGTTCTGGTGTGTGACGGTGACAAAGACAAAGATGAACTGGCTGAGGGGGGGAAGGGATAGAAAAGGCACGGGGACAAAGACTGGCCAGGAGCGTTTTGGAAAAGGAGCAAATGCAGAGCTGCTGAGAAAGTGCAAGTTAGGGTTCACAGCACACTGATCCATTCAGACATAAAGGGCCGAGAAATGCTGGATTAGAAAGAGGGAGCGAGGGGTGGAAGAAGACAGCAGGGAGGACAGGAGAGTATTCCTGAGAAGGGGCCCCCATGCTGCCAAAACATTCTCTCATACAAAGGAAAACTGGACTAATTTAGGGGGGGGATGTACTATCTCTGTATGTCCTATAAGTCAAGTCGAAGGCACCAGGGAATGAAAACAACGAATGAGTGAGGGAGAGAGAGAAGGAAGAAATTAATTTAGACAGATATTAGAGTAGAAATTTACTTCTTGCTATTTCCTAAGAAATTTGGCTTTCAGGCTTTACAAAGGTTTCTGGTCCCCTTAGGGCAGAATCATTGTCCCGTTTGTGTCTTTTGTTTAGGCTTAGGACCATAGTCTCTCGGTAACAGCCAATTAATTAGCATATTCATGAGTAGGGATCCATTTATAGCCTGCCTTATCATGGGTTTGCAAGAGTAAATGGCAGGAGACCACGACCCAAGCACAAATGTTCACTAAACACCTCCCTGTGCTAGGCCTGGGCTACAGACCAATGGGGTGCAGACTTGGCCCTCTAGGGGTCCTGGGAAGCACAGGAGAGTTACTCTTCTCTACGGCTGGGCATCTGGATGGCTTTCTCTCTATAGGGGTGGATAGAGAAAGCCTGCACTTAGGAAAAACAAGCCAGTTCTACTTCTTGCCAGACCTGTGACATGACCATTTTGGGCCTATTTACCTACCTGTAATATGGGGATGACATCTACTCAAAGGATTGTCGTGAGAAATAAACAAGATAGTATATGCAAAGTACCTAAGCAGGATGCTGCTATAGTAGGTGCTTGATATAGAGTGGCTGTTTGTTTTTTTAAATTTTTTATTGTTATGTTAATCACCATACATTACATCATTAGTTCTTGATGTACAGTTCCATGATTCATTGTTTGTGCATAACACCCAGTGCTCCACGCAGAACGTGCCCTCTTTAATACCCATCACCAGGCTAACCCATCCCTCCACCCCCCTCCCCTCTAGAACCCTCAGTTTGTTTTTCAGAGTCCATCGTCTCTCATGGTTCGTCTCCCCCCCTGACTTACTCCCCTTCATTCTTCCCCACCTGCTATCTTCTTCTTTTTCGTTTTTCTTAACATATGTTGCGTTGTTTCAGAAGTACAGATCTGTGATTCAACAGTCTTGCACAATTCACAGCGCTCACCATAGCACATACCCTCCCCAATGTCTATCACCCAGCCACCCCATCCCTCCCACCCCCCACCACTCTAGCAACACTCAGTTTGTTTCCTGAGATTAAGAATTCCTCATTATCAGTGAGGTCATATGATACATGTCTTTCTCTGATTGACTTGTTTCATAGAGTGGCTGTTTTTAATTAAATGTGAACATGTGGGGTGTAAGGGAGGGCATTTTGGCCAGAGGGAGTGGCAGGGGGATAGATGTCACAGAAAGCATAGCTCCTTGGAGGAGGAACTGGAGGGTAGGGCTGGGTGGAGTACAGGTAATCCAACAGGTTATGTAATAGAGGAGGCTGGATAGAGGGGCACCTCACTCTATGCTAAGGAACGGGGCTTGGGCTTGTGGGCGGCTGGGCAGCACGGGGCATCTCCCACCCAATCCCTTGTGCCACTGTCATCATCAGCAATTCTTGGACCCTTTCAGCCATCAGATCCTTTAAAAATTTACAAACATCACCTCTTGGATGCTGGCCTTCTTTGATGAAGGTGAGTCATCTCACTTACACTGTCTGGACAAAGGAAAGTAAACTGGTTAATTGAACTTAAGAATTTCTCAACAGCCATTTGCTGTTGCTGAGTGGACCAGGACACTGGTTCTAGACTTTGGGGGATAATTGGAAGTTTATAATCTTGGCCGGGGAGATGAGATACCCACATAGTGACAGTGCAGCAAATGCCAAAATGAGTGGGGACAACAAAGTCCCGAGAGCTCCAGGAAAGCTCAAACTGGTGGGCAGGGCAGCTTGGAGGGTCTTCCCATGCCTGGGGTCTTACAGTTCCTCCCAGCACATACAGCTGGTTATGACAGATACTCTTTAGAACTGCCTGTGAATGGTGATAAGAAAAAGCAGACCTATTTTTAGTTGATTTTATTAGTGATTTAAATCTCTGAAAACAAGGCCCCACTTACTTCCTGCATGCAGGGCGCTCTCCTCCATCTGGAATTTTGGTATATTGTGTCTGAGCCTTAGTTTCAGGATGCCAATGAGGGATAAACACCTGCCTTAACAGTGTCTCTGAGAGGGTGAAATCAGATCATCTGAGGGGCAAATGCCTCCCAGCCCAGGGTTTGACCCAGAGGAGGACACTTAGCATGGGCTCTTTTTCCTCTCTCATCCTCCTTTCTTCTTTCCCTCCCAAAGTGGTTCCAGAATCCAGTGTAGATAAATTAGCTAATGTCTGTTTAGTTACTGTCTACACTAGCTTGTCCATCTCAGCATGCGCCTTCTCCATTCACAAGGACGAAAGCAGAGCACAAACAGCAGCCTTAACTTCACTCCCTAACCTGCACCAAGAATCTTCCTGGGGGCCACTGTGAGGAAGGGTGACTACAGGGGATCGGGCTTGTATAAACTTATTCCCGACCTCACCATGCAAATCTCGTTTAAACAACACTTTGTATTCTCAAGAGCTTGGCCCAAAATAAAAGTACAAAATCACATAACACCATACAGTTTTCAGGAGTTCTCCATGTTTCCTCAAACACCCCAGGAGACAATGCGAATGTTACCCACAGCAGCCCTGGGAGCTGGGGCAAAACTGGGCCCCTATCTGGAGCTTGGAGTTTTCTCAAAACACCCCTGACAAACTCACCCAGAGCAAAGATGGACAGCAAACACTATATTCGTCACCTCTTATTCTTGATGCATCTACACTAGGTCCAGTGTGAAAACAATGTAAAGGACACAATCTGTCCCCGATAAGAAAACCAGCTAGAATCTGTTTCTACGTGGAGAAAAGAAAAAGGGCTAAAAGCTTATTAAGCACTATCACTGTAAAGAAATCAAAACTTCCCCCGCCCTCGGTTTCTAACTAGTGTCTTTACCAGTTAAAAACAACTTCTCTGTCCTGCTTTTATGGGGGGAAAGTTTGGAAAATACATTTATTTGGCCAAGTAGCCAGACACTTACAAATACACTACGGGTGGGAATTGTATTCTAGGTGCAGCAACCTCCTCCTTGCAGCAGGCCCGAAAGGGAAATACTGAAATCCCAGAGTGTCTAAGGGAGCCGGGTTCTGGGGAGGAAATCTCTTTCCTTAACTCAGCTTGGAAGTCTGGGTTCTGGGTAACAAAACCTCCCGGCCGCCACCACCACCGCCTCCCTCACCGTGGCCACCACTGTAAAATGTGCAAACCCCCCAATTTTCCAACAACAAGAAAAACTTCAACGGGAGCTCTTCTCCACTTTCTATTGAAAGGGCCAGAACGCTGACTGGTGGAGCAACGTGAGACCCGTTCTTTGTGGGGTGGTCCTGGGAGAAACAGGTCACACTGCAACAAATGCAACGCGGGGCCAGGCGCCTCAGGCTTCCCCAGGAAAATGTGACTCCTTCCTCCTCCTCCCCATCCAACACCACTTCTCAGGACGGCTGCACCCTTCGAAACCAAGTCCAAAGGAGCAGAGGTCATAATCCCCGCCTGGATTTGACTGGGGGAGACTCTGGATCTCAGCTCAAATACCTGCTTGGGTTCTGGAGGAACCCGAGGCAGAGGGGGAGGCCAGGAGCACCCCCCCCTCGCCCCGGGCGAGGAGAAGGCGCAGCCTGTACCCATTTGGTCCCTTCTCCCTCCCGCCCCAATCCCGCGGGGGCCTCGGCTGCGGGGCCGACAGCGGGCCGGGAGGGAATACCGGGGCAGCTCTCACCGGGCTTGCGGCCTCGGGCGCGGGCCGACAGCAGGGGGCCGCACAGACTGAGTCCCGCGGCGACCAGCAGCAGCCGCCGGGGCCCCATTGTCCGGAGGCTCGGCGCGGCTCGGGTAGACTGCCCCGCCTCCGAGCGGCTCGCGCTCCGTGCTCTCTCCCTCCGGCCGCCGGCTCCAGCCGCCGGCCGCGGCGCACGTGCGGGCCGGCAGAGCGCTCGCTGCCCGCGCACAGAAGGAGGATGCTCGCGTCGCCGCGCGGGCCGGCGTGTCCGGTGGCGTGTCCGGTGGCTCTCTGAGAGCGCAGGCGGAGGCGGGGGCGGAACCCCGGCGCGCGGGAGCTGAGCGGCGCGAGCGGGGAAGGGCGCCCCCCGGCGCCGAGTGTGCGCCTTGAGGCGCTGGCCGCCCGCCGCGCGCTCCCCTCCCCCTCCCTCTCCCCGGAAGCCCCTCGGCCGCCGCTCCCCCGCCACCCGTGAAGCGCCGCGGGCCCCGCCCCTCCCCCCGCCGGGTCCTGGCAGCCAGCCACTGCCCGGCGAGGGGAGTCCCAACGAGCTTTTCGTCTGGGCGCCTCTGACCCGCGAAGCTCTCGGGGACTCAGACTGGCGGGGTCCTGGAACAGGGCCGCGCGGCCGGGGCGGCTGCTCCCTTCTCTTCTCATTACTCTCCTTGGGAGCAAAGGCGTTCGCGGTGAACCTCCGAGCGGGGACGCACCCCGGGGCGCCGGCCCCCACGGCCCCGGGCTAGACCTTACCGCCCGCGTGCCCAAGCGCCTCATCTCAGGCCGAGCGCGGCTGCCCCTTCGGAAATGGGGTATTTAGCTGACAGTTTCAAAAGTGACTCGTGCTTTTTTTTTTTTTTTTTTTAACTTAGGGAGGGTGGATTAGAAAGTTTATCCTCTAGGGATAAGGTGGCCCCTAACGAGAAGGAGCCCTTCTGTGTGGAAAGATTTCGTGACATTTTTTAACCCGTTTCTCTTTAGTTGGTGAAGTTAGCACTTCCTGTTTCGCGGGTGGGCTGCCGGGGAAGTAAGCGGCCGCGGCCAAGCGCCGGGGCACCTGCGCAGCCTTTCCCGGGGGCCCCGCGGCTGCGCGTTCCCTGAGCGCGGGCGCTGCCCCGTGTCCCCGACCGCGTCCCTCACGCTGTCTGGGACGGCAGTACGGGAGTTTGGTTCAGTGTGGCCAAATTCGAGGCGCAGGGCGGCGGGCCCTCGGGGACGTCGCGGCAGGGGCTGGGCGGGCAGGGGAGCTCGCAGTCCCTCTGGCTCAGGGAGCTTACCTGCTGAGTCTTTCAGACCGCAACAGGAAATGGGTCCCCTCCCTCGGCCTTTCCCAGGAAAGCTCACCCGCAGCCCCGTCTCCTCTCATTTGTGCGGGCCTGTTTTGCACCCTGTGGCTGATAAACTGTACTTGAGAGCCACTGGTCAGGTTTAAGCTTTTTAAAAGGGGAATTTCGCTTTGAGAGTGTCATTCCCCAGGGAGAGCCCTGACACTTAACCTAGGAGAAAATACAGCAGAGACTGTCACTATATTCCCCCCATCGTCCTCAGAGCACAGGGCCTTGTGTGTAGAAGCTGCTCAATAAATTACTGAATAACTGTTATATAACGTTACTTAAATTTTTCCCTATTCAATTCTCCAAAAGATGTGAACCACTAACGTCATGTATTACATCACTCTCTAACCTACACTATTTTTCATCAACCCTACGATGCCACCGATTTTAAGACTCAATTTACAACCACACACACACAAATGCTGCCAATTAAACTGCAACATACCGTTGATTCTAAGAAACATCTCAATTTCAGGATTGTTTAAACATGAATACAGACCATCTGAGACTCAGTGAAATAGTGTAAAATGTAAAAGTAATCAATACATGTGGCAAAAAATTCTAATAGTTCAAGGTTATTCAATGAAAAGTAAAAGTATCTTCAGCCTCCGCTTCTCAGAACCACTTATTCAATGATGACTATGGTTAAAAGTTTCTGTCCATCATCCAAGAATTTGTATCCACATACAAGTATATATATGTATGTATCTCCTTAAAATATGAATGGGATAATACTATGAGGATACTTTTTAAAAATTTTTTATTGTTATGTTAATCACCATACATTACATCATTAGTTTTGGATGTAGTGTTCCATGATTCATTGTGCATAACACCCAGTGCTCCACGCAGAATGTGCCCTCGTTAATACCCATCACCAGGCTAACCCACCCCCCACCCTCCTCCCCTCTAGAACCCTCAGTTTGTTTTTCAGAGTCCATCATCTCTCATGGTTCGTCTCCCCTTCCGACTTACTCCCCTTCATTCTTCCCCTCCTGCTATCTTCTTTTTCTTTTTTCTTAACATATGTTGCATTATTTGTTTCAGAAGTACAGATCTGTGATTCAACAGTCTTGCACAATTCACAGCGCTCACCATAGCACATACCCTCCTCAATGTCTATCACCCAGCCACCCCCTCCCCCCCACCCCCCACCACTCCAGCAACACTCAGTTTGTTTCCTGAGATTAAGAATTCCTCATATCAGTGAGGTCATATGATACATGTCTTTCTCTAATTGACTTATTTCACTCAGCATAACACCCTCCAGTTCCATCCGTGTTGCAAATGGCAAGATCTTTTTTTTAAATTTTTTATTGTTATGTTAATCACCATATATTACATCACTAGTTTTTGATGTAGTGTTCCATGATTCATCGTTTGTGCATAACACCCAGTGCTCCACACAGAACGTGCCCTCTTGAATACCCATCACCAGGCTAACCCATCCCCCCACCCCCTCCCCTCTAGAACCCTCAGTTTGTTTTTCAGAGTCCATCGTCTCTCATGGTTCGTCTCCCCCTGACTTACTCGCCTTCATTCTTCCCCTCCTGTTCTCTTCTTCTTTTTCGTTTTTCTTAACATATCTTGCATTATTTGTTTCAGAAGTACAGATCTGTGATTCAGCAGTCTTGCACAATTCACAGCGCTCACCATAGCACATACCCTCCCCAATGTCTATCACCCAGCCACCCCATCCCTCCCAC
>NW_027397085.1:3380588-3415050 GCF_003265705.2 Callorhinus ursinus
CCCTCCCCAATGTCTATCACCCAGCCACCCCATCCCTCCCACCCCCCCACCACTCAGCGACACTCAGTTTGTTTCCTGAGATTAAGAATTCCTCATATCAGTGAGGTCATATGATACATATCTTTCTCTGATTGACTTATTTAACTCAGCATAACACCCTCCAGTTCCATCCACGTCGTTGCAAATGGCAAGATCTCATTCCTTTTGATGGCTGCATAATATTCCATTGTGTGTGTGTGTGTGTGTGTGTGTGTGTGTGTGTGTGTGTGTGTGTATACCACATCTTCTTTATCCATTCATCTGTCGACGGACATCTTGGCTCTTTCCACAGTTTGGCTATTGTGGACATTGCTGCTATAAACATTGGGGTGCACGTACCCCTTTGGATCCCTACATTTGTATCCTTGGGGTAAATACCCAGTAGTGCAATTGCTGGATCGTATGGTAGCTCTATTTTCAACTGTTTGAGGAACCTCCATACTGTTTTCCAGAGTGGTTGCACCAGCTTGCATTCCCACCAACAGTGTAGGAGGGTTCCCCTTTCTCCACATCCCCGCCAACATCTGTCATTTCCTGACTTGTTAATTTTAGCCATTCTGACTGGTGTGAGGTGGTATCTCACTGAGGTTTTGATTTGCATTTCCCTGATGCCAAGTGCTGTTGAGCATTTTTTCATGTGTCTGTTGGCCAGCAAATGGCAAGATCTTACTATGAGGGTACTTTTAAGTTTTACCTATTTCAGCGGTGGAAAATGTTAACCATTTTACAAAACTGAAGTTTAAAGAACACTTTTCTGCTTAGTTATTAGAACAATGCACAGAGAGCAGCTGAAATGCATGCTTCATTCTTTGTGCATATTAGCCAGATTAAAGCATTCTTAAGAGTGGGACTGAGATACAGTGAACAAGGGTGGAGAGTGGAACAGAATGAGGCATTTCTTCCTCACTTTAGTGTTTTCTGTAAGTTGGGGATTGCTCATTGAGCAGCCACCAAAAACCTACCTTCAGAAACAGTGGTTTTAACCTTTACCACACACACTGCGGATTCCTGAACCTCATCCCAGAACTATGAAATCAGATCCTGTATTTTTGACAAGCAACCCCAGGTGACGATGATGTTTGAGAGTTCCCAAAGTTTAGAGAAATGTTATTCTAAGACAGTGGTTCTCAAACTTTAGCATGGATCACTTATCTGGAAGACTTGTTAAACTATAGTGCCGGACCTCATCTTCAGAGTTTGATTCTGGAGGTCTGGGGTGTGGTCTGAAAATTGGCATTTTTTAACAAGTTCCCCAGTGATGCAGATGCTGAAGATGATGGAGCAGGGGGTGGGTAGGATGGACACACTTCGAAAACTGTGTTGAGAGGTCAAAAGAATTGAACATATAGTTTGTGTGACCTTCTTTAAATTACACATTTCAAGGGCGCCTGGGTGGCTCAGTCGTTAAGCGTCTGCCTTCGGCTCAGGTCATGATTCCAGGGTCCTGGGATCGAGTCCCACATCGGGCTCCTTGCTCAGCGGGAAGCCTGCTTCTCCCTCTCCCACTCCCCCTGCTTGTGTTCCTGCTCTCGCTATGTCTCTCTCTGTCAAATAAATAAATAAAAAATCTTTAAAAAAAAATTACACATTTCAAGCATAGAAAAGTGCAGAACCGAATATCACAGCCCTGAGCTTACAACCTGGCATTAACATATATATGTAAATATATATTTATCTTATATTGATTAAGCTTTTTTGGTACCCTTTTCTGATTTCATTTTTTCCTGCCCAGAAGAGTAACTTTCTTATTCATGTTTTTGTGCTTTTACATTTGTTTCCAAAAAATTAGTATTGTTTTGTATGATCTAAATATTTACACAGAGTAACATACTCAGAATACTTCTGTAGTTTTCATTTTTCTAGATTTACCTGATTGGTATACATATATCTGTTTTTTTTTTTTTTTGGTGAAAAAAATTTAATTTAGATTTAGCCAGCTGGACTCAGTTTAGATGATTCCAATTTTGTTGGCAACATCCAAAGCATCATAGTCAGGAGCCAGTCGAACATAGGCCTTCTTCTCTCCATCAGGCCTAATCAAGGTGTTGACCTTGACCACGTCAATGTCGTAGAGCTTCTTCACAGCCTGTTTGATCTGGTGCTTATTGGCCTTGACATCCACAATGAACACAAGTGTGTTGTTGTCTTCTATTTTTTTCATGGCTGACTCAGTGGTCAGGGGGAACTTGATGATGGCATAGTGATCAAGCTTGTTTCTCCTGGGGGCGCTCTTTCGAGGATATTTGGGCTGCCTCCGCAGACGCAGTGTCTTGGGTCGTCGGAAAGTAGGTGACGTGCGGATTTTCTTTTTTTTGTGACTGTGGACGCCTTTCAGCACTGCTTTCTTGGCCTTCAAAGCCTTTGCTTTGGCTTCGGCTTTGGGAGGGGCAGGGGCTTCCTTCTTAGCCTTCGGCGCCATCTTCGTAAAAGGGCTATCTAATTGTTTTTAAACTCTTTATGGTATACCTTTGTATGTATATATGGCATTCTGTTCTTCTAACACTATTTTATCTGAAGTTTTGTCCAATTTATTTCACCTAACATAGTGTATTTTTACTTTTTCTCTTCTCTTTTTAAAATACTTTTATTTTTATTTTTAAAGATTTTATTTGGGAGAGAGAGAGGGAGGGAGGAAAGGGAGGGAGAGAGAGGGAGAGAGAGAAAGCACGAGGCGGGGAAGGGGCAAAGGGAGAGGGAGAAGCAGGCTCCCTTCTGAGCAGGGATCCCGCCCCAGGGCTCCATCCCAGGACCCCAGGATCGGGACTTGAGCCAAAGGCAGATGCTCAACCGACTGAGCCACCCAAGTGCCCCAGAGATTTTTTTTTTTTAAAGTTATCTCTATACCCAATGTGGTGCTTGAACTCACAACCCTGAGATCAAGAGGGGCATGCTTTTCTGACTGAGACAGCCAGGCACCACTGCTTTTCTTTTCTTGATTAAATCAAGTCAGAGGTTGGAAATGGCCATTTTCCAATGCCCATCTTTTTGTTTTGTTGCTTTTATCATTTATTTCAATAATAATTGTTTCAATAATAATTATTCAATAATTGTCACATAGGCTTTTTATCATTTTCTTTTTTTCTACTTTCTTTGGATTTACTCTTATTCTCCTAACTTTTTTTAAAAAAAGATTTTATTTATATATATGACAGGGAGAGAGATACAGCGAGAGAGGGAACACAAACAGGGGGAGTGGGAGAGGAAGAAGCAGGCTTCCCACTGAACAGGGAGCCTGACCCGGGGCTCGATCTCAGGACCCTGGGATCATGACCTGAGCTGAAGGCAGAAGTTTAACGACTGAGCCACCCAGGTGCCCCTTATTCTCCTAACTTTTGAACCAATTGCTTAGTTTAATTTTCACTCTTTCTCCCTCAAATCAACACTTCAGCTGCATTCTGTAAGTTTTGATTTGTACATATATGCAATTCAGCCAAAAATATTTTTGTCACCTTCACTAACTCTACTTATGCATACATTCATTATTGGAAGTTTTGACTGGCTTTGTGATTAATTTCTAACTTTATATTATGGTCTGTTGGTAATGTTCTGTTTTCTGTTTTTTTTCTGCATACTCTACAAAATTCCTGTAATATTTGTGTGCTCCTTAGAGCTTTTGAAAGAGATCTCTAGTTCATTTGTTCTATATCACCCATACCAAAATCCCTTTGTTGACAGTTTTAGAGCAAATGTGTAGGTTCCCCAGAGTAGAAAATCTACCTAACCAGACCTTCCTGAGGTTACCTAACATGTTGATATTCCTCAGAAGTGAAATCTCAACATTGCAGCATCATTCATATTGAAATCATCTGATACTGACTCCCTGTTTTCATTCTCTCTGTTTGAAACTTACCTGGCACCAAAGAATATGAGTCATCAGCTACCCTTTTATAGTGTTTGTGGTATTTAATACTGTTTTAAAACAAATGTGACATCAAAATGGTGAAAATTTTAATCCCAAGATGATGTGAAAGCAGTTTCTTTTAAACGTATTAGATGCTCTACCTGCTTCTGGTATTCTGGTTATAGCTCCTCTATTGGAAGCCTCCAAAGATGACAGTATGTTCCAAGAACTTCCTAAGAACCTTTGGGAAGCTAATGGTGGTGATAGCAGGGCTCATATCTCATATGAACTAATATTAAGTAGTCTTCAAATTAGATGTGAGATACTCCAGGTTCTGTGCAGATATCTCCACATTTGTTTTTGAAGCAAACATCTGTAATCAAGTTACAAACTAGTCCCTAGGAGACCTGTCTCTGCCTTTTGTTGTTACAAATCTGCTTTCGCATTTTGAGTTTGGAAATAAGTTAAGCTCAGGGTGCCTGGGTGGCACAGTTGGTTGAGCACCAGACTCTTGGTTTTGGCTCAGGCTGTGATCTCATGGGTTATGAGAGATCGAGCCCCGAGTCAGGCTCCGTGCTCGGAGGGGAGTCTGCTTGAGGTTCTGTCCCTCTGCCCCTCCTCCCACTCATACATGCACTCTCTAAAATAAACCTTAAAAAAAATAAGTAACATTAATCTCTCATAATCGGTCAACAAATGTATTTTCACTAATTATATCATGGATAGAATGGTTAGACTGTCCCTGTGGTGGGGGTGCTAAGAAAAGGTCAGATTTAGTACCTGTTAAAGAGAAAACAACTACAAAAACTTTTGTTCCAGGTATATAAGGTGTTGAACTCAGTATCTTTTACTTCTCGTATTCATTTCCCTTCTGTATTAATCTAGGTTTTCTAGATAAAAAAACCAACAGTCTCTATCATCTATCTGTATCATGTATATAGATATACATAAAAGAGAAGATTTATTACAGGAACTGGCTCACACAGAGAGGCTGAGAAGTTCCACGATCTGCCATCTGCAAGCTGGAGAACCGCACCAGCGGTGATATAATTCCGTCCCAGTCCGAAGGCCTGCGAACCGGGTGGGGGCGGGGGGGGGGGGCTGACGACCTAACCCCCAATCAGAGACCGAAGGCCCGAGGAGGAGTAGGGGTGCTGCTGGTGTAAATTCCAGATTTCAAAGGCCTGAGAACTGTGAACTTCAGTGTGTGCAGGCAGGAGAAAATGGAAGTCTCAGCTCAAGGTGTGGTTCTAACTTAACCTGTTAACCAAATCCTGGTTTCAGTAACAGAGGCAATGTGTTTTCAAAAGCTGATCAGCAGTATAGGATCCAATGCCCACCAGAATCTCTTAAAATACAGGCAACTGTCAACATTCAGAGTTCCGTGGTTCACCTCTTGGAATGTTTGAGGAATACCACGAATCCCCGATTAACCACCGCCAAAGTCGTAAAAGTTACATCATGAATAGCACCCCTAATTAGGGCCCAACCACCCCCACACACTAACACAGAGGTTATGGTTCTGGTCTTTCAATGACTTCATGTCAGACACTGGTCACATTGAGTTGGTCTTTATTTCACCACAAACTTCCAGAATATCAAAATATGCACAGGTTTTCTCTCTGTTGGAGATTACTAGAACACACCCTTTGAGAGTAGCTAGAATGCAGCTTAAGTCCTTTTTGCCTTTTTAATGTCTAGGTGCTAAAAAGTGGAGTTCACGGGAGCACGGACTCTCAACCTTCCAATGGAAGGCCATTTTCATAATATTGGAAACATGGCTAGACATACATCAAAATAAAGGAGTCAGCTTTAGACTTAATCAAGTTAGAGTTTCAACTGCTAAGTGTTTCAAAAGCAAAAAAAAATTTTTTTTTTCTTCTCACTGAGTAAGGAGAGTTAAGAGCCCTGGGGAGGAGGCTGGTGAAGGGTAGCAGAATGTGCCCCTCCAAAATAGGCCTCTTTGGCACATGGCTTATTTTGAAGTGATTATTTTGTGAAACTGCTGACACAAGAGAAGCTCTGAAAATAAAAGTTATCCTTCTGTAATGGCAATTTACATTTATGAAGAAAATTTACGTTAGAAAGGGAGGCTGTACCAGGAAGAGAGTTACTGCTGGACATCACTTACTCACCTGGTTTATCTTCCAGGCAAGGTCAATCTCACCAAACTTTTCCTCTTCTCATCATCTTCCCCTGAAGTGCAACGCCGTCCCTCCCGCCAGCCCCCACACCCCAACATCCTTCTAAGGTGGGGGCTTGGGCTGTTTCAAGGAGTTTTTCTCAATTTTCCTGGGTATTTCCCATGTATACATGAGGCATGCGTCTTAAACTTGTATTTGTTTTTCTCTTGATAATTTTTTATTACAGGGCATCTCAGCCACAAACGCAGGAGGAGGGAGGGAAAATTTTTCCTCCCCTGCAATGGTTAGGAGTCTTTAGTGGCTCAGGGTTATAAGGTACAACTGCCTCTGGCTTGGGGTTCAGTCCCTCTGGGAGGGGCATGGGCCTCGGCGGCAACCATCTCTACATCCGTACCTCCACTGGCTTCTTCCTGTCCACGCTCCTTTTTTTCATCACGGTTCTCCTTCTCTGGGTTACTCATTCATTCATGTGCTTTAAAGATCTCAAGTAGCCATTGGTAGTATCTTCAACAACAGCCTTATACTGTGGGCCAACGGAGGGAAAACATTCACCCCATTCCTTGAGGGTACTGGCAGGGTACGAAGGTCTATGTTAATACAGACAACATTCAACAATGTTGTCTTATTGCAACAACGCTCGGTGTTGCAATAAGACAAACTCCTTTCAGAGATACTATGAGAGGTTAACTTTTGCCTCCCAACATTTTCCCCTTAATTTTGGCTCCTCTGACACATTTCCATTAACAATCTTTCCTGGAGCACATGGGAGGAAGTTTAACCTACCTCCTTCTGTGTCCCTGGCTCTTGTTCCTCATGTCATGTAGCTTCAGGGGAGGATGAGGTTTATTCACAGGATTTACTGTGACATGACAGTACTCCTTCATACTGCATCTGAAGTAAATCCTGTTTATTCACAAGATGACACCTAAGCAACCGTATGTTTATTTGATTCCTTTTAGGTATGCAGGTCTGCATTAACGTTAATGCATTAACACCACCTTTCCCCCCAACCCTCACACATCCATGAACTGTTAAGATAGTGAGCACTATTTTGAGCATTGTTTTGACAAAGAGCATTTTCTCTTTGTTAAAAATATGTACAGCTGGGAAGCAGTCACTAAAAAGGGCAGATTCTACTTTTAAAAATTTGAACTTTCCAAATTCTGTTGGCCTCACATTTAAAGTTCATTCGTGTCAAATGTGCGTAAGTTACACTTTCTCAATGTTTTGCAAATCCCTGTGGAAAATAAAGTGTGTTGAATCATTGAACAGAATACCGAGGGTCACGGGGTTCCAGCCTGAGAGTCTGGATTACTATGGTCATGTCTCGAGATAGCTAACCTGTCTCCAGCAGTCACTCTTTCAGTAATAGCAGCGCCCTCTTACCCAGCTTTTTATTTTTTAAAGATTTTAGGTATTTGAGAGAGAGAGAGAGAGAACGAGACAAGCTGGGTGGGGGAGCAGCAGAGGGAGAGGGAGAAGCAGGACCCTGGGATCATGACCTCAGTGGAAGGCAGACACTTAATGGACTGAGCCACCCAGGCACCCCTTACCCCAGCTTTTGATTGGATACCTGGCTGCCTAGTTGGGGACCTTATTTCCCAGCCTCTGTTGAAGTTAGCTGTGGCAGCATGACTAAATTTTGTCCAATCGGATGTAAGCAGAAGTGACACGAGTGACTTAAAACAACACGCATGCCCTGGACTTCTTTCCCTCTTCTGTGGCTGGGAATCAGCGATAAGGAGAGAGCCAAATGGCCAGCCTGGGCCCTAGATAATCCTGTGGGCCTGCTCACTTACCTTTGAACTGCTGAATTTGACAATAACAAACTTCTCTCTTGTTCCAGCCACAGGGTTTTGGATTTTTTGGTCACAGCAGTTTACTCTGCACCTTACCAAGTACAGCTACATAGGCATGTTGTTTCTTTTCCTGATAAGCCCCACCAAGAACCTTCTGCCCACTCAACAGATTTAGATTAAGACAACTAAAAAGCCAAATTTGTGTAATTCAGTAACATTTATTTTACATAAAACAATTTTCAAAGAATACATTTAAAAACCATCTAGATACTGATTTTTATCACATTACAAAAAATTGAGAGGCGCAATTTAAGTATTCAAATAAACTGTGAGGGGTGGAGGTGGGGGCTTAGGGGGGATCGCTACCGTGGTGTTCCTTAGTCACTTAAAGGCTCTGGGAACAAGAGTCTTTACCATGAGGCAGTAGTGCACTTCATTTAGTAGGAATAAATCACATAAAATATATACTTTTATACAGAAAGTGTTACTGTATTATCACTTTCAATTACCTATAAAAACTTCATATTGAATTGCACAAAACTTCTTTAAAATTGGTAACTCCCAGAAGGTAGGGCTTAGAACTAAATATCTGTGTAAATAATTCATTACAAATAATTAGGTTTCTATAACTCCATAGACCAAAAAAAAAAATCTATGAAGAATTAATTATTCAAATGGGACGCTTAAAATTTTTTCATAGGAAAATAAGTTTACAGATTTGTCTCTAGTCAACTAAACTTATTTTCTCCCTACTTTAAAACAAATCACAGAAGGTCCAAAGTTTTAAATCAGAGTACCTATACCACAGTATAATGTGAAAGTGTTTACATTAATTCATTTTTTTGATTATTATACCATAGTATTAAATTATCAAAAAGGCACATGGGTACATTCTTCAGAAGTGTTTTGGTCTTTTTTGTTTTGTTGTGTTTTGTTTTAAAAATCACACATTTATAAGCAGTGATTTCAATCATGTTTAACAACAAAAATATTAAACAGATTCATTTCTTAATCCAGATGATACAGATTCCATGAAATTTCTGTAGGCACTTCACTTTCCATAGAATTTCTTGTTCAGCAGGTATATGAGAAGGTTCACATTCACTTTAACCTTATCAAACATTTTCATGACAGCTACTCCTTCATACTGCATCTGAAGTAAATCCTGAAATTGTGAAGATCATCATTAAATATCAAATTTGACATTTTGCACATTTAAAAAACATTCTCGAACAATCTGTCAACAAAAATAAGATTCAGCTGACCTAACTACGGAGTGTGCATCAAAATCATCCTGTTAAAAACACAAGCTAGTTACAACACAGATCGTTGGGCCCCACCCACCAGAAGTTCTGACTTTGTAGCTTTGGGGTGAGGCCCAAGAATATGCATTTTAACAAGTTCCCATGTGATGATGGCATGGTTGGTCTGAGTGCCATACTTTGAGAATCACTTACCTAAGTGAAAGAAAATAGATTTTTAGAATTCATAAGCACTGTATAACAGAAAACCGTCATCAAATTAATAACAGATACGTAATTATAGTTTTTAACAGAAAAATTCAAAATATAAATATTCAAGCAAGATGGGTTCTAGCCTTTAGAACAGTGGTGTTTTCTAAAGTGGAGCAAGAGGGTCGCCTGGGTGGCTCAGTCGTTAAGCGCCTGCCTTCGGCCCAGGTCATGATCCCAGGGTCCTGGGATCGAGCCCCGCATCAAGCCCCGCATCGGGCTCCCTGCTCGGCGGGAGGCCTGCTTCTCCCTCTCCCACTCCCCCTGCTTGTGTTTCCTCTCTCGCTGTGTCTCTCTCTGTCAAATAAATAAAATCTTTAAAAAAAAAAAATAAAGTGGAGCAAGGAAGGCAATTCCTTGGGAAGCAAAAAGAATATGAGAACTATTTATTCTTATTTTTTCTCATTCTTTAAATGTTTACATTTTGTATATATATTTTATAGAGTATAGTAGTAAGGGCATGTATACTTTATAAATAAGTATATACAAATGGGCATAAATGATCATGTTATGTACTGAAGTTGTGTGATAGAAATTTGGAGACCCCTGTATAGAGCAAATCCTTCCTGATTCAAACTATTTCTGTTCCTGTATTGAGAACAAGTCCTTATTCTCAAGTCAATCATTCTGCCACCATATAAACAAAGGAAATCACCTCTTGCTAAAGTTAGTAAATGTGTCACACCAGTCATATGCATGAGATAAACAGCAATGTTTCCTAACACCACAGGACGGGGCGGGGGGGTCTTTCCCAAATAGAAGATATCATTCTTGAATTCCCACAGACTAATACCCAGGACCTCATTTTCTTGTTCCTAGCTCTGGAAACTTTTGGTTCTTAATGATAATGCCTTCTATCTACATTAAGCAAGGCCACTTGCTTAACTTCCATTAAAGAAGTTGGAATCATCTTTGAGAGAACTTTGGCTGTTCCCAGCTTCCTTCTCCACTTCTTCAATTACCTCCAACTGTACTCAGCTCTAAGTAAGAGACACCTGCAGGTGTCTGCAGGGGAATCAGATGGTCCCCCAACGTGGAGAGCAAAGAAAATGACTGAACTTGTGGATGGAAGATCAGATTTGAGACTTAACCCCACCATTTGCTATCTTATGACCTTGCAACATCACACAACCTCTCTGAAGTTCTGTATTGTGTGTGTATGTAAATTGTGAGAACACTGCCTACTTCACAGGGGTGCTGTTGGGCACAGGAGATCAAGGTCCCCAAGCTTTTTGTAAGCCACCCATGCCTTGTCAGGATTAACTGGAATCCTGTGAGAGAGGCAATGGAGCTGAGTGATGAAGAACTTGGACTCCAGCTGCCTCTTGGATAACGAGCTCTCTGAACCTCTCAGTTCTTCATCTGGGAAAGGAAGAGAGTCAATCTTGTAGCCCTTGATGAACACTGGCCATTATCTGTGCCAGGAGAACATCCTCACTTAAGTCACACCCTTCTGTTAGCTATACTACCAATACATATAGGATTTAATCAGGATATAATCTTTAGGAACTGAGGAAAGAGTGGGAGAAGAAGACCTAGAAATAATGTTAGAAGCGATCTCCCTTAAATCTCTTACAAATTTCTGTCCTGTTGCCAGTCCTTGTCTCACACTGATGACCTGGCCATCATGTCCTCTGGTAATTCATGTGATAACGTAATTGTCTGAAGGCCTTATGTATAAACAGAAGTCTGACTTTATTATAGCTATTAGATGCAGGGCTGGCTACTGGGGCATTTAACCTGTGCAGGGTCCCATGATCAGTAGGGCCCTGCACTTAGTTT
Organism: Callorhinus ursinus; assembly: GCF_003265705.2. Classification (NCBI taxonomy): domain Eukaryota; kingdom Metazoa; phylum Chordata; class Mammalia; order Carnivora; family Otariidae; genus Callorhinus; species Callorhinus ursinus. The sequence goes on from NW_027397085.1 coordinate 3,391,705, forward strand.
AATGCTCCGCTGTTACTATTTTGAAATTCTCAATAATTCTGAATAAGGGGATGTACATTTTCATTTTGCATCAAGCCCTGCAAATTATGTAGGTAGCCCTGGTGATATATTAATGACTTTAAAAATCTGGGGCCGCTAAGGAGTAACATTTCATAATCAATTACGTGTACAGATGAATGGCGTGAATAGCTAATCCTACTGCATACTGAATCCTTAACAAAGGAGCATGTGAAGCTTGGTATCTGCACCACTGTTCAAAGGAAGTCCCATGGAATTCTTGAGGCCTGTCTGAACAGATGTCTCCTCGTCACTTGGAATTCGTCTGTCCAGTTGATGTTGATTGGCCTTGGGTCATTTCCTTCTTGACAAACACATGATATGTCTTTGCCGCTTCTAGAGAAAAATGACTAACCAAGACAATTCACTTTGGAGCACATTCTTTTCTCTTCCCATATTTATCTAAGTGGTACATAGGGTCACTCAAGCTTTTCAGTTAAATTGTTAGACGGATACATTTAGTGACATTTAAAATAAGGTAGAAAACAATTCTGTTTACTTATATATACTTTTCATAATTACACATTATCTTTCATTTTCTCTCTAGACTCTAATTTACTCCATTATCTCAATGGCCTTATCACACTCACTTAGTTCTAATTTTTCCTTTTAAGCTACAAGGAATGCTAGACAGAAAAGAAGGGATTGGCATCTGCTCCTAGGAGGGGGAAGTCATTTCAGGGCTCTCGGTCACTGGCTCAGCGGGCAGTGAGGCTAGAACTTGTCACTTGCAGGGGCTCATCAAGATGGTTTGTGTAGATACATACAGAGTACCTGGGAACCATTTTACAAGTAATTTGGGACCCAGGTAATTAGGTGTTATTTCCATTTAAAATCTCTTATGTGAAAAAGAAAAACTCAAATACTTTTTTTTTTTTTTCCTGAGAAACAGAGACAGAGACAGCGAGAGAGAGCACAAGTGGGGAGGAGAGGGAGAAGCAGGCTTCCTGCTGAGCAGAGAGCCAGATGTGGGGCTCGATCCCAGGACTCTGGGATCATGACCTGAGCTGAAGGCAGATGCCCAATGACTGAGCCACTCAGGGGCCCCCCAGATACTTCTTTTAACCGATCCTACACTAACGATTAAGAAGAGGTTGGGAGTAAACATTTGGTTGCACACTCCCTTCATTTTCAGTTGTTGTGGTGGTTTTTTAGTCGCAGAAATTGGATGTCTCAGTTTCTGTTCAAGTATATTTAGCTTAAATGTGGTTCTTATGAGTAAAAGGCAATAATTCAGACCACGGACACCATTTTCTACTTATAGATAACTATATTGCACAGTCTTTCATTCTTACCATCCTAAGCATTTAACAGATATTTTAAAAAAGATATATTTATTTGAGAGAGAGAGAGAAAGAGAAAGAGAAGGAGAGAGTGAGAGAGCATGCATGTGCGAGTGGGCAGAGGGGGAAAGAATTTTTTAAAAGATTTTATTTATGCATTTATTTGAGAGAGAGAGCGAGAGCACACCAGCAGGAAGGAGAGAGAATCTGAAGCAAACTCAGTGTGCAGAGCTCTATCCTATGACCGACCACAAGACTAGGACCTGAGCCAAAACCAAGAGTTGGACGCTCAACAGATGAGCTACCCAGGTGCCCCCTAAGCGTTTAATTGATTTAATACACTAATGTAAAAGTGATTCTAAGGAGAAAGAAGGAGAAATGAGGTCAGGAAAGTTCCAATCCTGGGCATATGTAGTCTGAGAAAGAAATCCAAGTTCCTAAGAAAAGAAAACTTGCCAGCTTTCATAGCTCTCAATGAGAGAGCAATTTTATACTATGTTTACCCTCTAAGCTTCAAAATGGAAACATGCCTTAGAAACACTGACCACTGTGGTTTGCCATCTAAAAGCAGTTTGAGTTCTAATATTTTGAAAAATCAGAGCTTTTAAAAAAATCATCAATGCTTAAAAAGCTAATATTGGCAAATAAGGCTTGCAGGGGTCTTCCGGTGAACCTCACTGTTACGAAGGGTAGAAGCCAGGGGAGGCATAAACGCCCCACATTATAAAACTCACCCCCACTTTGCAGAAATCCCAGCTTACCTGAATATTGAGCTGTACCTTTTCCATCTCGACACCAAGGAATTTTGATCTGACATCAAAGATGCCCACATCTTCAGTAGATACGATATCAAATGTAACATTTTTAAACCTAATGAAGAAAGGGACACTCACACATGTGGAACTGCAAATTTATGTGTAAAGCTGACACCAGTTAATGGAATCCTTAGTTACCAGGCTTAGTGCAAGGTCCACAGGGAAAACCCTAATCCCCAAAACCTCCTATCATACCCCTTCCCCACTCTGCTCACTAACCTAGGTTTGATGGTTCTTTTGGGACCGTAGCTGAGAGCACTGAAGTAGGTCCTTTATTATAAAAGAAATGCTATTAAAATGTCATCCTTGTTCTTAAAGATCATAAAATATAGTTGGAAATAGGAGGTTCACAGAATGTGAGGATTAAATATTGAATTGTACTGCTGAGAGGATGGTTGAATTTTATTTTATTCTACTTTACTTTACTTTATTTCATTTTAAAGTAGGCTCCATGCCCAACGTGGAGCCCAATGTGTGGCTTGAACTCACGACCCTGAGATCAAGACCTGACCGAGATCAAGAGTCAGACGCTTAACCGACTCAGCCACCCAGTTGAATATTATGGATGACGTCTTTTATAGAAACCACAAAGATGAGGAAGCATGTTCTCTGAGTGGGTGTAGTCGAGAGAAGGTCTGCTGGGGTTAAGTGGAATAGAGACCAGTTCTGGAGAGAAGGGAGGAGTTGGAGAGAAGGGCACATGGGGAGTCTGGCTCCCCTCCAACAGTGATGGGACACAAGGCTCATGGTCCCTTTAACACAGAGAACCCACTGGCACGTGGTACGGGGCTGCAGCGGAGGGTTTCCATTTTCCCCTCTAGGTCAAATACACACACCAACAGCACACCGCAGATGGCTCTGACCCAGGTGCTGGCACACAATCTGTGGCTTTGAAATGAGAAAGGTACTATTTCGCACTTGTAAAAAACTCTTATCATTCAAGACCAAAAGACAGCTTTTCATTCTCACTGATATGACTCAGTTCTTTTGGTGGGAAAGGGGAAGCTGGCAAATCCAAACACACCGGACCAGCCATGGGAAACACAGTGACCCACTCGGTACTTCCTACAACCCACAGCACCAGATGTTTGGGGTCTGCTGGGAAGACTAGACACCAAATGAAGCTCTCTTCAAAGGCCACAGGAAACCTAAGAGAAGGGAGTCGGATTTTATGGGAGTGATTAGAGGGCGCCTGTGCTCTGTGTAGATTCTGGGTCACACTCACTGGTTTGTTTGAAGGTCGTCTATCCCCAGGAGGACACCTTTCTCATGCAGCTTTGCTGCCGTGTACCTCACCGGCTTAGATCTCTTTGCCCCTTTGGGTTCTCCTTTTCCATCTAGTTTAATGGATCTTCGAGAATTTCTGACAAAAGAAGAATAAATTGTCTGTTGTCATGATGGCAAAGTCAGAGGTTTCGGGTGGTGCAATAACCCTGTCAGGGTGCCCGCCACTGCTCACACTGAGCTCCACTGCCCTGAATATGAAACTTTTTATTTTGCGACAGTTAAAGTGAGATTTTCCGAGATTTTGCGGTAGTAGGTGACACTCTTCCCTAGACCATAAAACCTCACTACTGAAATATAAGAGAAAGCTATTTTCAAAGTGACTGAAGTTTGAATTACAGACTAACATTTTTCATAAAACTTGTCCTCTATTTTCTCAGGCATGTCGAAACACGTGGCTATACTAAATCATTCTGCAAGCAGTTTTGGTTCATTAATCTGAATTGCATACTTCTAAGTAAAGGTATTACTAAGATTTTTTAGTTTATTTAATAAATACTATGTGGCCAGCAATGTTCTAAGTACTTTATGAATATTGCCTCGCATTTGCAAAATTGACATTTCCATAGTGCTTTGAAATAAATAAATTCCTTTCTTATTGTTTCATTTAGCTCTCATAACAATGCTTGTGAAGCTGGTACTCATGCTACGTTAAAGATGAGAAAATTGAAGTTCCAGAGACGTTTACTGGGCTGGGTCACCAATCACACAATCTAAGAGGAAATTAGAATGCAAATCCAGCTCACCTAACTGCAGAGCTTGTAAAATGCCTTCAAGTAGTTGCAATAAATATGTAAACCCCCCCCCCGCCCAACAACCCTATTGAATCTACTGGGTATTATTAGCTTGATCAACTTCTTCTTCCCAGGAACAGAGCAAAAGTAATTTACAGGCTGCAAGCAAATGAATTAAAATTCAGAGCTGGGGGGGCCCAAATAGATGCGGTTTAAATTTGCTTATCTCCCTTCATCAAATCTTCTATGATTAATGCAATTGGTTTTCCCGTACAGCATCATTTCCTACTGTTAATTTGACTACATGGATTACATGAAAATATTGCATTACATATTTAAATGGGTAATTAAAATTTGATTAGTATCAACCTTAGTCTAGGAGTAAGAACAATTATGAGCAAAGAATACTCATTAAAAGTGGCTACGTTGCATATAAAAAAATCTGTAATATGTATGCTAATGGATAATAGGAAACTGCCAAATTTTGTCTTCTATGTCAATAATATTTCTTTAAACCCGTAAGCAATTTTAAAGGTTTTTAAAATTTATTTGAGAGACAGAGCAAGCACGGGTGAGGGGGGGTGGTTAGCGGAGGAAGGGCAGAGGAGCGAGAGAATCTCAAGCAGACTCCGTGCTGAGCGCAGAGCCCAATGTGGGCTCTACCTCACAACCCTGAGATCATGACTTGAGCTGAAATCAAGTCAGATGCTTAACTGACTGAGCCACCCAGGGGCCCCACTAAGCAATTTTAAATCATTAAGCTGCATTCGTTGTTAGCAAACACCTGGAGTTATCTAACATTAATATCATTTACTGTAAACATTCAAAAAACAAGAGCAGTTTAATTTTTATCATAGTGTTCAAAGACACCTTTGACTAAAACAAAGGAAAAAGAGGGTGCTTCCCCAGTTGTTAAGGCTACTGGCTTAAAATACAACAAATTGAGCTACTCAAATTCCAATGCTGATGGGCAATTCAAAAGTTCCCAAATGCACTTCTGACTTCTTAGATCACAGCAGCAAACCACAAGATTGAGTTTCTAGTGTTTGGTTATAAAATAAAGCAAGCAGTTTGCTTCCAAGCCCCGCTGTCCAGGACTGTAGCAGAACGGACACCCCTATACACCAGGACCCCACAAATGGATATAGAAATTTAACTTACCTTCTTTTTAAGTTGTCTAAACAAGTCTTTATGTAGGTGTCATAATAATTAATCTGCTCTTCATAAAATGCCGCCTTCTCATTGAGTGCCTTCAGGGTCTGCTGAAGTTTGGCCAATTCAGCTTTTCGAAGCTTACGATGTATTCTTTGATTTCGAATGTCCTAAAAGAACAAGTCAAGGCTATGATACGAGATTTAAGAAGCTGACTTTATGATGTTGCCAATGTGGGACAAGGAGAATGTGGACTATTGAATCCCTGTTTGTGACCATATAGCTTCCCTCAGTGACCTTCATCTCTGATGAAGGTCACCAAAGCGCCCCTCCTTCCTTGCTTATACTTCAGACTGGCAAGTGTCCATATTTCACTTTAACAGAGTTGCTAAGGTTTATTTTTTCCTTGATGGAAAAGCAGACAAGCATTTTTGGAATAACCATACAATTAACCTAAGGAAAAATAGTGTTTCAAGAGGGGCCTAAGGAAGACTTTCCTAGGAGACAGCAATTTCTTCAGAATGTGTTCAACGTTCCACTTGGAAGAATACTTCACCTGGAAAGGTTTACATGTAATCAGCGCATTCCTTTTAGAAATGAGTAAAACAAAGAAACAAACAAACGAAAAACAATGTACTTTTTAATCTGAGAAATATTTCTCAAGGTTTCCAAAAACAACTGAGCTCTCAAGATTGATGGGAAAGATATAACTCTGGTAACTATTCCTTGGATTTAAATAGAGTTCGGAGAACATTAAGTTGTCCAAACTGCTTACAACTTACAGGAGCTAGGCTATATTTAAACTTACAGGCATAAGATTTATTTGTACATCTAACGGGTAAATCACGAAAATGTTTCATTTCAGAAAATGGCGCTTGTTTACTATGACTTTCCTTATGTGGACAAATTAAAACACATTCGCCTAGGAATCCAGATAGACATGCACACACCCTTAAATAACAATTCTCCAGTAAACAGAATCTTTTGGAGGATGCCTTCATGGTAGACCTTTTTTTTTAAGGCAAAAGCATTCATTTCTCTACTAATTATTCCCAGAGAGCAATATTTTCCACCCCAGAGCTATGGAAAGAAATGTGACTTCCCTTGAGTCACTTAGGCTAGGAGGACTAAGTCTACTGCTCTAAGTGACCATAACTTTCCATGGAAGAAAGAAGCAGAGTTGATTTTCCACCAAGAAGGTGAGAACATTTTCTTTTTTCCCCTGACCACTTAACTGCCTTTAACCTCCAGACCCATTTTAATTGGCATATTTGGATAAAAAGAATGAAATGTCCTTTTGATACAAATATATACTTCCTTATCCTTGGCAAACAGATCTTAGCCATTTCCTGTGATGCTTCCTCACACTAATTTGAGATCCTTTTCTCAGGAAGTTTCCCAACTGTAAAAATATGGGATGAGAAAACAGAAAGCACCCTTGAGGACTTAACTGCATTTAGGCTCAACTGCTCAGAGGCACATTCTCAGGGACACAGAGTTAATATCTCCCAGTGGCAGGTCCTAAGAGCAACTGGGCTATATGACAACTAACAAGAGAGAACTCTCATTGAAGTATCATTTTTATTTTAAAACTAGTAAGTATTGGGGTGCCTGGCTGGCTCACTCGATAGAGCATGTGACTCGATCTCAGGGTTGTAGGTTTGAGCCTCATGTTGGGTGTAGAGATTACCAAAAAAATAAAATCTTAAAAAAACCCCCAAACTTAGTAGGTATTGCTTAAAGGTATAGATGAGACTTGTCAATTAAATTTCCTGAGCATTTATTTCTGGTGTGTGTCAAATGTCCTAATGACTTGGGGAAGTTGTGAGTTTTTTCTATTAAAAGTCATCAGTGGGGTGCCTGGGTGGCTCAGTGGGTTAAGTGTCTGCCTTTGGCTCAGGTCATGATCCCAGGGTCCTGGGATCGAGGCCAGCATCGGGCTCCCTGCTCAGTGGGAAGCCTGCTTCTCCCTGTCCCACTTCCCCTGCTTGTGTTCCCTCTCTCGCTGTCTGTCAAATAAATAAAATCTTAAAAAAAAAAAAAGTCATCAGTGGCTTTGAAGCCTTTGAAAATCTATAATATTGATCATGGCAATACAACTATGAATTTGTTATGTCACCTCAGAGAGTGCCTAGCATGTGACCAATGATGAGCAAATGTCTGCTAAGTGAAGAAGGAAGAATACTATTTCCAAAAACCTTGGCAATCTCATTGAGAATGTCTTGGTATTTATTCTTGGATGACACGTGTCCAGTTTGTTCCAAAGTCCTAAGATTCCTCTGGATTTTCCTTTTCTTCTGCTCCAGGGGTAGCTGTGCATCTTCAACCATAGACTGACTATGCTTCATTTCTTCTGGAGCCTGGGAATCTATAATTGCACGGCTCACCATATCTTTGGCATGATCTGTTTCCTGAAAAGGGAATATCAAGATGTTGACTTTTCTCTGATTCCCCAGTCTCACAAATTCATAAACTGTACAAGACAAGTTAATGTCAAAATAAAAGAAGTCTCAAGTCAGAGTCCGAAGACCAGAATCAGCTTATGTTCTTCATAGAATTTGAATAGGTCTTTGGGAAGGGATTATCTCATCTTTTTGAGAAATATAGCAATGGGGGCAGGCCTACTTTGAGCAAAATCTCAATGGCTAATTTAAAGCTAAGATGAGAAATCACCTTAGTAATGAATATATTATAGTGGATAACTGATATTTTCGAATTCCCTGGATGGAAGTATTTAATTCCTGGACAGTTCAGCTGAGGAAACTAAAACTACATTATTCGTTAAAACTCAGCTATGAGAACACCCTAAACATCCAGAACCCAACTGAACTCTCACACATCAGCCGTATTTATGGAGATTGGTAAGCCATGAGGGCAGAGACCTTTATTTTAATAAGGGAATAATTCTCAAACTATCAACTCTGAAAAGCCTGCAGGGTGTCCTTGAACCAAAGGGAATAAGAATATTTTAGTTCATACTAAGTTCCCAAATAACTGATTAGTAAATGAATGAATGAATAGAATTTGGACAGGTTGTTCAAAAACACAGTAATAAAAGGAGACCGGTGATCTTCCCATTTCATTTTATTAGACAACTGATTGACACAATATAAAGTCTAAGGATACAAATATTATTAAAAGACAGATAGATTAATATCATCTATGCAGGAATAGTTTACAGGTCAGCAGTCAACATTAACAGCAGCACTTAATGTGTTATTGGACACCTAGTATGTGTCAGTTACTATTCTACCCACTTAACATGTTTTAAATCATTTGTTCTTGCTGTGAATTAAGCACCATTATCATTCCCTTTTATAGTTGAGGGAACTGAGGCAGAGAAATCCTTTTAAGTGCCTAGAATTACAGAGTTAGGAGGTGCAGGACTATACTTGATCTTGGAAGTCTGCATTCTTGTGACTATGCTACATTTGAGGAAAAATTAAATATTCAATAAGGACTAAAATTCTCTTACCAAATTAGGATGTTCCACCCACATTGTTTAAAAATATTCACACATTAACAAACACCAGATAACTTGGTTTCATTCCATATGTTTTGTAAATTAGAGATAGTAATTTCTTGGCAACCAATTAAATGAAGAATGATTCAGGAATGGGGTGCCTGGGTGGTTTTAGTTGGGCGTCCCACTCCTGATTTCCGCTCGGGTCATGATCGCAGGGTCATGGGATTGAGCCCTACGTCGGGCTCCGTGCTCAGCGGGGAATCTGCTTGAGGATTCCCTCTCTCTGCCCCTCTCCCCACTCACATGTGCACTCTCTCAAATGAATGAGTGAATCTTTAAGGAAAAAAAGAATGATTCAGGAAAATTATGTGCAGCTCTGCTAAGAAGTATCTAATTAGATAATTTTGTTAACTTTTGTTTAGCAAGGGATAATTATTGATACAAAAGCAATAGCAGTGAATTAACTTAATTCAGAATGAACTAAATAAATAATGATGCATTTTAAAAGATGTTGATAACAACTTTATTGCAAGATTGTTAAGAACCTTTAGTTACTTACAGCACGATTACGGTGCTCTGACCTGATGGACTCAAGACATTCACTTCTGAAGCATTTGGAAAACAGTTTTAATGTGTGAGACACTTATTTCAATTTAGCAAATACGTAAGATACGAAAGGTATTTTTCTACATCCTATTGACCAGAACTATCTTTTAACTGACTTATCTGCCCACCCACTATATAAGGTTTATGATGAACATTCAGAGGCTTTAAAAGACCTAGTCTAGGACAAATTTACATTCAGCATACGTTTGGTGCTGCATTTTATATTTCATTCCCATTATAGGGATTTTATACTTATGACTGAACTCAGCTGGCCAGAGTAACACATAAATTTCCTTACTTCCAAACCACGTCAGTTACGTTGTCTTTGCAGTAACAGTAAACACTGGACATGAAGATTAAGGAAGTCAACTCACATACGTGGTACTTATTATTTTACACTCAAAGACCAATTACCTGTTGTGTTGTTGCTGGTGTCTCCAAGATTTCTGTCAATGTGTTCCCTGGTTGGTTCCGGATCACATCAATTATCAGCTTTTTGGTCCTTACAAAATTGAGAAGAGACAGACTTTCAGACAGCAGTCCCCCTCATGTACAACAATCTGCTTCTGCCCTATGCTTCTCTGTACGTGTTACACGAACGCATACAAAAATGAAGCTTCAAAGATAATCCTTTAAAACTGAACGGTCTTTCAGAAATTCACATCTGCTCTGAGGCTCCTGCAAGTTTGCGAATGCTTGATATTCAAGGTCTGGGTTTTACATACTGGATGTTGTGGGATTATGCTGTCAGTAACAGGGGGCAAGTAAGTCAGTAGATTCCTTCTCTAAGTACATTTTCTTCTTTTTAGACAGAGACTACTTTGGATGAGCAGGAGGGACATGCTGCTGATATGACCTGCTACTATAGAGGACGCAGGAATGATATCTAATATCCTCTCCCCTTTCCTGACTTAACTAACTTTAAGCTTCTGAGCCTCTTTAATACTTTATAAGCCTTTAGGAGCCAGTCCAACGGTTACTCTTCCTGGTCTGAGAAAGGTATGGAACAGTTGGAAGGCCAGTGGGAGCAGCAGTCCCAGGTGGGCTGGGGCGGCTTTGGCTGCCGGCTGACACAACAGCGAGGTGGATGGTGTTCAAGAACCTCAGGTCTGGTGGACGAGCCAACAGATGGGCTTGCGTCCTTGTCTTCAGATGGCAGAAAATAGAGGAGCTGCTCAGTAAAACGTTAACAGCTAGGAAACTCCACCGAAAGCGCTAAAACCATAATACTTTTTCACATGTGTCCTTCATGGCAATCCTACACAGAGATCAGGTTGTGTAATGATGTAAAAAGATTTCAACATAAAAGGCAAAGAGTCAAGTGTGTGTACTTTTACATGAGTGGGAAAATTATTATTGGATATAGCTTCCTTTCCAAAAAATAGAGACATAAAAAGAAGCTGCCTTAAATTATAAACAGGTCTAACTGATGACTGAAGTTTCACTGTTCTTGCTGCTCGGTTGTATTTAACATCGTTTCTTTCAAAGGCATTGCGTGCCATCACTGGATGATGTCTTTCTTCTTCATCTACAGCAGGAAATGTTCACATGGCATGAAAATGGGAAAATGAAAACAAAACACTGTTCATGTTTTGAATCATCAGGGCAAATGACAGAGGAAGCCCTCAAAGTGAAGTCCAAATACCTTATTTTTGAAAATAGGATAGAATCCAATAAGCCATCTGTAAACATTATTTTTGTCATTTCTTACTTACTGCAGGTCTGTATGAGAAGAATGATTACAGCCATTTCCTCTGACCCATGACCTTTCACTGCTGGGGATTTACAGGCTGTCTGGGAATGTCCAAACAGTCCCCCGAGAGTCCAAGGTGGACACACAGCTAATTATAGCCATGCGGGAGAGGGCACTGTTCCTAAGGCGGCTGTAGCTTAGAGAGCCAAGTCTCGTTTCCTCCTTACACGACTCCCTCTTCCAATCATCATTAATGTCTTCAACAGGAACATCAAGTTAAAAATAAAAGCACTGGATGATTTTAAAAATGTCAACACAGTGACAGTTTCATATTTGAAAAAAATATTCTAGGAACCACTTATGATCTATCTTTCCAGAAAACTCCCAGCTCATTTCTTTAGAGAGGGTATCTGATGACCAAAATGACCGGGGTCAAATAAAGCGTGCCCTGCCAGGGACAAAGAATGTTTGTTTGTTAAGGAGTCGCTCAAGGACGAACTGCCTACACTGCGTCTTTCTCTTTGAATTCAACTTTATGTCAAGCCTGTGGAATCCACTTGCCAAAGTTCCACCCCAGACATCTTGCATGTAAGTAACCATCCTGTTTCAGGACAGGGAACTCACTATCTCACCCTGCAGTATGCCTAATGGCTAAGGGCACTGGGATCAGATAGATCTAAGGTCCATTTGGGGCTTCTGTGGCTTACTAGTTGTGTGGACTTGTACAAATTATATAATCTCAATGAGTCTGTTTTCTCATTTATAGAATCGGAATCTCTCAGAGGACTTAGTGGGGACTGGATGAAAAGTCCCACGTAAAGCCGCTCACTGAGGTCTGACATGTGGTAAGCGTTCACGTGGTCATGAAAGCTTCGCCACCCAAGGTGGCAGCCACCGGCTACAGGTGGCAATGGACTACTTGAAACATGGCTAGTCCAAACTGAGATGTGTTACAGGTGTAAAACACACACCGGATTATGAACGTTTAAGTATGAAAAAGTTAACAATTTCTTACACTAATTACACAGTGAAGTAATAAAATTTTCAACATATTGGATTAAATAAAATATACTGGAATTAATCTCACCTGTTTCTTTTTAAAATGTAATTTCTAGAAAATTTAAAATTACTTGTGTGGCTCGTGTTGAATTTATTTTGGCAAGTGCAACACTGGAACATTCCATTCTTACACAGGCAGCTCACTCTGAGACCTGCCTTCCAGTGAATCCCAGCCACTGGACCTGGTTAGTCATGGGACTTCAGGACTGAGGGGAATCTTTGGGAAATAGTCCAATCCCTGATTATACAAATGAAGCAACTAAGATGTAAGAGGCTCGAGAGTTATACAGAGGTCACACTATTTTCTAGAGTTGCAAAAAACAAGTTGAATTCACTTTCCATATCATCAGTCCCTCACAAACCTGCAGAGAGGGGCCAAAATTGTGTCCCCATGCCCCACCCCTTTCTTTTTGCACATGAAACCTGCAGTTCCTTAAGCCTCTTCACAACAGGATTTAAACAGAGTTCATAGTTTTGCTCCCATCTGTTTGCCAAAGAGCTTAAGATGTGTCCCCTCCTCACCCCAGTGCAAACACAATATTCTAGATATGGTCTAACCACCACAGATCAACTAACTGGGTGGAGAGGACTGGCTCCCTGGCTGTTCAAACAATAGGTAAGACAGGCCAATCAAACCAAGGACTTTAATTCTGAGGAAGAATTAAGAAAGAAAGAAATACGGCAGGGAGTTTGTTCATCACAGCTGTGTTCAAATCCTATTGTTGGTAAATGAGACCACGTGGTGCTTGTAAACTGGTGTGACCTCTTAGATTTGGCCATTCCGCTCATGTGGCATCTTTTATGATGCCCTGACCGGTAGGATCACTGAGCCTCCCCCTCTGCCATCTGCCTTACAGTTTGTCCAAGTCTGAAAAGGAATTCATGTTTGTGCAATCTAAGGAATATTTCCAGTTGTTTACAATTCTTTTAACATGATTACCCATTTTTATCACCAGACAGCAAATATCACCTTAGCCATTTAGTGCCCATGTGAGTTTGTACCAAAAGCAAAGCAATCTTTCACGTGGGATGATAGATGCCTCAACTGAATCATGGGATAGGAAAAAAAGTTCTCGAGAAACGACAACTGAAGCACCCGGGCAGTTAAGTTTGATTAAAACCACAAACGGTGACTTCTACCAAAACACGCAGACTTCTGTAGAAAAACAAGCTTAATAAAGATCATGAGGATCACATTTTTTTTTAAAAATAAGCTCTACGTTCAACATGGGGCTTGAACTCATGACCCCGAGATCAAGAATCACTTGCTCTACCTACTGAGCCCACCAGGTGCCCCAAAGTTCACATATTTTAAGTAGAATCATGAGTTACAAATAACGAGAGAGACTTAGAATTGTGTAGTTTTCTGTAATTTATACAGTGTTAATGCGTGCCTTCTTTGGCTCATTGTGTCCCTTCCTTCCCTTCTCCCTCTGCCTTCTTCCCCATTTTAGAGATGAGGAGACTGATGCTGAGGTGACTTGCTCGGAGTTCTATGGCTAGTAAGTGCCAGATGGAGGCTGTAACCCCAGGTCTCCCCAGGAGGTCTCAACCAGCATTTTCTGGTTTGTTTTTAGCATCGGCAGGGTTGGTAGTATTGGCAAAAGGGCAAAAGCCCAAACTGAGGCTCCTCCTTCCATATACATAAGAAGGGAAATACAATGTTCTTCCTACCCCCATCTGTGCCTTCATGGCCCTCCCATCGATCGGTCATTCTTTCTCTCTGGCCTGGAAAGATGCCCCAGCATTGGTTATGAAGTAACTGCGCTGCTATCATTCTCATTATTTATTCTAAGATTCCCAAGAGTACAAAGAGCCTTGCCCTCAATGAGCTGTAAAATCTTGTGAGGGCAGGCCCTGGAAGAGTTAAGATCATCTGAGTTCGAATTCTGTTCTCTACTTACTAGCCATATTATCTAGGAAAGAGTTTTTGTCTGTTCTGTGCCTCTATGTAAAATATAGGTAATCACCTCTACCTCTTATGGTTGCTGAGAGTATAAAATGACAAATTTCATAAATATGTATATATATCTATAAATCATATCTATGGAATATTATATATATAATGGGATATATATGTATATAATACACATATATGTTATTATCTATCTGAATCTGTAAGATAGTCCCTGTCACGTGGTAAGCACTTCATAGGTGTTTTCTATCATCTTCAGCTAATCGTTAAGAATTATAAAGCTAGCATGGTATAAAGTTACTAGCATAAGTCCTGCCCCCATGGAGATGAGTTACTCATCACTGTAAGGCTAGTTATTTTGTAATTAATCATAAGAAGACATTTCTGAAAGTTAAAAACACAACCTGTTGAAAGAGGAAGCAAAATGGATTTTTTTTTTTTGATAGAGAAAAGCCAGGTATTTTCATGTCCTAAATGCTCTGCATTCCAATGACTGTCCATTTCATACTACCTTCTGAAAGGCACTGTCTGATTTCAGTTAAATTTGGTTCTGAAATGAAGATCTCCAAGAACTATATATTATGTTTGAATTAGGAATTTGGTTTATTAGCTTGGAAAAAAGACATCCCCATAAGAGTTTTCAAATCAGTATTTAAAGAGTCTATTAATGGAATATCCATGATAAAGGGCTTCTGAATTTAAAGCATGTCAGTGACTAGCTACTTGCTTCCCATAATTTTAGGCTTACGTTTCCTCACCTCAAAGATACAGATGTGGACTAGATGGTCTCTAAGCTTGCTATCACTGACACGTCTTATAATTATCTATTATTGGCAAGATTTCCAAATACATACCTCAAGTATAATGTCTTTGAAAGTAAGGTTTGCCTAATATCATGGAGCTAATTCTATTGAATCTTGTGGGCAATACCCAAATTCCACTCTCACAGAAGGTCACCTGGTCAATCGCTGTTTCAGGTCGTCATCCCACACTGACCACTGACTGAGCTGCTTAGTGAAGGGCTCTGCCTACAGCCGGATCTCAGAGTATGCCCAGAGGAAGGCTGTCTAGACCCTGGAGGTCTAGGAAAGCAGTGAATTATTAAGAATTATTAAAATACCAGCCCAAAAGCCTTTCTATAGAAATGAGAAAGTTGATTGTACAATTCACACCGAATTGCAAGGAACCCCAAGTAACCAAAGGCTTCTTGAAAAAGAACAAGTCAGAGGACTTACCAATTTCAAAACCTGTTACAAAGCTACCGTGATCAATGCAGTGTGGGGCCAGGATAAGGACTGATACTAAGATGCAGGGCACCTAACTGACAGTCCAGGAAGGCACACGTGTGTGGTCAGCTGGTGCTCGACAAGGAAGGGTACCTTTGTACCTTTGAGTGCATTTGAGAAAAACAGTGTCTTTAATAAATGGTGGTAAGATAAATGAACATCCACATGCAAAAAAAAAAAAATGAAGTTGGACGACTGCCTTACACCACACACAAAAATTAGCTCAAAAGGGATAATACACCTAAATATAAAAGCAAAACTTATAAAACTCTTAGAAAAAAACATAGGAGTAAATCTTCATGACCTTGGATCAGGCAATGATTTCTCATATATGACACGAGAAACACAAGTAACAACAAAAAATAGATTAACTGTCCTTTGCCAAGTTAAAAAACTTTTGTACATGAAAGAATATTACCAAGAGAATAAAAAGACAACCCACTGAATGGGAAGAATATATGCAAATCATAAATCTGGTAGGGGTCTGCTATCCAGAATACAGAAGGAACTCTTAGAACTCGGCAACAGAAAGACAAACAATCCAATTAAAAACGGGGCAAAGGACTTGAGTAGACATTTCTACAAAGAGGGTACAGAAATGGCCGACAAAGACACGGAAAGACACTGAATGTTATTAATTATCAGGGAAATGCAAATCGAAGCTATGATGAGATACTACTTTATACACACTAGAGTGGCCATAACAACAACACAAAAGAGAAATTAAGTATTGGTGAAGCTGTGGAAAAACTGGAACTCTTATACCTTGGTGGTGGGAATATAAAATAGTAAAGCTACTGTGAAAAAAGTTTGGCAGTTCCTCAGAAAGCTAAATTTAGAATTACCTTAAGACCCAGCAATTCCACTGCCAGGTTTACAACCAAAAGAACTGAAAACATGTTCAAATAAAAGCTTGCACACCAATGTGCATAGCGCTGTTAGTCACAATAGTCACAAGGTGCAAACAACCCAAATGCCCAGGATAAATGTGGTATATCCATGCAATGGAATATTATTCAGCCAAAAACATTGTGTGGAGTCAAAGAAGTCAGACGCAAAAGGCTATGTAGTGTATGATTCCATTTATATGAAATACCCAGATAGGCAAGTTCACAGAGAGAAAGCACCAGGGAGCAGGGAGCAGGGAGCAGGGAGCAGGGCCTTGAAAGATGTCCTGGGGTAGTGGGGAGTGACTGCTTAATGGGTACGAGGTTTACTTTTGGGGTGATGAAAATGTTCTGGGACTAGAAAGTAGTGAAGGTTGTGTAAAATCCTGAATGTACTAAGTACCCCTGAATTGTACACTTTAGAAGGTTAAAATGATAAATTTTATGTTATGTGTATTTTACTACAATAAGAAAAAATGAGTGGCTCTACTTAGTATGGTGATTACAGGAATAGACAGCATTTGGTTCCTGTACACAATGGGGAGCTGTGAAAGAGCCCCAAAAGGGCTGAGGCAGGTAGGACAATGGACCAGGTTTCTCTAGCTAAGACATATGGCTGCACAACAGGCCTGACTTACATGGTTTTGCTTTTAAAATGAATTCCAAAAGTTCACAGACCCATGGAGACTCATTCAGAAACAAGTATAAATATATATAAATACAGGATATTGAAATTATGTGATATTTTAGACTACCCACATTGTGATTTCCATTCATTAATGCACATATTTGAGTTGACTGCCTTTAGAAAATGTTCAAATAACAGACCAAACCAATTACGAGAAAATTTCTTCCCATTACTTCTAAGGACAAAGCATATGAGATCATAGGATGCTTGGCCTCATTTAATTTTTGTTTTTAAAGATTTTATTCATTCATCTGAGACACAGAGGTACAGAGAGAGAGAGAGAGAGCATGAGCAGAGGGAGAGGGAGAAGCAGGCTCCCTGCTGAGCCAAGAACCAGAAGCGGGGCTTGACCTGAAGGCAGACACTTAACCATCTGAGCCACCCAGGCGCCCCATTGGCCTCATTTAATCTGTATGGCAGAACCACACAATCTGCATTTTCAGTTACCTTTATAATTGGCACTTTCTCCGAGGAACCCAGAGAACAGACTGCACAGTTCCTCCCTGCCCTTCTCTATTGCCCTGCCCTGTGTTGTCTCTCTGCAAATTCAATCTGACTTGCTCCTCAGTAGTCTAAGGAACTGCCTTCACCTCTTCTGAGGGCAAGGTTGTGTAAGAGTTCCAGCTTGGCCTCTGTCCTGCTCCCCACTGGCAGACTTCAGACCCCCGGAGGGCAGAGAACTTTAATGGCTTGCTTACTGCTGTCTCCCCAGCATCAAGCCAGGGCCATGGACACAGAGCAGGTACTGAAGATTTGCTACACGCCTAGATGAAGCCTTAGATAATCTGAGCACAAACTAATGAAGCCGAAGAGAAGAAGCACAGGTTACAACATAGGACACTAAGTGTTTTTTTTTTTTGCCATTTTAATGGATGATGATGACTATCCGGAAAAAAAATTAACTGGAGATGAGCACTGTTTGAATCCCGTCAGGGGCAGGAAGGAAAGCTCTTGTTACAAATGAAAACCACCTCAGAACTCAGGACATGCAACTTGGAAGTAACGTGTGAAGTATTATTTAAATACATAATTATTCCATTTTGGCCCTATTTCCCACTTCCATTCTCCACCTCAGTCTCATACACAACTGACTTAACATGCACCCTTTTGTTTATGTAAGTTCTTAAAAACCATATTGTTTGGTGAGCATATGTTTTGGTTTATGGTGTTTTGATTTATGGTGATGGATCTCATTCTTTCTTATTCTGTGTGTAAAGGACTGGTGTGGAACATCCAGAGGCCTTGACGTAAACAATGCAGTAGAAAAGCATGAATGCTTCATTGTAAATGCTCAGGGGCAGGAACCAGGGTATAAGTCAAAGCTGGTAAACATATCCGGGCTTAGTGTAATAGGAAAGAAGGTTAATAAAGCAAATGACAGTGTTAGGTCTTACCATGGTGTGCCTTTTGTTATTAACACTGGATCCCAGACATTAAGTATGGTTTCAAGTATTTCCTCATTAATCTTTTTACCACTCTGAAACAGGTATTTCCCTTTAGTTACCTAAGGACTTTTACAGGCAGAATTAATCACTTTGTTTCTTAAAAGAAAGGAATCAAATTGCTACATGGAAAACTGAAAAACAGGATAAGCTTTATAAACTATTATAATATTTAGTTCCCTCTTAAATGATAAGTAGTCTGTTATCCTTTGGTCAGATGTTTGATGAATAAACAACATATTTCGATATTTAGATACATTAAAACGAATTATTTGGGGATTCAGCCTATTTTAATTTGCATATTTTAAGATGCATAATCGGAGACACAATGTGCCCATTATGCCCCAAACTTACTTTATCATGAGGCTTTGGCCATCTATAGCTTCACCGTCCCCTAGGTCATACTTGCTTGTCAAATAAAGGGAAATCTCAATCTTTGAGAGCTGATTTAGTGTATTTGCCCTGTTAGGGTCATTGGGGTCAACTGCTCCTTCCCCTGCAGAAATAAAACATTGTTATTCTTAGCATTCACTCATCGTGTTGGCATCAGCAAAGCAAGATAAATGTTCTATGGGAAAGACAGGCTTTGTTGTACAGGGGATAATGGCCTTCATAAACAAGACAAAACATATTCTAATATATTCCAAGAGGCTTTTAAAATCTTTCTCTCTCTCTTTTTTTAATATTTTAAGTAATCTCTACCCTCAACGGGGAGCTCAAATCCACAACTCCAAGATCAAGAGTCGCATGTTCCACCAACTGAGCCAGCCAGTCACCCCTTAAAAAGTCTTTGATTTAAACTGTAAAATAACATGGGGGCAGAGATACTCAAAACATGAAAATATTACTAAAAGAGAACTTAATAAAAGAAATTGTTATAAAATACAGCAAGGAATTTGTAATAAATTTGGCTCTTTAATGATTTCTTTTCTTTATGATATAGGTTGACTAATCCCTTTTGATGCATCTAGAGTTTAATTGCTATCTAATTGATTTGTAACCTAGGACACTATGAATTACAGAACTCTTAATATAGGAAGGGGCTAGTGTAGTTATCTTCCTAAATAAGGTTAAATATTAAGATTATTTTGATCTAGAATAGGAAAACTGAACAACTAAACACAAACCACAGGATAAATAGAAGGCAGAAGCTCTTACCAAGAAAAGACTCCACAGTAGGTACCTCTCCCAGGGATTCCAGTAGTTCATTCAGCAAGTCCTGTTTGTCAGGTGCAATTGCATCCTGGTGTTCCAACAGGAGCTTTATAGAGACAGCAATAAACACAGAGACACAAACAATTAAAAGTAAATTCCTAAGTGCTACCATTTTTACGTCAAGTTCCCTTTCCAGTTTTTCAAGATAATTTTCTTCTAATACTGTTTGATTCTTATTTTTGTTTTTTTTTAAGTAAGCTTTATGCCCAACGTGGGGCTTGAACTCATAACCCTGAGGATCAAGAGTCCCATATTCTACCAACAGAGCCAGTAAGGCACCCCTATTGTTTGAATCTTAATTACAAGTTTGACATTTATTACAATTAGAGAACACAGGGAAACACAGTTTTTAATATTATTTTAGAGGTAAGTGCCTGCTTTACACGAAGAAATTGTAGCTTTGTGAAAGGTGTCCATAAAACCCTCTTTCAGCAAGATCTGGTGAGATATGAGTCCAAGAAGCCTTCTACCACTTAACCCCCTGCTCCAGTCCACCTTGACAGAAAAGGTCAACTGTGGGGAGCAAAGTGCCTAAAATGAGGCAGAAGTCTCTCGGCTAACAATGGTAATAAACTGGAAGCACATTTCCATATCTCTTCAGGGAAAAATTGAGTGGTAATCAAACACTATGGCTATATATTAAAAAAAAGTCACCACTATTAGCTATTTTAATCTGCCTGGCAATTGAAGATCCTTCAAGGGTAGGGATCACAGAAACGCCCATATGGTTCCTTGGCCTGAGACCTAGATGTACCAGATGTTGCTTCTGGTACGCAATCCCCAAAAGGATGCAAGGCGCATAAACAGAGGCATTACATAAGTAGTAAAGGGATAAAAGGACATAGTGACATCTGGAATGGTAGTACGCATATTTCTGGAGGAAGGTACATTAGTGACAGAACAAAATAAGGGATAACTTTTGAGTTCCTGTTCTCTGAAGAGATAGGAGAGCTGATTTGGCTGCTGTCTCTGGGGAGTGAGGATTTAGGCAGCTAGTTTCAACCCTTTATTCTGGCGATTACAGAACAGAAAACTTTCTTGAAAATGTCTCTTTAAAGAGCTTATTTTGAGGGTCTACATGTTCCTTAGAGGACAAGGGGCAAGCAGGGGGTCAGGTTGGGTGGGCTGAGCTGCCGCCAGGCTTCTGTGTAGATGTGGACACCTCCTCGTTTGAGACAGACTGTAAACAGAATAGTCTTTCTCAGCAGTCACAATACTCCCACGTTAGACATCTGCTTCCAGCCTAACACATGAAGACAATCCAAACCCATCACAAGCCAAATTTCCCAGGAAAACTGAAGCCCCTCTTTTAAATTTTTGTTAACAAAAGGAACAGATGATTTCTCCTTAAAGAGTAACAGTCTGAATGAATACAGTAACATTTTTCTCGGCTATCCCTGGGAAAGAATGTTTCATTCTAAAAATAACCCCCCCCCCCCCCCCCGCTTTTTCTGCATGAAAATACTGCCCTCAACAAATGTGTAGCCAGCATGTGGACATCTTTTTGAGACAGATAATCTACCATAAAAAAAAAGATAACAGTCGTTGCCCAAATATGAATGAGTCCACTTGCTCATTAGAGCAATTTTGCAAATGTTGCATTGCTGGACATGTTTTCTGATTTTGAGTGTTTATACATAGAGAAAGGAAGTATAGCCTCTTCATTTGATCAACCAACTCACTCCTTTGGCTGTGAGTTCAGACCCGCCTTTGTTTAAGGTCACTCAAAATACTCAGAGAGAGCTTGTTGCAAATGTCAGGGTGGTTCCTTGTTCCAACCCTGAAAGAGGGAAACCAAAAGCAGATCCAATCTTTCTTCCAAACCTGTATTCAAGCTTTAGTTTGTTAGAAGAGCTTAATAACACGGACTGAAATTTTAGTAGCCAATTTTGCCACCTGTTAGTGTATCTGATTTGATGGGGGCAGGACAGGACCTTTCAGAGGTGTATATTTGTTATGCTTTCCTCCTAGTTGTGTGTATACCCTTAATGAGGGCTTCTTGACCTCTAGTGTGTATCTGCAAAACCTGGGTTCTTGTTAGAGTGTAAGTTCTGATTTGGGAGGTCTGGAGTACATTTCTAAACATGTCCCTAAAACTTCTCCTGGAGGAGCAAGGTGGTAAGCTATTTTCGAAAAGGTTATCTTTTAGGAACCGGGTCTTCCAGAAAATACTTTCCAATTGGTTTAAAAAAAAAAACAAAATCCCCAAACAAAAACCCAAAGAAACTCTCAATGCTTAGCCTTTCTTTTTACTTTAAATGGCTGAGGAGCCATCTAAGGCTTTTCCATGCTGAGCTAAGTGTCCTGACCCGAACAGGCACTTAATATTCTTTTCATGGCTGATGGTGGTGATGTTTGCACGCCATCTGGATGGAGACATTGTGACATACCACAGACTATGAAACTGCCTTTGAGAAATGGGATTTTCCAGAACAACAGAAATGATTCTTTGCAGGCGGCTAATGTTGGGTGGGGTGTCCTCTCTTTCCTAACCTTGAACAGTCTATTTTCCCTCTCTTTATGTTCAATATTGGAAGAGAGAGAATATTCTCATTATCCCAGAATTTTACTGGAAAAGCTGGGAAGATTCTAGAAAGGGGAAGAGAAATAGTGTGGGGGTTCAGGCAGTGTAGCCCTGGTGGGTAGAGGAAATAGCAGGGCCTGTCCCTGCTCAGGACTTAAACTTGACATTCACAATCTGACTTTGTCAACAGACCATGTAAGAAGTAAACTTTTCTGATTTGGGGGGAGTTTTATTATGTACTAGAGGGAATAAATGCACCATGTAAAAAGTAAATGTGGCTTGTTTGGGAAAAGGAATCTTATTCATGTATAAGTCAGAGAATAAATAATTGAAGGTTTCTTAGGATTCTGAGTATTATTAGCACATGCTTACAGGAAGCCCCATAGAGACTAAGCATTTTCAACAAAATGGCATCTGAACCGAGCTAAGACCCTTTTCCAGCCCCACTTACTGAATGTGTGCTGATGATTTCTTCAATTGAAATATAAATGACTGGTTTGCTGACTGTCACCACATCTGTGTATTTATCCATATTAAACTTTTCTTCTGGCTCAGGGACATTACAGGCTTCTTTGAAATATTTCCTAACAAAGAAAACAAATTCTTAAGACAGAGTTCAAATTTCTGAGGTAAATAGCTTTGTCAAAACACTGAGGAAATCATGAATTATGACTAGTGCTTTATTCTCCATCCCAAACTATGTGTGTGTGTGTGTGTGTGTGTGTGTGTGTATGCTGGGGAGAGGGGGACCTGTTACATCATCTTCCAGAATGGCTCCTAACTATATGGAAGCTGAGTCTAGGCTTCTGTATGTTGGACCCAGCTCCTCGAGCAGGATAGAGAGCAACATAGCCTCAGGTTCTGCTAGTGACTCAATGTAGTCAAATTACGGTTATTTTAAAAAATGTTATTTTGAAAACAGGGCCCCTGAAATTTAGACAAAAATGTCAAGACTGATAGTCTTTGATCTAAGAATCAAGTCTTTCTAGAGAAAATAATCTGTAAAGCAATTTATCAAATGTGCTACTTTATTTTTAAAAAGATTTTATTTATTTATTTGAGAGAGAGTGAGGGAGAGAGAGCACAAGCAGGGAGAAGGAGAGGAAGAAGCAGACTCTCCTGCTGAGCAAGGAGCCCGATGTGGGGCTCAATCCCAGGACCCCGGGATCGTGACCTGAGCCAAAGGCAGACACTTAACGACTGAGCCACCCAGGCGCCCAAATGTGCTTTTTTAAAAAAA
>NW_027397085.1:3415450-3430427 GCF_003265705.2 Callorhinus ursinus
CCTCCTGTTCTCTTCTTCTTTTTCGTTTTTCTTAACATATCTTGCATTATTTGTTTCAGAAGTACAGATCTGTGATTCAGCAGTCTTGCACAATTCACAGCGCTCACCATAGCACATACCCTCCCCAATGTCTATCACCCAGCCACCCCATCCCTCCCACCCCCCACCACTCCAGCAACCCTCAGTTTGTTTCCTGAGATTAAGAATTCCTCATATCAGTGAGGTCATATGATACATGTCTTTCTCTGATTGACTTATTTCACTCAGCATAACACCCTCCAGTTCCATCCACGTCGTTGCAAATGGCAAGATCTCATTCCTTTTGATGGCTGCATAATATTCCATTGTGTATATATACCACTCCTTCTTTATCCATTCATCTGTCGATGGACATCTTGGCTCTTGCCACAGTTTGGCTATTGTGGACATTGCTGCTATAAACATTGGGGTGAACGTACCCCTTCGGATCCCTACATTTGTATCTTTGGGGTAAATACCCAGTAGTGCAATTCCTGGGTCGTATGGTAGCTCTATTTTCAACTGTTTGAGGAACCTCCATACTGTTTTCCAGAGGGGTTGCACCAGCTTGCATTCCCACCAACAGTGTAGGAGGGTTCCCCTTTCTCCACAACCCCGCCAACATCTGTCGTTTCCTGACTTGTTAATTTTAGCCATTCTGACTGGTGTGAGGTGGTATCTCATTGAGGTTTTGATTTGGATTTCCCTGATGCCGAGCGATGTTGAGCACTTTTTCATGTGTCTGTTGGCCACCAAATGTGCTCTTTTAAGTGGCACAAGCTTCTGGGCCTAATAACCCTTCAGAGCTTCTGTTGCCAACATGACTGAAATTCAAATTAAGCCTACTCTGCTCCTAGTTGATTCAAGCAACAGTTGCTGACTGATGGAAACACTGTTAAGGCTAGACACACTAATATGTACCATGTCCCATTCCCCCAGTAATCGGATTCTAAAAAGTCTGCTCTTTAAATAATAGCAAATGTAGACAGGGAGTTCAAGACAGCCAGGGGCTCTGGTCATGGTACAGAAGTGATTCTTTTGTACAGGTATGGAAGGTATTTCATTCTATAATGTAGTCAATTTTCTTTCTTTCTTTTTTTTTTTTTTAAGAGGGAGAGCGCAAGAGGGGAGGAGCAGAGGGAGAAGGAAAGAGAATTTTTTTTTTTTAAAGATTTATTTATTTGAGAGAGAGGGAGAGTGTGAGCCCAGGGTAGGGGGATGGTGGGTGCAGAGAGAGAGAATCTCCCTGAGATCATGAACTGAGCCAAAATCAAGAGTCAGACACTTAACTGACTGAGCCACCCAGGTGCCCCTGCAGTAAATTTTCATACGCTTGAAATTATCCTTGGTCTATCTCCTAAGGGTACCCAAGGCTTATACACCAAAAAGGCCTCCACCTTCCCAGCCCAAGGCTGAAGAGGTTAAATGGCGGGCAGCCCTGTTGGTGTGGGAGAAGAGCACGTTTCCATGTGACAGTTGGTCTTCCTACACTTTTAATAGGTTGCTGAGGAACACATAGGATCAATACAAATGTGAGAGGAAAAAATATGAATGTAAGAGGAAGTGGGGGGGACTTTGGTTTTGTTTCTTTTTGAAGAAGAGCTGGAACCACAGATGTTTGATAAGAACAATCTGAGAAAAAGGAAGTAAAGGGAAGCTGTAGTAGCAGATAAGGATTTGCAGGAAATAGTACATTTTTCATCTGTGAGAAGAACTAAAATTAGCAGCTCAAGATATCAAATCTTCCTGTAGTAAGAGGATTTGGAGGGAATTTTCTCACAAGAGGCCACAATCCTAAACAGAGAATAACGATCATGAACTACCTTTGCGAGCGGATAAATCACTCTTCCAGAGGAAAACTGAGGAATGGGAAATCAATTTTCGAAGTGGGGAGTTACAGAGGTTGCATTTATGTCTTATTTCTAATGGCAACAAGAGAAAAAACGAACACCAAGTTGAATATGTTTCCTCAGAGAGCTTCAGGGTGACTGTATCCTCCTACCAGACCCACTCCTTTCATGTTCCCATGGAAAGATCAGCGATAGAATTTGGAAATGCCTATCAAGGTAATGGACGTAAGTCTTACATGGGTAACAGAGGTTTAAGAATAGAACATACTCATATACAATCCTCAACAAATATAAAAGCTGGATCTCCCTAGCCTTTTGAAAACCAAATACTCAGTCCTACTATTGTCTGATGCAGATAAGCAAGTTCTTTCTCACTGGACACATCTGTAAAGAAAACAGAACCAAAAACCCTCTTCTTAAGTTCAATGAAGAAGAAATCTGCTTTTCTGACTTCTAAGTCCTATAAGCCAGTAGCATACCAGGAAGAATAAAGATTTCATTCTGTCCACAGCAGAAATCAAACATCTGGGGATGATTTAGGGGAGCAGGGGCACCGGGGGCAGGGGTGGGATGGGGAGCCCCCGACTGAAGTGACCCAGCCTGTTCTTCCCCCACTGCGCCAGCAAGAAGAAATGCATGTCATCACCTGAGGTTCCTATCCCTCAGCCCCAACTTCACTTCTGAGTACAGAACACACATAACTTTTGCTCATCATCTTGCAAGTTTCTCCAAAAGTAATCACCCCTCTCACCTGAACTCTTGATAGGTCTCTGATAAATAATTGTTCATAGAGGAGAGATGCTCGTTTTCTCCTTCGAACAGCTTGTTGGAGGCTGCATGCTGAAGAACCTTGGCCACTGATCCCAAGTTTCTCCTTTGGTCAGGATTGATCTGACCTCCAGCAGTCATGTCAATGATATCAAAGCCATCGGGAGCTACGATTGCTGGGTTCATGTACCGGTAGTACAGGAGGTTTCCTACAATCTGGAGGGACGCAGAGGAAAAGACCGTTTTTAAGAGAAACAACTCAAGAGTTTTAGATTTTTAAAAATTGAAGTAAATATTCATTGCCGTTTCCCAAGAAAGATCATTTTCTGATTGAATCCTAAAAAGGAGTTCTGTAAAGGTAGTGAAAATAGTCACACATTACCAACATAGCTAGCCAAGTTATTTTTGGTGAAAAATAGCATAATTAGAGCATATTGTCCCCAAATGCTCTAATATAAAGATTCTCAATAATGTGTAAGATCTCTAAAGTAATTTCAGCATCATCAATAATCTTGACAGTCATTCAAAACCGAAGACCTGCAGCTTTTTATAAACAGTCATGTGGAGGGAAAAAAATCTCACAAAATGTAATGCTGATAATTTTGGCTCATGCCCCCAACAGAAGCTATGGTGAGATGACCCTTGAAAATCTACCTTTAATAGCTCATCTTCTGTGGCATCAGGAAATTTCTCATGGATCGAATTCTTCAGTACTTTGGCTATATACCTCAATCCATAACTACATGTAAAACAGATGACAAAAGAAAATAATGGGAAAAGGCTAAGTGAGAAAGAAACACAAAGCAGTTGTTGTAGTCAACTACAGTGGAGCAGTTTTCTTAAAAATTAAACATAAAATGAGATGGTAACAGAATCACAGGACCTTCACTGATGACAGTCACTGAGCACTGTTTTTAGTGTTCCCTCTTTGGAGAACAGTAATGAACTTAAAATGCAAATGCGGGCAAACTTTTAAAATCATGTTAAAACAGTATGAGGGAGAATGCCTATCTTGACTGCCAGGATTTATTTAACATCGTGTTGCAAGAACTTTGAGGGAAGAACGTTCAAGTAGCTACGTGTACAACTTACGGCAGGAGATCAAGGGAAGAAATGATAGAATTCAGGACTCTGTCAGTGACCCTTCTCAGATTCTCAATGGATGCCTCCAGTTTATTTTTCACTTCTGGGTATGTTAGAGCTTGTTCGGTGGTCACGTCATAAGGCAGCTTGCTGAAAACACAAGGGCTTTCAATTAATTGGGGGGCTTAGGAACAAGCATTTGTGTTCTTGCCAAGCTGTTTGTACAATCAAGTTTTGTACAGTGAAGTGGACTCCACCCACTGACCTCAGGCGCAAAATGTTTGCCAACTGAGGGGAGGTCCCATGTGCCTGGACAGTCCCCCTGCCACTAGTGGATGAGGGGGACTCCAGGCTCTCTCTCGGGACTCTTCTGGCAAAATAACAGGAGACTCAGGTGATACAGAACCGGCTTTCTCTCTCTCTCTCTCTCTTTTTAAGTAGGTTCCCCCAGTATGGAGCCCAACCCTGACATCAAGATCTGAGCTCAAGACCTGAGCTAAGATCAAGAGTTGGATGCTTACGCAGCCCTCCCTCTTTTTTTTTTTAATTACAAAAATACAGTATGTTCATTACAGAAAAAATTGCATATAAACAAACAAGAATACAATACCAACCCAGAGACAACCATCTTTCATATCTTGGTGCATAATTTTCTAAGTCCTACTCTATACATCTGTGTATGTGGGCCTAACACACACCTGGGTATAATAGAGTTGATACATATACACATTCCATACAGATCCCCCCCACACATGTATTTTTATAGAAAATGGTTTATTGTACTCAACTACAACTGAAAACTATACCACAAACATTTTTTCCATGCCAATAAAAATATTTCTATTCCATTTTTCCAAACAGTTACTAAGTCTACCATGTGTTATACAAATATTTATTTAACAAATTCCTCAAAGCTAAATATTTTGACTTTCCCCAACTTTTTGCTGTTACAAACAGTGCTGTGAGAACCATCCACGTAATTCTCTGTGCGTATATTAACGATTGCACAAGGCATCCTTTTGCACAAGATAAAAAGCTGAGATTGCTTAGATTTACTAACTACCACCCAGAATAAGCCTATCCTACCTGGCTTATTAATGCTTACACAGGAAACTTACTCACTTGGTAACTGTAAAAAGTATGTATCATCAGGTAAAGAGAAAGTCTGTACTATTTCTAGGTCTAGGTTTAGAAACACACACAGAGCAACCAAGGGAGAGAATAACAGAAGTTGTGGCTCTGGGGGTCAACCAGTCCTGAAACTGCCTCTGGACAGTAAATTCTGTTCTTTTAAGGAGAGTTTAAGAGGATATATATCATAACCATGTAAAAATGATCATAAAACATGACTGAAAACCAACATCTTCCGGGCTCA
Source organism: Callorhinus ursinus (assembly GCF_003265705.2). Lineage (NCBI taxonomy): Eukaryota > Metazoa > Chordata > Mammalia > Carnivora > Otariidae > Callorhinus > Callorhinus ursinus. Next base: position 3,420,545 of record NW_027397085.1, read on the forward strand.
GGTACCTGGCTTCTCCAGTCTGTGTTTCTAGTTGGTTCACCCAAGCCTTGTACACCTCTACAGGGCTCGTGTTGATGGCCAGGGACTTGTCGTCCAGGATCTCTTTCACCACTGGAGCCAGGAGCTGGCGCAGCGTGTTCTGTCCTCGGGCACCTCTGTTGAAGCTCACAACCATCTTGATGACCGTGGGGTTCCCAGTCACTATGTCCTGTACCTGATCCACCTTTGATCTAAAAGAAGCCCAGACCAAAACAAATGGGTTGCCTGCATGGACAGAGTTTTAAACAGCCTATGTTCTCTCTGGTGGGCAAGGACTTCATGAGGCTCCACTTCCTCCCTGAGAACCAACGGCGGCATGGTTTAAAAGCAAGCAATCATTTGTAAGATGTGTGTTCGTTATGCGAGGGACTCGAGGATGTAAAAATAAGTGCTCGGCTTTAATTCCGATCTAGAAGGCAGGAAGGAACTAAAAGTGGACTGACACTAAGAAGAAGCCAGGGGGCTACCGCGCAAGTACTATGTCCCATCTAGTTACCACATTTCAAAAACAATGTTCTCGATTCAATGAACTAAATCCACTTCTTCAAATCACATTCAAATTCTCCTCAGGGAAGCTTCTGGCTACCTCACATGGTGGGAGAGAGCTGCTCTTGACTGCTGATTGCCGACTCCCAGGAGCTTCCCTGACCCGCCTCCCTTTCATCTCGGTGCAGCCTCCCACCCTCCCACGTGAGCACGTACTCCCTGTACACCCCCTTTCCCCTCAGCGTCTCAGAGTGCTGGGGTCCAGTCCTCATCTTACCCAGTTGTTCCCTTGGTTTCCTTTGCTGGCTCCGCTCCCCCCATTTTAACTGTTTGCTCTCACGTCTTTCTACATGATCTACCCTCAGACCTCGCTCAGATGTGCAACCTCAACGACCATCTCCTTGGAACTTGTCCTCTGAGCTCAGCATCTAATCCACCTCTCCTCCCTGGGAATTGGTTTTGGATTTCTGATTTTCTGCTGGACATTTTGCCCTTCACGTTCTATACTTGTAGCTCACACTCATTGTGTTAAAAATCCAAACCGTATTTATTTCCTTCTGACTCTATTTCTCTGACTCGTGCAGCTGCCCTTTATTCTGTTCATACACAGCAGCAGAGGGATCCTCGAGAAACCTAGCATGGCCATGGTGATACTCTGCTCGAAGACCTTTCAGGGCTTCCAAGGAAGCGAACGGTGCCTTAGCATGTGGGCCTGGGCTCAGTGGTTCCCGTGATCTGGCCCAACCTATCTTTCTAGCTCCATCTCCAGGCCGTGACTAGTTAAATCACATTTTGGCGAGATTGATCCTATGTTCTTTCACTGATTTTGGCCCATGCTCTTTCTGTCAACATTGTTTCTTATTTCCCTTTTCCATTTCTTCTTATAAAAAACTGTAGATATTCTTGAAGGATTTGGATCAACTACTTCCTCTTCCTAAAGTCTTTTTTTTTTTTTAAAGATTTTATTTAGTCATTTGAGACACAGAGATAGAGACAGAGAGAGAGAGCATGAGCAGGGGGAGAGGCAGAGGCAGAGGGAGAAGTAGGCTCCCCGCTGAGCCAGGAGCCCGATGCAGGGCTCGATCCCAGGACCCTGGGATCATGACCTGAGCCGAAGGCAGACACTTAACCATCTGAGTCACCCAGGCGCCCCTCTCCCTAAAGTCTTTATCGGCTGACCTAACTGGAACTTTTCTACCTTCCTCCCTTTCTTATTTATTATCTTTTGAGTAGAGTTGACACACATTACATTAGTTTCAGGTGTACAGCTTAGTGATTTGACAAGTTTATACACGATGCTATGTTCCCCACAAGTATAGCTGTGTCCGTCCCATTACACTGTTAAATTGCTATTACAATATCATCTGTAACTGGAACTTCTCTCTCCATCCCTCTGATCTGTTATACTGTGTGTGTCATTCATTAGTACTTATTTCTTCCAGCGCACACATTCCTATTTCTCATGTATCCTATTTCTCAGGCTGGCTTACAGATACCCTGAGGGCAGAGGTTCCTAGCTAATATGCTTCTGAGATCCATAGGAACCCGTATAGCTCAAGTTATAAAAAGCCAGGAAGGCAGCTGACATCCATCTTGTTGGCTAAGGGCATTTTTTCCTGTATTCTTTTGGCCCCTTTAATACAGGCATCTGCACATTCTTTTTTACATTAACTGAATCAGAAAATAAGTCAGCAAAAGTCAGTTTAAGTTTCAGTAAGAGAAGTAAAAGATGACTTTTTGGCAGAGACTATTATCCCCATCTGTTTATAGGTTTATTACTCACAGAATTTTAATTAAGTTAAATTTTTTCCACTGACTTTCAAAAAAGCTTTTGCTTTTCAAGTTGCTGTTTACTTGCAAAATCAAAAATAATTTAGCTCTAAAAAAGCTATCACTGGTGGGAGAAAGCTGTAACAGGAAATACCTACAGTGATGTAGAAATTTCTTAAGTGAATTGATATACGTGAATATATATGAGTAACTTATAAGAATAATTTAAATGCTATTTTAGTAAATCAGAGATAGCTGCCACTAAAATGATCTATTCATTGATATTTTTACATATCTATTTATATACATACTTTATTTCTTCCTCCAGAGCAGTCTTAAAAAGCTTGAGGAGTAGATATTCTTCTCGTTGATTGGAAGCGTAATTATATAGTGTGAAAATAACAGTATCCATAAATTTAGTTGACTTGTTCTGTGGCATCTGGAAAATCAGCTTAGCCAGGTATAAAGGATTGGTCTAAAAGAAAAGAGGGAAGAAGGAAAAAGTCCCCCACAAAACTGTATGTTAATATATTATTAAAACAGAGAGGAGCGCCCTATTCCCTTTAATACGTATAAAGCATATAGTGGAGTATCTGACACATAATAAGACTTTAAAAGGTGTCAGCTAAAATTAATTACTATAGGAAGTTATACTATAAAGCTACGATAGGATTTAAGTTTTATATGCTATATATTTAATGAAATATAATTACATTATGTACATTATACACTGTTAAACATTTCAAGCTACATATTAATATTTAATGTAGAGACACAGAAGAGAGAGGGGTTGGCCAATAGAATCCGGTATCTGAAGAGACTGGCAATAATGAACCAAGAGACCAGCTACATAGATTATTCTAGAAGGACTGATAAATGAACGGAAGGAAATACGTCCCATATTCTGAGGCTAGAAAGAAAAAGAAGAGGATACATTTGCATGTAGAGACGGTGGGATGGCCAGGATGTTTTATAAGGAGAGAGAAGGTAGGGGTGAGGTGGGGAGGCTGAAGGGAGGGGTGAAGGTCAGGAGAGCTGATGGATGAAATGGCAGAAGAAAGCGACAGAAAAAAAAAAAAGACAACTTAAAACTCAAGAATTTAAAAAAAAAATTGACGTGGATTCCTGAGGGCTCTTCTGAGGGTGGGGTTTCTGAGCTACACCAGCAGCCTTCACGTAGTATGGGTTTTCTCCAGGAGCTACACCAACCAGATGTGGTGAGAGGAGAACAACTACTATTTAGGTTATAGAGGAAAATATTTACATAGAGAAATTAAATGTCTCTACTCTTCGTCTTCCTGCTGATGAGAAGAGAAAATTTTCCATACATGGAAACTGGTCTTCATTTAATACACTCAAGCAGTTTGGCTTTAAAGTTTTTAAGGAAAACCCAAATTCTAGTTTACCTTACTACTTAGGTTTACTTGCAAGCTCATCATGAGTGAAACTTTATGAAGCAGTAGCTGAGCACAACGTTTCCTTTACGGTTCTGCCGTGATTCTTCTCCCACACTAAGCATATGGGATTAGGAGAAAGGAAACTCACTCTAAAGCTAAAAAGCCTACACTCCTCACACTTCCCAGACGACCTGAACACTTTCCATGGAGGTTGAGACTGAAGAGGCCAACGCCAAGCAAAACCTTTACGAGCTGACCTGTGCTTTGGCTCAGACTTCTGGCCAACGCATCATTCAAAGGCCAAAGGAATCTAGACCGTTTGCTTTTCGGTAGTTTCCTCAATGATCTCAGGCTAATGTCTCCGAGAAAAGGTAAAGAAAATTACATGAGTTCAAGAGACGCTGCACTTGGTACAACTGGATGGTGGAGCTCTGGGACTAGCAGTTTTGGGTTGCTTGGAGAATAAAGTGGTGGAATTATTCTCAAGATGGTCCTGCGTTTTTTATCCTTTCCATTCATGGGTTTCCACTTATAGAACGAGGTAAAAAATACAAGTCTTAGGCCAATGACCAGAGTTTCACTTTTCTTAGGACACAAATTCTATCAAAATCTACCACGAGAAACTAAATCCTAAAGAAGCCTCATACATTTGGGAGGTTCATCGAGGTCAAAACAAATAAACGCCTAAAATTAAATTTCCAACTGGTGGATAACTACTAGCCTAATTTAGGAAGACAAAAACCCTTCCCTACCCAGTGGGAGCCCCTTGTCTTTCTGGAAGGTTTGCTGGGATTAATTAAGCAATGGATTCTATGAACAATAATATTGTTTTAACACTTTCCTTCTATGCTGCCACATCGTGGCCATCTGTGGTACTACACCTGCTCGCCGGTCTTAACTCCAGACAGAGAATTCTCATCTGTCCTAAAATCAACGTAACTTCTTCCATGTGGCAAACCACACCTCACCTCATTCATGGTTTGGGTAACGTGTTCTCTGTATACCTAATGTCAGCGTGGTCCCCAAGGAAAGATTCAGGGACCCTCAGGCCTTGAGGGAGTCCCTACCAACAGCAGCAGCAGCACCCCCTACACAAAGGGACACCTGACTCCAGGAAGAACTGCCGAGCCACCTTTCCAGGGAAAGTTGTCCTGCCAAAGGGAGGCTTTCTTTATCACTAAACAAAGTGATAAACTTCGCTTTGCTTACTTACTCAGTGCTTACTCACTTTCCTTCGGGACTAAGTGGATGTGCTGGCAGGACAGTTAAGGTGAATCAGTGATTAACCAAAACAGTAACTGGTCCACCACAGTCCAACCATAAGCAGTTCAACTTATTCTCACCTGCACCCTGGAAGCAGTGGAAAATGACCGTTCATTGACATCGTAGTAATGCCATGAAAATAAGGAAATCAAAAAGATGCCCTACTGCCCTAATCCAAACTCTCTGGTTCTATTCCCAAAAGAAGGGCAGGCTGGTTCAGGTAGAGGTCCATTTTGCACATACTTTAATTTTTTCATGGCTGACAGCATCTGCTTATTTTATGACTAGGTTTATACTATCTCTGCACACAACTGTAATATAACAGTCTCAGAAGCAAGGGCTCCGAAGTCAAACTGCCTGGGCTCCAATACCCTTGGCTTTACCATTTACCGGCTGCATCTTAGTTTCCTCATCTGCAGTATGGGAATAACAATAAGTGTTGTGTTCTGAGGGTTGTGGTAAGAATTAAAAGATATGATGTACGTAAAGCATCCTGAATAGCACTTGGTACTTAGTAGTAGCTCACACATGTCAGCGACTACAACTTTACATCGGGAAAAGATCCATTATAAACCACCAACAAGGAATATAGTATTGATCCAAAGCTTTTACTGAAAGCAATTGTTCTCACCTGTAAAAGATAAAACAGCTGCTGATATGTTTCTAGTGTTTTTCTTCTCTCCTTACTCAAACTTTTAATTCCCTGGTTGTCAGCGTTATTCAGTATTTGCATTTCTCCACCCTTTTTCTTATTTAGCTTCGTTCTGTGCGAAATTACATCCTGGAAAAAATTTATGAAATGATTACTTTTTATTCTGCTGTTTTTTACCTCCTCCCTTCACACACACCTCAAAACACATGTGTTGGAAAGATTAATTTTCCACATTTCCCTTAGGAAGAAACAAAATTTCTGAATTCGGCTTTTGTAATATTTGTTCTCTAAAGCTGTACTTAGCTGTTCTTAAGATGAAATGTAGGCACCAATACATTTCAATAGGGAAAGAATGGCCTTTTCAACAAATGATTCTGGGATAACTGGATATCCACATTTACAAGAAAGAAGTCAGGCTTCCCACTTCATACCATAAACAAAAATTAACTCAAAAGAGATCAAAGAACTAAAGGTAGGAGCTAAAACTATAAAACTTTTGAAAGAAAACCTAGACATAAATCTTTGTCCCTTTGGATTATTAGGCAATGGTTTCTTACATATGACATCAAAAGTACTAGTGACAAAAGAAAAAATAAATTGGACTTCATAAAAAGTAAAACCTTTGGGTTTTAAAGGACACTACTAATGAAATAAAAAGACAACCCACAGAAGGGGAGAAAATGTTTACATTGAATGAGGGATATAAAGAACTCTTGCATTTCAAAAATAAAGGCAACCCAGTCAAACACGGGCAAAAGATTTGAATAGACATCTTCCCAATTCATACCTTGCTGGTGGGAATGTAAAATGGTATACCCACTTAGAAAACATTTTGGCAGTTCTTCAAAAGTTAAACACAGAGTTACCACATGACCCAGCAGTTCCACTCTTAGGTACATACCCGAGAATGGAAGACCAATGTCCACACAAAAATGTGTACATGAATGCTCACAGCAGAATTATTCATAATACCCCAAAAGAGGAAACAACTCATATGTTCATTAACTGATGAATGGATAGACAAAATATAGTATATCTGTAAATGGAATGTTATTTGTCAATAAAGAGGAATGAAGTACTGATTCAGGCTAAAACCTGGGCAAACCTTAAAAACACAATACTAAGGGAAAAAAGCCAGTCACAACAGATCACATACTGTGTGATTCCATTCATATGAAATATCCGTAACAGGCAAATCTGGCCAGAAAATAGATTAATAATTGCTCTGCTGTAGGGGAGAAGAGGTAGTAAGTGTTAATGAGTATGGGTGTTCTTTGTTTTTTTTGAAGTGAAATGTTATTCACATAATGATAAAACTCACATACCATCTAATTTGAGAACATTTTCTCTGGGGTTTCTTTTTGGGGTGAATGTTCTAGAATTATGGATGTTATGGTCCTACAATTTTGTGAATATACTAAACATCACTAAAGTGTACACTTTTAAAGAATGAATTAGATCTTTTCAAACTATAAAAGCACTTGCAAAAAATATGCAATGTAGAAATTAGAGATGGACGTGAAAGGAATCCCCTAAATATTTAACAAAATTTATTTTTCTCAATCTTGCTCCTTTAACCATTTACAACAGAATCTTGGAAAAGGTGTGGCTGCAAACCTTGTCAAGTAGTCATTTCAGGCTACTGTGTCCCCTTCAAGTGTGTAAAGGGTCATGAACAAGAGCAGGACTCTTAGGTAAGGGTCTACCAAATATTTTTACAGGGACCCACCCCACAAAATACATCTTACATCTTTTGCTGGTAAACACACATGCACATGCACACACACACGCCATATGAAATACTTATCCATACTACTGCGATACACTTTGGTATCTTCAATTTGCTTTTATTCTCAACTTTTATTCTCCTCAACTTTTAAAGATTGCTGATGTGACTCGCTTAATTGCTTTCATGAACCACCAATGGCACAGGACTCAAATGAAAGCCAGTGCTCTAGAATGCCTGCCTCCTCTGCCATGTAACAATGGGTCACCGTCCCACAGAGTAGGTGGCAATAAAGCTGTTTTTCCTAAATCTTCTTCCATCTGCTTCCCTGAGCTCTTAGCCCAGCCTCCATGTGAGGAGTTGATTTGCAGCCAGCATCAGGATGTTCGACCACGGTTCCTGAGGAGGGGCACTCCAGGAATTTCAGATAATACAATGCTTTATTGCGCATGCATCCCTGGATCACTGGTCATCTGGCATCCCTGGCCCCTGTCCATCAGATGCCTGTAGGGACCCCAGTCATTCGGACAACCAAAAACGTGCCTGCCACCATTTCCAGTTGCCCCTGGGGATGAGAACTACGGTCAGCTTTTGCATACAGGTTCTAAATCTGCTTACGTCCTAGCATCCCGTTCTCCCATAGCTAGGGTCAATCCATGGGTAGAAAAAAAAAACACCCCTTGGAGTTGTGCTCTCAGAAAGTTCCATGTGGTTATACCCACTGTCTTGTGGGTCTATGATTTTATTCTTTGCCATTCTCAGCTTAGGGAGGGGCCACCTGGACTTTATCCCTTATATCTGGCCTCCTAACTGCTAGTATGCAGAAAGAGGGGGGTTTGATTTGCATTTCCATGAACTTTTTTAAAAAGGCAACATTTTCACCCTTGTTTCATAAGCATATGAAAAATTTCAGGATGAAGAAAGGAAGTGTACTAAGCACCAGCTGGAGGTTAAGGGGTAAGTCTGGGCAGGTAGCTGCTTGACGTCCTTATTGACAAGAAGTCCTAAAATATCACTAGATTAAGTCTGGTTTACAACTCCATATATCCCAGCTTTCTTCTCTTCATCATTCAAATCTCTCAAATACGTGAAGTAAATAGATTTTCTTGGTTTTAAATATGTGGCAGACATAAAATCTTGGTATTTAACTCCCCTTCCAATTATTTTCAATGGAGGTGGCTCTGGAAACTGAAGACTTTTCGTTTGTTTTATTCTTGGACTTCATCCGTATGTTAGGTTTTTGACATACACAGAAGAGGAGAGAGAAGAGAGGGTGGGAGTGGCAAGCAAGCTCCGGAGCAGAACTAAATTCCTTTGCATTAGAAGAGAGACATTTGGTGAGGGCAGGACAGGGAGAGTAATCCAGGACGGGAAGCCGAGCGTCAGATGCTGAGCCCTGGAGGGGAAAGGGTGGGGGCAGATGGAACACAGTGTCTGCGGCAGATCCACTGCAGAGTGGTGCAGAGCATGGCAGAAAGCCCATCTCCCTGCTTCCCTGAAATTATGCCTTGCTCAAGACTTCTCTTGTGTCAACAGAAGTTTTCTTTGGGAAGCTCAAAGAAGGATCCAAAGGCCAACCAGGGAGGGGTTCCAAACGCATATGCTTTTCACTAATAGAAATTTCATGTCCTTTATTCTTACCAATAAGTCTTGAACATGGGAAGCACAGTGGTTTGAAGGAGCAACAGTATTTAACTTGTTCATGATATTCCCTCATTTTGATGTTGCCCTGATGGCCACCATTTTGTCCCTTCCCCTGATCACAGGATACCTGCGTGCAGGTCATAGGCTGTGGTACGAAAAAGTTTGTAGGAGGTGTAGAGTAGTACAAAGGGTCTGGGCTTTGGAGACATGAAAGTAGGGGTACCTGCACAGCGCTGTTAGCTTTGCCACCTTGCACAGGTTAACCTCTCTAAGCCTCTTTCCTAAATCTATAAAATGGGCTTAATGATAGCAGCCTCAGTTGCTGTGAAGGTTAAAAACAACATATGTGAAGCACTCAGCACATTTTCCAGTGAAAACAAGGCTCAGAGAGGTTCAGAAACATGCCCAAGGAAACTTGCTTATATCCACAGTGAAGCTGTAAAATTAGTCTTCCCCTGGGTTTTCAGTAGCCCTGGCCTCAACGTCTGCACCCGTTACACACCACATTCATCAATGAGTATTTCAGAGGTTCAAGGTTCCTTTTACTTTCCTTTTTTTCTTTTTCAAAAAGATTTATTTGCTTATTTTAGAGAGCACGTGCACTCGTGTGAGTGCAGACAGGGGTGGCAGGAGAGGGAGAGACAGAATCTCAAGCGGCGCACCCCCCCCCCCAGCATGGAGTCGGATGCAGGGCTCGATCCTACGACCCTGAGATCATGACCTAAGCTGAAATCAAGAGTTGGATACTTAACCAACTGAGCCACCCAGGTGCCCCAAGATTACTTTTACTTTCTATTCAGATTTTCTTTCAAGCTTGTTTGAATTTATACCTTTCTTCCTCCATTCCCTAAGAAACTTCTACTTCAGTTGCTTTGTCTCCATCTCTAAGCCATTTTTTTTTTTTTT
>NW_027397085.1:3430827-3502986 GCF_003265705.2 Callorhinus ursinus
GAGCAGAGAACCCAGCTGGGGCTCGATCCCAGACCCCAGGATCAGGACCTACACCGCAAGCAGATGCTTAATGGACTGAGCCACCCAGGCGTCCCAACATGCTCAGTATTTAAAAAAAAAAAAAAAAAAGAATCTCAGAAGTTTAATTTTACCAGCCCCCCAAAGAAAAATCACTGAACTTTTTTTCTAGCTTTAAGTAAAATATATATATATTTCACAACAAATGAAATTGTACTGTTTTAAGTAACTGTCTTCTCTCTTGTATTGCAAATTCTTCCCCCTGCCCCCTTAAATGTTTTTGAAAACATTATTTTTAGTGGCTATGTAACGCACATGTTAAACTAATTCTGTTTTTCTGTTTATTGCTTTTGTGTTTGGGTTGTTTCTCACTTTTTCACTATTATAAAGCTTCAACTGTACTATTCTTATCATCAAACTAAAAATGCTACTATCAGTAATAAGACCATATACTTAATAATCATCAGCTTAATTTCCAATAAGTAATCAATATTTGGTATTTGAAAAGGTAAGTTGAAAAATTAGCTCTGATTCACAATGCTATCAATTGGGAATAGTTTTAAAAAATCTTAAACATTCATAAGGACCTGAAAATTTGCCATGATTTCATTTTCCACATGAATAACAAGCTACATGTTACGTCTACTATTCAGTGTTTTGCAACTAGCCTTTATTTTAAGAGGCAAGGCATTTCCTGTTTACAACTTTATGGAGTAGGGTAAAACAGCAGTTGAAGGCTATAAAAGGCATTTTCTGAAGGACCTTCTGGAATATATTATATTTTACAAATTCTCATGTTTGTCAAATAATACACATTTTTTTAAAAAGGAGAAAAGTACTATTTTTCCTGATAAAATAATAAAAACAGACTTAATACAGAACATTTAAATTGTACTTAATTGTTAGAAAAGACCATCATTTCCTCTTTTATAAACTGCTCTATTTTCCTTATTTTCTGTGCACTATTTCACTATTTCTCTCTGAGGGCCAGGGACAAGAGTGGAGCTTTCACAGCCACTTCTCTGCTGGCCTCCTGAGCCGCGCATTTCCCAGTTTTCCAGAACCACAGACTCAAGTCTGTGGCAGACGGCACTCTATGTTTGACCCATGGTAGCTTTCTTGGAGTTTCCAGGTTAGCTTCCCATGCCCCTGCCAACCTATCCGTTTTCTGAAAACTGATGTGGCACTGGAACAGGGACATGGAGAGACCTCTTACACCACCAATCTCCTTTCTTGGGTAAAAATGAAACTTTTCACATGGTTTGAGAGAGCTCTGAAATGAGCAGTTTTCACACAGATACAAAACTATAGCATTAGTTACTTAGAGGCTGTTTTGGGGGCAGTCCACTCTGTAGGGGCCATTTTGGAAACGTGTAAAGGTGTTTGTTTTTTTAAAGATTGAATTTTTTTATTTAAGGAGAGAGAGAGTGTGTGTATGTGTGAGTGGGGGGAGGGGCAGAGGGAGGGAGAGAGAGAATCTCAAGCAGACCCTGCATTGAGCGCCGAGCCTGATGAAGGGCTTGATCTCACGACCCTGAGATCATGACCTGAGCTGAAATCAAGAGTTGGACCTCCAACTGACTGAGCCACCAGGCACGCCGTAAAGGTGTTTTTTTGTTTTGTTTTGTTTTGAACATCCTAACAACTGGAAGCTACTACTGGTTTCTAGTGGGTAGGGGCAGGGATGCTCTGCTGTCCTGCAATTTGTAGGACAGTCCTGTATAGATTCTCCACGTTTTGCACGGCTGGATTTTTCAATGTCCTGCTGGTCATTCATGTAGGTCGAAATTCTGTAATTATCTGAGCCTAAAAACTAATTGCTTTTATCAGATAGAAGCAAGATACATTTCTCCCCAATTCTAACATACCCGGACTTTCCTAGGACTGCAATTCTGTGGGGGCGGGGGGGGGCGGAGAGCGACGGGCTTATTCTTAACTTTACAAAGAGTTGTTTTCCACTCTGAAAATGAAATCGCTGACAGTTTCCCCCACTCGCAAGCATCAGTCTCATCTGCAGCTATTAGTACTTTGTTCAGTGTGGGTACTCTGGGAAGAGGCTCAAGCCTCAGGAAACTTGATCACATCTTCCAAGGGCACTGCGCCCACATACTTTCATTTTGAAAACCATGCTTTTATTATCAGTGACTTTTTTATATTCACGGAAAGGCCTTAGCCTCATTGTGAAGGTACATATGCAAGTAGGCTTTGTTTCATATACTATTCATTTCAGAAGGGTAAAGAAGTCTTACGAAATACGTTTTAAGGGGCGGGGGCCTAAAATTTTGCAGGTCTGGGAACCATGAGAAAGATGGTCGGTGAATTTGGACAACAATATCCTGGATTCCTGATGAGTTTAGCTGGACAAGGGTGTTGCGGGCAAATACAAGGGCCCCTTCTCTCTTCTGGGAGCCAGAGGCCCCACAGACATCACTGACCTCCAGTGTGATCCTGTTCTTCACCAGGAGCCCGATCTTGATGTCCATCAAGTTCAGGTCTTTCTCGAGCTGCTGGTTGCCTCTGATCTTGGTCACCACTTCTTCTCTTAACCGAGCTACCTCCAGCTCTTCCTGGAAATCCAAGTTACTTTGGTCCAGTAGGTGTACAAATTTTCGGATCACCGTTAACGGTGGGTTTTCCGAGCCAACTGCAGGGAAAGGAAGAGGCATGCTTTAATTAGGCATGTTTGGAACTATCATCAATAGGAGAGGAATCAGGTATTTCACTAAAGCATTACTATAAAAATATAGCAACGGAAGTACTTGGTCACAGGAGTGACTCATTCTGCCCACATCAAATCCGGACAGGGAACCTGATCATGTAAATAACCGCACATCACCGATGCCATCTGGTCTGTTTTCTCGTTATCTAATTCTCATTTATCAGTCTTCTCCCACACTGCTTCTAGGACGCTGCCACGGAGAAGATAGTTCTACCTATCTGTGCCTTATTGATGGGGTACTTGGGAATGCGCGTTGACGGAGTTATCTCTGAGACCTTGTGGCTGAGCCAGAGAAGCGGTTTCTGTTCTTGCTGGAGGAAACGGAAAGTGGCTTCTCTCAGCCCAAAAGACCATGGGGGGGAGAGAGCAGGAATTAGGTGAAAGGTGAATTAGAAAAAGTCAATGAGGGGAGACCTGTAAGACCAGACAGGAGCCAATGGAATGACAAATGGAATGCGCATTCTGTGTGGCACAAATAAAAGGATTCTAGAAATTGAAATTTGCCTTGTCCTTTCAGCACAGACCACGTGAGGGCCCTCAGAGCCTGGGAGGCCAGCCTCAGCTGTTGAGAGGGGTTTCTAAATTCTACAAGAGTTTCCCCTCCGTGCTTTGAACATTAATTATGCTTTAATTCCCTGGCACTCTGACTTCACAAAAAATACATCTGTTAAAGTGTTTTAGTGAACACTGGGTCAGTGTAAGAATAAATGATCTGGACCTTCAGGGATGAATGATTACAGTCAACAACACGAAGATGACTTGAAAAAGCTCAGCCCCATTGTGGTGACTTCCATCACCATCCTCTCCTTTACACTGAGTCCCTAATCCATCTTTTTTTTACTTCCAGCTTGGTTCTGGGGTGTTTTGACATTCAAGAAATAAAAAGAGTTAAACCAACAGCACAAAGAACTAACAGCATGAACCCCACATGAACAACCAAATCTAGAGGCATCTATATTAGTATTTTGCCACTTCTGACGGGTTTTATTGGAGAAATTACTTTGGCTCTTGGAACCCTTCTTTTCCTGATCACTGAAGCACATGTGAATTTATTTTCTACCGTTTCTAACAAGGATATTGCTAATGACATGGCCATTTCAGAAAAAGCCTGAGTGATGCTCCAGAGCTCATGTGTATATAGCTAAGTTGGGAGAACACGAGCCAGCTCATTTGGTCTCAAATTCTCTCTCTCTGCTCCTAAGGATTGCTCATTTCTGTATGTGCCAATAAACATGTTAGAAACCAATTAGTATTTTAGCTTTGCTAATTATTATGACCCAAATTTAATATTTCCTCTGTCAACAGTAGGCTTGTGACAGGCTGAGAATCACTTTGGGGTATTTTAATTTCAGAGAATCACCTAATGTGATAGTCAGCACTGACAAGTGGCCATATCACAGTTGCAGCAACTTCCAAGTCTGAAGGTACTCAAAGCCCTTCCAGAAGGAATGGGTGAAAATGGAGATGACAGGCTAATAAAAGTGACTTTTTTTTCCCAGATTGCCTTAGTCTTGGGGTGCCTGGGTGGCTCCATCAGTTAAGCGTCTGCCTTCTGCTCAGGTCATGATCTCAGGGTCCTGGGATCAAGCCCCATGTCGGGCTCCCTGATCAGTGGGGAGTCTGCTTCTCCCTCTCCCCCCTGCTCATGCTCTCTCTCTTTCTCCCTCTCAAATAAATAAAATCTTAAAAAAAAATGCCTTAGTCTTACGAAGATGGTGAATTGAGAAAGAAATGAAAATTTACATTTCAGTTAGAACAAAACCACCCTATTTGCTAAAGCCCAGAGCAGCTTAGATCTAAGTTACTAACATAGTTTCTATCTACCTTCTATGCTTTAACATAAAATCACCTGGATTTTTTAATTGAAATTTCTTTTGTCTTGTAATTAAAAAAACTGTAAAGGGGCGCCTGGGTGGCTCAGGTGGTTAAGTGTCCGATTCTTGATTTTGGCTCAGGTCATGATCTCAGGCTCATGAGATCAAGCCCTGCATCAGGCTTGGTGCTCAGTGCAGAGTCTGTTTGAGATTCTCTCTCTCCCCCTCCTTCTGCCCCTTCCTGCTCTCATGCTCTTTCTCTCTCCAATAAATAACAATTTAAAAAAATGTAAGCAAGTGAAAAGCATCCCCCCAACTGACCACAAAAACATGTTACCTAGAATGAAACAAAAAGCAGCCTGTGTTCATTTGGAAAATTTATTCTTAAATTGTCTTTGGTGAGCAAAGGCAGTAGCAAACCTGTTTTAGTGTGTTAGGGCTCAGAAAACAAAATCCCTATTTAGCCTTCTTGTAAAATACTTAAAGGTATCCACCAACTGAGAGATGAATCTCATTAATTCAACAATGGAGAAGTGTGGCCCTGAAAAGACTAGCTGGCCTTTCCTTACTTAGCTTGCACGGGGAATTCTGGAATCCAGCAGAATGATGTGTAATCCAATACATTCTGCAGGCTGGAGGCAGAACCTGGCCTCTAAATCTTCCTGAGGTTTTTCCTTAACAAGTACCAGGGAAGACCTTTCTTGAGCCATATATTTCATCTCAAAACTCAGATGGACTTTAGGCAATAAACGGCACTAGCTAAACTACTTCCTAGGCACTGTGCTGGTTACATTACTCAACTTTGACTTCCTCCAAAAAATGAGAAGAAGCAAGACAGAGGTAGACACAGTATAATGGCCATTTTCATGACTAAGATGCACAAGTCATGATTTTTCTTTACCCTCTCAAAACTAATTTGGAATGACCTAAGCAAAATATTTAAAAAGTTTGTGCAATACTAGTAAGTTTATCAGCAAGTTCTTAATTTATCACATGTTCTTGTAATAGTAGTAAGAATGTTAAAAATTCAGCATATAAAAAAAAGGATGTTCACTTTGTAAAGAACAGAAGAACCTATGCAAAGTGGGGATTGTAAATAGTGCAAAATGTCAATGTTATTTCTGGGTGATTTTTATTTTATTTTGCTGTTTTAAAACTTTCTAAAAATGGCATATATTAGCATTATAATAAAAAATATTTTAAAAACTATAGGGACCATGGAAAGTCTAGAATTAAATTATAGGAAGATGTTCATAGTCATCTTTGGGAGATGAGCTTTTTCCCTTCTTATTCATATTTTTTCCTTCTTATTCACGTTTCCAAAATTTCTTATACAAACATGTTTTATTCCTAAAATGAGGGGAAAAATTGTAGGCCAACAAAACAGATTAAACAGTTCAAATATAAGCTTATCTTCTGGCTCTTCTGCATTAGATTTCTGACTCTAGCTCAAATTTAATATAAAAACATCAGCATTTATACCAACTCCATTCTTTCTGAAGAAATCATATCCCCTCTACCTACCCCTTTCACTTATATAACAGGAAGGCCCATTTCCTGCCATCAATGTTCCTTTGTGCACCAGTTCAGAACCTGGGGTCTGAGATGGTCAAAACTTACTGGAAACAATGGACAACTTCTGTTCCTGGAGCGGCCTCTAAAGTGACTAAGATGTTTTTGTTTTTGCCTTGTTTATAAGGAACCCATACTTTGTTTCAGAATATAGATGATCCCCAGCAAGCAAAACCTCGACTTACGATGTTCTGACTTCATGATGGTGCAAATGCCATACACGTTCAATTAGAAAAGTACTTTGAATTTTGAATTTGCATCTTTTCCCAGGCTAGCATCATGCCATAGGAATCTCTCTTCTGATGCTGGGTAGCAGCAGTGAGCCAGAGCCCCTGACAGCCATGTGATCACCAGGGTAAACAACCCATATGCTTACGACCATTCTGTTTTTCACTTGCAGTGTGGTATTCAATAAGTAACATGAGATATTCAACTCTTCACTATAAAATAGGCTTTGTGTGTTAGGTGATTTGCCTAACTGTAAGCTAATATAAGTGCTCTGAGCACACTTAAGGCAGGCCAGGCTAAGCTATGATGTTCCATCTATTAGGTGTGTTAAATGCATTTTCGACTTAGGATATTGTCAACTTATGATGGGTTTATTAGGACGTAACCCCATTGTTAGTGGAGGAAGATCTGTTCTCCTACTTACCCAATGTTTTGTAGTCATCTCTAGCTTTGTTTGCTCTCAGTAGTGACTGAATTTTCACAATTTCATTTTTCTGCAAAAGAATGAGACCAGTCATGATCTTCCCAAGGCCCATCTATTCCACAACTGTAGAATTCAGAACTACTTAAGAACTATCAGTATTTAAGAATGGACATTATTTAGGGCGCCTGGGTGGCTCAGCTGGTTAAGCGACTGCCTTCGGCTCAGGTCATGATCCTGGAGTCCCGGGATCGAGTCCCACATCAGGCTCCCTGCTCAGCAGGGAGTCTGCTTCTCCCTCTGACCCTCTTCCCTCTCGTGCTCTCTATCTCTCATTCTCTCTCAAATAAATAAATAAAATCTTTAAAAAAAAAAAGAATGGACATTATTTAGGAGCACTTGGCTGGCTCAGGTGGTGGAGCATATGACTCTTGATCTCAGGGTTTTAAGTTTGAGCCCCGTTTGGGTGTAGAGATTACTTAAAATGTTTTTTTTTCATTTTATATAAAAGAATATTTTAATTCTTGTCCTCAGGAACTATAAAGACTACACATGATTTGGAAATGAGACTGTACGAAACAATGGCCAAGGAAGAACCATCCGCTCTATGCCTTGTCTTTGGTCTGGTCACTCAGAATTTTAATTAATTAATTTATTCATGTTAGAGAGAGAGAAAATCGCAAGCAGACTCCCTGCTGAGCATGGAGCCTGATGCGTGGCTCAATCCCACCACACTGAGAACATGACCTGACCTGAGCTGAAATCAAGAGTCAGACGCTCAGTTAGCTGAGCCGCCCAGGTGCCCCTGGTCACTCAGAATATGTTATCAGCTATTGACTGTTGTTGCTTGTCACCTCATGTTATTTTCATCTGTGTATTCACCAGAGTCTCCTTTCCTTTCCCCATAAATTTGGGACCCCATTCCACATACCGATACACCACATGGTGATACACCATGCCTGGTTGGAATACTGATATTCTGTGCCATGTTGTCTTCTGCCTGACATCACCCATTTGGTGTGCTTCACTCTCCCCTGACCGCCACATCTCATTCGCTGCTAGAGAAGATACTGTGACTGGTTTTTCCCCTCCCACCTGTTTCATGACGGGGTCCCGACCCACTTGCTCAAGTAGCTGCACATGGCTCAGAGATCTTTCAAGAACCAAGCTGCTGGCTATTTCAGACTCACGTCTTACAAACTCATGCAATGCCTCTAATACAGGTCTTCAAAACATGGCTTCTACTGGTTTTTCCTACAAGCCAGTCTTTGGTGTTTCCCCAGTGAAGGACTCGTGGCTCCCTCCCTCCCTCACTGGACACTCTCAAAAATAAAATCTTTTTTTTTTTTTTTTTAAGAACAAAAACTATTTAGAACTGGCAATATTTAGATGGAGTGCGCTCAATGTTTATTTTTTGCATTTTCTTTGCAGAGAAAGGGTCAGCTAGGTTAGCTAAAAGTATTGACAAGATTGTATGGGGCTGTTTATAAAGAGATCTAAAAGGGAAAAGAATTTTAGCCCCAAATTTAGATGATTCCATCTATGTTCACTTATCTATTCTTTAAAGATCCTGAAAAAAATTCTTCCTGTGGGCCTCTATTTATCAGTTAGCAGTTAGAAAAGCTTTATAAACAGTGCTGGAAAATTCTCATCTGGAATCTTTTCTCTTTGGCATTACTAGTCCACATCCGTTTCTTCTCACACATTTCCTATGCAGTCCTAAATAGTGAAGTCTCACTCTGAACATGAGTTCTGAATAAAAAAAAGTAAGCCTCCAAATATTATCACATTGAATTCTTAAGACCTGTTGTTTCCTCCTACTGTTCATTCCCACCATTTAGCTCCGGACTTTTAAAAAAAATATGTTAGGTTACTGATGTATAGACTGCAACTGTCCATCCAACTAAGTGAATTGATGTTTCCAAACTTGAGCCAAAGGCAGCTGGGGAGATATGAAAATATCACTTAACCCAACTAAAAGCTTTGGTGTGTGTCTTAGGACAAAAGGAAGCAAGTGCATGAAAAAAATTTATGAAAGAAGACATTGCATTTTCTCTTCCTGAACTGACAAAATATTCTATTTAAATCAAAGACTAGATAGGAACACCATGCAGCCAACATATACAATACACTATCAGTCTTCTACTCGGTTTTCTAAAAACATTTCCACCATTTAATAGAAATCATTCAATGTTAACATTCAACAAAGCATTCATTCCGCTCATTCTCAACCAGGGTGAAAATCCACTTGCGTGTCTCTTACATGATCTCTGAAATACTGCAGTCGTGCAAGGTATACCCTCCGTGCTACTATCATCCGGAACCAGGACTGAATCTAAAAAAAGAGTTAAATGGAGAAATCAAGGCAATTACTAAACAACCTTTAATATCTTTCCACACAGTCTTTCTAAAGATAGCATTGGTCTTTTGATAAAAAAGTAAAAGTGAGCAGCCCACCAAATAATTAACATCCTAAGCCTCACCTTCATCTCCTACTTCTTTCATTGCTTTTTTCCTAGGGGTTCAAAGCATTTTATACCTTTTGGTGGGGAAGGTAATGTAGCTTTGTACCATTTTGCTTTCATCTCAATAAATAAAAACCAAGAGGGCAAGGCATTTTGCTGACAGTTGCAATAGGTCAGGGAATCAAAAACCAAGTCCAGGGTTTCTTCCAGCATATCTTAAAGGCATCCAGGATCCTTTAGGTCTTTACAGGAAAACATGTCCAGAGTTCTCATGAGGGGCCAATTGGGACCTACAGTTTTCCGAGACAACAGGCTTGTGACCCATGGCAAACACAGCACATTACTAAGGAGCACAATGGATCTAGATGATGTTATTCAATGCCTTCACAGTTTAAAAGGTCCTTTGAATTAGTTTCATTTGATCCCAATCTCTCTCCAGCCCTGCTATTCCAACTCTAATCTGGACTTCCACATTGTCTGCAAGTTCATTTCTGGGCAGTCCTCTGGTTTTTAGCATTGGGCAGTAGGCACCCCAGGGCCTTTTCTTTTTCTAAACTCAGAGCCATCAGCCTGGATCCAGAGCTGGGTTAGACCTGCTCACCTCCCACATACAGGTCCTAATTTAGTTCTACTTCTTGTCACTGGTTTTACATTTGCCTAACAACTAAGGTTTTGTACTGTTAAGTTTTGTAAATATTATTAGCAAATGTGGTTAAGATGCATGTGAAATAACACTGTTTTCCCTCAGAGCTTAAATAATCATTTTGGATTTCCTAGAGAAAGAGCATTTACAGGTTATGAAATACTTGCACATCTGATTCTCAAAACCACGTAAAGGACCCGAGCCAGGTACGGTGTTTTAACAGACTTGAAGATGATCAGCTGAGTAATGGACGTGGGACTCAAACCTGGGACTTAATTCTGACTTCAAGACTCTTATGTATTCTTTTTATAATCTGTATTCCAGGAGCAAAACTAAAATGAAGAGAAAGGTTTAAGTCAAGCACTGGATAAGGTAGGAAGGGATGTTTACCTTCACAATGGAATCAGTATTATCAATCAACATTTGCCGCCTGCGCGAATATGCTTTCCGTTGTTTATGTCCCTTCCAAAAAGCCTGTGGGAAAGAGCAAATAACAGAATTACTTGTGTGTAACAGTTTCCCACTTAATTTTAGAAAGCACAAGAACAGAGTACATCTCAGGAGATACTGAGTTGGAACACTGCCAGGGGCCCTCCCTTCCAAATAGCATGTGGACACTCTCACTGGGAGGTGGACATTATATTGACAGCATGTATGAGCTCACAGCTTATCCCAAACTTGGGAAAGCACATTTACCACGTAGAAGCCCAGTTTCCCATTTGAAAGCTTAATTTTACCAAGGCTCTGGGTGACAAGAAGTAATAATAAAATGGAATTGCTCTGAAACATACAAAGAGGTGAACTGAGTATTGCTATCATGTGGTAACAACAGAAGATGCTTCAAAGTAATGACCAGTATCCTTACTCCAGCAAGTGACCCACCATGGATGGCCCAGACCAAGGAAGATAAATGCTTGATTAATTTGTAACTCTGGATCCCTGAAAAAAGGAGTGCTGTGATTGATCATTTATTATCTTATCTATTTCTACATGAAGTTTGGTGATGTTTCATCAACAAAGCTTTACTAGGTTATCCCCATTAAAGAGAACTTTTATAGGTGACATTTACAAAAACTAGACACAAACTGGTATCTTTAGAATGATTAAATACAAAACTAATTTAAGTTTATTCCAATTCATTTTTGAGAATCTTTTTATTGAAACTTAACTTTGTAACTCACTTCAATTCTCTGGTTTTGTTTTCATGTTAGAAATGAAATACAAGTTTCTTGTTAAAAAGGACTAATACAAAAAATCAAATTATTTTTATAAATTTCATGTCTACATATGTCAATCTACCTCATCCATTCTTTTAAAAAAAAGGCACGTGGAATTTTATTACCATTTAAAAAAATATGTCTTGTAATGATTCAAAACAAAATAGTACAGTAAAAAAATGATCAACTAAGCACTTGTTCCAGACTTCTCCTCTCAATTAAAATCCTTAGAAATAACAAAGTATTTTAAAAAATACTTTCTTCTTTTTGAAATAATTAGAAACTCACAGGAAACTCCAAAAATAATAGAGTTCCCCCTAATGGTAGCATCTCACAAAGAGGCTTTTAAAGCTACTCACTATAGTGTTAGAAAAGAAAGCCTATGGATCAACAACTCTGAGGGATCCTGGAAGACAGAAGGTAGAATTAGACTTCAAGAGGACTAGAATTGGACTTCAAGAGGAAACCACAGAACCAACATCTACAAAAATGTAAGACCATCTACAAACAATGTGGGAAGGCTATAACCTTGAGGGAGCCTTGGGCAGCACTCAAAATAACTTTGGGTAAGTTGTTACATTATCCACTTGTCAAGCAGTGAATAAAATAGCAAAGATGGGAGAGTGGGGTTCAGGCAAAGTACAAAGGAATACAGCCTTTTTGAGGGAATTTACCAATATCAGATTTAACATTATTTAGTCTTTCACCTAGTATTTTTAATTTTCTTCTATCTAGCCTAAGAAAGGCACCACGACGGAAGAAATATATGTAAGGGTTTTTGCTGCAGCACTGCTTGTAATACTAAACATGTGCATAGAGCAGAATCTTTACAAATGGGTTAACAGATCAACTGCAATTGCACTCCTAGTGAGGGATGCTACCTGGCAGTTACGAAGAATGAAATAGGGTCACATATATTGACTACAGCAATGTTCTGTGTCTTGAGGAGCAAGAGGATCTCCAAGATACAATGCAAAGAAAACAAGGAAATTGTAGTTTGCCACAAATACTATGATATGACCTGTTAAGAAAAAAAGAAAAACACAAGGAATATCTACTTCTATGCAAAGAATCTGTACTCAATGCCTAGAAGATGATGTACTAGGATATAGTAGAGAAAAGGTGTAAAGTAAAATATGCCTATGTACCTACCCCTACTTTGATTTAGCTACTCTACAAAAACACTATTAATTTTTTGCTATGTATTCTCTGAAATGGGCAAACATAGGGATATGCATATAAACTCTTATTGTAAACAACCTTATACACACATTATTATGTATTTTGTATGGATTATTCCATCAAGATAGGTTAATAGATGGGAGATTATTGGCTCAATAGTTGACATTTAAAATGGATAGCTACTGTCAAATTGACCTCCAAAGAGTGTATGATAGACATTTCTTTCCCCAAGGTTTCACTGAACTGACAAAAATTAAAAAGATTGATGCTGTCCAAATTGACTGATAAAAACTGCTCTTCATTTTTATTTATACTGTAATCTCCAGCAAACCTTACTTTCCTGCACATACCTATCCCATTTATAATACAATTGTATTTTGTCTATATACATTTTAGTACCATATAAGACAGTGTTAAAATTTTTACTTCAACTGTCAAACATAATTAAAGAAATTCAAGAGTAGAAGGAAAATATGTTTACTCACAATTTTACTTTGTTTTTTCTTTTCTTCCCGGTTTTCCAAAATTCTTTTATCATTTTCTTTTTTGTTTAGAGAACTTTCTTTGCTATTCTTTTAGGGCAGGTATGCTAGTTCTTTACAATAGAACTTTACAAGTTCTATTAATTTTCCTCTTCATCTGAGAATGCCTTGATTTCCTCTTCATTCCTGAAGAATATTTTCAGTGGATAACAAATACTTTGTTGGGAGAGTTCTTTACTTTCCATGTTGTGCCATTCCTCCTCATCTGCACAGGTCCTTATGAAAAACCTTCTGTCATGAGAACTGTTTTCCCCCCATAGCTAAGCTGTCATCTCTATTTCATTGTTTTAAAGATTAAAAAATTTTTTTTTTGTTTTCAGAAGTTTGTGATGCATCTTTGGGTACATTTCTTTGAATTTATCCTCCTTGGGGTTTACTCAGCTTCTTGAATCTGTGGTTCTGTGTCTCTGACCACACACAGAAACTTCTCAGACATTATTTATTTCAGGCTTTTTCAGTACTTCCCCCTTTCTCTTCTCCTCTGAAACTCTGATGACACAAACATTCAATCTTTTTTTTATGGTCCACAGATGCCCTGAGGCTCTGTTCATTGTTTTTTCAATCGTTTCTCTCGGTTGTTCAGATCTAGTAATTTCTATCATTCTATTCTCTAGTTCACTAATTTGGTCCTGTGTTCCTTTCATTTTGCTGTTGAGTCCATCCATTCAGTTTTTTTATATGTTGTTCTATGACTGAGTTCTAAAATTTTTTTTTCTATCTTCTATTTCTTTGTTGAGACTTTATATTTTTTCCTTTATTTCAAGTGTGTTCATAATCGCTTACTATAACATGGCAGCTTTAAAATCTTTGTCAGCTAAATTATAACATCTCTGTCATCTGAATTGGCATATTTATTTTTTAAGATTTTATTTATTTATTTGTGTGTGTGGGGGAGAACATAGAGGGAGAGTGAGGGAAGGAAAAGCAGACTCCCTGCTGAGCAGAGAGCTCAACATGGGGCTTGATCCCAGGACCCTAAGATCATGACCCCAGCCGAAGGTAGACACTTAACTGACTGAGCCACCCAGGCGCCCCCATATTGGCATCTATTAATTGTCTTGGTTCTTGAAATGTTTATTATTGATTGAAATGTGGACAAATTGGATTATTATGTGATGACTAATAAGACTCTGGATCTTATTTAACCTGTTCTAGGCGGTTTTCTCTGACATTGTTCTGGCAAGGGAACAGGGTGGTGGTGCTGCCTCACTACTGGCAAGGAGGGGTGTAAGTTCAGGTTTTCTACCTAGCCTCTATTGATATCTGAGGTGGGGGCTGCTTATTACTGCTGCATGGGAGCTGGGAGCTCTAACTATCCCCCAAGGCTGTGCCAATTCCACTCTGCCCAGGAGGGCTGTGTTACTACTCCTCATGTGCCTTCCACTGATAGCAGAAGGCTTTGCCAGCAGGTGGCCTCATTACTACTGGGTTGTCATCAAAGTCCTGACTTTCCACCATGCCTTCTTTGACACCACCTAGCAAGGAAAGGGAGGGATGCCACATTACGTTTGTCAGCATGGAAGTTCAGGCTCTGTGGGTATCTGGCTATGTTGTTAGAGTCTATGAGGGTGGAAGGCCAAGCTCTCGACTTTGTGGCATGAGTGGTATGGGGGTCACAGTTTTTTTTTTTTTTTTCCTGTGCTGTTTGGCTAGAGTAGAGTGGTTATTGTCTAAAAGTTTTGTCTTTCTGGGCTGCACCTTTCCTCGTCCTTTGGCTACAGATAGCAGGCTTTTGTTGGAGTTTCTGCCTGCACCCACTGGCATTTCCATTTTGCCAGCCTCTGCAGCAACAAGTCTGAGATATATGAAGCTAAAAGAAAACCACAGAACTCACCTCCTTGTCCTTCCTTGGGTCTCAAGATTCCCAAGCCTGTCTGCCTTTCCTCTCTCCATTTTCACAGTGTTATGTTTGTTTACAAATAATGTCTGGGGCTTTTAGCTGTACTTAGAGGAAAGAATAGGGAAAAGTAGCTGTATTCTGTTTTCCCAGAAGTGGAAGTCAAGCCCAAATAGTTTTTAAGTATCCAATGTTTTAGAGTTTCCTAAACTATTAAGGCCATATGAATTTATTCCTTGACAGATTACAAGATTAAAAAACTCAGAAATGTAAAAAGTAGTTATGATTCAAGAGGGCCACCTGAAAAATTATTAAAACTGAGTTCTTCCAGGTGATTAGTTATAAAATGCATATATATACTTGATTAATTTTCTGCATGTGAAAAAGAAACAATACAACAGAAAAAAGATGACATTCATGATAGCAAAAAATAACTAATGGAGTAAACCTAAGAAACAGGAATAAATTTAATGCTATATGGTGGGAAAGATTAATAAATGGAGAGATATACTGATTATGGAACTGGAAACTTCATTATTGTAAAGATGCCAATCTCCTCGAATGAACTAAAACCTCAGTGTAATGATTACAGAAAATTCAGAAATGGGTCTGGAACTTTATCAGCTGCCTTTGCACTAACTATTGAAATGAGCACGTGTTTTTCTCTTTTAAGCTATGATGATAAAGAATTATACAGGAAGGTAAATTATTGAGGATTTAAAACTGGAGTGAGCTTTACAGTGCTTCTCAAGCTGTAATATGTATACAAAATCATCAGAGGGTCTTTTAAAATGCAGATTTGAATTTAGTGGGTGTGGGTGGGGGTTCCAGGTAATGACAGTGTTAGTATATGCTCTACATTTCAAGTAATAAAGATCTAAGTGAAGATACAGGATTTTTAGTTGATGGCCCATTTAGAAAATGCCACCATGGGATCTCTCGGTGTGGCATTTCTGAGATCATGGAAAAAACTGATCTCTGATGTCATCAACAACTGCTTGCAAAAGTGTCCTGATGGCTACAGAGACTAGGGGAAGGGGACCCTAACGGTGGGTTACTGGATTCCATGGCAAGTTTACTAGTAACACATTCATTGTGATGGGTCTCATTGGTGCTTCCTATGTTTTTGTGGGTCACACTTTAAAGCACGGACACTTGAAAAATATATGTATATATACACACCCCATTTTTAAATCCAAACTGAAAAGCAAATAAGGTATTAGTATTAGCTCAAGTTCTTTCTTCTGCTTTTCTGGAATTATCTAAACTCCAGAAACACTATTAATCTTATTAGCTCAGATTCACAAACCTTCTGAATAATCTGTCATAGTAAAGGCTGATGGGAATATTGATGCATTCTTATACTGGTAGAATGAACCCATTTGTCCATTCTGTACTATTTTTTTATGTACTAAGGATTCAATGCTCAACAACAGGATTTTCCTGCAGATTTCACTTTATATTTCATCTCTTTATTGATCATGTAGATTTCTCTGGAATCATTCTACACTTATATATTTTTTTGTTACCCTCCCAAACAAGGCAACTTTGCTGGGTATAGAAATTTTGGTGTCTAGAAGTAGAATACTATATGCCTCTTACTTATCAAAATTACACATTCTTTTTCAGTTTGTAAGTTTTGGTTCCACCAGAACTGGCTTTTCTTATTCAGTGCTAATAGAACTCCTGTGCTAGGCCATGAGATTGTAGGCTTTTCTTTAAAAGAATTTTTTTTAAATTAACATATAATGTATTATTTGTTTTGGGGTACAGGTCTGTGATTCATCAGTCTTGCATAATTCACAGTGCTCACCATACTATAGTGGTGGTATAGTGGTATGGACATAGAGGTATGTCCGTCCCCAATGTCCATCACCCAGCCACTCCATCCATCCCCCCCCCCCCCACTCCAGCAACCCTCAGTTTGTTTCCTGAGATTAAGCATCTTTTATGGTTTGTCTCCCTCTCCAGTTTCGTCTTGTTTCATTTTTCCCTCCCTTCCCCTATGATCCTCTGTCTTGTTTCTCAAATTCCTCGTTTATGATACTTGTCTTTCTCTGATTAACTTATTTCACTTAGCATAATACCCTCTAGTTCCATCCATGCTGTTGCAAATGGCAAGATTTCATTTTTTGATGGCTGCATAATATTCCAGTGTGTGTGTGTGTGTGTGTGTGTGTGTGTGTGTGTGTGTGTGTGTGTGTACACCACATCTTCTTTATCCAGTCATCTGTTGATGGACATCTTGGCTCTTTCCATAGTTTGGCTATTGTGGACACTGCTGCTATAAACACTGGGGTGCACGTACCCCTTCGGATCACTACATTTGTATCTTTGGGGTAAATATCCAGTAGTGCAATTGCTGGATCGTAGGGTAGCTCTATTTTCAACTGTTTGAGGAACCTCCATACTGTTTTCCAGAGTGGCTGCACCAGCTTGCATTCCCATCAACAGTGTAGGAGGGTTCCCTTTCTCTGCATCCTCTTCAACATCTGTTGTTTCCTGACTTGTTAATTTTAGCCATTCTGACCGGTGTGAGGTGATATCTCATTGAAGTTTTGATTTGGATTTCCCTGATGCCGAGTGATGTTGAACACTTTTTCATCTGTCTGTTGGCCATTTGGATGTCTTCTTTGCAGAAATATCTGTTCATGTCTTCTGCCCATTTCTTGATTGGATTAGTTGTTCTTTGGGTGTTGAGTTGGTAAGTTCTTTATAGATTTTGGATACTAGCCCTTTATCTGATATGTCATTTGCAAATATCTTCTCCCATTCTGTTGGCTGTCTTTTAGTTTTGTTAACTGTTTCCTTTGCTGTGCAAAAGCTTTTTATTTTGATGAAGTCCCAATAGTTCATTTTTACCCTTGCTTCCCTTGCCTTTGGCAATGTCTCTAAGAAGAAGTTGCTGCGGCTGAGGTCGAAGAGGTTGCTGCCTATGTTCTCCTCAAGGATTTTGATGGATTCCTGTCTTACATTTAGGTCTTTCATCCATTTTAAGTCTATTTTTGTGTGTGGTGTAAGGAAATGGTCCACTTTCTTTCTTCCGCATGTGGCTGTCCAATTTTCCCAACACCATTTGTTAAGAGACTGTCTTTTTTCCATTGGACATTCTTTTCTGCTTTGTCGAAGATTAGCTGACCATAGAGTTGAGGGTCCATTTCTGGGCTCTCTATTCTGTTCCATTGATCTATGTGTCTGTTTTTGTGCCAGTACCACACTGTCTTGATGATGACAGCTTTGTAATAGAGCTTAAAGTCTGGAATTGTGATGCCGCCAGCTCTGCTTTTCTTTTTCAACATTCCTCTGGCTATTCGGGGTCTCTTCTGGTTCCATAAAATTTTAGGATTCTTTGTTCCATTTCTTTGAAAAAAGTGGATGGTATTTTGATAGGGATTGCATTAAATGTGTAGATTGCTCTAGGTAGCACAGACATTTTCACAATATTTTTTCTTCCAATCCATGAGCATGGAATGTTTTTCCATTTCTTTGTGTCTTCCCCAATTTCTTCCATGCGTATTCTATAATTTTCTGAGTACAGATCCTTTGCCTCTTTGATTAGAGTTATTCCTAGGTATCCCATGGTTTGGGGTGCAGTTGTAAATGGGACTGACTCCTTAATTTCTCTTTCTTCTGTCTCGTTGGTGTATAAAAATGCCACTGATTTCTGTGCATTGATTTTATATCCTGCCACTTGACTGAATTCCTGTATGAGTTCTAGCAGTTTTGGGGTGGAGTCTTTTGGGGTTTCCACATAGAGCATCATACCATCTGCAAAAAGTGAGAGTTTCACTTCTTTGCCGATTCGGATGCCTTTTATTTCTTTTTGCTGTCTAATTGCTGAGGTTAGGAGTTCTAGTACTATGTTGAATAGCAGTGGTGATAGTGGACATCCCTGCCGTGTTCCTGACCTTAGGGGAAAAGCTCTCAGTTTTTCCCCATTGAGTATGATATTCGCTGTGTATTTTTCATAGACGGCTTTTATGATATTGAGGTATGTACCCTCTATCCCTACACTGTTAAGAGTTTTAATCAAGAAAGGATGCTGTACTTTGTCAAATGCTTTTTCTGCATCTATGGAGAGGTTCTTGTTCTTTCTTTCATTAATGTATTGTATCACATTGATTGATTAGATTGCAGGCTTCTCTAATTAGATGCTGTTTATTAAAAACGATTATGGGTATAAAGTTGGAAGAACAGAGTTATTGATGAAAATGCAAAAGGAGACAAAATTTTAAGCCATAAAGCCATTCAAAGGCAGCTTTTTGCAGACAATTAGAGACAGAATGTGTTTACAGAAGTGTCAATCTCCTTCTCTGACTGGTATAAGAACTTGTGGGAAAATTTGTAACAGCCATCTTTTTGTTATTTTTTTTCTTACCATAAATATATTTTCTGTGTAACGCATATTTGACAAAGTACTCTTTCAAAATATCTAGACCTCAGAGGTTACTACTCTGTTTTACAGATTTTATAACTGTTAATCTCTAGAAAATTTGGCTTGCTAAATTGGTTGCCTTGCTTGGTAATTGGGCATCCAGGACAGTAATATTCAAATTACCAACTCCAACTTCTGAAGCACAAATTCTTGTGTGGTCTCTTAGCCAAGAAAGCCCTCAACATTGATCTCTTTTCATTCTCAGCTTCAAGGTAGAAAATCCACTGATCTTCTAGAGTAGTCACTTACATTAAACCAACATGATGAAGGACTGTCCCACCAGTTCACCCCCTTCCTCCCCACCTGCAGACTCTCCCGCTGCTCCGGGCCATCTGAAAGTTGCTTCAGAGAAGCTTGCTTCTCTTTCTGTGCCAGGATGCATGTGGCACTCTCTGAAGTTCAGTAATTCCCTAATTCCCAGGGCTAAGTTTGGGTGTTTGTCACTATTATGATTTTTCCTAAGAAGTGGCATTCCAGCATTCCTCAGTTCAAGGAAAAAAAACAAAACAAAATCACAGCTATCTATTTTTCCCCATTCAGTTTTGCTGATGTCTTCCCGTATCATAACAGCAATCCCAATGTTGGCTCTGCTCTCTGTCCTTGGGGCCATCAACTCCTCATTTCTGACACTACTGAGCACCTAAGGGCTGCACACTGTGCCAAGTCTGTTATGTCAGTGATCCCACTTGATTCTCAGAACCCAGCCACAAAGTGAGTATTATCATTTTCAGATGCGAAAGACATTTCAAACGATCTATTCTTTTCCTCAACTTTGAGAGTTTTCTCAAGCTGTCCACATGCTGCAGTTATTCTGCTGTCGTGAGTTCATCTACATTCTATAATGTCACTATTTCTTTCTCCCTCTTTCGATATCAGTTGTCTTTCAATGTTTTGTCTTTTTTCAGTAAGTCCATGTCTTGTTCAATTCCTTGAAAGCATGAAAGAGCTTCAGCATAACAATTCTTCTGTCTCCTGGACTAAGAGTGTCCTTAAATATTAGTTTACTTAATG
This sequence comes from Callorhinus ursinus, assembly GCF_003265705.2. Lineage (NCBI taxonomy): Eukaryota > Metazoa > Chordata > Mammalia > Carnivora > Otariidae > Callorhinus > Callorhinus ursinus. The sequence goes on from NW_027397085.1 coordinate 3,450,932, forward strand.
TATATTTACAACTTAAATTCATTTTCCTTTTTTTCGCAATAAAATACTTTTTTTTTTAAAGATTTTATTTATTTATTTAATTGCCAGAGAGAGAGAGACACACACAGTGAGAGAGGGAACACAAGCAGGGGAAGTGGGAGAGGGAGAAGCAGGCTTCCCGCGGAGCAGGGAGCCCAATGCGGGGCTCAATCCCAGGACCCTGGGATCATGACCTGAGCCGAAGGCAGTCGCTTAACCAACTGAGCCACCCAGGCGCCCCATAAAATACTCCTTTTTGTTTGAGATTATTTTCTGGCTCACTCATTTGTAAATGTAGACGTTACCAGGGCCTTCTCACTGCTCAAAGATAGTATGGCTTTTTCTCTCTCACTGCTCTCAAGAGATTCTCTCTCTGCAGGGAGAGAGATAGGACACCTTACCTTACAGGGGGAAAATCCTATGAATGACAGTGAATTTCTCATGAGACACCTTGGGTACCTTCTGATATATTCCGTAAGTCCTGAGACAGAGGACTGGCTAACGATGCCATATATTCTCTGTACTACTATTCAGTTCTTTGGAGGAGACCGAGGGTGGTGGAGCTGGGGTGTGGCTGGCCTCAGCCTGGGAGCCTTCTCTCTGAATGTGTTAAGACTACTGGTGAGTATGACACGATGGACTCTGAAAAACAAACTGAGGGTTCTAGAGGGGAGGGGGGTGGGGGGATTGTTCACCTGGTGATGGGTATTAAAGAGGGCACATTCTGCGTGGAGCACTGGGTGTTACGCACAAACAATGAATCATGGAACACTACATCAAACACTAATGATGTAATGTATGGTGATTAACATAATAATAATAAAAAAAAGACTACTGGGGAGTAACATAACATTAAAAAAAAAAAAAAAAGACTACTGTGTCTGGGACTCATTCAGCCAGCTAGGAAGATTGAGCTCTTTTATAGAAAAGTCCTCATGTTTCAGATCATTCCCCTAATTCAGGGTAGACTGGCCACACTGACAAAAAAATGAGAGTAGCATAATCCCCTTTGGTTCATGGTCTTCTGGTTTTGTGGGTCAGCAAGTTTCTGCTGAATACGTATTCATCTCCAGTCTATAGCTTGCCCTTATACCTCCTGCTCTCCTCATTAGAAAACCCTCAGAAGAGTAGGAAAGAAAAAGGAAGGAAGGGCGACTTCACAGTTCTATCGCTTCTTCTTCAATATTATTGGCTCGGCTAAGATGGAGGAAAAAAGGCTCCAGATAATTGCTTCTGCCCTTCTCCCAAGCCCTCTCATGACTTCGGCCCTGGGTCCCAACATCAGATGGATTTTATACCAGTGTGCTCCAAAGAATGTCCTCCAAATACAACACAGCTCCATGCCCCGAGACTAGACAGCTTAGGGTTGGTCCAAATTGTGTCAGGTTGGCTGACAATCTATAATTCTGTGTAAAATTAGAGCCCTAGCATCGGTGTAGAGGATCCTATCTTCAGGCTTTTTTTTTTTTTCCACTTCCTGTATGTTTTGCCTACCATTTGTTTAAAGAAGAATAAAGTGGAAAACCTTCTAGTTCAGCTAATAAAAATTCTTTGTCAGGCTTATGAAAGAAATTTCTTCTAAAAATTACTCTTTGCTGCCTTCTAACATCTTAAGTTCTGAACAAATCCAAATATTTGAGCACCTATCATACACAAGACACAAGAATATAAAAATTTAAGCAACTTATTTCCTGCCCTGGACAAAATTATAGTGAGGTGAAGGAAGCAGGTAAGTACACCAATGATCACAAAAGACGAATCTTCAACTTAAAAACTTCCATGTGGGAAATTTCTTAGGTACTGGCCAATGCAAAAACCCACCAAATGCTTCCCGTCAATAATAGTGTCACTTTCAATGCACAAAAAAAGACACACAGCCCTTTGCAAGCCAGCATGGTGGTTGGTAGAGGGTGGTAGCGAAATACAGAGGAGAAAACATCTAAATTTGGCCAGTCCTTCTCCTGGCAACCAGAAAGTTCAGAGTAGTCATGCAAGCTTAAGAACAGCTCAAAACCAACCAGTCAGGAAAGGAGGATTTCTCCTGCAGGCCTAAATGAAGAGTATGTAAGGGAGAATATGTTCTTGGAGAGGCTAAATCCATTTCATTAGCTCTTCTGTTCTTTCTGTCTAGAAGAACATAGAAACAGGTGCCACTCAACATCCATTAGCCACCAAAAAACCAATTCATAAAGCACCCAGTTTAGAAAGTAGATGACACAAGGAGATCCAGCTTCTTAGAGAAACAGGATTTCAACTCCGATCTGAGGAGTCCCTCTGGCTCCAACTAGGTTGGTGGCAGGCAGACCTTTGCGAGTCCACAGTGCCCCTTGATGGTCTCCAAAGGTGAAAAATCATTTAACGTCTTTCCCATCTCTGAGCCTTACTAAAGCAGATTTGGGGGCAATGATTAAGGGAAAAATCTGCAGTCAGATTTGTTAATTAGAATGCTGGTAGTTGACTGTCATACTATCAGATGAAGCATCTTCAGGGGATAGGACAGTTTGCTCTAACTAGTGGTAGGTGGTTCACATACCTGTATTTTGACCACACGCTTTTCTTGTTCATACAAATATGATTTCCTAGCTTCGTACTCTTTCCTAAGAAGGGATCCTGCACTTGTGGCTTGAAGGCGAAGAAGCAAATCATCAGACGCAGACCACATCTTCTTGCGAACATAATCTGTTGTGACTTTCTCAACAGTGTCCTGGCAAGAGATATTTCTTATGGTTACACTTCACACATCAGGTGAAAGGAGCATAGAGAATAGCGTGTGGAGATTATATCTCTGAGAAAACGATACGGGTAACTCTTTCTGGCCTGGTTTAAAAACAGATTTGACCGGAGCCAAGGGATGAACTGGCTTAGCTTCTTTCTAGCAACACGCTTTTGGAATCTTCTGAACTTGGTGCTGAAGTGCTCTGAGAATTTGGTTGCGTGATCTCAGGACCTGGAGGCGGAGGTGCCGGCAAGGACCAGGTGTGAGGCCTGAGCTCCAGAACGTAAACGGGACAAGGATGATTACGGTATGAATATGCATATGCATCACCTCCTCCCTCCCCAGGGCTGCCGAGGAAAAGACTGCAGTGGCCATAAGTCTTCTGGCTCCTCTGCCCCCTTTCTTGTCCAGGTCAGAGTAGGCAGACCTCTGCAAAGAGCCAGGAGCTCAAAATAAACTGGGGGGAAAATAAAAGACTTGGGGCAGAAGGAAAGGGGGTGGGAGAGGAGAGACAAGCACTACCATGACCAGACAGGGGCAACTCTGTCTGAATGAGAAGGAACGAGGGAAAAGGAGGAAGGGGGGACTGTGAAAATCTGTATGTGGATTACGAACTGGGTTTGCTTTTTATGTTCTTTGAGAGATGCAAGCCAAGACTGGACTCACTTCTATGGCTTATGCTCTCATCCGGTGTGACTGCAATCAATGGGGGGCTAATTTAAAAAATTAAAACTGACATCATAAAAAATGCTTAAAAACCTTCAAAAGAAGACATTTTCACATTCATGAAATCAGTACTTTTAGACTGTCTAGAAGAAATAATTTTTTTAAACAGTGTAGATCTTCCACTTTTTAATAATCCTAATAGAATGATGCTTAGTTTCACAAAGTTACTCCTAAGGCATCTTTGGACACCACTGGAGCTATTGTTGGCTCCGAATTATAACCCTTTGATGCTGCTTCTTCACAGGTCCAAAGACCAAAAAGATATGTCTTTTCAACTACAGCACCTGGTTTTTACAGTTTCATTTTTCTACAAAGTAGCACTGATAATGCACTGCCACCTTAGTATTTTCTTGTAAACTGTGGCAATCTTGAATATTTGAAATTAGTTAATTAACTATCTTCTTCACTGTCTTCTTGTCATTCAGGAGTTCTGGTGGCACTCTCAGCCCCAGGCCATAGATTTTTCTTGGAGTTTTAGCAAATATACTGGTGATTCCATCCACAAAGTTGCTATACTGCAGTATCTTTGATGCTGGTGACTTTTAGCAATTTCGTAAGACCTACATTTGTGTGTTCTTTCTTTCTTTCTTTCTTTCTTTCTTTTTTTTTTTTTTTCCAAAATGGGACTAAACTATTACTAGTATTTTCTCTTTGAACATACTACAATGCATGGATCAAACAGCAATATTCACATCTTGTGGGTCCAACTTTGGTCTCAAGTCCAAAGCAATCTTGTGAACATCTTTTCAAGAGTGTTTCCCCCCAGAAAGCATTCCTGACTTTTTAAAGGACATACATGTTTCTGTGGTAGGCTGTGAGGGGGAAAGAAATAAGACTTTCCAAATACTGATAACCAAGAAATTATTACTAATTGAACTTTTGTGTCAGGGCAAACCTGAAGATTGATTTCTTAGGATCAGGTACCATTCCAAACAAGCTACAAAAGCTTTCTTCCCCTTGATCTGTCTGGTGGTGGTATGCCAACACAGAAATAATTGTAAAAGTTAGTAGCCATGCAACCACATCCAACTGCATTCATGAAGACTTTACTCTATGTCCAGCCTTCGATAAATCCATTATTTCCTCCCATCACTTCCATGATTCAAAAATAGAAAAGCAATCCACTTATTTTTTCATTAAACACGAACCTCCTACCTCAATTTCTTTTGCCATGAGCCATGAGTCTTTAGGCAAATATGGTTCAGGTGTGACCCAGGAACTCTCTTTTGAATCGATGTTGTAGTAGTACTCATATTTATCCTGCAGGCTGAGTTTGAGCCATGAACCTTCAGTAGACACTAAAGAAAAGAAATTTGTTACATTCTAGAGTGAAACACTGAACCCATTAATGCAGTTTCTCCAATACACAAAATAATCCAATAAACAGTTTTTCACCAAGCATTCAAATGGCCTAAATAAAAAAAAAGAGAGAGAGAGAAAGAGAGAGAAATGACTCACTAAAATGAGTGAATTCTGTGTTTTCAATGGCAGCTCTCAACTCAGCCAAATCAAGAGGAGGATGGAGGGATGTCTAATGCTAGGGCTCTGGACCTCAAACTTCTCAGGAGGATGAGAAGAGTCACAAATGGCCAACAAGAAGGAAAAGCAAACAAAGAATATATGTCCCTGGGAGATGTGAACAGCATGAAAAATGGACAGAGGAGACCAATGAGCAAGAATCTTCTTTGCTTAGAAAGTCTTCCAGCAACTTCTCTGAGAAGGAGTGACCTGGAAGGACTGTGACTCTTTATTTAGGGAAAGCCAATGATCTTCATTAAACCAATGCAGAAGTGACTAATCTTTACAGACAACTTCATCTAAAGTAAAAACTGGCATATGCAAACACTAAGGTCACTAAGTACAGAGAAGGAAAATGTCCTGGTTTGACTCACCTTGCTCTACATAACCACACAAAATGAGAAAAAAAAATTGCAGAAAGGACTTAATTTGGCGGGGAGGGGAGGATGTACTAGAAAAAAAAATCTATGGCACTCATGGCTTAATTAGTTAAGAAGAGTATCTCCTCCTCAGGAATCCATGGGCTTTATTTCCTATTTAGAAATCTGTTTATTTTGCTGAACGGCCATGATTCCTGTCCCAGACCAGCGAGGTAAAACAACCACAAAAATAAACATAAACATGATCTGACCTAGATCAATCTAAACCAGCTGCTGTCAAGTGAGCCTTAGAGTAAACGTCTTTATAGGGAAATCAAAGTTGAAGTGAATTTCCTTATAGAATATTTAAATGGATTCAAATACCTAAGCAGGGGTAACTTCAAGGTCCTTGAATGTGTGTTGATTCTTTATTTGGTTTTAAATGCTTCTCAACTGTTCTGTGTGTCACTGCCCAGGAAAAGAGATGTTATCTCTTTCCAAACGGGCAGACAGCTGTTACCTGTGTAGAAATGTTGGCCCTACTAGAACCTATATTGTACAGTCAAATGAGGATGATCACAAGTAATCATTATGGATCTAAGGTAACTCCTAGGTTTCTGAATTGGGAATCTGGGGATACATGACTACATGCACCAGAACATGGCACAAAGGAAGAGGAGTAGGCAAGGGTCGTGGACAGAAGATTAATTAAGCTTAGGCCAAGATGGACTTGAAACTGAACTTAACCCCTGCATTAGTACTGTTGCATAAGTCTTTCTCCATGAAGGATGAGGTAGGGGACACTACAGTGACTCTGGATGAAGAGATGTGAAGGGAACAGGGAGGAGCTCAAAGGTGAGCAGATGCCAATTTAGAAAGAATGGCCAATAACCCTCCTCACACTTCATTAATGGGCAATTTGCTGAATTGAGGGGTGGAATCTCTGAGTTGGAAATACATCAGATAAACTTAGAAGTACACAGTGTACCATGGGAAAGACCTCCAGTTGAACTAAAAAAAACCCTTTTTATCCTCCAATTCTACTTCTTGGGCCATTCACATAGCTTCCCAAAGAAGAGTAGTCCATGACCTATGATGAGGTGCAAACAAACATTAGCCTGTGAGTCAGGAGACACTTGGATCCTTGATAGGACATGAAGTGCTCAGTAACCATCTACCAAAGGAACGGTGGCCTATCAAAAATTAACCTCTTTGGGTTTGTCATAGTCTCCCTCTGACCACAATCTCATGAATATGTTTCTAAATCTGAAAAATGAGTATAAGGCTCATGATCTCAAAGCTACTTTCCAGAGCTAACACTTCAGGGTCTGCCATTGGATTGAATAGGCATAAATACCTCCTGAGGTTATTGATCTGATCCCTTGGAGACCAGTTCATTCTACTTTATTCCACATTTTCAAAATTACTCTTTACTCCTACTTAAGATTGTACAATCATGTACCATTTGTTTCAAAAAGGATAAAGAGAAATATTAGTGTCAAAATCAGTTTGTATCACTAGAGAAATGGATCAATAAGCAAGCCCTAGATAAAGCAAAATCTCCTTAAATACTGTATTTTCTCAAGGTTATGATAACACCCATGCATAACCACCAAGTTAATCTGAGCTTTTCAAAAAAAACCTACGTCTAAAAAAAATTTTATTTTTTCTTAAAGATTTTATTTATTTATTTGAGAGAGAGAGAGAGAGAGAGCACAAGCCAGGGGAGAGGCAGAGCGAGAGGGAGAAGGAGACTCCCCGCGGAGCAGGGAGCCTGATGCAGGACTCGATCCCAGGACCCTGGGATCATGACTTGAGCCGAAGGCAGACGTTTAACCGACTGAGCCACCCAGAAGCCCAAGATAAAAAAATATATTAGAAATGTTCATTTTAAAGCAGTATTTGTCTTAATATTAATACAATACCACAGACAGCGTCATATTCAAAATGACATTTAGTTGGTGTTAAATGACTAAAAAGCTTACCACTTTTAGATTTGTGCTCTTTTGCCTTTGCAAGGGCATGATAGTACCTGTCAGCACATTCAGGGATTATGTCATTTGTGTTAGACATAGAAGACTTCAAGACAGACAAAATATCACTTGGCTTTTCTTTCTCCAAACACTGATTAACATCGATGACCAGTGTAACCCCTGCATCATGGAAAAAAAAAAAGTTTCTGTTAATGGTTATCTTCTACTTACCCTAGAGGTGCGCAAAGATATAATTCAATCTTTCAGGAACGCATTGGCATTAAACCTTTTGTACCCTTTCAGAGTATGCAACACATATACCCAAGACAGTCACCAACTCACCTAGCAGCCAGTTTAGGTTGTAAGAACAAGATCCCACAGAAGCACAGTTTATTAAAAATCATGGTATTTCCAGGTTACTCTCATGTGGTGTGAAGACACTAGGTCCTACTCCCTGTAGTGATCTCTAAGAGGAGTAAATGCATACGAACAGTAGATATGCAGTCCTTACGGAGGTCACTGATCTTAGGAAGACATTTATTTATTTTAGAATAAGTAAAAATCCTGATATTTTCTTGTATAGCACTAGTACACGTCACAAGATTTGTCATTAACCACCTAAACACATGTTCTAGAAAGGCAACAGGTATAGCTGGCAGGCATACACAATCCACTTAATTCTGAAGCCAGTTTAGACCTAGAAAACATCTTTTCCCATTTTAAGTTTCTGTCTCTCCCCATAAATCAAACCACACTGAACTCTTGGCTGTCTAAACAAAGTTAACATGGTGAATTCTTTTTTATCCACTTTAGTTCCAGCTAAGAATATTCTGGCCTAACCAATGAAAGTACTGTTTTCACAAACCATAAATGCACTGAATTAGAAATCTAGAACAAAAAAATTGAAGGAACCAGGTCAAAAGACAAAAAAAGTTTTCGATGAAAAGGGAAGAGGTGGATATTCTTTTTCCTTTTTTTTCTAACACACACATGTCAAACTCTACCATACACATGCTTAATGGTATATTGATGTCATCAAATTATGTTCACATGTACATGGAAGTACAAAAGCTGAAGGGGCAAAAAAAATGGAGTTTGACTTTCAACAGCGTAGAATCAAGGTCACACAAATCTGGAAGAGTACATAAAGAATCAAGAACTTCTGTAGCAAACTTAAACTGCTGCAAAACAAAAGGCAAAGCAGTATGCTCTTGTGTTTATAAGAGTTAATAGGAATGGATCAACAGTTCCCCTTTCCTCTTCTCCAGGAACGCTTTTGAGGATGGGACAAATGTGTTCCTGGTGTTTGAGAGGTTTGTGGTCTCAAAGAAGCAGGAGGAACAAGCAAATGACAAAGAATCCTCATGTGAATTACATCTGACAGCTTCAACTAGCCCAGTAGAATGGTGTATTCCTTAAAAGATGGGTATAATAAAGGCACCCATTTCTTGATCTAGAAATGTGCTTTATCATGGAGTACTGACCGGCAAGTGGTGGGTCCACAGGTTCATTTTCTAGGTAACTGAAACTTCCTCTTCCTCTTAAAAGAACCATTTTCCATGAAAAGTCTAAAGTCCCAGAGAAAACCCTAAGAGAACAGTGTCTCTTCCTGCTCATCATTTTATCCACAGTCCCTGGTACACAGTAGGTGCTTAATGTTTGCTGAGGCTGCCAGAAGAGTCCTTCTTGTCACTATACTGTGCTATAATACCCTGAGCCGTTGTAGTACTATGGAGGTGTTTGGGCTCCTTTGTTCCTGCACTAAATGGCCTCAAACCCCTTTGCTTTTTCAATTCCCCCTCCTGCCCCACCAGTTCTCTTCTTGCTGCTGTGTGCTTGCACAGAGCAGCCAACACCTAACTGCCTGGTAATCCGTGGCTTCTGACGTGCTCTGAGCTGGGAAGAGACATAACCGAACTTGTTAGCATTATGCCTAAGAGAAGAACACACAGGCTCCACGTATCTGTCCGAGGTGTATCAACGAGTAGAGGAAAGCAGGTCCAGGGGCACAGGCTTTGAGACATCGACTTTGATTGCTTTTTTTGCTTCATCTGTGGGATGTGGTTTAGTTCCAGATAACTGAAGATGTCAGATAAACGGTCTACATAAAGTCAGGGATGTTTGTCGTTAAAGAACAAATTAAGACACCTCCCATAAATCTCCTAAGAGACCCGAAAGAACTGTTTGTGTTACATCTTAAGCCATATACTGGCAGTCTTTCTCATGTTTTCTCTCCTAAGAGGTGAAACAATCCCTAGCAGGGCAAAAAATTGGTTCTTGGGGGGGAGGGGGCAAAACATCTTTTTGTGTATAAAGCATAGGCCTACATATGGTACATGAACAGATACACAATTCATCTGTGGTATTAAAATATCATGGTGGGAAGTACTTAGGGAAAATCTATCTGGAAAGATTCCTTGGGGTACAATGATGGGAGAAGGTTGGGAAATACTGCTCTCAGGAGTCAAAAGTAGAGACAGACCTACTTTAAGAAAGCAAGAGGCTCCGGTGGACATGAACATGGGCCCAAATGTAGGAGACTTGAGTTACTCTGCCCTTTTAAGTCTTGTCTGTGGTAAAACATATAGGGCAACACTTTTTCTTTTATTGGATTATCTGGGAGTGGGTTTGAGGCTTACAACATGTGACAAGAATCTGTTTCAAGTCTTCATACAAAGAATGAAGAATGCTTTTAAAGGTAAGATTAAACTCCTTTTTGACAAACTGGGAAATTCTCATCTTGATGTCAGAATATAGAAGGTTTTACTTCAGAACATCTTTTTGGTATTATTTATCATAGAAGATACTACGTCAACTCTTCCAAGGCACAGGGCAGAAGTGAAAGACAGGATTTTAAATGTGTAGGTCGGGAGTACACCATCACACAGAGTTGAGAAAGCCTCTGCCTTTCAGAGTCAGTAGAACCATGAGTGTCTCAATGGAAAAAACAGAACCAACTTCACATTTTCAGGCCACAGGTAGGAAGAACATGAATAAAATGAATGAAATGACTTCTAAATCGGTTTGATTTCTAAGAGAAAAAGGGTAACCCTTCCAGGCTGTTTGAGTGCCTATTTTTATCACCTCCTTTCTTAAAAGTATTTCTTCAAACTATGGCTTCCTTTAGGTTTATATTCAAATTTAAAGCTCTTACGGACACATTTCAAATTCATTTTATTTTTTCTTAAGGAGTAGAGTGCTAGAACGGAAAGACTTCAAAGACCCTAAGGGTATAAAAGTTCAGATTGGAGAAAGGCACATATTTTTCCAGGCTGAGGAAATAAAAACCAGATGTTCCCCAGGGATGCTTCCAAAGTTTAAAAGCACATCTTTGGGGGCAAGACTAAGGTATCTCAACGGCATTCTATGACCTTACAACAGGATACATCCTAATTGTGTCATGAATGGACAGGTTAATGAACAACACTTCCAGGAATCTTCATTTAGGTAGTTTATTTGTACATGTAGAGTGTTCGTGTATCATTCTTGAAGCTACTCTAGAATGCCATGTGATTTTTCATACTATTCCTCTATGAAAAGAGAGGCTTAGAATAAAATGAAAAGCTTAATCATTTGAGCCAATGAGGGGATTCGGCCAGGCGCAGAGTATGTCTATTCCACTTAGGCATTCTAGACCTGGGGAAGTCACCGTGGCTGGTTTGAGGACCCACTGGAAGAGAGAGCTAAAACCCCACTGATCACCTGACCTCCGTGAGCCCCTGCTCTGACTGGTGGACCACAGGGATGTTTTGGGCTTCCTGGAATTAGTATCCATTCAGAGCCAGTGTCCTATAATCCCTGAAAAGTCTGATTATGTCCTTTGACATCAGCACAGCCACCACAAAGATCGTAGACCTCTTTAGGGGAAGCCTGGAAGAAAGATGAACTGTGTAAAGTTTTGATAGTGTAGCAGTCCGTTCTCAAGAGGACTGGGTCTCCCCTTCATTCAAGGGGTTCTTGGTCTGTAAATGATTAAACACGGGAATTGATTTAGGGGACAAGACTCTGTGCTCTTGCTATTCAGGTTACACTTTTGTTCATTTGACCTAGAACTCTTCTTCCACTTGTACAAATCAAGTATGAACTTAGGAGACGGTCTGTCTCATTTCTAGGAACACCACGGTCAATCAGCCAATTCCACTGGTCTCTGTGAGTCAGACTATTCTGAGGAAGGCTTTGACTCTGCATCCATCACAGCAGCCACACGCACTTGCCTTTGGTGATTAAGTGCTGCCACCTGACCTCTAGGGCCCACCGCAGATTTCGGACTTGCCAGCCTCTCCACAACAGCATGAGCCAATTCCTTAAAATAAATCTCCCTCTTTCTCTATGTATGTGTGCATATAGATACTACATACTTTCCAGAGAAACAACTATTTATCTACAAACACACACACATACGCACACACACACACAGATACACACAGATATAGGACTATATATATAGCTGTTTTTTCCCCCCCCCAGAGAAAAATATGTATGTAGTTCTGTTTCTCTGGAAAATCCTGACTAATACAATGGAAGACATGGAAGGGAGGAAAGGCATTTACTAATCAGATTGGGCTAGTTTCCTAAAGATCAAGATAAAAAAAAGGGCTTGCTCACACTATGAATTTCAGAGTTGAGGAACCATTTTTTGCTTTCTGGATTTTGTTCAGCAACACCCTCACATTTCACTAGTTAGCCCCTAATCACTGAAAAGAGTGCCACCACCAGTGAAGCTTATTTTTGTACAGACACTCAACAACTGAAATTGCTACGGATCCAAATCTTTTCAGATATTAAAAGTACAGAAGTTAAAAAATTATTTAAATAAAAAAGTAATTCAGTGGCTTGACCAGCAAGGCACATGGGACCAGCAAAAGGAGATGCAGGCTTACATTGTTTTGCTTTGTCCTTGTCTGCGTTGGCCTCATTGACCGCGAGCTGTATCTCATCCAGCCAAAGAACTTTGGAAACACTCTCCGAGTCCTGGGAATATTGCCACAGAATAAAAGGAAGAATAGTGAATGATGATGAACAGAATCAGTAACGGCTTTTCAGGAGCCCATTTTTATAGTTCCTACAGACTCTCATTCAGCACCTACCAAGCACTGTCATAACACTGTACAAACTATTAACGAAATAACCCCCAAATCCAACCTCTTCTCCCTTCTCTACTGTCACCCCTTTAGTCCAGCCTACCATCACATCCCACCTGGATGGGTGCATTGGTCTATTTGTTTTTGTTGCTTCCAAGACTGCCCTCTACCACAGTGGTCCTCTACAAGGAAGCAGATGATCTCTTCAAAATGGACATCTCACTAGATGACCCGTCTGCTTAAACTCCTCCACAGGCTCTCCCCTGCATGTAGGAGAAAATAAAACTCCCTTCCCAGGCACTGTGGGGATCTAGCGATCCAGCCCTGCTGACCCCTCTGGCTTCACTCACACTCTTCTATTGCTTGTCCCAGACGTGCACAGCAGCCTCCTTCAGAGCCCAGCATTCTACCCCAGCTGTGTGGTTGTTGATTCTTTCTGACCCTTCAGGCCTTAACTCAAATGTCACCTCCTCCTCAAAAGCCTTGTCTGAATACTCTCTCCCTTAATCACTAACTGTGGTACCCAAGACGGCCCAGAATACCACAGGATATTTTAAATTTGAGGGAAACACAATGACATTTATCAGACAGAGAGACAAAAATAAGGCAAAGAACCCTCAAGGACCTAACAGTTTAGTAGAAAAGATACATTTATCTAAAAACAATGATACTACAATGTGATCACGGTAATAATAGCTGTAGATACATGATCTAGAAACAGTCAAGAAAGGATTAACTTATAGTAGGGGTGAATTCCAGGGGGGAGAAAATAGTAGCTAAGGACAGCTTCAGAACGGAAGTGATAAAAGCAATCAAAAGGTATTACCTTTACGATTCATTTTACTTTTGGGTTGGTTGTGATGATCATACTACAAACATGGTGCTGGCATGTAATGTAATTATATGGGACTTCCAGGCTGTAACTGCCAAGATTACATAAACTTGCCCAAGATTACAAGTAAATACTATCAGGAAAAATTAAATATTTTCAGGGAAGAAGAGACATTTATTTTTAAACAATTGGGGACATTTGCCCATGTGTAGTATTAAGTGTCACGTGCTAAATGCAAAAGCAAGGCTGTGATGAACAGAAAGCCGTTCATCAGAGCTATGGAGAACCAGCTCCACCATTTCGGACTCATGGTGGATGGATGGGTTGCAGGAAGGAGAACTAACATGCATCGGCTCCTCCGGCAGGCTTTAATACTATTTCCCTCAGAGACTAACTTGAGATAATGTTTGTGGAAAGCACTCTGAAATGAGACAAGTACAGCCTAAAAACTACGTTCCATACAAGTTCATTTATGTATGTTTCAGTTTTTTTGAAGAGCATTTACCACATTCCTTCATAACTTATCGCTATAGAAGATACCCCATACAAACTTTTGCCCAGATGAGAAGGAAGTTAACAATCCCACTTCAAAGCTTAAAGTATCTGTTTTATAGGGCAAACCAAAGAGAAACTTGACAAAGCAAATGAATTTAAGTCAACAGCTTAAATCATGACTCGTTACATTAAAGGATGCTTAGAGTTAGATACAAAACCAGGAGTAAAAACTGAATCCTACCAGTTTAAGGTCTCCTTTTAAATTGCTCACTAGAAGCCTGGAACTATATTTATAGGATGGTCAGGGCTCCACCTCTAGCTAAGGAGTCAGATTCAGCATATGAGTTACAAATGGATTAAGTAAAGAGAAGCTAGACCATCTGTAAATCAAGACATAAATTCCTGAATTTAGACGAGTCCTAGGCAATTTTAATTAAACAAAAAAGTACCCCTTTCAATATTTTGTGGCACTTTGGTTTTTATTTCTGCGATAAAATAGCTTTCGGTCTCAGCTTCTGTTACCATATATTTTGTAGTTGAAATATCAGACCCTGACTTTTGATTGCAAAACTCTTCCTGTGACGCAATTTAATCAAGTATGAAAAGTTTACACAGATCAATTCCTTCCTGGCTTATCCCTCAGCCTGTAAGTCTTGGGTGAAACCTGCATTTTCTGATTCTTGCTGCATTTTATATGCAACGTGCTGTTGGATCGTTTGGCTTAGTGTTTTATCTTAAATTGTGTTAATTACAGAAAAACCTGTTACAATGCAGTTGTTATTGTTGTTGTTGTTGTTTTTTACTACACATTAAATCATATCCTCCGGGAAATAACTACTCACAAAAGCTTATATGTTGTGCAACAATGTGATCATACTAAACACTATTGAGTTGTACCCTTAATAATGATTAAGATGGTCAACTGCATGTTACACTTATTTTGCCACAATTAAAAAAAGAAGCTTATTGTAGACTGTTCACCAACAACCATGGAGTAAACAGAGTTCTCTGCGTTTCAAAGTTGTATCATGATTTCAGTTTAACCGACAAGTATGTTGAGTTACGGCAAAACAAAACACCCTAAAACCAGGTCTGGCCAAGGAGTGATGACAAATTCAGACCAATGTGGACACTGATGGAGAATTTTCCAAAGTAATCAAGCTCTGACATTTAGCTTCCTAAAAAATGCTTGCTTTCCATAATTCAGTTCATGTATAATTATGTAGAGAGTTTAAGAATTATGATTTGAAAGAGCTGAGAGGATAAGGAAAAGACAGATTCTGACAGCTCAATTACTGAGTAGAAATTACCATCTGGAAGTGTGTTTTTTATAAATGGATAAAATTGAGATATCTGACAGTCTCAAAACTAACTACTACTCAACATCTACTGTCAGCTTACTTCTGGAAAGGACTGTATGTTACCTACATTCTTTCCATGCACAGAAGTATAATGGCTGGGAATTACCGCATCTACTCTGAACGGATTTTTAGGGGTGGGTAAGAGTTAAATGATTTTCTCCGGGGATAAAGTAATGTGCTCAGAGGCTCAGCCTGAGTCATGCGCACTGCAACATGAGTACTGTCACACCCTTTCCCTCCAGAGGACCTGGGCAAGTTTCCCAGTCTGCGGAGCCCAGGACAGCACACTCTTCAGGGGAGAACAAGGTTTCCATTTGCTGTTAACACATGAAATGGAGGTGGAACTGTGCTCCCTAGTTCTATACATTTAATAACATCCGGGAAACAGGACTCAGGTCACCAAGATGAAAGCCCTCATCATTGTTGCTGCTGGAGTAATGCTTCTGTCGCCCACTTTTTGTCAAAGCGGTAAGCTCTTTTCTTATGGGGCATGTTGGGGGTGCTGGTTTGTGTAGCAAGAATGAACTGCATCCAATTTTCTTTGCGTTTCACACAGTCTGCCACCCAAAAGGCAGAGCTTAGTGTTTGTTATTAAAAGGTAGCATCACAGAAGTGAATAGCTATGGTCTGTTCACTCTATTCAACCCTTGCCAAAAACTAATGTTTTCTGCTGAGATTTAAAAATTTGTGGCATGGTCAAGATTTTAGATCTCTAAAATGAAGAATCAAATTTCTTTGTGAGAAGATTCCGACTTTCTAAGAATTTCCTCTGAATCAACAAAGATAGCACATTTTCAAGAAATTTAAAAAAAATCCCAAGTTTATACATTCTCTTGAAGCACAAGTGGGGGGAAACAAGGATATTCCCAGAAAGAAAGAGTGGTCTTTCAATAAGTAATGCTAACAAGTTAGTGTTTCTTAATGAAATACCTTTTTTGACTTTCTCTTTGTATCACGGAGTTTTCCCTATGTTCACATGATTTTTTAGTTTGAAAAATGAGATCTCCCAGATACTACAATTCAACTCTTAATGTGTTTCCTATTTCACTCAACACAATGTTAGCCTGTCACCTCCTGCTTACTCCGAAATAAACCAGTTTGCAATAGATCTGGAGCCACAGCTTTTTTTTTTTTTTTTTCACTGTTAGGTCATTCTCCTGCCAACATTGTTAGGAGCGGGAGAGTGGGAGAGCTGGGGTTGAGGGGCAGCGATGAAACAGAATAAATAGGAATGCAACAAAACCAAGTCTCCATAAAGGAATGTTGCTTCAGTCGCCAAGGTGGTTGTAGGAGTGTCCCAAGAGAACCCACTCAGAGCAATAGCACATGTGTGATTCATGAAAAGGACAAGTGACTGTTCTTTCTGGGTGTGGATGGATGCAAATACAGCAGAAAAGCAAAAGAAAAGTGGTTTGTGAAGGGGGTTCCTTCAAGATGCCGGTGGGGTTTCATAGAGGCGAACAGGGGGCATTTAAAGATGACAAAGGAAAAGGCAGTGCATTTGCTTTCTTCCATGGGGTTGGGGGAGAAACGTGAGCGAAGAACCGATTGTTTAGAGGCTGAAATCTGGTCCCCCTGGATCAGTCCTTTTCTCAGACCTTTCCCCAAGTTAAAAACATTTCAGAAACATTCTGCCAAATGGAAGACTGTATTAAGAATTCATCGAAATTCTTTAAAAATATGTAAAATTTAATGATGAGTACTATTCTGAAGGCACACCAGACTCTAAGGAATAAGACTTATTTAAGTTGAACCAGATCTGGAATTCTCATGGAAAAAGGAATCGTGACTTTTTCACAAAGTCACTGTTTACCCTGTTTTTAGGCACCATGTCTTGCTTAAACACAGGAATTTTCTGCAAACTGACAAACACTTCGTTTCAAACAGCTCTTATCAGATCCTGAAAGGAAATAGCTTGTACACCATGTTCTTCAGCTACTGTCTTCCAGCTTTGTGCCTACTTCCCAAGGCACTTCTCTATGGGTGATACCAAATTTAAGCATTTTGCAAAATGCAAAATTGAGAACGATTTGTGTGGCTGAACTCAAGCATCACGCAACACACCTTCAGAGTTCACATCCAAACACAGGCACAGAACACTTCCCAGAATTTTTCTTTCTTTTTCATTAATCTATTCTCCTGTAAATGACACCTGAACACCTCCCTGTCCCTACTTGTTCAGGCAACACTTTCTGTCTTATACACTGAATTCAGTTTGTGCAATCTCAAGGTTATGAGGGAGGCTTCAATTTCACCTGGGGGTGAACTGCTAGAGATTACAGCAGGAAGAGAAACTGGCTTTGAATGAGAACCACGTTATTAATCACTAACTCCCAAGTATTCAACATGTAGGAATCCAGAGGTCATGGGAAAAGACGTAACTGGCAGAGCAATGGTATTTTAAATTAATATGAGGTTTGAAATCAGCATGAAAGTCCATCTTAGAAATTTCACAGGATCTACTTTTTGTACATCTCCAAGATTAATTTATGGAAGAATTATATAATGAGAAATAGGTTTGAGTATTAAGGTCTAGTGTATTTTTGAAATTGCTCTTGCATGAGTTAGGATTATTAAAATTAGCCTGCCAACCAATGCCCAACATTTACAGTATGTAGTTGTTGTGTCTCTATTCCTTTTTGTTCCATTTCCAATTTGCATAAATGGAATTTTTTAAACTGAAGTATAGTCGGCATACAGTGTGTCATTAGTTTCAAGTTCACAACATAGCGACTCAACGATTCTACACATTGTGTGGTGTGATTGCCACTTGTCACCATACAATGTTATGAGATCATTGACTGTATTCTCTATTTCCATCTTTTCTTCCTTTGTTTCCTCTCAGTCTTGTCCCTTGTCCCATCTTCTTGCCCAGCATCATCTAGAGGAGAAACCTGCCTCCTGCCTCTCCCTCACTGCCACCAGAGCCAACTGGATGCCAAGTCCTTGGAGGCGCCATCAGTCTCAAGTGTTCATCTTTATCGTTCTACTGCCATTGCTCTAATCCATTACTGTCCACCCTGAGTTTGAATGACTGCAGTAGGCTCCAAATCAGTCCCCCTTGCCTCTAATTTCTTACTTTTTCAGTCTGTTCTCTACACTGTCACCAAAGTCATCTTAAGTATAAGTCAAATCAGGGTTATATTAGCATGCTATTGCTGCTGGAACAAATTACCACAAACTGAGTGGCTTAAAAACAATACAGATTATATTTCTGGAGGTCACAAGTCCTGAAGTCAAAGGTGTCAGCAAGGCTGTGTTCATTCTGGACACTCTAGGGGAGAACCTGTTGTCTTGCTTTTTTCAGCTTCTAGAGATCACTTGCATTCCATTCCTTGGTTTATGGCTCCCCCTTTCATCCTCAAAGCCAGCAGCACAGCATCTTTAAATATCTGGCATTGACTCTCTTGCCTCCCTCTTATAAGGAGTCTTAGGATTACATTTGGCCCACTCAGCCAATCCAGGACACTCATGCCATCTGAAGATCCTAAATCACATCTGTGAAGTCCCTTTTGCCACATAAAATAACATATTCAACGGTTCCCGGCATTAGCAGGTGGAATCTTGGGGACCCATCATGCTGTCTGCCACAATGGCCATGCCTCTGTCCACAATTTTGTATGTGCATAACCCCAGCATCTAAGAAAGGGCACGTCATTTCTTAGTATAGATAAAGAGGCCCTTCAGAGATTTGGCTGGAACCTACTCTTTCATCTCTCAGATGCACCTTGTGAGCGTAAGAGGGCACGTTTTTGTGCATCTTCTCCACTAGTCTGACACAGAGTTTATTTAAAACTCTATCACTGGCGTATAAATATGCAATGAACGTTTGCCGAATTAACTTATCTGACATTCCCACGACCCATACCAGCCCACACTATGCCTCTGTCCATATTTCACCATCCAGATTCTTACTCATCTATTAATTTCCATCTCTCCGTGAACCTTGCTCATCTTTGTTCATGTTCATCTTCTCCCTGACATTCTGCTCAAACATTTAAATCTGTTAACTACTGTCTGGATGCCTATATGGTTTATAATCAACATGACTTTGGCCTGTGGAGGTCTGATGTGCTATTACTGTTTCCCCCAGCAGTATTATAAACGTTCTACATGCAAGGAGTTGCCATCTCATTTTTGTTCCTGCATGGGTGAGCACTGTGCTGGGGCATATGATATATACCAAATGCATTCCTGTTGATTACCTGATTTATAGTGCTTTTTGACAATAAAAATGATCCTCAATTCTACAACTAGAGAAATTATGTAGCCTAAGGCTTTTAGTTTTATTGTCTCCTGAACCTTAGTCATGGGCTCAGCAATGATCCATGTTAATACTTCTTCTCAATTACAGGCATGGAAAATGATGTACGCACCTTGGTAGAACCAACCTTACCTATTAAGACCTTCCGTGGGGACCCCTTCAGTTCTTTTGAAGACTTCCCCCTTTCTGCCATAGAAGGCTGGACAGGAACTACCACAACTGTAAGAATTAAGTGCCCTGAAGAAAGTGTTTCAAATCTTCGTGTGAATAATTCTACCCTGGGGTACCTGAACAGCTCCTTAAGTACCAAATTGATACCTGCCATCTACATCCTGGTGTTTGCAGTAGGTATGCCAGCCAATGCGGTGACCCTGTGGATGCTCTTCTTCAGGACCAGATCTATCTGTATGACCATCTTCTACACCAGCCTGGCCATTGCAGACTTTCTATTCTGTGTCACGCTGCCCTTTAAGATAGCTTACCACCTCAATGGGAACAACTGGGTATTTGGAGAGGTCATGTGCCGGGCCACCACAGTCATCTTCTATGGCAACATGTACTGCTCCATTCTGCTCCTCGCCTGCATTAGTATCAGCCGCTACCTAGCCATCGTTCATCCTTTTACTTACCGAGCGCTGCCCAAGCGCACCTATGCCTTCATAACATGTGGACTGGTGTGGGCAATGGTTTTCTTATACATGCTGCCATTTCTCATCCTGAAGCAGGAGTATTATCTCGTCCAGCAGGACATCACCACCTGCCATGATGTGCACAACACATGCGAGTCCTCGTCTCCCTTCCAACTCTACTACTTCATCTCCTTGGCATTCTTTGGATTCTTAATTCCCTTTGTGGTCATTATCTACTGCTACACAGCCATCATTCGGAGGCTTAATACGCATGATGACAGATGGTTGTGCTATGTTAAGGCGAGTCTCCTCATTCTTGTGATTTTTACCATTTGCTTTGCTCCAAGCAACATTATACTTATTGTTCACCATGCCAACTACTACTACAACAACACTGACGGCTTATATTTTATCTATCTCATAGCTTTGTGCCTTGGGAGCCTAAATAGTTGCCTAGATCCACTCCTTTATTTTCTCATGTCAAAAATCATAGATCACTCCACTGTTTACCTTACGATGGTGAAATCATGCTAGAAAATAAGGAAGGCTATCTGTGAAAACATACATTCTTAGGGTAACCTGTGCCTAGTGCCAGGAGTTCTACCCTGCTGCTCCATTTCTGAGTTCCTAAGAAATACCGCTTCAGAATAAAACATTACAAGAGCACTTTTTTACTTTAATACTTTCTCAGTGTTTTAAGAATGTCACTGCAGGAGCAAAGACAGCACCATTTTCTTTAGGGCAACTGACACACTTGCCTGACTGGCACTTCAAGCTCTTTACATCTCCATCTGCCCCACTTCTATGAGGCTTCTGCTGTAGGTGCCCTGGCGGAGGAGGTGGGACACGATGACGCACAGGGAGAAGCTAAGATCTCCATTTTCACTCTTTGGCATCATTTTTAATTCTGCTGCTTCCCTCCACTCTCATGCTGGTGGCTACCTCGTCACCTCACTCCGAGTTATTTTTAACACTAGGGTCCATTACCCTAGTCCAACCTTTGCCTTCTTGCCGCTCTCCTCACTGCCAGCCTATCCTCCATTTCACCGGCCACCGCCAGAGTACTCTTCCTCAGATAGCAGATGGAGCACGTCACTCAAAGCCCCCAGTGCAAGACCTGCCACTGACTGTCCACTGCTTTGGAATAAACTAGAAATCTCTGGCTCGCCATTCAGGACGAACATTTCAACTCTACTTCCGAATAAACCTTGCCTGGCCAAGCTTCTTGTTTTGCTGTAATCTTGATTTCTCCACTCTTTGCTCTTGCCTCTTAGCTGTAAAGCTGTTTTTAACATGTTTGCCTTAATTCTTTCCATCTCTTAAAGCCTTCAATGGACCATTCTTCTGATTGTCAAGCTAGAAGTTCATTTTTCTCATCTCCCTTTCTTGTATTTTTATTCTGACACTTATATGTAGTTCCTTTACATACAAATATTAATTTCATTAACACTTAATTAAGTACCATGTAAAGAAGGGGCCCATCCTCTCCCTTCTTTAGCTTCTTATAGATCCAAGTCTTCTCAGGGTCCAAGTCTTCTCGGTGGGGCCCAGATCCATGCTTTGTATATCATGCTGCTGAGTGAACGAATAAAATCCCAAAGCATCTAAGCATCATGAAAGCCCATTCAGTTCTTACTGAGAAGGCAAGGTACCCTGTACAACATCGGACATCGTTTTTAGTTGGGCATGTTAAAAAAAGAAAAAAAAAAAGCTAAACTAGAACACACTCATGAGGTCATTTAGAAGTTTAAAATAACATCTCCAATATTTTTTCCTTATATGTAGTTTTTAATGGGGAAATATTTTGTTATAAATGCCCAGTATATTCCTATAAGTCAACGACAACATTTCTCTTAGTTTAGGGATTAGATAGGAGATGGGATATTAGTGGTTAAGGATATGAAGGATTGCTGACATAAACGTTCAAGTCCATGGGAATGTGCGTAGACCATATACTTTGTAATGACTATCAAAACAATAAAATATCTTAAAAGAATTGTTTTATTGTTCAAACTTTCCTATTTCATTGGATCTAGTTAAAAAAAAAACCCCTACAAAAACCACACACATGAAGATCTTTTATAGTAGGTATGCGGTTATGTGAAAAATAAAAATCAGTTAAACACTAAAGCAAGCAAGAGAAAGAAACCTGTGGGCACCTGGCTGGCTCTCAGTTGGTAGAGCATGAGACTCTTGATCTCTGGATTGTGAGTTTGAGTCTCATGTTGGGTGTAAAGATATGGCGGGTATAGAAATTATTTAAAATAAAAAAAAACGCCACTTTTTTTTAAAAGAAAAAGAAACCTATAATAAGTTTTAAGATGACAAAAACTTCAATGAAGGGAATACGTTTCTGCAAATAAAGTCACCATGTGGAATACAGATTTGCCTAGGGGAGAAAAATACAGCCAATATTCACTTGTTAAAAGCACACAACTCGTACGTAGTAAATATACATGTAGCAAAACCAAACTTTTTTGGGGATCCAATTCCTAAGTTCTCAAGGAGAGCCTTTATTTTTAAAATAGCTCACAATTCACTGCCTCTACTGAAGAGACATAGAAAAGGTCTTTTCTGCTAAGTATGTGCTAACATGCCTATTACCCAGCCTTTCTCCATGAGACAAAAGGAATTTGGTGCCCAGGCAAGGTTACACTTGAAATATTATTAACAAGGATCAAGAATTCTCACCAACTTACATCAATGTATCCTCAACCTTTTATAAAGCTGGCCACAAGTTCCATGCAGACGCTATCCACTGTGATCATTAAGAGCTATATACTTTCACACAAACTTTACTTTATACTGACACTACTAGTAATATAATTTTTTTTCTATTATTTTCCAAGGCCAGATCTTGGGAAGGCAATGCACAGAATAACCTCCATCAAAAACCGGAATTTCTAGGTAACAAAAGAGCAGAGATTAAAAAACACACATAGAGACCTCACCAAAAAAAATAACAGAATCGGATTTCTTTCCAGGGAAAGAACAGGCTGAGAAAAACCAAGTTTCAAAATGAATGGGCAGAGAAGGAAAATCGTGTTTACACAAAGCCGTTTAACCAAATCAGATTCATTGCTTGGAATGGTAATATTTTCAATGTGTTAGCTATTGCCAATACAGTCAAGCTCCTAATTTTATAGGCCAAAAGTGGCTTAATGCCTGAGCTAGAACCCAGATCCTTAGGCTCATATTTGATGCTCTATTTCCACCACTAAAGCTACTGCTCTTAGACTTAGGAAGCAAGCCTGAGAGACAGCTGGCAAAGCGTGGACACTCAGCAAAGGCTTCTGACTGTTCTAGCGAGGTCCTGTGACATTCCCTCTTGACCTAAAGCCATTAGATTGGAAAGCTCTGGAGGGGGACTTCCACAGTCTGCCTATGAAAGGTGTTATG
Organism: Callorhinus ursinus; assembly: GCF_003265705.2. NCBI lineage: Eukaryota > Metazoa > Chordata > Mammalia > Carnivora > Otariidae > Callorhinus > Callorhinus ursinus. The sequence continues at coordinate 3,474,303 of NW_027397085.1, forward strand.
GAGTCAAGTTCACTTCAAGGACAAACCTCATGTGGGCTGTGGGTCTATCTCTATTCTGTACCCAGAAGATCCCAACTGTGGTTTGTGGATGGAGCAATCTGTGTGTCTAGTAAGGACCTTGTGACACAGTCATCGCTCAGTCCTTACCTGTGTGGCAACCCATCAGGGCCCACAATAATATTTGCTACATTATTTAAGTACTTTTTTGGGGTGTCAAGCTCCATGCAAAATGCTGAACACTCTAACACACATATATATTCATAATTAATGCAACTGTATATAACTATATGTTGATATGTAGAAATAGAAATATATAAACATACAAAGATGTATTATCACATCTATATATCATCGTTTGACCCTTACCATAATCCTTTAAGATAGGCACTACTACACCCATTGGACACATGTGGAAATGGAAGCACAAAGAGTTTGAGGGACTTGACTAGAATCTCTGGTTATTTTGTGACAAAGCCAATCCTGGAGCGGTGCCTGTCTGTTCTCCACAGCAAGTAACTTTATCTTCCAATGCTGGCAAGTGTGGCTTGTGCCATGACCATGGCTCCATCCGTGGGAACAGCAGATGGAGGAGACCCCTTCCGCCCTCCCTGGGACGTGGGGACCCAAGGCTTGAGTTTCAGTCTCACCGTCATATTCCCTGGCCTGCGATTTAACATTCACGTTCCCTCACATCAGGGGAGAGGGGGCCCAGCCTCCCAGCTGCTGTGAGGGTCAAATGAGGATGATTTACTGATGGCATCCTTAACGCACAGGGGGTAAGGCAATGCTACGGCCATCCCTGTCAGAAGCCTAACATCTCAGAAGTCCCCACATTGGGGGATATTTTTCTTCACCTGTAAGGAGGCAGTTCAGTAGTGTGGGGTGACTAGGGTATGGGTGTGTGTGCATGCGTGCGCCCACGTGCGTGTGTATGACTATATGTGTGGATATATAAATACACATACATCCATATAAGCATAGACACTTTAAATTTTATTTATTAAAACTATTTTTGTATATGTAGTATATGGTACAAAATTTAAAATGCTGAAAAATATTTCTTCTTCTCCCCTCACCACTCAATTCTCTTTGCCACAGGCAACACTTCTGAACGCTGCTCGAGACTACGTTATGACAAAATATTTCTAATAGCTTGTATTGAAGTTAGCTGCTTTGAAGGGAGCACTTTGGGCCAGTAGGTCTTATTCCAGAAACTAAGTTACAGGGGGAAACAGCCCTCTGTGAGTTCTTTACACTATTTTTTGTTTTGTTTTTTAAGTTTAGAAACATTCAGCATGTAATACATTCACTCTGTAAAAAATGAAATCCAAACAGCATAACAACAGAGTAAGAAAGAAGTCTCCTGGGCCACCTGGCTAGCTTAGTCGGTACAGCATGCGACTCTCAATCTCAGGGTTGTGAGTTCGAGCTCCACATTGGGTGTGGAGATAACTTAAAAATAAAATCTTAAAAAAAAAAGTCGTCTCCCATCTACACCAGCTTTCTAGTTCACCTTCCAGAAGATGTTTCCTTCTAGAAATATTTTATGCATATACAAGCATATGCTTACAATTGGTGTGTATTCCATTTTGAGGCATGTGGAAACGTTTTTTTTTATTTAACGATATACATACTGAAGATTGTCCAATATAGATTCACTCATTCTTTTTAATGACCACAGAATATTTCACTCTATGGATATTCTGCAATTTACTTAACTGAGCCGCTCTTGATGGGTATTTATGTTGTTTTGGGTCTTTTGCTATTACAATGCTTCAGTAAACATCTTCTTCCATCTGACTTAATGCACAACAATATATGTTTCTGAATCAGACAGACCAGGTCACGGTTGCAGAACTAATTACTTTTTGGATAGCTTTGGACAAATGACTTAGTCTAAGTTCCATTATCTATAAGATGATAATAAAGAGATTTCATTCATATGTCTGTTATGGATTGTAATGATTATATGAGATGGTATGCATACCAGTACTTAGTACCATGCGTGGCAAGTGGCGGGTGCTCAGTTAATGTTTGCTCTAGTCAAAGATGTTTTTCCTGTTTCGGATGAGGCAGTTTCTGGGTTGTGAAGACCTCTACAGAGGAAACATCCATCCCTTTGGGGTGTGGTTTGCACCTGGGGACACGGCAGCTACGAACAGGTCCCAGGTAGCATCACTACCATTCGCAGGGACGAGGTCATAAACTTCACCACTCAGTACCCTTCCAAGAGGGGTCAGCGTCTGTGGAATTCCTCCCACGATCAGTATAAGCTCTGTAGCGAGGGAAAAACCCTCTGCTCTTTAAGGGGACTTGTAGCCAGGTCGGTCTCCTCCCGTGCGGAGAACAAACCATGCTCACACCCTCCTGGCCCTGTGTTCCCTGCCTGCACCCTCCTGCTTTCCACCCACCTAACCAGCTCCTCCTTCCCTTTCAGGTGCAGCTCCTGTTCTGTCTCCACGACCACTCCTCTTAGGACTCTCGTCCTCAACAATCCCCTGGCCCCGCTTCACTCTGGGCAGGACTTGTTTTGACATATGCGTCGCTCACTGTTATGTAACTATTCTATATGAGAATGCCCACTGCCTCAGTTTCTAAGCATCTTAAGGATAAGGACAGAGAACTTCAAATGTTAGGTGTTCCTTGTATCATTTCCCCCGCCCCTACCGGATGCTATACACAGTACTAAGCACACAGTATGTGCTCAGTCAATATCCAATGACCTGGACTCTGAACAAGAACTTAGCCACCGATGAGTTTTTAGTTAAAGTAGAAGTAGTAATTAGCTCTGGAGCCACCTTCCTCCTCATGTTTGATACAAAAATAGAAAGAGCCCTTTTATTTCCATTTTGATCCATAGGCAATTGCTGGGACAAGCAGCTCGTAAGTTTTAGGAAAAATGAGTAAAGCAAATCCTCCCTCTCAGCCCCCCTCCCCAAGCCACTTTGTAAATTTAAAAGCAACAAACCTACGGAGACTCACCATGAGTTTCTGTGATTTAGCATGGTATAAAACATCCTGGTAGTGCTGGGCGCAGTCTGGGTCCACATTTTTAATCTTAGCAGTCGGTAACAGCAGAGTATCTAAAGTTTTCAAAGGATTCCCTTCATCAATAGCTTCATTGATGTGTCCTACAGCTACAATTCCTAGGTGAAAAAAAAGTTTTCCTCTTAAGTCACAGTCCATTGTAAGTTCTCTAGAATCACTTATGACAAAGATTTAGTTAGAAAGGGGGATGGGGACCCCCCCCCACATAAACTGTAAGAGCTAATAAACAAGCACGCCACGGCTGCAGGCTACAAGATCAACGTAGGAAAATCAAGTGTATTTCTCCGCACTCACATTGTACAATCTGAGAATGAAATGGAGGAGAAAATTCCATTTGGAATAGGTTCCAATCACAAATACACTATAATTACTTAAAGAAAACAGGAATAAATTTAACAAAAGAAGCACGGGACATGTTCACTGAAAACTATGAAACACCATGTAAAAAAATTAAAGATGACCTAAATACACTGAAAACTCATCCCATGTTCATGGATCTGAAGAGTTAATACTGTTAAGATGGAAATACTCCTCAAACTGCTTTATAGATTCAGTGTAATCCCTTCAAAATCCCAGCTGCCTTCTTCTTTCAAACAGAAATTGTCAAGCTGAATCTAAAATTCCTATGTAAATGCAAGGGGCCAAGAACAACCAATGCAGTCTTAAAAAACAACAAAACTGGAGTTCTCTTCTCATTCTGAAAACTTACTACAAAGCTACAGTTAATCAATACCGCACAGTACTGACATAAGGACAGATGTACAGATCAATGGAAAAGAATTTAGAGTTCGAAATAAACCCTCACATTTATGGTCAATTGATTTTTGACAAGAGTGCCAAGACAACTCAATAGGTCAAAGTCTTTATAACAAACAGCACTGGGACAACTGGACATCAGATGCATGTAAGAGTGAAGTTGGACTCCCTACATCACATCATACACAAAAAATAACCCCAAATGGGTCACAGACTTAAGTGTAGAAACTTAAACTATGTAACACTTAGAAGAAAACAGAGGAGTAAATCTTTGCGGCCTTGGGTTAGGCAGTAAGTTTAGCTGTGACACCAGAAACACAACTGAAGAAAAAGATAAATACATGGGATGTTGTAAAAATGGAAACTTCTGTGCTTCAAAAGACACCAAAGAAGGTGAAGATAATCTAAAGATTGGGAGAAAATACTTGTAAGCTCTGTATCTGATGAAGACTTGTATACCTTATATATGTGTATCCTAAATATAAGGAATTCTTATAATAGGGCAATGAAAAAAAAAGCCAATTTAAAATGGATAAACGCCTTGAACACGCACCTCTTGAAAAAAGATATACAAATGGCTAATAATCACATGAAAAGATACTCAATATTAGCTATTAGGAAAATGCAATCCAAATCACAATGCAATACCACTTTATACCAATTAGGATGGCTATATTAGAAAAGACAGTAGCAAGTGTTGTGAGGATGTGGTGAAACTGGAACTCTCATACACTGCTGGTAGAAATGGGAAATGGTACGGTTGTGATGTGTCTTACAGCTACAATTCCTAGGGGCACAGGAATGAAAAAATACAGAAGCCAAGCTATGGAACTTGACAAGTTTTTGCAACTCTAGGATATCTATTCGGAGGCCCCCTCTTAGTACCACCATCTAATTATTAAAAATAAACTATCAGCCAGTCATAACATACTACAGTGTATGCACGTACATGCATGAATATACTTATATATGTTTGACCCTTGAACAGTGTGGGGGTTAGGAGCACCAACCCCTCATGCAGTCAGAAATCCATGTATTACTTTTGACTCTCCCCAAATTTAACTGCTAATAGCTTACTATGGACTAGAAGCCTTACTGATAACATAGTCAACTACTAAGTATCTTGTACGTTTTTATGTATTACAAGCTAGGGAAAAGAAAATGCTAAGAAAACCATAAGGCAGACAAAATAGATTAACTGTAATGTACTGATAAAAAAAAAAATCTATGTTTAAGTGGGCCCGTGCAGTTCAAACCCATATTGTTCAAGGGTCAACTATCTATGCACATACATACACACACACATACACACACTAACGGGGGGCTTTTGCTTCCCAGGTTAGTGCTGACAGATAAGAACTAGTAAAAAAACTACACATTAACAAGCAGTGCTTACAAAACAAATGTTCTTAGAGCCAAACCACTGTCATTTTGTTAGCTACTTTTCAAACATAATCACAAGTCACTTTACAAACGTGATATGCTATGAAACAGAGTAAGTACTGTAATTTTTAAGAACTATCTTCGTTCTGATGCTCAAGTTAAGTTAAATATTTAGCTAAATATCTCCTGAATAGATGACCCATAAATACTACCTTGCTAAGAACGAAAAGATTTATCTGTAGAAGGAACAATTTAAAATGCCCAGAAATTATTCCAGATTATAACACTTAAATATATTTGAAGAATAAGCAAAAACACTTCTCTAAAATGCAAGTTACATTATCTCAAAACACTGGAAGAATTCAGGAAAGTAAGTACTATCCATATATATAAGGTATCATTTTACCCTGTAGGAGTTATAACCTGGAGAACATAGAATACTTCATGTCATTCCCTGGACACGAAATCCCTTTGGTAGACTGTTCTAAATACTTTTAAACACCCTGTTCAAAAATTATCTTAACAGAACTATGTCTGAGAAAGAGAATGTGTGTTCCTAATGGCCAATCACCTGGAAATGAGTGCATTCCAGCTGACTTGATTGAAATCACTTAAGTTTTTGTTTGTTATGTTTCTAAGAATACAAGCTGCTGAGGTCATAGTAAATGACTTCATAGGAGCTGAAAGACCTACCCAGAAGCACCCTGGGCACATCTGTATCACTTCCTCTGTTTATAAGAAAAGGGAAAATTCCACTGCTGAGCGTTAGTCCATGACCCACTTCTCTATTTTTTTGAGGGGGAAAAGAGGTTTATTTTTGAGAACATTATTAAACATTTATTAAGCACTAACTATATCCCTAGGAATTTGCTAAGTCATCTGTATAAAAATGTAAATAAAAGATGGCTTTTAGAAAAAAAGAGACTCAATTACTATGACCAAAATCAAAACATAAGATACAAGAAGTAGAACAGAGGAATTAGAATGTCTATTGCTTACATAAGATGTCTCCCACAACAACAAGACATCCAAAACGGAGCTCTTTATTTGTTCTCCAACTTTTTTTTTTTTTTAGTGTTTCAAGTTTTTATTTAAACTTTAGTTAGTTAATATATAGTGTAATACTGGTTTCAGGAATAGAATTTAGTGATTCATCACTTATATATAACACCCAGTGCTCATCATAACAAGTGCCCTCCTTAATACCCATCACCCATTTAATCCATGCCTCACCCATCTCCCTCCATCAACCCTTAGTTTGTTCTCTATCATTAAGAGTCTCTTATGGCGGGGCGCCTGGATGGCTGAGTTGTTAAGTGTCTGCCTTTGGCTCAGGTCATAATCCCAGGGTCCTGGGGTTGAGCCCCACATTGGGCTCCCTGCTCCACGGGAAGCCTGCTTCTCCCTCTCCCACTCCCCCTGCTTGTGTTCTCTCTGTCAAATAAATAAATAAAATCTTTAAAAAAAGTCTCTTATGGCTTGTTTTCCTCTCTCCTTTTATTCTTTACCCTTTTCCCATATGTTCATCTGTTTTGTTTCTTAAATTCCACATATAAGTGAAATAATATGGTATTTGTCTTTCTCTGACAGACTTAGCTTGCTTAGCATAATACACTCTAGTTCTATCCATGTCGTTGCAAATGGCAAGACTTCATTCTTTCTGATGGCTGAGTAATACTCCATTTTATGTATATATATACATATATATACACATACACACACACACACACACACACACACCACATCTTCTTTATCCATTTATCGGGAGACAGACATTTGGGCTCTTTCTATTATTTGGCTATTGCTGATAATGCTGTTATAAACATTGGGATGCATGTGCCCCTTTGAATCAGTATTTTTGTATTCTTTGGATAAATACCTAGTAGTGCAATTCCTGGGTCATAAGGTATTTCTAAACTTTTTGAGGAAGTTCCATACTGTTTTCCAGAGTGGCTATACCAGCTCACATTCCCACAAGCAGTATAACATGGTTCCCCTTTCTATGCATCCTCACCAACATTTGCTGTTTTCCTGTGTTAATTTTAGCCATTCTGACAGGTGTGAGGTGGTATCTCATTATAGCTTTGATTTGTATTTGCCTGATGATGAGTGAGGTTGAGCATCTTTTCATGTGTCTGTCGGCCATTTGTATGTCTTCTTTGGAAAAATGTCTATTCATGTCTTCTGCCCATTTCTTGACTGGATTTTTTGGGTTTTTTGGGTGTTGAGCTTGTTAAGTTCTTTAGATTTTAGGTACTAACCCTTTGTCAGATAGGTCATTTGCAAATATCTTCCCCCATTCCATACATTGCCTTTTAGTTTTGTTGATTGTTTTCTTCACTGTGCAGAAGCTTTTTATCTTGATGAGGTCCCAATAGTTCGTTTTTGCTTTTGTTTCTCTTGCCTTGGGAGACGTGTCTAGTAAAAAGTTGCTACAGCTGATGTCAAAGAGGTTGTTGACTGTGTTCTCCTCTGGATTTTGATGGTTTTCTGTCTCAAATTGTCTCAGATTTGGTCTTTCCTCCATTTTGAATTTATTTTTGTGTGTGGTGTAAGAAAGTGGTCCAGTTTCATTCTTCTGCATATTGCTGTCCGGTTTTACCAACACCATTTGTTGAAGAGAGTGTCTTTATTCCACGGGATATTCTTTCCTGCCTTGTTAAAGATTAGTTGACCACATAGTTGTGGGTCCATTTCTGGGTTTTCTTTTCTGTTCCATTGATCAATGTGTCTGTTTTTGTGCCACTACCATACTATCTTGATGATTAAAGCTTTGTAATATAGCTTGAAGTCCAGAAATGTGATGCCTCCAGCTTTGCTTTTCTTTTTCAAGATTGTTTTGGCTATTCGGGGTCTTTTATGGTTCCATACAAATTTCAGGATTGTTTGTTCTATATTTGTGAAAAATGCTGGTGGTATTTTGATAAGGATTGCATTAAATGTGTAGACTGCTTTGGATAGTACAGACATTTTAACAGTATTTGTTCTTCCATTTCATGAATTTTTTCTATTTGGAATTTTCTTCTATTTCTTTGTGTCATCTTCAGTTTCTTTCATAACTGTTTTAAAATTTTTAGAGTACAGATCTTTTACCTCTTTGGTTAGGTTTACTTCTGGGTATCTTATGGTTTTTGGTGCAATTGTAAATGGAATTGATTCCTTGATTTCTCTTTCTGCTGCTTCATTATTGGTATATAAAAGTGCAACAGATTTCTGTACAATGATTTTGTATCCTGAGACTTTACTCACTTTTCCCCACTGAGGATGACTTTAGCTGTGGGTCTTTCGCACATAGCTTTTATGATACTGAGGTATGTTCCCTCTATCCCTACGCTGTGAAGAATTTTAATCAAGAAAGAATGCTGTAATTGTCAAATGCTTTTTCTGCATCTATTGAGAGGATCATATGGTTCTCACCCTTTCTTTTATTAATGTGGTGTATCCCGTTGATAGATTTGCAAATACTGTACCACTCTTGCAACCCAGGAATAAATCCCACTTGATTGTGGTGAATTACTATTTTTATGTACTATTGGGTTTGATTTGCTAGTACCTTGTTGAGAAGATGCACCTGGATGAACATGGATATTGGCCTGTACTTCTCCTTCTTAGTGGGGTCTTTCGTTTCGGAATCAAGGTAATGCTGGCCTTGTAGGATGAATCTGGAAATTTTCCTTCTACTTCTATTTTTTGGAACATTTTGAGAAGAATACGTATTAACTCTTTAAATGTTTGGTAGAATTCCCATGGGAAGCCATCTGGTCCTGGACTTTCGTTTGAGTTGTTTTGTTTTTGTTTTTGTTTTGTTTAAGAGAGAGTGTACAAGTAGGGCAGGGCAGAAGGTTGGGAAGAGAGAGAGAGAATCCCAAGCAGGCTTCTTGCCCAGTGGGGAGCCCAGTGAGGGGCTCAATCCCATGACCCTGAGATCATGACCTGAGTGAAAATCAAGAGTCAGATGCATAATCAACTGAGCCACCCAGGTGCTCCTGTTGGCTGATTTTTGATAACTGGTTCAATTTTTTTGCTGGTTATGGGCTTGTCCCAATTTTCTATTTCTCACAGTTTCAGTTTTGGTAGTTTAGATGTTTCTAGGAATTTATCCATTTCTTCCAGATTGCCCAATTTGTTGGCATACAATTTTTCATACTATTCTTTTACAATTGTTTGTGTTTTTGTGGTGTTGGTTGTGATCTCTCCTTTCTCATTCATGAATGAGAGAGAATTTATTTGGGTCCTTTCTCTTTCTTTTTGGTAAGTCTGGCTAGGGGTTTATCAATTTCGTTAATTCTTTCAAAGAACCAGCTCCTAATTTTATTGATCTGTCCTACTGTTTTTTTGGTTTGTTTCTACATCATGTACTTCTGCTCTTTATTAGTTCCCTTAGGCTTTAGACTTCAGGCTTCATTTACTATTCCTTTTCTAGCTCCTTGTTAGATCCTCTTGTTGGATAGACCCCTTTATTATGATACAGTGCCCTTCTTCATCTCTTGTTACAGTTTTGATTTAAAATCTAGTTTGTTAGGTTAGGTTGTGTATCTGAGATTTTCCTTGCTTCCTGAGGTAGGTCTGTATTGCTATCTATTTCCCTCTTAAGACTGCTTTTGCTGCATCCCAAAAGTTTTGGACTGTCGTGTTTTCATTTTCATTTCTTCCATGTATTGGTTATTTCTTCTTTAATTTCTTAGTTAACCCCTTCTTTCTTTAGTAGGATGTTCTTTAACCTCCATGTATTTGTGGTCTTTCAAATTTTTTCTTGTGGTTCACTTCAAGTTTCATAGCATTGTGGTCAGAAAATAAGCACGGTATGATCTCAATTTTTTGTATTTGTTGAGGCCTGATTTGTGACCCAGTATGTGATCTAGTCTGGAAAATATTCCACGTGCACTCAAAAAATGTGTATTCTGCTGGTTAAGGATTAAATATTCTGAATATATCCGTTAAGTCCATATGGTCCAGTGTGTCACTCAAAGCCATTGTTTCCTTGTTGATTTCCTGCTTAGACAATCTATCCATTGTTATAAGTGGGATGTTAAAGCCCCCTACTATTATTATATTATTATCAATGTGTTTCTTTATGTTTGTTATTGACTTATATATTTGGGTGCTCCCATGCTGGGGGCATAAATATTTATGATTGTTAGATCTTCTTGTTGGATAGACCCTTTTATTATGATACAGTGCCCTTCATCTCTTGTTATGGTTTTGATTTAAAATCTAGTTTGTCTGATATAAGTATGGCTATATATAGCTTTCTTTTTATGTCTATTAGCATGATAAATTGTTCTCCATGTCCTCAAAACTGCAGGTGTCTTTAGGTCTAAAATGAATCTCTTGTAGGCAGCATATAGATGCATGACCCAATTTTTTAAAACATCATACAAGACTATAACATTCTAGTCAAATGAAAGAGTGGGCATTTTCTTACAGATTGTATATTTAAGACATCAGATGAGGTAACCTACAAAGAAGGTTACCTACCAAATTAAAGCAAAAATTCAAAGAAAGAAAACTACCTTGTCTATGCTACATAGTTAAAATGAAGCTCCTCTATGGCTCTATTGGGAAAGGTAAACTTTCCAGTAAGAAATCAACAGAGCACCCAAGTCTGAGGAAATGTATTTAGCAGCTTCCCCAATAAGCTCTCCTTCCACATTTATCATGTCCCATTAGCTGCATATCCTTATCCACATCACAATTCAGAAACCAGATTAGACCTTGAAGTATGTGGCAGGGGTGGGTTGGGAAGGATAATGCACCTTCAAGATGTCCATGAAAAATCCTTAGCTCTTTCAGATGATTTAATTACTATATTGTGTAATTCATGCCAGTTCATAATGGCATATTATTTTATTTAGCTTTTAAAGAAATTACCTAAACATAGGATATCAAACTCAATACTTCAAGTACTTTGAAAATACCTCATTTTGACATAACTAAACGAACCAAAGCACAGAGTATTAAATATTCTGCACTGAATTCTACCAATTCTAGAAAGAAAATATGAAAAGGAAATCTCTGAAATAACTGTTGTGGTTATGGCATGTGCCCTTCATAACATGATCATCAGAAGAAATATGATAGTGGCCATGTGATATAGCCCATGGAAAATAGCAGTAGTGCAGGTGCCTAGAGAGATAATGCCTTATCAATCCAAAGATATTTTTGCTTAGAAATAATATCCACCTACAAAAAAAATTTGTTTGTTATACAAATGTTACTTGTTTTTCTTTTCCTGAGAAAAAGTAAAGGCTCTATTTGATAGTCTGCGACAAAATGGCATCCTTCACCCAGCTTTTTAATCAATGTTAAGAATGAGAGTAAAAGGAAGCCTGGGTGGCTCAGTTGGTTAAGTGTCCGACTCTTGGTTTCAGCTCCTCACAATCTCAGGTTTGTGAGACTAAGCCCCACGTGGGGCTCCATGCTCAGCAGGGAGTCTGCTTGAGATTCTCCTTCTCCCTTTACCCTCTCCCTGCTCACACTCACTCTCTCAAATATATCTTAAAGGAAAAAAAAAAGATTGAAAGTAAAAATACAACCATTTAGCACTGAGAACTAACACACCTCTGCCATATTAGCAGAACACAGAAATCACCAATGCAGACCTGGACAGAGTACTGTCAGAAAGAACTAGGGAAAAGTTAGAAAAGAAAGACGGCACCTGATTCTTTGTTTTGTTTACCCAAACAGAGGAGTCCTACCCTTGAGTTGCATTAGGCAAAGCACCCAAACCACCAGTGCAGGTAACTCAAGAGTGTGCAGCTAAGGGTCAAGTAGCAGGGCAGGAGGGCAGGGGGCTGGGGGTCTGAGCCCTGTAACAGGCCCACAGACCAGATGATATTGAACATCTGCTCAAATTAGTGCTTCCCTCTTGACTAACATCTGGCAAGAACCACCAGCCAAGGCAACGTGTCAGAAAAGAGCTAAGTGGGCTGTGGGCAAAGCATCTGATCACAGGGATCCCTGCAATGCCTCCCTCCAAGGACATGCAGAGGCAGCAGCAAGCTGTGTGGTCAGAGAAGAGGAACTGAAGATTTAAATAACTTAAAAAGGATACAATGAAGAAACTGTCCAGGGATCAGTGTAACAGCGGTACATCTGTGAAATGGATGTCAGGGCAGCCTATCTGAACACTTGTTACCTATTAGGGACTTTGAGTGAGATGTTTAACGACAACAACAACAAAACAAACCCTGCCTTGATGTTGGGCACAGGGCTCACAGGAAACAGTCAAGAAAGAAAAGAAAATTACGCAAATGCAATCAAGTAACAAAGTCATATGTTTCACCGCAAGAGTGATTTTACTATCCCAAAGTTAGGTTCTGCCTTCGAAGACCAGACCTAAGACCTCACCAAAACACACTAGAACAGCCTAAGCTTGTGAGAGAAGTATCTGCTTACTCTGTGAGCAAACTCAGGACAAGTTAGAAAAATAAGTGAAAGCTGGAGGACAGAAGGGAGGTCAGTGACATCAACAATCTTAGTCCAAATGTTGCTGACAAATCGAACAGCTCAGACAAAGCCAAAGATGATGGTGCTGTTTGTTTTTATGATGGAAAAGACCGCTCTACACTTGAAGTTCATGCTACAGAAAAGTAGTGACTACACTGATTGCTGAGTTACAGAGCTCCCCATTCTTCACCCTGTTTTTGTAAGCAAGATAAGGAGGTAAGGTGACATTCAAGAAAGCATGTTTCAGGGCATATCCTCCTGGGACTGTCCGCATTCCTGCAGGTAGCTCATAATTTCTAGATACACAATGAATTCTCATGATTTGTGATCCTAAAGACTTGCATTCCAATTTTTCCCTAGGGTAGCAACATAGGTTTTATTTTTTAAAAATGCCCAAATGAAAGGTCAAAATAAAGTTGAGTGCCTAAAAAGCGGTTATTTAGAGTAGTCATCTCTGAAGTACGAATAAATAAGAAAACATGAGGACTTCTATTTACGCATTTTCATTCTACCCTTTTAGGTCTTTCTGTGTATGTTTTGTAATGTATGTACTATGTTGGTGCAGTATTATAGGTATAAAATTTATATATAAATATATACGTGCCTATCAGGGGAGTTTTGCTCCATGAGCAAAAATTTGTGGCTTTAATCTAGGGAACTAAGTTGTGCAGACACCTTATTCTCTCATCATACCAAGAGAAGGAAAGTGTTCTATACTTACGGTCATTTTCTTCTTGAATTTCAATATTAACCATATCGATACAATTCTGAATTTCATTCCAGCTTAAGTTATCTTGCCCTTGGGATAAGGCTTCCAGTTTAAAGGTGAGTAGTGTATTTGTGTAACTGTGGAAGAGAAAACAATCATACTTATCAGAGACATTCATTCTTTGTTCATCTCATGCATCTTAAATTTGGCACGTGGCCAAAAGTAGATGTTATGAGATTAAGAGTAGAAAGGCACATAATATTGTCTAGCGCAACTTTGTGAACACATAGCAAGTTCACTTATATTAATGGTGTTTTTCTTTATGATACTTTATGAACAAATGCTGTTTAATGAAACTGCTTCAAAATCTAACCTCATATTTAACTCAAGGAAAAAGGAAAAAAAAAACCCTTAAGTTCTCAACTCTGTGAAATCACTTTTTCCCCTTCAGTTTCTTATTTTCCTTCCCTTCGCATGTTTTGGCTCTGCTCAGGCTTCAGATAAACTTTTATGTGGTAAAATTTAGAGTCTTGGTTCTCAAGGCTCTAAATTTAGAACCTCATGGTTCTCAACCTTTGCATCAAGGGTTCCTTTTATAATTTTTCTTGTTCCTTCCAAAATCTGAGCTTTAGAGCCTTTTACACCTGTAACCTTAACCCAGCTGCGTTACCTTGAGGGCTAATATGCCCAGGGGGGAATCAAATAAAATACAAATGCAGTTCCAGAAACCTTGCTGAGTAACACAGATCTTCAACGTATGTTTTCTCGAAGATGTAGGACATGAGTGAAGTCCTTCCTCACCTGTCCATTTCTCCTCAGGCTCCAGAGCAGCTACTCAAAACCTCCCTCTGTGTCCGCTCACTGCTATGGCATTCTTGCCCCTCATTTCTGACCCTTGACTCTCCTCACTATGCACAACCCTCTGGCAAAGAGAGCTTGATCAGCCACTTCAATTACTTGTCTTGTTTGGGGAAATTTTAGGGATGAAAATTATCCATCTTGATTTGGTACTAAGGAACCCATTTCTCAGTAGTCATGTTTCCCATTTAAAAATCCCAGAACCAATGTTACAAACATAAGCTGACATGAGCTGTTCTAGCCCCAAGTAGGGAAAGTCAAGAGTCTAGTTTGCTTCTGAATTACCCCAGGGAAATAAAGGCCAACCTTCTATGTGCATACTTACTCACCATGCATTTTGACTTCTGAATAGCACCTTTGGATTGCTAACAGCAGAGGTTAGGAAAAGTAACATCACATTAAGTTTAAAACTGTTTTCCTGGTTGTGACTGATTTTGTCAAAATTCTGCATGCTTTAAGGTAGCACTCGGGTGCCTTCTATAGAGGGTAGCTTGAGAGAGAAAAACATTCAAAATAGGAAGTGGTAGTGATATCTTTTACCTGTGGCTGAATAAGGTGTCACCAAATTCAGGCCTGAAAGTGGCTAACGGTCACGTCTGAGATTTTCACCTTACCAAAATTTATAAGTCTAAGAAACACTCTGTTACACTAGTAATACATAAACAATAGTATTGAATAACAATAACAAAATGTCAACTTGCACTCCTGAGTGTCCCTTTGGGACAGAGACCAGATCTGTAAGCAAGGGCAAGATCCTCATGGGCATTTCACATGATTAACATCTAAATGATCCAGGGGGAATAAAATGAGAAAGCTTAAGGATGAACACAGGAAAATCCTCATCATCGCCCATCATTTCTTCAGAGATGAACATACAGTAGCCAAAGGAAAGAGCTTTTTAGGAGTAAGCCAACAGAGCTGCAAAGGCTTTTCTATGTGAGCATCAGCCTCCAGGACTAAGGCATCAGCTATAGAAAACACTCTGCAGTTCACCCTCACAGAGAGGTCCAAGTCCCGTCCCTCCACGCCTCTCAGCACTCTATACTGGTGGCTACAGGCAGACCAGGAACAGCGCATTTCTAACAGACTTCTGATGCAGATGTAGGGGTTTCTACACTTGAGAGATGAAGAAAAGGCTGTCAACAGTCAGACTCAGATATTTTTGGCCCTCATGCTATCTATGTTCCTTTAACCACATCACTAATGTCAGGAGAGATGGCATTAGCTGGCGTGGGGAGAAGCATGGAAATAATCTGCGGAAGCATCATCTGTGGTTGGCAGCTCCAGCAGTGTGCCTGGAGAGGTGACAGGCACCCCACTCCCAGTGGCGAGAGGAGCACGCACAGTAGACAGGCCAGCAAGTACACAGTGTGTTCACATCCAGCTTGATGGAAGCATGATGCACAAGGAGAGATGGAACTAGAGCGGAGTCAGAATGTGCTTAGAGGAGTCTGTTCTTGTTGCAGATGAGAACAAGGAACAATCAAATGGAGAGCGCTGTAACCATAGCTACATTTTGGGACAATTAATCTGGGACAGCAGATGCCTAGAGCCAATACCAGCTCTCCAACACTTTTTTGAGAATTAGAAGAGTCTTTCTGGGGAACCACAGGCCAAGGGTGGAAGCCATGGCAAATAGGTAGATACTCTGTATGACTACATCAAGGTGGCCCTGCCCCACTCCTGGTGCTATGAAGAACCTGGACAACCCTGGGGAGAGGCCCAGATGGAGCTTCATTTCTTCAACTTGAAAACTTGGGCTTCCAAGAACTGTGTTAAAAAGTGGACCATGAAGGTAAAACGCTGAGGCTGTGGAAGATCACTTGGGGCTGGATCAACTGTCAGCCCAAGAACCAAGGGGACCCTGATATCTCATGGTACTGGTCATTCTGCTGACCCAGAAAGTGCTTAGGTCAAACTTTAAAAACATGATTAAAATGAACAATTTTTTTCAAGCTTCCCATATAGAATACTTGAACTCTGAGGCTGTATCTGTGGTTTTCCCCTGGGAAAAAGTGGTTCTCAAATGGGGTGTGAGATTCCTTGATGGGTTATTTGCAAATTGGGGGGCGGGTACGGAGGAATTTTGGTAATCAAAATGGGTGATGTGGAGGGAAGGCAGTACAGTTACTTAGAGGGCAGTGGCCAGGATGTGCAATCTGTGGGACAGTTGTGACAATTACCTCACCAAGATGTCCCATTAGAGCCCCACTGGGCTGTAAGCTTTGTAAGGAAGTGACCAGCTCACCAGCTCTGTCTTCCACTCAAGCACTGAGGGACGGCAGCCAAGTCTGGTTAGGTGAAAATGAAGGAGGACATTAAAGACACAGGAGGACCAGTTTGGACATTATTACAGAAGCAAAGGTGACAAGTCCAGTTAGGCTGTGGCTGGGAAATGGCAACATTTTGCAGGTGTTAACACATACAGAATGGATGTTGACAGGGAGAAATGAGCAGGCTGTTCACAGCACAAGGGTGCCTGGCAGGGGAAAACGAGTAGAACTTGAGGTTTCTAAGCCTGGGGAAGAGAATGGTGCCATTAGCAATAAAATAAATTACCTTGGAAACAGACTCAGGAGTTATATTCATCAGGTGGCCAAATTTAAGTAGAACAAGAACATCCGTTTCTCCAAGAAGATTAAAAAAGAAAATCCTCTGTCCTACTTTGGTGCCATTCTCTACACAGACAAGGAGTTAAGCATTTAAAAAAAAATCTAAAGTCTTCTACATTTTCTTGTACAACTGTCATGATCCAAGAGAATGACCCAGTCTCTATTTAAGCAGTTCAGCTGAAATCAGTACTGAAAAGAGCTTTTGTCAGGATCTATGCAGACATCTCCCCCTAGTGGTTAGCAAGAATCCAGGCTACAAAATCACTCATTTTAACTTGGGCTTCGGTTTTACAGAACCTCTAATGGACTCCTTATTCTGGCCCCTTAATTTTCTCTGTAGAGCTGCTGTAGTGTTTTATACTATTAACTGAACTATCTAGTAGCATATTTCAGAGACATGAAATGGAAGATACTAAACTGAGATTGTCACCCACTGCCATGATCCACTGCGCTCTCAGCTTTCCTTGGGTTTAACATTCAAAACAATGGGGTTTGGGCTTCAGTTGCCCAACTGTGGGTCCATAAATCCAAATTCAGTTTCCTCATCAGTAAAATAAAATAACTGGACTGGATCATGGTTAAAGTTTCTTCCAACTCTTCTACATTCGGTGGTCTCCCAAAAAAAAAAAAAAAGCCCAAGGGAAGGTATGTTTTCTTTTTTTAAAGATTTTTATTTATGTATTTGACAGAGAGAGAAACAGCGAGAGAGGGAACAGAAGCAGGGCGAATGGGAGAAGCAGGCTTCCCACAGAGCAGGGAGCCCGATGCAGGGCTCGATCCCAGGACCCTGGGATCACAACCTGAGCCGAAGGCAGACGCTTAATGACTGAGCCACCCAGGTGCCCCAGGAAGGTATGTTTTCAATAGCTCTTTTATTTTTAGCCTATCCCATCATCTTTGGTAATGACAAAGTCAGTCAGTAATTGCCACAACATGGTCATTTTTAGATTCTTTCTCTCCCTAAAAGAAATACTGTAAAAAAGGACTCATATTAGGACTGTTGAAGTAGACTAGTTTTTGAGGAATCAAGTACAGCTTTATGGATTTCTTCAGCAAGGAGCAAATCTTTAATTTGCAAGATCTGCCAAACACACCTTTCTGTATTAAAGGGAGGCTTGGAAGATGTTCCCTTACCGTTCTACATACGATTCATCCAGATTGTTGAGGCCTATTGTTGGGCTTGTGAGTTGATTCTGCACAGAAACGAGATCACTGTTTTCCAAGGCCTGGTTGAGTAAAGCAACAGCAGACAGCATTTCCACTGCAATCAAGAGCTCCTCATGGGCCAAGTAGTTCTGCTGGAAAATATGTGCAATACAAGTTTCCCAAATTACAAGCCTCAGGTGTGTGATGGGGTTTTAGAACGTCTATTTCAAAGAACAAAGAAAACTTAAAGATTTTGAGAAACCAGGAGAAAGAAGGCTCAATGGCCACCTATTTTTCATTGGCTTTAAAGAACAAGTGAGCAGCTTCTGGGTTTTTCTTAGCTGATCATTTAAGGGACAGAATTAATGACAACCAAAGGTTCTGATTCCTCAAACATCTGCATTGCCCTAGCTGATTCCTACCACCCGTTCTGTTAGCTGCTTACAGGCTCAGACTTACCAAATAATTAAGTGAAGGATTAGACAAGCCTGTCTCTGCCTGAGAGTGTGAGGTTCAGATTTTCGGTAGTGATTTTCAGTTTAAAGTAAGGGTAAGGCAAAGTTTTACCTACAAGTTATAACCCCAGAAAAGTAAACCAAACTCATTAAGAATATCAAAAAAGTTAATCTGAGTCACTTTTTAATAACTGCGTAGAAATGTTATTTTCTACTATTTTTTTAAAAGATTTATTTTAGAGCGAGAGTGAGTGGGGGCAGGGGCAGAGGGAGACAATCTCCAAGCAGACTTTGCGATGAGCATGGAGCCCGACAATGTGGGGCTCGATCTCACAACCCATGAGATCATGACCTGAGCAGAAATCACAAGTCAGATGCTCAACTGGCTGAGCCACCCAGACGCCCCAGTAACTGGGTAGAAATTTTAAAACATACCATGAAGTCTGGATATTTGAAGAAATGTGAAGTCAATCTTAGAATAAAGCAAGTATGATTTATAATTTTGGATTTGGCTTAAAAAAATACATCTCATGGTAGCTACACTTGTGGTGAGCATAGCATACAGTATAACCTTGCCAAGTGGCTCCCTTGTACACCTGAAAGTAATGTAACATTGGGTGTCAACCATAGTCAAATAAAATTTAGAAAACCACTTCGGAGACTTTCGAAACAGCTTCCCCCTTCAATGTTCTCCTCCATTTAACCATTTTATACCGACTTGGTTGAACTTCAAAAGGGTTATTTCTTCCATTATAGCGAAGGAACACAGAGGGAGCAGAAAATTAATAGAAAAAACTGTATTTACAGTTAGGGTATTTTCTGTATTTAATATATAAAATGTAATATTTATATTAAAATGCATTATAGCTTTCTGGATCTCCACAGGTATCCCACAGCAGTGGATTTTAGAGTAACAAGGCATAATTTTACCTTCCAAAGCAAATGAGAAGCAGGGAGCATGTAAGCAAATTTTATCCAAGTTTCTTATATTAACTACAAGTTTAACACATAAAGGAAGTATAAAATTACAAGTAAAAGAGCAGGATGGAAACATTTTGAGATCCAACTCCTACACCCCTTCCAGTAATTGTCCACAAATATCTAACATGGTATACAGCAGGATACGGAAAAATAAAGAAGCAGTGGGTCTGGACAACCATAGATTGACCATTGACCAGTTAGGGATGAATGGCTGGGCTAGGGCGTGAGTAGCCTTGGGTTTCAAAGCTGGTGGTACAGGAGAAACTATCAAAGAAAGAACTTAAGTGCAATTTCAAAACATGACCTACTTTTCTTTTATTACAAAATAGTATCTTTCTATTTAGAAAACAAGAAGTCTTGGTATGCAAGAATAAGAAAACAAATCCTCCCACCCAAGCCCTTTAGTGTATATCCATTTATTTATTTTTAATTCATACATTTACAGAGGTTTTTTTAAACAGAATTTTCATGGTACAAAAAGCCCTCTAGATAATGACGTTTTAATCTCATTTTTTCCACTTGATATTAGCATGTGCAACCTGTTGTTAAACATGTGGTTTGTTTCTTGCTTCTCAGTATTACAGAACATGTTGTGAAACAATCCCTGTGCATACAACTTTTTGATTAATATTTTTTAGGCTCTTTTCCTAGCAATGTAATTGTCAGGATAATGGGTAAAAGACCTGCATACACTTAACTGAGACCAGCCTTCCAGGAAGGGTGCCCCATTCATGCTTCCATCGGCCAGGGAGGAGATGCCTCCTGCCCCAAATTTATACCTACACCACGTTAGATCTCTCAGTGCTACTAATCTGATTTCCCAAAACAACTGTATCTTAATTTACATTTACTTCTGATTGAGTTTGAACATTTGTGTGTGTGTGTCTGTCATTGTATATGCTGATCTTTGTGAATTGGCTGTTCATGCTTTTGGCCTCCCCCCCTCCCTTTTTTTCGTGGAACAGTGCTGTTTCTGATTTTTAAGATCCAATGTTCTTCTACATTTCCTTAGAACTTCAATTTTTTAAGTTACTTTTTACATTTAACTTTTTATGTTGGGAATTTATTCTGATATGCATAGTGAGGTCATGTTTTCTTTTTCAAATGGCTAAACAGTCGTAAGGATTTCATTCTCTTCTCCACCTTTTTGAAATACTAGTGTTCTCATATAATCAGTTCTTGGCGCTGCTTCCAGTACTTTTTATTCTGTTCCATTGTTTGGGTTAATCCTGTACTAGTACACATGGTTTTAATTACTGTAACCTTATATATTACCATTTAATACCATTCGCATATTAAGCAGCATTCAATTTACAAAAGTTAAAGTCATGGCGCTAACGTTCTTCATTTCTAGAAATGCAGACTCGCAGCTAATTATTCTGTACAAAAAACATGATATATTTTTTAAAAATTTCAGTGCACTTAAAAAAATTATCCGAAGTGCTTCAAAAATCAGAGACTAAGAGAATAAGAACAACTTGTTTTCAACGTGTATTTGTGTAGACTGCTGCCTGCACTTCCTAACTAGGCAGACTCCTTATGGAGATGAAAAGCAGGAGTTGAAGAGGAAGGCAGCCGTGGACCTGGAACAGGGAGGCCAGGGGAACAGGGATTGGTACAAGTTGAAGACTCTGCGCCCCATTCACCTTTCCTAAACGGCTTTCCTCATGGCTTCAACTCAGAATTAACGGCTTTGTAACTGGAGTGTCCTCAGACTTACCATGGCATTCTGTTTCTGGAGGTTGAAAAGTTCATTCTGATACATTACAGCAGCAAAGGGATAAACAGCAGGCAGCTGGGCCTCCGGTCTCTTCAGTGCAAGTAGCGTATTCTCGGGGTCACCTTCCAGAATGACAGCATTGATGTGGTCCACGGCAGCCAGCCCTGAGTGGGGGTTGGGGGTGTCACATTCCGTCAGAGTGTCTGCTGTTTCCATGCTGCTTGACCCAACCAGCCCATCTTTCCAAGGATTAGAATCTAGGCAGTCCCTTTCCATGAACTCTCAAAAGCTGCAGGTGGAGGGCAGGCCAAGACTTGAAGATGGTAGCTCAGTAACTGGAAGTCAGGCCAGTCCCCGCAGAAAGTCCCTAAAAGGACTTCAGCATCGACCGAGCTGGAGTTAGGAGATCACTCTTATCTAGCATGACTTCCCTACAAAACCTTGCCTGTCAGGATCAGCTCTGGTCTCACCTCTTCCACTGTACTAGTCCCTGAGGATTTCACACCTTGGGGAACCCCACATTGTTTAGAGCTGGGCCATAGAGATCCCATAGGCATTGTTCTTGAATACTCCTTGTGTATTAGTACTGCCTTTGCAAGGGGACTGAAGCTATGTCAACACCCAAAGCCAGCCTTGCCCCACCCCTGTAGCCTCCCTCTGAAGCAGCACCAATGGAAACCCACAGTTAGCATTGGGAGACAGTGCTGCTTGAAACCATGGGATTTTTCTTTTCCTTTTTTTTTTTTTTTTTTTAAATTTTTTTTTTAGTTAGTTGAAAGAAAGAGACAGAACATGAGTGGGGGGTGCAGAGGGAGAGGGAGAAGCAGACTCCCCGCTGAGCAGGAAGCCTGATGGGGGGCTCGATCCCAGGACCCTGAGATTGTGACCTGAGCCTAAGGCAGACACCTAATGGACCGAGGCACCCAGGCGCCCCCCTGATATTATTTTTCTCAGAACATTCTCCCTCACCTCTTGTGTTCTGTGAACTGTGATTTTAAGAAAAAATAATTTCAGAGGTGTTTTTTAAAAAATATTATAACCAAACTTTCTATGATTAAGTAAGTCTGTGCCAGTATCACTTCACCTTAAAAAAAACAAAAACCTTAACAAAAGCTCCTGAGAGCAAACCCGAGCAGCTTGCTTAGCCCGGACCGCCAAGGGCGGGGCAATTCCGCCTCCAGCAAAGACATTTGGGAACCACGGCAACAGGCCCCTCCCTCAGAAGATCAGCACGAACCGCCAGCAAGCCAAGACCAAGTTTACCCATCAAGGAGAACAGGAGAACTCCAGCGCTAGGGGAATACTGCACATAGAATTCATGGCTTTTTTTTTTTTAAACCATGATTCATTAGTTTTTCAAAGTTAATTTTTTAACTGTTTTTTTTTAATTTTTCTTTTTCCCTTTTTCAACCAACATCTTATCAATCCCTTTTTAAAAAAAAACTCTTTATTTTTCATTTTTAGAGTCATATTTTATCCCTTCATAGTAGTTACCGTTAATTTTGGTATATATATATAAGTTGTTCTCTCTTTAATTTGAGATACAGTTTCTTCTAACAGATCAAAATATACCCTAAATCACTAGTGTATGGCTTTGTTCTAGTCTCCTGCCTGATCACATTCTCTCCCTTTTTTTTTCCTCTTTTTTAAAAAATATTCTTCTTTCTTTTTTCAAACAACTCCTTATCAATTCCTTTTATAAAATCTTTTATAATTTTCATCTTTACAGTCATCTTCCATCCCTTCATTGTATCAACCCTTATTTTGTACATACATAAGTCTTTCTTCCTTTAAAATTTTAGGAGGCACTTTTTTCTAACAGACCAAAATATGCCCAAAATCTAGTGTGTGACACTGATCTCTGCACTAGCCTGATCATATTTGATCATATTCTGTTTTTTTTGTATTGTTCTGTTTTTGTTTTTATCTTTTTCTTTTTGTTTTTTTTTTTCCTCTTTCTTTTTTCTTTCTTTCCCTTTCTTTTCCCCTGGTTTCAGGTCTTTTCTGATTTGTATAGAGTATATTTCCTGGGGATGTTGTTAACGTGTTAGCATTTTGTTCTTTCATTCATCTATTCTCCTCTAGACAAAATGACAAGACGAAAAAAATCACCTCAGCAAAAAGAACAAGAGGTAGTACCGTCAGCCAGGACCTACTCAATACGGACATTAGTACGATGTCGGACCTCGAGTTCAGAATCATGACTTTAAAGATACTAGCAGGGCTTGAAAAAAGTGTGGAAGTTATTAGAGAAACCCTTTCTGGAGAAATAAAAGAACTAAAATCTAACCAAGACGAAATCAAAAAGGCTATTAATGAGGTGCAATCAAAAATGGGGGCACTAACTGCTAGGATAAATGAGGCAGAAGAGAGAATTAGTGATATAGAAGACCAAATGATGGAAAATAAAGAGGCGGAGAAAAAGAGAGAGAAACAACTACAGGATCACGAGGGCAGAATTCGAGAGATAAGCGATACGATAAGATGAAACAACATTAGAATAATTGGGATCCCAGAAGAAGAAAGAGAGAGAGGGGCAGAAGGTATATTGGAGCAAATAATAGCAGAAAACTTTCCTAATGTGAGGAAGGAAACAGGCATCAAAATCCAGGAGGCACAGAGAACCCCTCTCAAAATCAATAAAAATAGGTCAACACCCCGACATCTAATAGTAAAACTTACGAGTCTCAGAGACAAAGAGAAAATCCTGAAAGCAGCTCGGGAGAAGAGATAAGTAACCTACAATGGTAGAAATATTAGATTGGCAACAGACCTATCCACAGAGACCTGGCAGGCCAGAAAGGACTGGCATGATATCTTCAGAGCACTAAACGAGAAAAATATGCAGCCAAGAATACTATATCCAGCTACGCTGTCACTGAAAATAGAAGGAGAGATAAAAAGCTTCCAGGACAAACAAACACTAAAGGAATTTGCAAACACGAAACCAGCCCTCCAAGAAATATTGAAAGGGGTCCTCTAAGCAAAGAGAGAGCCTAAGGGCAGCATAGATCAGAAAGGAACACAGACAATATACAGTAACAGTCACCTTACAGGCAACACAATGGCACTAAATTCATAACTTTCAATAGTTACCCTGAATGTAAATGGGCTAAATGCCCCAATAAAAAGACACAGGCTATCAGATTGGATTAAAAAATAAGACCCATCGATATGCTGTCTGCAAGAGACTCATTTTAGACCCAAAGACACCCCCAGATTGAAAGTGAGGGGGTGGAAAACCATTTACCATGCTAATGGACACCAAAAGAAAGCTGGGGTGGCAATCCTTCTATCAGACAAATCAGATTTTAAAACAAAGACTGTAATAAGAGATGAAGAAGGACACTATATCCTACTTAAAGGGTCTATCTAACGAGAAGATCTAACAATTGTAAATATCTATGCCCCGAACATGGGAGCAGCCAATTATATACGGCAATTAATAACAAAAGCAAAGAAACACATTGACAACAATACAGTAATAGTGGGGGACTTTAACACCCCCCTGACTGAAATGGACAGGTCATCTAAGCAAAAGATCAACAAGGAAATAAAGACTTTAAATGACACACTGGACAAAATGGACTTCACAGACATATTCAGAACATTCCATCCCAAAGCAACGGAATACACATTCTTCTCTAGTGCCCATGGAACATTCTCCAGAATTGATCACATCCTAGGTCACAAATCAGGTCTCAACCGGTACCAAAAGACTGGGATTATTCCCTGCATATTTTCAGACCACAATGCTTTGAAACTAGAACTCAATCACAAGAGGAAAGTTGGAAAGAACTCAAATACATGGAGGCTAAAGAGCATCCTACTAAAGAATGAATGGGTCAACCAGGAAATTAAAGAAGAATTAAAAAAACTCATGGAAACCAATGAAAATGAAAACACAACTCTTCAAAATCTTTGGGATACAGCAAAGGCAGTCCTAAGAGGAAAGTATATAGCAATACAAGCCTTTCTCAAGAAACAAGAAAGGTCTCAAATACACAACCTAACCCTACACCTAAAGGAGCTGGAGAAAGAACAGCAAATAAAGCCTAAACCCAGCAAGAGAAGAGAAATAATAAAGATCAGAGCAGAAATCAATGAAATAGAAACCAAAAGAACAGTAGAACAGATCAACGAAACTAGGAGCTGGTTCTTTGAAAGAATTAACAAGATTGATAAACCCCTGGCCAGACTTATCCAAAAGAAAAGAGAAATGACCCAGATCAACAAAATCATGAATGAAAGAGGAGAAATCACAACCAACACTAAAGAAATACAAACAATTATAAGAACATATTATGAGCAACTCTATGCCAGCAAATTAGATAACCTGGAAGAAATGGGTGCATTCCTAGAGCTGTATCAACTACCAAAATTGAACCAGGAAGAAATAGAAAACCTGAACAGACCTATAACCACTAAGGAAATTGAAGCAGTCGTCAAAAAGCTCGCAACAAACAAAAGCCCAGAGCCAGATGGCTTCCCAGGGGAATTCTATCAGACATTTAAAGAAGAATTAATATCTATTCTCCTGAAACTGTTCCAAAAAATAGAAATGGAAGGAAAACTTCCAAATTCACTTTATGAGGCCACCATTACCTTGATCCCCAAACCAGACAAAGACCCCATCAAAAAGGAGAATTACAGACCAATATCCTTGATGAACATGGATGCAAAAATTCTCACCAAAATACTAGAACAGGATCCAACAGTACATTAAAAGGATTATTCACCATGACCAAGTGGGATTTATCCCTGGGCTGCAAGGTTGGTTCAGCATCCGCAAATCAATCAACGTGATACAATACATTAACAAAAGAAAGAACAAGAATCATATGATCCTTTCAATAGATGCAGAAAAAGCATTTGACAAAGTACAGCATCCTTTCTTGATCAAAACTCTTCAGAGCATAGGGATAGAGGGTACATACCTCAATATCATAAAAGCCATCTATGAAAAACCTACAGCAAATATCATTCTCAATGGGGAAAAGTGAGAGCTTTTCCCCTGAGGTCAGAAACACGGCAGGAATGTCCACTCTCACCACTGCTATTCAACATAGTATTAGAAGTCCTAGCCACAGCAATCAGACAACGAAATGAAATCAAAGGCATCCAAATCGGCAAAGAGGAAGTCAAACTCTCACTCTTTGCAGATGATATGATACTGTATGTGGAAAACCCAAAAGACTCCACCCCAAAACTGCTAGAACTCATACAGGAATTCAGTGGAGTGGCAGGATATAAAATCAATGCACAGAAATCAGTGGCATTCGTATACACCAACAACAAGACGGAAGAGAGACAAATTAAGGAGTGAGTCGATCCCATTTACAATTGCACCCAAAACCATAAGAACCTAGGAATAAATCTAACCAAAGAGGCGAAGGATCTGTACTCCGAAAACTATAAAATACTCATGAAAGAAATTGAGGAAGACACAAAGAAATGGAAAAACGTTCCATGCTCATGGATTGGGAGAACCAACATTGTGAAGATGTCGATGCTACCTAGAGCAATCTACACATTCAATGCAATCCCCATCAAAATACCATCCACTTTTTTCAAAGAAATGGAACAAAGAATCCTAAAATTTGTATGGAACCAGAAGAGACCCCGAATAGCCAGAGGAATGTGGAAAAGAAAAGCAAAGTTGGCAGCATCACAATTCCGGACTTCCAGCTCTATTACAAAGCTGTCATCATCAAGACAGTATGGTCCTGGCACAAAAACAGACACACAGATCAATGGAACAGAATAGGGAGCCCAGAAATGGACCCTCCACTCTAGGGTCAACTCATCTTTGACAAAGCAGGAAAGAATGTCCAATGGAAAAAAGACAGTCTCTTCAACAAATGGTGTTGGGAAAATTGGACAGCCACATGCAGAAGAATGAAACTGGACCATTTCCTTACACCACACACAAAAATAGACTCCAAATGGTTGAAAGACCTAAACGTGAGACAGGAGTCCATCAAAATCCTAAAGGAGAACACAGGCAGCAACCTCTTCGACCTCAGCCACAGCAGCTTCTTCCTAGAAACATCGCCAAAGGCAAGGGAAGCAAGGGCCAAAATGAACTATTGGGATTTCATCAAGATAAAAAGCTTTTGCACAGCAAAAGAAACAGTCCACAAAACCAAAAGACAACTGACAGAATGGGAGAAAATATCTGCAAATGACATATCAGATAAAGGGCTAGTATCCAAAATCTATAAAGAACTTCTCAAACTCAACACCCAAACAACAAATAATCCAATCCAGAAATGGGCAGAAGACATGAACATTTTTCCAAAGAAGACATCCAAATGGCCAACAGACACATGAAAAAGTGTTCAATATCACTCGGCATCAGGGAAATCCAAATCAAAACCTCAATGAGATACCACCTCACACCCGTCAGAATGGCTAAAATTAACAAGTCAGGAAACGACAGATGTTGGCGGGGATGTGGAGAAAGGCGAACCCTCCTACACTGTTGGTGGGAATGCAAGCTGGTGCAGCCACTCTGAAAAACAGTATGGAGCTTCCTCCATATGGAGGAAAATAGAGCTACCATACGATCCAGCAATTGCACTACTGGGTATTTACCACAAAGATACAAATGTAGGGATCCGAAGGGGTACGTGCACCCCGATGTTTATAGCAGCAATGTCCACAATAGCCAAACTGTGGAGAGAGCCATGATGTCCATCGACAGATGAATGGATAAAGAAGATGTGGTATATATACACAAGGGAATATTATGCAGCCATCAAAAGGAATGAGATCTTGCCATTTGCAATGACGTGGATGGAACTGGAGGGTGTTATGCTGAGTGAAATAAGTCATTCAGAGAAAGACATGTATCATATGACCTCACTGATATGAGGAATTCTTAATCTCAGGAAACAAACTGAGGGTTGCTGGAGTGGTGGGGGGTGGGAGGGATGGGGTGGCTGGGTGATAGGCATCGGGGAGGGTATGTGCTATGGTGAGTGCTGTGAATTGTGCAAGACTGTTGAATCACAGATCTGTACTTCTGCAACAAATAATGCAACATATGTTAAGAAAAAAGAAAAAGAAGAAGATAGCAGGAGGGGAAGAATGAAGGGGAGTAAGTCGGAAGGGGAGACGAACCATGAAAGACAATGGACTCTGAGAAACAAACTGAGGGTTCTAGAGGGGAGCGGGGTGGGGGGATGGGTTAGCCTGGTGAAGGGTATTAAAGAGGGCACATTCTGCATGGAGCACTGGGTGTTATGCACAAACAATGAATCATGGAACACTACATCAAAAACTAATGATGTAATGTATGGTGATTAACATAACAATAAAAAATTAAAAAAAATAATAAAAAAACCCAAAAACCTTGATCAGAGGAATGTGTCGGCTTACATTATCTGATCGGATCATAAGCTCCATGAGATCTCTACCAGTTGCAATGTTCAAATTATGAAGACCTTAATCTTATTTTAATTTTCTTCTTTCTTTTTCTTTCCTCCCTCCCTCCCTCCCTCCCTCCCTCCCTCCCTTCCTTCCTTCCTTCCTTCCTTCCTTCCTTCCTTCCTTCCTTCCTTCC
>NW_027397085.1:3502996-3560876 GCF_003265705.2 Callorhinus ursinus
TCCTTCCTTCCTTCCTTCCTTCCTTCCTTCCTTCCTTCCTTCCTTCCGGCAGCAAAGCAAGGTTTATTGCCCGATAGTAAAGTTTATTGAGTGATAGAGTACAAAGTTCCCAAAGAGGGAGGGGACCCCAGAGGGTTGCCCAAGATCTGAATTTTAATCACCAAACTGAGGTTGCCTGAAACAGTAGATTCCTCACAGTTTTCAGAAAACAGAAGAGAATTGCTGATGAACTGGGAGAATGAGCGGGTGACTCTGCCACCAGGCAATGGCAAACTGGACAGAAACAGCACCATTCTGCCCCATAAAGTTGGCTTCAGGGGTGCCTGGGGGCCTCAGTCAGTTAAGCATCCCGCTCTTGATTTTGCCTCAGTTCATGATCTCAGGGTCATGGGATCGAGTCCCATGTTGGGTTCTGTGCTCTGGGTAGGGAGCCTACTTGGGATTCTCTCTCTCTCCCTTTCCTTCTGCCCCCACCCCACTCGTGCTCTCTAAACAGATAAAATCTTTAAAAAAAAAAGGTTTCAGGATAGCAGAAATAACACAGACCCATAGATTTCTAGAGCTTTCCAAGGGTTAGTCTGTCTCCCTAATACATGACTAGATTGTACCTAAGATTACTCTAACCCTTTTAACAGATGACAATTCACCTTCTGTAACTCATTCACAAGGAGCTACCCCCCATAACCTTTCTCCTGAGACACATCATTCAATAGCAGGAAATACTTCCAGCCAATGCAATCTTCTTAGTTACACCCACCAAAAACTTAAACTTCTTCTAAAGGACTCTAAGAACCCAAACCTATTTTTCTGTTATAAGAACTGATGCAGCCAACAAAAAAATCCCAGAAAGGAAGGTCGGTGGACATGCGTGGCCTCTGCTGTTCTGTGAGTGTCACCCACGGCCTCTCAGCTGTGTCTGTCATTATTCTGGATAAGATCCTACTTCCCCTCTGAAAACTCCATTTTGTGAGTCTGCACCACTGGATGGTAAAAGAGTACCAGAAATCCTACCTTTCAGACATTCTTTATGAACCATTTCTTCTAAAAAAAATAAATAAAGTGAGCTGTCCCACTCTTTTATACTGTGCATTTAACCAAACTTCCAGCCCTGGTCTTAACAAAATATGTCTTGTAATGAATGGAATGCATGGGCCAAACCCAAAGTTAAATGACTACAGGTCAGACAAAGTTGAAGCCTCCGCCGACAGAGCCGGTGACATTGCTGTCAAAACTGTCCCTTATGTCACTTCTCTGGCTATTATGAACGTAGACACCTTAACATTTTAGTATAACAACCTACAGGGTTGAGATAAAGCTTGTCAAGTAGCTATACTCATATATTTTAAAGCATACAGTTGTCTTATTGTCACGTCACTTATTAAAATATACTTTAGGGGTCTTTCAAGACTCTTCTTAGTTCGACTTGACTATAAATTTTCAGATGGGGAGAGATAAAAAAAACTTCAGAATCATCATGTTCTACACACTTAAAGCCATCAAACACGGCAATGTCCTTCATAATTTAAGCTGGTTATGCATTAGTGCAAGTCATCTCATACCTTTTATTTAAAAATGTATAAGCAATGTGGCATTAAATTTGTGGTCAGGAAATTATGTCAGTAAGTATTAAAACATTCATACAAGGCCTTTTATTTAAAATGAAGAAGAAACCTGTTTTAGTGGTTATAAACTTTTCAAAAATAAAGGATGGCAGAAGGCTATGGAATCATTTCTTCACCGAGTTTATGGACCTCAGCTGTCTTGCTGGGAATATTAATTTCTTCCTGTGATTCATTTCTGTCAAGCATAATGAAATTCTCATCTTTCAAACAGAGCAGAAAGAGAAACTTAAAATTGTGTTTCATGTATCATCACCAATAGGTTTGCAATTAAGTAAGAATAAAAGAAGAGGAACATGCATTCTACAATGTTAAGGTGTTCCCTTAAAAAGAGTTACTGGGGAGCTCTCAGCAGTTTTGTGTGTGAGGGAAATTCTCAAACCTACTCAGTTGTTAACTCCTAGATGTTTACATCAATTTTCTCTGGGCCTCCTTTAATTACTGTTTGAACCCTTTGGATAGGTCTCTACCAGCGACTTGGGAGCAAACTTTACGGTAAAACCTATAGTTTCTTTGAAGGTGTTAAGAACATTCAAAGCTCATCTATGAGGCTGAATCAAAGAGAAAGTTTAGGAGTGTTGTAATTAGTGGATACTCCCAAGTTTAACTGTGGCGGATGGTTCACGTGCTTTGTTAAATGGGCTAAATGATCTTTCACGTATTCGTTTTTTGTGCATATAGGGGCTCTTTAAGTTGCCCTAGGGGAAATAAATGTCAAGTAGAATTCCTTACTGCCTCAAGCGAAACCAAATTTTATTAGAGAGGGGAGAAGAGACTAATAAGGAGATTAATCTCTCCGAACTTGCATATGCTCACTTTAATTACCTGAGTTTTCTGTTCTTTATAGTCACACAACTGAAACGGGTACAAAAAGGAACTGAACTGTGAGACTCCACAGAGGTTCAGGGACATGGGATTCAAACCTGTCACCATGCAATGTCATTGCCTATCCAGTCGCACTGACTTGCCAAAAAAAAACTATACAAGCTGTAAGAAAACAATTCTTACAAACCGCAGACTAATAATTGGGAAGTAATAAAGAGCAGAGGTGTCAACAATACCTTTTCAATTCCAAACATTGACACATAATCATGGGCAGGAAATGATAATCCTTAAGTCATAATCTTTTACTAGATAGCCTTCTCTGTTAGCCCAATAAGGGACAGGTTCAAAATATGACATACACTGTACCTATGATAAAACAGGAAGGGAGAGCTAAACTAGCTTCAAGATACTCTGAGATACTTTGCATGGGCAGTGGAGCAAGATCACCTAAAATTTCCATGGGAAACTGCCAGACCATACACCACAATTAAGAACAACAGTGACACTGAGTGGAATTTTCATCACATAAGGCAGTGTTACAAGGATACCAGTTGAGAGTCTTGGGGAGATTCTGACGAGGAGAATTTGTGTCTTCTAGCAGTAGCCATTTCCTTCATGCAATCCATTACTTACTGTTGACTTTATTGATGTTGCCTTGGATTTCTGCCTGGGTCAGAAGTTCTTCATAGGCATCTCTTTCTTCTTCTGAAATACAGTTATTCTACAAAACAAAGTCTTCACTGATTCCTGAGGTTAAATAAAATATGTCCGAAGCTCGGTATTCAAAAGCAAAATGCAAAGAGTGAGAAAAACCGTTTACTTATATTCATCTGAATTCAATATAAGCAGAGAAGAGTGCTCGCTCTGTGCAGGGAACTAGGGTTAGATAGGCCTGGCAAAGACGAACAGCAGCCCCAGTGACTCTCTGAAAGGGCCTGTCTAACGTAGCAAACACCATGTTGGACCACTTGACCATACCACCATTTTTTGGTAGATTGAAGTCAGTGGAATGTTGGCAATTTCATTTGATTCAGTCTAATAAAACTGACACCATAAATAACAGCTATACATAGAAGAGAATACGTTTAAGAGGAGAAGTACATATTTAGTTGGAAAACAACACTTGAAAAAGAGAAAACAATTGAGGAGGGCTTGGAGGAACAGAGCGATGTTAAGGGCAGAGCAGGGAGCAGGATGTAGACCACAGGATTTGGTCACAAAGGTGAGACAGCTTGGCACGTTGGGCTACGGCCTAGAGCGCGTGTTCAGGGTTAGCCAGAATGATGGGGAGGCTGAGTGGGCATTCCGGAGGCTTCTTTAAAGCCAAGCGAAGGGCCTATACTTAACTCGGTAGGCAGTAGGGAACCCAGGGAGCTTTCTGGGGGCTGATATCCGATCTGTAGCTAAGAGGGATTGGCTTGCAGGATGGGAGGAAGCAGGGCCAGCTGTAAGGAAGATGTGCAAGAACACTGAGGCATGGTTGGGAGGCAGGGCTGGGGCCAGAGTGGTGAGACTAGAAGGTGTGGGACAGATGTAATCCTGGCAAGAAGAGGCAACAGAATGCAGTGATGGATAGAATACAGGAGTGGGGGGCGGGGCGTGGACAGAGTTCTAAAACATCGTGGAAGTCATTCCAGAGGCAGGTCAGCGAGGGGCATGTGTGTGAGAAGGGCAGGGTAGAAATAAACACTCTTCCTAGGTGGTGAGGGGTAAGGTGCATGGGACAGAGAGATGAAGTCATCTGGAGGAGCATTCGAGGGGCCCGGTATCAAGCTGACAGGTGATTGCCTCAGCAAGCGGATGAACTTGTCTGAGGAGGAACAGAGACCGACGTGACTGGAGGTCAGACCTTACAGAATCCCCGTAGGCAGAGGCAGGAGGGAGAGGAGACACTGAGAGATGCAGAGGAGAACCTCGGCAGCTGAGCAGCCGAAGTTGAGGCAGGCAGGCAGGGCGGGCAAGCGTGCCACATGCAGGCAGAAGCCACCAGGTGAGAGAAGGCAGTAAGATCAAGTGGAAAGTTTTGCTAATGGAGCTGAGGCCGACATGGCAGAAGCTTAAGGAGGAGAAAGATGGCCACGAAGTGGAAGCTCTGTACGTCATCAAAGTCCTCAGTAACGCTAGAGGGAAGGCAGAAGTATCAAGTCAGGGTCAGGCTGCCTTGCAGAGATGGGAAGGCAAAATGCGAGAGTGAATTGAAAAACATCAGCTCTCAGCTTCACCACACTGAATCATGAACCTCTATTAAGAAATCTGCAGGTAACCCAGCTAATACAAGGTCTGCAGGTGATGCCAAACAAGGGGAGATCTTGAGCCATTACTTCCACACTTCCCGGGTAAATAATAAGTTTATGACATGACCTTCAATCCTTGTAACCTGTAAGAATCAGCATAAAAGGAAACCTCTTTTCTTTACATAGTGCACGGTCTGCTTTTACTTTTACATTGCATGCAAACCAACTGCCTACAGCTATACAGACCACTGCCAGGTGAGTTAAAATGATCACTTGTAACATCAAGGCTTTTTCAAACGAGCCACTCAGAGCCGTATTACCGAGAATCTAATTAAATACCTTCAGTCTTGCACTTTCCTCTTTCCTTTTCTTGGCTTCCCAGAGTTCCTTCTGGTATTCCTGTGCGAGGCTGTCATCTACTAAAGTTAAAACTGCATTTGGGTTTCTTAACGTTTTAATGGTTTGTTCCGCTATTCCTTTTTCAATAGCTTCATTAATGGCTATAACTGCAGCATGCACTGGAAAGAGGGAAAAAAATGATTTTCATGAGCCAAAGACAACATGGACAGTTTCACGGACACTGCATGAGTGTAAGCAGTTTTACTTTCTTCTCTGGCTTCGAGTTAAAAAGGCCAAAAAGACACCCTAGACACTTCACAGAGCAACCCCCTGACAACCTCTCCATTTGCCCATCTCGCTTGAGTCCTGTCTCAGCATCCGCCATGTAATCGCTATGAATTTATGAATGGCTAAAATAAACCAAGCGCTATGTCAGCCACCGAGGGCTGAAGGGGTATGTAGACATTGTTAAAGTACCAGTTTGTTTCCAAATGATACTGGCAATTTAACTTGCAACACTTAAGGACAATAAAGCAATGTACTCTACCACTAAAATCTGATGACACAGAAAAAGCAAAGAAATATTTTGAGTAAAGGTATTTCTGAAAACTCTTATTCACATTGCGCATGTAGATGTTTAAAGTCTAAATCAATTACATGGTTATATCACATATGCGCAACTTAACCATCTACAATACATACAACAAAAACTTCAAAAGGGGGCTGAAAGTATCTTCTAAATATTCTTTCTTGTAACCCAAATCAATAAATAAAGTATAGGTAAGTCTCATGTCAATAGTAAGTTCTGATTTTAAATAGACTCACAAGCAGCTTCATCCACTGACAGTTCATTAGCCAGAATCCCACCTATTTTGCTGAAAGATGGCATTTGTATTCCATATTTCTCAAGTTCCTTTCTCATATTACTAATTTCTTCCTCTGAAAAAGAACAACAAACAATATCAAAGCAAGACACAGAGATGGAAACAGGAATGAATATATTTACATCAAGAAATGTCATCATCCCATGGTCTCTCTCCCAGAAATCCAAGGCTTATTTTTCTGAATAAAGAATATTAAAGGGGGTATCTGGGTGGCTTAGTCAGTTAAGTGACCGAGCCTTGATTTTGGCTCAGATCGTGAGATCAAGCCCTGCACTGGGCTCCACGCTGTGCGTGGAGCCTGCTTAAGATTCTCTTTCTCCTTCTCCCTCTGCTCCTCCCCAACGAGTGTGTACTCTCTCTAAAAAACAACAAACAAAAAAGAATATTAAAAATACCATTACTAAAAAAAAAAGGGGGGAAAGAAGTGTCTTCATCAAGAAGGTGGGGCATTTCTAAACAAGAACCTTAGGAAGAAGTCAGCCTATTTCTCATTTCACAAATGTGGTGAAAGGAAAAGTGGTTGAATACAAACAAAATAATAAAGTTTTCTCCTCTGATCAATATAGAGGAAAAACAGGAATCAATGCTATGAAAAGGACAAGTATTGATACATTTCTTAGTAAAATGACAATGTAAAAATAAAGAGTAATACCTGTGAAGTCTACTTTGCCCAACAAATCCTGGATCTGGGGTGCTATTCCTAGTTTGAACAGGTATAAACTGAAAGACAGAACATAAAATTATCAGTTCAGAAGTTTTATCATCATAAATCTTAGTGTTAAAAATTACTTAAGTCCTAAGGACTTTTTTAGTTGAGAAAGACCTAAGAGATTATCTCATCTAATCCATCCATTTCTTAGGTGGAGAAACTGAGTCCTGAGGTAACAGTCCCTGGTGGACGGGGACTACAATCATAGGCTAAGTCCCAAAGACCAATCTTCTTCAGTACATGGCATTTCCATAGGGTCAACTAACTCTCTACTACCCATTTGTAAGGAGAAGAAACACAATTAGTACAAAATAGGCAGGAATAAATCCAATGAACGTTTCCTTGAATACTCCTTCTATGACTCTTATTTTGTTGAAAGTACAGCTCAAATTATATATTCCTTTTCAATAGTCCTTTAAGTACCACACACCCCTTGAGGACCTATTTGTTTCCCATTTTCTGAAACAAATAGAGTGGAAAGACTATCAGCAGATGGGGTGATAAACCATGATGTGGACATACTACTAAGTGGAAGATGGAGAATAAATTGTGTGTGTGTGTGTGTGTGTGTGTATTTAAAACCCCTTAGGACATAATGATGGCATGCACTAACTACCCATAACTTGACAAAAAGAGCAGAGGGCTGGCATCTAAATTTTACCAAATATGCAAATATGTGGTTATATGGCTTTCCTCATTTAATCACCAAACCACAGTTTCTTTCCATAATGACTCTAACCTCCTCAGCCCTGAAGAGTAATC
The DNA here is from genome assembly GCF_003265705.2 of Callorhinus ursinus. Classification (NCBI taxonomy): domain Eukaryota; kingdom Metazoa; phylum Chordata; class Mammalia; order Carnivora; family Otariidae; genus Callorhinus; species Callorhinus ursinus. The sequence continues at coordinate 3,510,369 of NW_027397085.1, forward strand.
CTATAGACCAACTAAAAAAAAAAAAAAAATCTGTATTCACTTTATCAATTTTGATAGGTTTTTAATTTATGAGATTTTAATTAGAAGTTAGAAATTATACAATAACTTATATGAGAAAATGAACTGAGAATGATTTCATTGGCTTGATACATTTCGAGATCATCACTTTAGAAGCTGAGGTGAGATACACCTGAGGAGATTATAAAATGTATAAAATTTCATTAAAGGAATTCAAGATCAAGCCTTTTTAAATGGTATTAAACTCGTAAAATGTCTGATTATTCAATTTAAGGAGCATGTATTTAAAGTGACCTTCATTGATCATTTCTGCAAAACACAATCATTTAGAAAAGTAACACATGATCAAAGTTAAAAATTGGTGATTCATGGCTAAAATAAAAATTACACAGCAGAACATCAAAGGTAAACACTAAATATTTTGATATAAAGACTTTTAATGTCTTTTTTTTCTGGAAGAACTTATTCCATAAACTCACAGAGTATTCATAATATGAACATACTGTATTTTTCCTAACCAATTGCATTTAGATGGTCACTATTCCCCATTGCAAATAATGCTGTGGTGAACCTACCTATATACAGATACGTCTTTGTGCATACATTGTATTTGTTACAATAAATCCCTAAAAACAATACTGCTGGGTTGAAAGGATATACGCACAGTCAAAGCTTTCAGTATATAGTGTTAAACTGTGTTCTAAAAAAGAAACCACACTCATTCTTTGTGAGTAAAGGGTTAACAAAACCCCGTTCCCTTCTGGGAAAGAATCTGACTTTTAAATTTCTAGCTCTGTTCCTCTAGGAACCTGATAAAGGTACACTGATAACCATATTAGTAAGCATCACTGCTGAGGAGAAAAATAACCCCTCACTGATAAATGATTTGAAGGGATTATAAATACCTAGCAGGCATCATATGCTTAGGTGTTCCCGAGTTTGGTGACTCTTCTAACTCCCATACTCCTTGCAGGAAACTGGGAAACCCAATGGGAAGGTGTTACAATAGACCCTGGCTCCTGGGGGTTGAGGCTCTATAGCAGGGAGGCTCCCGTACCCACCAAAAGGAGCATCACTTCTTAGCACCTAAGCTGTCACCTGGGGTACCAAAGGAAACAGCTTTCAGATGGCTGTGTGGGCAACTACGGGGAGTGTCATGAAGTCTCCCACTGAAGGGCAAGCACTTGATGCTGTCCTTCCAGCTGATTGATTTTCCCGGCTTCTCAGATCCTTCTGAGCAACTAGTACCAGACATGGTTTACAGCAGTCAGGAGACACTGAATGCTTAGCTAAACCTAAGAACCTGCTGAAGGGTGTGACCTTATTCTACCACCAATACATGAGAACGCCATTTTTTTTCTTTAAAAATTTTTTTATTGTTATGTTAATCACCATATATTACATCATTAGTTTTTGATGTAGTGTTCCATGATTGTTTGTGCACAACACCCAGGGCTCCACGCAGAACGTGCCCTCTTTAATACCCATCACCAGGCTAACCCATTAACCCATCCCCCACCGCCCTCCCCTCTAGAACCCTCAGTTTGTTTTTCAGAGTCCATCGTCTCTCATGGTTCGTCTCCACCTCCAATTTACTCCCCTTCATTCTTCCCCTCCTGCTATCTTTTTTTTTTTCTTAACATATATTGCATTATTTGTTTCAGAGGTACAGATCTGTGATTCAACAGTCTTACACAATTCACAGCGCTCACCATTGCACATACCCTCCCCAATGTCTATCACCCAGCCACCCCATCCCTCCCACCCCCCCACCACTGCAGCAACCCTCAGTTTGTTTCCTGAGATTAAGAATTCCTCATATCAGTGAGGTCATATGATACATGTCTTTCTCTGATTGACTTATTTCACTCAGCATAACACCCTCCAGTTCCATCCACGTTGTTGCAAATGGCAAGATCTCATTCCTTTTGATGGCTGCATAATATTCCATTGTGTATATATACATTCCATTGTGTATATATCTTCTTTATCCATTCATCTGTCAATGGAAATCTTGGCTCTTTCCACAGTTTGGCTATCGTGGACATTACTGCTATAAACATCGGGGTGCACATACCCCTTTGGATCCCTACATTTGTATCTTTGGGGTAAATACCCAGTAGTGCAATTGCTGGGTTGTAGGGTAGCTCTATTTTCAACTTTTTGAGGAACCTCCATACTGTTTTCCAGAGGGGTTGCACCAGCTTGCATTCCCACCAACAGTGTAGGAGGGTTCCCCTTTCTCCACATCCCCGCCAACATCTGTCGTTTCCTGACTTGTTAATTTTAGCCATTCTGACTGGTGTGAGGCGGTATCTCACTGAGGTTTTGATTTGGATTTCCCTGATGCCAAGCGATGTTGAGCACTTTCTCACGTGTCTGTTGGCCATTTGGATGTCTTCTTTGGAAAAATGTCTGTTCATGTCTTCTGCCCATTTCTGGATTGGATTAGTTGTTCTTTGGGTGTTGAGTTTGAGAAGTTCTTTATAGATTTTGGATACTAGCCCTTTATCTGATATGTCATTTGCAACTATCTTCTCCCGTTCTGTCAGTTGTCTTTTGGTTTTGTGGACTGTTTCTTTTGCTGTGCAAAAGCTTTTTATCTTGATGAAATCCCAATAGTTCATTTTGGCCCTTGCTTCCCTTGCCTTTGGCGATGTTTCTAGGAAGAAGTTGCTGTGGCTGAGGTCGAAGAGGTTCCTACCTGTGTTCTCCTTTAGGATTTTGATGGACACCTGCCTCACATTTAGGTCTTTCAACCATTTGGAATCTATTTTTGTGTGTGGTGTAAGGAAATGGTCCAGTTTCATTCTTCTGCATGTGGCTGTCCAATTTTCCCAACACCATTTGTTGAAGAGACTGTCTTTTTTCCATTGGACATTCTTTCCTGCTTTGTCAAAGGTGAGTTGACCCTAGAGTGGAGGGTCCATTTCTGGGCTCTCTATTCTGTTCCATTGATCTGTGTGTCTGTTTTTGTGCCAGGACCATACTGTCTTGATGATGACAGCTTTGTAATAGAGCTGGAAGTCCGGAATTGTGATGCTGCCAACTTTGCTTTTCTTTTCCACATTCCTCTGGCTATTCGGGGTCTCTTCTGGTTCCATACAAATTTTAGGATTCTTTGTTCCATTTCTTTGAAAAAAGTGGATGGTATTTTGATGGGGATTGCATTGAATGTGTAGATTGCTCTAGGTAGCATTGACATCTTCACAATGTTGGTTCTCCCAATCCATGAGCATGGAACGTTTTTCCATTTCTTTGTGTCTTCCTCAATTTCTTTCATGAGTATTTTACAGTTTTCGGAGTACAGATCCTTTGCCTCTTTGGTTAGATTTATTCCTAGGTTCTTATGGTTTTGGGTGCAATTGTAAATGGAATCGACTCACTCCTTAATTTGTCTCTCTTCCGTCTTGTTGTTGGTGTATACGAATGCCACTGATTTCTGTGCATTGATTTTATATCCTGCCACGCCACCGAATTCCTGTATGAGTTCTAAAGCAGTTTTGGGGTGGAGTCTTTTGGGTTTTCCACATAAAATATCATATCATCTGCAAAGAGTGAGAGTTTGACTTCCTCTTTGCCGATTTGGATGCCTTTGATTTCTTTTTGTTGTCTGATTGCTGTGGCTAGGACTTCTAATACTATGTTGAATAGCAGTGGTGATAGTGGACATCCCTGCCGGAGAATGCCATTTTTTTTGTCCACTTACCACAGAATACTAGCAGGGAAAATCTTGCAAATCTGATAGCCAAAAATGTTATTTAAGTCTGCATCTCCTTTTGTTCTGAGGATAAACATTTTTTCAAACACAAATTGTTCTATGTCCCTTTCTTCCAGGAAACGCCTATTAATGATTTTTTGAATTTTAAATATTTTTTGGAGGGGGCGAATTTACTTTTCTTTGGTTTCTCCCCTTTTCCCTCAAAACCACAACCAAAGAACAAAGAACAAATGACATTTTAAACATATGGTAATTGTAATTTTAGTACTAAATTCCAATATGATTTTCATATCTTACCCACAGGTGGAAAACGTATTAGACTCTGAACATTCTTCAGTATAACATAGGCATTATGTATTCATAATTCAAAGCTAGAAAGACAGGACACATTCCTTAGTTTATTTTATTTATTTATTTTATTTGACACAGAGAGACAGCGAGAGAGGAAACACCAGCAGGGGCAGCAGGAGAGGGAGAAACAGGCTCCTGGCTGAGCCAGGAGCCCAATGTGAGGCTCGATCCCAGGACCTTGGGATCATGACCTGAGCAGATGGCAGACGCTTAATGACTGAGCCACCCAGGTGCCCCACATTTCTTAGTGTAAATTCTAGGTCTTTAGAGATTCTCAGGGATATAAAACTATTTACACAGCCTCTGAAGACCTTATTACCTAAGGTTTACGCCAAACAAGTCATTGGGATTAAAACTAGTAGGCTGACATTTTCAAAACTATATTTTACGAGCCACTTCTCAACTCATTATTACATGGAAAAAACATTCCTGTTGAAAGGGAGCCCACATCATGCGGAACAAATGAAATGTCAACCTCTTCAACAGTTCCTTTGTACTAACACGTACTACAAAATTAAACAGAATTAAATGGATAGGTATGGCAAAGCTGTAAAAGAATTCTAGGAAAATAAAAGTCACACATTAAGAAATGACAAAAAATCATCCTCTCTTCGATTTCTTTCATAGTATCTTATTTGCATCTTTCTCTTCTCTTTTTACAACTAAATTTAAAAATATACGTGAACTAACCTACAAAGAAAATATAAACATAATTTAATGGGAGAAACTTTGAAAATGTGACCATAAAATTTAAGTAGGAGGCATCCATTAAATGTCTTCTAACAACCGATTTTCTACCTATAATTGTTTAACACTGTGGGGGTTTCTGTTTGTTTTTAAAAATTTCATTTATTTATCTGAGAGAGTGGGCAGAGTGGGGTGGGGGGAGGAAAGGCAGAGAGAGGGAGAAGCAGGCTCCCCGCTGAGCAGGGAGCTGGACCGGGGCTCCATCCCAGGACCCTGAGATCATGACCTGAGCCGAAGGCAGACACTTAACCAACTGCGCCACCCAGGTGCCCCATTTTTTTTCTTTTTAAGATTTTATTTTTAAGTAATCTCCACACCCAACGTGGAGCTCAAACTCACAACCCCGAGATCAAGAGTCGCACGATCCACTGACAGAGCCAGTCAGGTGCCCCCTCCAATTTTCCTCTTTCTTAATTTTACCTTTGTTTTTGTAAGCTTAAGTGTTCAGTAAGTACTTGTTAAATAGATGAGTTGAATAAATTACCAATAGCACCTGTTTTCATATTTTCCTTTATTCCTTGGCTGTTGCTTCTTCTTCTTGAATCTAAGGCTACTTTCAGAGGGTTGGTTTCCCTCCAATGTCTGGCATTTCCTGATCTGGGGCTTATCTTGGGGCTTGGGACTGGCCTTTTGTCATTGTTGACCACAGGTTCCCATGACAGGCACCAGTCTTAGGGAGACCCTGTGGGAATGCGGGGCTGACACTACGAGGGTGCCCCATGTCTTGCTTCATCACATCAGGGCTTCTGGGTTAATGCTGGCTTTGGGATCTGTTTTTCTGGCTTGCTTGTAGCAAGCCCCAGGGCAGCTCCTTGCTCTGCTGCATCCTGGGATTTCTGCAGTCAAATGCTCTACCACTGAACTATACCCCCGTCACGCTGCATCCTGGGATTTCTGGGCTGTGGTCTTCTGTCTTGTTTCCCAGTCAATTCCATCCCGTCTGCGTAGCCAGTGGATAGCAGTTTCTTATGGCAAATGATTTTTTTAAATTACTACTATAGTAATTTCATGTCAATTGTTTTCACATTATTTCCTCTGTTTATCCATTCACTTAATTACTATGCATGGAATATCCACTACATAAAAAATATTTTTCTCTGCTACACTGTTCCTAAAATAAACGTGTTTAGGCTTCCACAAAATACAGTTTTGTAGGTAATAGGAACTCTAAGTATTACATGAAACAAAAGTACTAATTTCCCTCTGTGGTACTGAAGAAATTAGGTGGCTAATTCCAATTACACTTTCTACTTCTCCATTGTACGCTGTAATACTAATATAAATCCTACCATAAGCCAACATCCTGGTTTAACTAAAAGTTACCACAAGGTGGTGCTGAGAAGTTACCTTTTGGATCGAACAATCTTGGCTTTTAAAGTGTTTTTAAATAAGAGATTTTCTGAAATTGGTATGAATCAATTAGAAATCTCATTTTTGTATACATACTTCTACCAAAAATGTTTAAATGTTAATGTATATTTTTTATCTGGCTTCCATTTTCTACATTTATTGCCTCCATTGTTGAAGCTTAAATTATTAGCTTTTTTAAAAACGCCACTTCTGTGTGGGAGTTTTATAACAAATTTCTGCGTGGGAGGCACTTCCAAGCAGATTACTCAAAAGGGCAGTTTACTCAGTACTTACGCACTATTCCCATGCCTAAAAGAATCAGCCATAGCAGCCCACTCCTTCCCATTTAAATTCAAATGAGGCCATTCACTACCTGAAGCCTATAGGAAATCCAGTCTTGATCTTAAAAAAAAAAAAAAAAAAAAAAAAAAAAAAAAAAAAAGCCTGTCCAATATAAAAGAGAGCAATTTCTTGGAGCTCTTCAACACAACTTTTTAAGCACCTTTCATGCCTAAGAGCCAATACAAAGGGCTAAGGCAATTCCAAAGGAAGCCAAGGAAATGAACATCACCATCCCTTAGCTTTCCCCAAATATGAAAGTACTTGGTGTGGAATAGGGAGGCTCTTATCACTCCAAAAGGACAGCACACTTCTGTAGCTTAGAGGCCAGTTACAGAGAGGTTGTCCTGAGGTAGCTAAAGCCTCTCTGGCCCATGTGCTCCCATTTGTACAAATAGTATCAGTTCAAGTACAGGAAGCAATAAAGTAAAAAAAAAAAAAAATATATATATATATATATATATATATATATATATATATATATAGTATATACTATCAGGGCTTTTCCTACTACTTTCAATATACACATTACAAAGGTGCTATAGTAATGAAATGCAAACTTACAAGGTAGGAGCTGAATTTATTTCAGCTTTTCTGCATCAAATCATGTGCAGTTCACTTTATGGTGTAGTATGTGAGATGAATGCTTATAAATCAAAGCCTGGGGGCTAACCAGAAAGACCATGGGACCAGTATCCGAAGAGTCGGATCCTGGTTGCCAGGCTGGCCCCAACTAGATGTGTAACTCTGAGCCCCTCACATAATCCACTGCTTTCAGGCCCCTCATCTCTGAAATGAAGACCTGGACAAAAGAAACTTCTCAAGGTCTTTCCATTTCTGAGGTTCCATGATTTCTCATTTTAAAACTTCCTGAAATTAACAGCTGAAAGGCCTGTGCTCAAGTTCAAGTTGGATGCTGTCTTTAGAGTTTTCTTAGTAGTACGGAAACACGTGCCTCCTTTCTGAGGCCAACGACTAAGCCAGTAACAGCCCAGGACCTGGTGTCACAGCCTAGTTTTGAATTCCAACTCCGCCACATACTAGTTGTGGACCTTAGCCTCTCTGTACATCAACTGCCTTCGTGATAAAATGGGATTATTAAAAGTATGGACCACATAGGTATACGGTGAGGATTAAATGAGATTTTACCTGTAGAGTACTTTGAACAGTACCAGGCATATACTTGTTTTATTACTATGATCCTTGTTAAATAAGTGTGTCCTTTATTAATAACCAATTAATAATAATTAACAACTTAAGGACTTATCACAGCAGTTTCGCCATTTTCAACACTAAGAACCTTTTACTATTTTCCCTCACTGGCTCCATGTTTCAAATAGTTTTATCTAGAGGACCAAATTATTTTTCCATCTTAACCACATACATCACTGCCAGTAACATGTCAAAATCCTAATATTCAATCAAAAATAAAAAGAATCCTGAGGCACCCTTACCCCAGCTAAAATTTTAAAAAATATGAACTCGAGAGACTTGATCTGGCATCAGTGATGTGTATGTGCTGTGTTAGGTGACAAGGCATGGTTCACGGTCTCGAAGAGCTTAGAATTTAGTAGGACAAGAAGACAGAGTCCTGATACTATTTCAGGATAGAAGAGGAGGAGAGAGTATGGTCTAGAGTGTGGGGAATTTTGAACAAGGAGTGATTTGAAAGCTACATAAAGTGTCATCATCCTTCTCATCTGAATCCCAAATACTGCCATCTCCGCATATCCCTCCTGAGAAGACAAAGGTAGAACCTGCCCTTTGGGTTAAAAACTATTTCTAGGAAGCTTATTTATAAATACAAGTATGTTCTCTGCCAGACCCGCTATCAGTCTGGTATAAGCCATCAACCGGTTTTTTTTAAAAGGTAAAAGGTCCTTAGGGCATAGAGTGTAAGACAAAGAGAATTCTGCATTAAAGCCTGAGGGCCAGATACATAATCAACCTGCTAAGCAAGGCAGCTACCTGACTGCGGGTGTGCTGCACAGGGGCCCTTCTTCCCTAAGCAATCAGTGCATTTGCAATGACAACTGGTTAATTGGGACTGGGGTCACCAGAGCCATTATCACAAATGCAAGCCCCAAACGTGTGCTACTTTGGCATCATCACTGCATTTGAAAACGTGACTGTTGGGGCGGTTGTGACATGATCTGCAGCAGGAGCACCAACCACAACACAGAGGGCAGGCAGGCTGTTCTTCAGCTTGGTGTTGTCAGTGTCTTAATGGTCCAAGAAACTGTACGGTAAGAAAAGCAGAATCTTGAAACCCTAATCTATCATATGAGAAAAATCATCATGGGCGCCTGGGTGGCTCAGTTGGTTGGGCGACTGCCTTCGCCTTGGGTCATGATCCTGGGGTCCCGGGATCGGGTCCCGCATCGGGCTCCCTGCTCAGCAGGGAGTCTGCGTCTCCCTTTGACCCTCTTCCCTCTCGTGCTCTCTGTCTCTCATTCTCTCCCTCTCAAATAAATAAATAAAATCTTAAAAAAAAAAAAGAAAAATCATTTTGAACATATGACTTGTAAAGGATTCCTTGGAGGGGAGTTGATTTCATGTCTGGAAGCAGAAATAACTACGATAAGACTGGAACATCCTGTTGTGACCACAAAGCAAGGATATTTCCAATAAGGTCAGGGACGGTGCTACAAGGACAAAGGCACTGGTCCCAAAGAGCTCCCATTGACCAAAGTAAATCAATCTGATCCATCAGAGCAGAAGATACTAACCCTGGTGAAGTCTGTGAAAGGCCAGGAGTTCACAACCATCATCAAAAGAGAATGGTACAAAGTGTACAGAAAGGAAACTGTAATACAAGTTGATAAAGTAAGACACAGATAATTACTTGTACTGATTTTAGCAAGATGGGACATATTATTAAAATACAGGTGTTTTGTTTTTTCTGTATCTGTCTATGGACCATAGATATTTTTATACTATTTATATTACACTTATGCCAAAAGAGTAAAAACCAGGAACTCCAAGCCAGAGTGTCATGGAAAACCAAGGAAGTGACCCAAGACAAGAAAGGCGTGAAGAACACGCAGTTTACGACAGAAACATCCAGGGAGGAAGAGCGTCTGGCACTGACAATCACATCATCATCAAGCAGACAGAGGGTCCAGAAACATAGTCTGAGATGATAAATCAGCCAAATGAACAATCTACCGAAGAACATTAGGTAGAGTCAATCCTTCATCTCGTGGGTGAGAAACCTCCAGAACGCCCAACAAATTTCAAGAAAATATTCAAAAGGCATATATAAGCTTTTAATAATGTTAACAGATCAGGCCAATACATCATTATGACAGGACAACGGGTTATGTAACACTGGCCAAGCGAGACTTAGGCCGTAAATCATTTCTGGGGGACGAGGGGTGGGCTGGTGGTGGGGACCAGAATGAAAATAAAAACCTACCTGGAAGCCATATACTGAAAATTATAAAGGTGTGACTGATGCCCTGGTAGCCAGGGCCTGACTCACCTTGGGAAAAAGAAGCCAAACTGGGACCATGTGCCACCTGACAACTGAGTGGTCAGAAGCCAGATCTATAACCCGGGCAGGTGTGAAGGTCTCTGGTTTTTGGTGCCCTTATGATCATGTCAACTCTGGCTCAAGGTCAATATATTCTAGTCCTGGCATGAGTCAAAATTAGTGCATCAATAATTAAATGAGTGCAACTTGTAGTGTGGATCTTTCAGAATGGGTTTAAGTGTGTTAGTTTGTAATGATACATCCCGGTATTTCATTTGCCCTTTAAGGTATATCTGACATGTTCAAACTATCAGTTCTGCTAAAATTTTTCAACTAATTCCATTTTATAACCAATGTTTAAACATTTAACGGTTGTTTTATAAATTGAGCAACGAACAACAGGCAAAAAGTGTTCTTAAGCGCCCAGTTAAAAAATCATTAGCAGTAACTTGTTAGCAAGGCTCTCACTTCTTGAACTTGTTTCTTTTCATTGCAGACTTTCATACATTCCAAATGAAGCCACAAAAAGAAAACATGCCCCATACACATTTTAAGTGCAAATACACCAAAACAGTCACAATATATCGGTGTTGTGATAATGGATACTTTAGCTAGCTTCTCCTTTGGTATATTTTTGGAGTTTTCCAATTTTTCCCCACGATGAAAATTTAAATTTTTTACTTTATATAAGAAAAAGATAACAAACATTTCTTCGGAAAAAGAATGAGGTCACCTCTCACTGAGGTGAGTCTTTCTACAGGAAGCAAAGCTTGAGGAATTCCCCTGGGGCTGCTGTGCTGACCATCACTGGCGGCATTTCACTGAGAACATCAAGCTGCAGACAAAGGGATCAGTGAGTGGCAGGCAACAAGACCAGGGTCAGAAATAAGAGTGAAAAAGTGAGGACCAGGCAGGAAAAATGGAAAGCAGATACAAACAGGAAGCCAGGGCAAAACCCCAGAGGATCTTAATGAGGTTGTTAAGCCCAAATCAAGAAGACAGGGAGCAGAAGACAAGTTGGTGAGGCTGAGAGCTAACATTGCAGATCACACCAGGCCCATGGGCTGGGGTAGCAGGAAGGTAGTGCCTGGGTACCTGGGGGATCTTTCCATTGGCTCCTGATCTGTACTCAGAACCTCTGACCTGCCCAATTCCCTGTCCAGTAATGATGACTTTCTACACCAGCAATGTTGCTGTATCCCCAGCCGGGATATAATGGCCAGACATGTATGTGTTCATTTCCAGCATCACTTCTAATTATTCAGTGAGAGCGAACCCACTGTACTTATTAAAGGGCTCTGCTACCCAGCTCCCAAATGTGTGCTGGCCAACAGAGCAGAATATCAGCCTCATTTGAGTGACTGTATTCTAAACCACAGAGAGAAAAACTTTTGATAGCAAAAAATTTTAGATATACTTGAGACTTCTCTGTTCTATACCAAGAAGCAGCCATACAGTACGTTTAGGACAGAGAAAAGTGAAGGAGAGTCTCCCAGGGAATGCTGTTTATTAAGTAAACAGTAAAGGTCCTACCTAAGGTCAGATCTGGTAAGGGACAGGCTCAAGAGGAATCTGCTCCAGAATGATTAACAGTAATGGAGACTTCCATGAGTAATTGCATGGCTGAGAAAAACAGTCCTAGAAAATATCACACCAACATTCACATACAAGTGGCAAGAATAAGAAGTTGCCTGTTCTTCAATTACCAAGTTGCTGAAGCCATTGTTGAAATGATCACAAACCGATTTGTAAGCCTCAGTGCAGTTCTATATAATTTCTGTGCAAGAACAGTGACATCACTAGAAAGGAACTTAGCACACCATTTTTTCATAAGCAGCTTAACATTAACACCCCAGGTGTCCATGTCGGGAAATCAATTTAAGCTTCTCCAAGATACTCCAAGAGCATGCCACAGATTTGGAGATTAGCACTATGATGGGTAGATATGATAATGACATTAACTAATGGGAGCTGGCTTAGCAGGTCACAAAAGCAGTACTAAGTGCAGTGTTAAGTGATCATTCTAAGCTCTGAAAAATATTTGACAAGGAATGTTGGGCAACCCATTTGAAAATATTCCTCAAGACAAGCACTTTTGCACAGAAAGCTTTTAGAAACACTGCTGGCATAATGATATACTAGCCACACATGAGGAGGCAGGCATAGAAGTGATCCCGCCCTCTACCCCATTCTAAATTACTAGAATAAAAAGAAAGGCACCTACATTTGGTCTGTATTTCTAGCAACTGTCATCTTCCAAAGAAATCTCATAAGTACTGATCAGGGGGAAAAGTCAAATTACATGACATAATCAAAATTCTTTTCTAGTAGGCCAGCAGTGCAATGAATTATTGTAGAAACCTTTTCCTTTGGAGAGGAAAAGAGCCAGGAAGAAGTTAATATAAACCTCTACACAGAAGACTCTGCCAGGAAAATGACTTCTAGTGATATAAACACAAGGCAGATGTTCTAGAAGAAATTTAAAATTTAATTAGACATGAAGTCTTCCAGCCATTACCTGCGTGAATGCAAGATGACAGCCATAACCCAGATTTTTAAAATCATCTTTGTTACCAACTAAAAATAACGTTTCTTCCAGTCCAGTAAGATAAAAAATTATCTGTGAACTAGCACAATTTAAGCATTTTCAAAAATTAAGTTATCAAACAACTGCTTTAAATTAATGAGTGATAGTTATCTTGGGATGCCTGGGTGGATCAGTTGGTTAAGTGTCCAACTCTTGATTTTGGTTCAGGTCATAATCTCAGGGTTGTGAGATTCAGCCTTGAGTTGGGCTCCACACTGGGCATGAAGCCTGCCTAAGATTCCCTCTCTCTCTCTCTCTTTTTCCCTCCTCCTCTCCTTCTTAAAAAAAAAAAAAAAAAAAAGAACATATCTTGCTTTGACTAACTCAAAGCAACTCTTATGCTTCTTCTTTACCCTCATGGTGCAAGTTCTATTGAGCAAAGGTCAAAAGAAACTATCCTTATATTGGACTTCTTTAGTCTATAATGAGAATTGAAGCCAAATGATAATTTAAGAGTATCAAAATTATAATGACCATTAAAGCTGCTCATTTGATGTATTTGGCTATACTGGTAAACTAGATCACAACTCAAGAATATGGCAACATATTATGAGATCCGTAGAAGTTTTAACTTCAATTTTCTCATTATGCTTACAGGTCTTTCATTAATTTTCTGGTATTCTGTTTTGAATTAGACTTAAAAAATCAGGAAAAATATTTTTCCAGTTCAAGGATTGGACTTACGTGACAATTTAAAAAATTTGTGCCAAATTCTAAACAACTCAATCCAATAAAAATTTCTTCAGATTATTTAAGTAACTTAAAATCCCTCTTCTAAAACAGAAACTACAGTTTCATTTAAATCTACTTCCTCCACTCTTAGTTGTATCTTTTTCCCCACCTCAATGCATGAATGCAGTATATCATTCTCGGTATGTTTTTCCGGTCATAGACATCTGTTGTTTCTGGATAAAATATCTGGAAAACAAAAGAAACAGTGTGTTTTATTACGTTCTGCTTTGCACAGTTACTTTAAATCTCCCAAATGATGCTACTTGGATTGTCTTTGCTGTATTTATTTAAATGTAGAGGAAGCCCTCCATTGTTGCTCCCTTTCGCTCTACAGGCTGACCCATTGGTGCATCTGGTCCCCTGACAGTATGCCTCCTAGTGGGCTCAGGAGATCGGGGGATTTCCAGGAGGCCACTGCCAGGAGGCTGCATCCACAAGGCTAGGTGGCAGTTTCACTCCACATGTGGCAAGCCCCGTCAGGCTGTGCTCTCTGTAGCAGGGTCATTCCTGTGACTGCCTACAGGTACCCTAGCCTGAGAAGGATGTCCAGCGTACAGTATTTTATTATAACGTTAAATACCTAGCCTCACACTTGGGTATACAGGTATGCACACACACAACACACAATGATATTCTTTTCTGCTTGAAGGAATACATTTTACCAAATAACATCTGGAAAGTAAATGAAGCATGAAAGAAACATTACCTATAATCTCACTTCCTAGATTGTTACCATTAGCCTTTTGGTATATTTTCTTCCAGTCTTTTTTCAATATGTGTCTCTTTTTATGTTTATGTCTGTATGTGGAAACAAAACTGTAATACCATAACCCCAGTAATACTATAGTATAGTATTATTATAGTACCATAGAAGATGACTGTTTTCCATCCCCTTCATTATTCTACTAGAACATTATTTCTAATAGATGTTTGTGATTCTTTGATCTTTTTGAATGATAATTTAAGCTAGCTCTCCAAGGCTGAACTTTTTTTTTTTTGCCCCAACTTGTCCCTATTAAATGTCACTGCAATGAACATCCCTGTATTTTCTGAACACCTGATTACTTTTTTGCATAAACACCTAAATATGTTTGAACACTGAGGTTTTTAATACACATTTACACTACTTTTAAACCTGAAACTAAAAGCTTGATAAGAAACAGATTTCAGAATAGGGCACCAAACCTCTCTGTTCCCAAGCACCAAAAAATGAATAATTAGGCTTGAAGCTTCTAAGAAAAAGAAAAACATACTGGCATTGCTGGCTTTCAGTAGATATTTTATAGAAGTTGACATAAAAACTAAAATGATATCCTAAAATGATACTCAAGTGCAATTTTCTACTGGACATTGAAAAAAAACTGAGAGAAGAAAGCAGCGACGTTTCCTCAGCCACAACGTAGAGCCGCTGAGCGCTTAAAGAAACGTCTGCAGCCTAGGAAACTCCAAGGGTCTTTTCAATGTTCCCTCAACCCCGTTTACTGTTACAGCGTCCATCAGAAGAGGATTTCCAGTTCAGAAGAACAGGTCTACTGGGGAAGAAGAAGAACCCTACGGTTCCCCACTCCCTTTCTTTTCAACAACTTTCTATATTTCTTTGTATCTCTCCATATGGAAATATGTATAGGAATATTGTTTCATTTCTTTTGAAAAATCTTTATGAATAGGCCTTCTTTTAGCAGTAAGATGGGATCAATTCATAGAGCTGCCCAGAACATTTTATTCATCACCGTATCCCCAGCGTTAACATGATGCTGAGCACGGAGTAGGCACTTAATATTGGTAAGTGAAGACATTAGTAGTGGCCAAATACATCCATCAATCCAGCACACTATTGGTCTCTCATCCCTGCAATGTAATGTATCAATCACTTAAAAAAAAAAAATCAGTGTTAAAACAGCATCTGCTACATGGATCACTTATTTGGCCTAAAATTAAGGAAAACCTGGCCCAACACACACAATTTGACAAGGTTTAAATCAAATCTATGAAACATAACAAGATTATCCTAATTTAAAGTATGTTGCCTCATGCAGGAAAATCCTATTTGAATTTTTTTTCTTTCCTTATCAATCTGTTTACTACCCAGTTAGTACTTGCTAAATGATAATCTAGAAATATGAATTCTATGTTATAACTAGTGCCCAGATGGGAACAGCAATTAATGTTCTGGGCATTTTCGGAGAAGGGAAAGTAATGTGATTAAAAATGGAGGAAGAAATCAATATTGAATCAATATTGACTATTTTGAGATAAAATAAGCTGAACTAAATCAGGTATAAGCTCAAATAGATTGAAAAACAGGCCTTCATAATTTACATTAAGGGAATTTTTTGTTTTTGTTGTGGTTGTTAAATTCAAACCTGGATTAATAATACCACCATCAACAGAGGTCTTACATCAGTAGCCTCTCCCCTTGCCTTCAAGCAGGACCACTCCTACATCACTTCTTCAAAATAGCTGTACATCATAAGCAATAGAAAGGAGTGAACTCTTGATACCTACGAAAACCTGATGAATCTCGAGGGCATTATGCTTACTGGAAGAAAGTCAATCTCAAAAGGTTACCTACTTTATGAGTCCACTTCTTTAACATTCTCAAAATGACAAAACCATAGAGATGGAGAACGGACTAGTGGCTGCCCGGGGACAGGGCTAGGAAAGGATGCCATGTCGAGACCTACTCCTCTGTGCTATCACCTTAACTGTGCTGGTGGTCAAATACATTCAGGGCATAAAACTGCACAGAAACAACACACACAAAAATCAATGCACATATAAGTAAGGTCTGTAGTCTTGTTAACAGTAACATAACAATGTCAATGTATTATTTTACTACAGTTACTAGATGTCACCACTGGGGGAAGCTAAATGCAGGATACACACAGATGTACTATTTTTGTAACTTCCTGTGAATCTAAAATGATTTCAAAATTAGCAGTTTAAGAAATCACTCTACAATTTCTAACAAATGTAATTATTTCCTCATTTCCTCTACTTGTCTATTTGTCTCTCAGGCTTAAGGGCACCCACTCGTTCAATTTAACAAGCTCTGAAAACTTGCTGAGTTTTGTTTGGGACAGCTATTTTAAGAGGAAGAGCTATAGTCCTCTAGCTCTTAACATTCAAAGTGATAATATGATCTATAGTAACACTTTATAAAAATACCTTTGTCATTATAATGTGCAGTGATACAATATATGGAAGTATAATACAGAATCTGAAGTAAAAAAGGAGGTGGCTATTTTAAATTAACTATCTACCAGCTAGAGCTCATTCTGACTTGTGAACTTACACTCACTTTAACCTAGCTGCTCTCCATCCATGTACATACTTCATTCTGAGCTCCTGCCATATATTACTTTTGTACAGGCCTTTCCATATTTCTGTGTAGTCCTCACATTTGTCTGAGGCATTAAGGCCATCTGCTGCATTTCCATATCTCAGTATGCCACATCTTTTTTCATAATGAGGTGTTTACATGACCCCTTTTGGCTTCCCAGTTCAGGCTTACCTTGGGTAGACCGATAGACTCCATTGCTCTTAACCACTGGACCGTATTATCTGTGTGTCGAAAATGAAGGCCGGACTTCTAGAGTAGGGATGGGGAGGGGGGAGAAGAAGGGACCACACGAAAAGTGAGTCATTTGTAACAACTTTTTTTCATTAGCGGGATGTTTTCCAATTGTATTTCTCTTAAAATAGAGTTATTAAATCATAAAACAACTTGGAGACACAATAAAGAAGACTGGGCCATCTCAGCAACACTGTTTGTAATGGACCATTCCAGGTTCCACAGTTCACATATTTGAGGTAATTCTGAACTAGAATCTCAAAGACCGTTTAATGTCTAGCACATGCCTAAGGATGCTTATGAGACGTGCGTGCACATGTACGCACGCACACACACACACACACGGTGTCAAGATTTTGGCAACTATGGCTGAGAAACCTAGCAACTTCGGGAAAAACAGGATTTTTAGAAGACTAAATGCCTTTTTCCTGGTTTCTGGTTCTGCCAAAACATTTTTTTTTCTGATCATGAATAGGATTTCTGTAGAAAACCTGGAAAAGGTAGGAAAATACACAGAAAAAAACAAAGATGGAAACAAAAACCACCCCACAGTTCAGGGGTAATTTTAGTGTCTCATCCTCCTATAACTTAATCCTAACCTTTGCCTGTGTAAAAAGTAAACCTTCCGTGGAAATGCTTTACAAGACCTCTGACTATGCATACAATGACGACAGGCTTTCTATGTCTTCAGGTCTCCTTTACAAACTTCCTCAGCTGCCATTTTTTCCTGCACAGTCTGTACCTGTGGTAACCTTTCCTGTATCTCATCCAGTTTTATCAGGTACTGAAATGTTGAGAGCCTTAACACTACCTTGTATGTGTAATTAGTTAAATGAGTAGCAAAATGTGATGCATTTTTTAATTTTAATATATGTAAAAACAGTAATTACAGCGTTTCATTATATAATATCCAATAGCAGAGAATCACATTCAGAAAGCCTGGCTCTTCCCATCTTCTGTGACCTTCCACAATCAAATAGTTTATGTAACAGAAAATATTTCTGTTGCTGTTAGACATACTTTATAAAGTATAAGTCAAATTAACATTAGACAAATGTTTATGCCTTTTTAATAGTGGTCAGACTGAACTCTGTGTGTCAAGCACTGTAAGTAAATTATCTCTGATTTTCAAAACACTCTGCAAGGCAATTATCATTTCCATTTTTTAGAGATGAAGAAACCTAGGCCAAAAAGATCAACTAATTTGCCTAAGGTCAAATAGGTGTTAAGTGGCTGAGCTGAGATTCAAGATGAGGTCTCTGAATCTGAAAACCGTCCTTGTGCTAACATTCCCTGGGGACAGAACACAGGACCTAATGATGGTGGATTATTCTTTAGATGAAAAAGATCAGCAATTACTATGAAATCGACAGAGGGAGGAAATAGTGGGGGAGAGGGAAGGAGAGGGAAAGAAGGGCAAGGGGGAGATGGAGGGAGGGGGAGTGGGAGGGAGCCCGGAGAATCAAGAGCCAGGCGGTACTGTCTGAGGGTGACTCAGCACAAACAACTTTTACAGAATACAAACAATTATCAGACACAGCCACTCGGTGACCATGGAGGGACGAGATGGAAACAATCCACAATCACATCAAGACAGAGAAGAGGACCCTAGGCAGCACAAAGTAACTAAACGTCCTGCCATTCCAACCAAGATGAACAACTGTTTTGATGGATGACAGTCTAGTTCCCTTCTAACGTTTCACCTCCTAGATAAAAATTACTAAAACACCACAGGGATCCTGCTTCCTGACAACTCCCCAAAGATAACTGGTCCTTGTTTCCCTAAATCCATATTAGAATCACCAGTACAAGCCCAACTCTACACTAAGCCCCTATTTTCTCCTGCTTATAGTCTCAGGGGTATTTTTTTTTTTGTCTTGCCATAACAAGCTTAATAAAGCTGATTTTGTTTGACCCTTGTCTGAAGGCTGGTTTCTGGGCAGTCTCTGTCTGGTGGGCTTCAACAATCCAAATCATGAAACGGACACCCTTGTCCATTTAGTGGTCTTATTAGCTAGGTAACCTCAGAAAAGTTACAATTTCTTTGAACCTTGGTTCTTCAGCCATAAAATGGGTATACAGTATGCTTCTTTGAATTGAGATGAATTGAGAATACACATAGAGCAGTTAGTTGCAAAGAGCACCTAAGAAGGCAATAAATATTAGCTATTATAATTATTATATGCTATAAGACCAGGTTTGCAACTTTTATTCACCTCAAGGTCAGAAAAAGGTTTAGCGCTTCATGTAAGAAACACTGAGAAAGGGAGGTTATCTTGGTCCTATTTCTGCAGTAAACAAAATGAGATTTCAAATCCTTCGTCCATTTTAAACATCTGAGGAATGCTGACTTCAGAATCCTACGGTGTACATATTTAAGAAAGTTCAGTACGTGATGTGCATTAACATCTTCAATTTATTTACTTCAATTAGAACAAAAATAGTCTTCTAAACATTTTTATATCTTCTTTTGTTTTTAAAGATTTTATTTATTTATTTGAGAGAGAGAGAATGAGAGATAGAGAGCACATGAGAGGGGGGAGGGTCAGAGGGAGAAGCAGACTCCCTGCCGAGCAGGGAGCCTGATGTGGGACTAGGTCCCGGGACTCCAGGATCATGACCTGAGCCGAAGGCAGTCGCTTAACCAACTGAGCCACCCAGGCGCCCTAAACATTTTTATATCTTAGTCCAAAATAATCTTAGTCCATGATAACCACTTTCAGCTTGTCTATTTTTTTTTCACCAGTCCTACGCATTCATACTAGACTAGGTGGCATGTCTATTGTCTTATTTAGGCAAGAGTTGTTCATGTCCATCCACCTAATTTCTTCCAGCTAGTGGACTAGAAAGTACATGCTGATTTTCTTCTGCTATTTCAGCAGCAAATAAGGTTATTCTAGCTTAAATTGAACAGATGAGGAATTATTGAAGTCTTCTCTGGATGTAACTTCTTACACAAGAGAATCAAAGCACTTTGGAACAATGAGGTAGCTTAGAAGCCAATAATTATTCTGATTTGCTTATTCTGTAGAGGAGGAAACTGACAGCAGGGTCCAAGAATTTAAGATACTTGAATTGCTTTAACTGGTTAAGCTCAGGGTCAAGCCCAGGTTGTAGGACTCCTGACTCCAAGTCCAAATAGATAATCTACTCAATTTACTGGTCACAGAGCCTCACAACCACACCTCTAAGCTTCGTAGTGCACGCACCTCCATCAGGCATTGTGCCAAGCATTTTGCATGGATGATCACATATTTTCCTCGCAATATCTCTACAAAGGTTGATACTATTATTATTATTACTACTACTACTACTACTATTATTATTACTCCCACTTTACAGGTGAGGAAACTGAGGCTCACAGAGGCAAAGTTAGTGAGGAAGCCAGTCTCTGAAGTATTTTGATTCTACAGCTCACACTACTAACCATTGTATATGCTCTCCCTACCTAACACTCACCTAAATAGTCAACATCTACTATAAGTCTACAGTTAGCAATGTAGTGTCTGGAAAGATACTGTTTTCTGTCCTCATCAAGCTCCAGGAACGCCCTTCTCTCTCCCTCCTCCTTCTCTTGCTCATCTTAACCCCCTTGGGAACACGCACTCATCTTTCAAGGCTTCATCATGGAAGGCTTGGCCTTTTCACCACTCCACCCCCTTTAGACCTGGCACTCTGTCCTTAGTCACACCCCACTGTCCGCACAGCCATCTTCTCTTCATGGCCCTCCGTCCATTTCTAATCCCTCTCCAGGTTGTTTTCCCTCTTGAGTCCATTTACTTCTTGTCTATACAGGCTACTGTTACCTGTAACCCAGGCTGAGTTATACCGTGACTGGACTGCCTCCACCCTCATCCTCTAATTCATTTCCCACATAGCATCTTTGTAAAGCCATAATGCCTCTGTTTTACATTTTGGTGGCTTCCTCTGTAGTTACTTAGGATGAAGTCACATATCTTCCAACCTGGTCTCATTTTTCACCACTGTCCCTCACCATAGGCTTTTGGCCACTCTGTTTGTCCAAGCTCTTTTCTTCCTCAAGTCTCTCAAAAACAGGCTCCTTGTCTCCAGACTGTCCTCCTTACTCTCCCACCCTTAAAGCTGCACAGGAATGATTTTCTTCTCACTCTTCCTGCCTCAGAAGTAAATGTTTCCTCAGAAAAGCTCATCTGTCCATTGCTATCTGTCAGTAACACTGGCTTTAATTTCTTCCTTCATACACTCATCACAACCCACAGCTGTTTATTTACTTATAGTCTGTCTCCCCAACCCTAACTGCCATGAACTCATGTCTGCCTTGCTCACCACTCTGCCTTGAGTGCACACAACAGTGCCTGGCACATGGCCGGCGTTGATAAGCGCTGTACGGATAAACGAATTCCACCCTGTACGTACTTCTATCATAGTAAGACTTTATATTCTTTCCCTATAATTTTTTTTAAAATTCAGGGCTCTTAGAGTACTATTTATTTATTCATGAGAGACAGAGAGAGAGAGAGACAGAGAGACAGAGAGACCGAGGACGAGAGGGAACACAAGCACGGGGAGTGGCAGAGGGAGAAGCAGGCTCCCAAGGAGCAGGGAGCCCGATGTGGGACTCGATCTCAGGACCCTGGCATCATGACCTGAGCTGAAGGCAGACGCTTAACCATCTGCGCCACCCAGGTGCCCTCCCTATAATTTTATTAAAATTTATTATATTACTTATCTACCATTACATAATGGTTGATTATCTCAAACCCAAGTAATACATAAGAAAAGAATCACCTGGGGTGATTATTAAGAGTGCAGCTTCCTGGGTCCCTGGCCAAGAGATTCTGCCTGACTCAGCAGTCTGGGGGTGGGGTGGACCCACGAGTCCACATTTTTAAACATACCCATCAAGTGGTCCTGCAGCAGGTTTTAGTATCACACTTGGAGGAAGAGTGTCAGACTCGAAGCACCCCAACTATCAAATAAGCATAGAAGAAATGGAGTCCTTTGGCTTGTTTGAAACACTGTCATTCGTTTTGTTTTGTTTTGTTTTGTTTTGTTTGTTTGTTTTTACCCAACAGCTATTTCCCTAGCACCTACCATGGGGCTACATCCCTCACCATTCACTGAGGATAGTGCAAAGATGACACACACAGTTCCCGCTTTCAGGACAAGGCACTCTTTACAGTATACCATGGGTGTGTCCAAGAGGGACAGTATCAGGAGCTAGAGCACACGTGGCATGGTCACATGGTCCCAGAACAGGGACCTGGAGGGAGTGGGAGGTGGACGTGGCCAGGGAAAGGGTATTCATCATTAGAAGGTTTAAATCTAATATCGAGGACATTTTTCTGACCTTAAAATAACGAGGGTTGTACTTAAGCTGGCAGACAAAGAGGGTGAGAACAGCATTGAAAGCTCCCATCTGCTTATCTCAGAGCCATTATTGCCCAAACTGAGGCCTTTAGAGTTGGAGGACAGAGCTCTTGCCTCAGAGACACACTGCCTAACGGGCTGGTCATATTTTATGGCTTCAGTCTAAGCAGACCCTGCTGTCAGAGCCCATGCTCACTGAACTCATGGTTGCCAGATGGCATATCCAGGGGCTGGGGCTGGGCTAACCCACATTCCCTTGTGTCTCAACGTCTTTGCTGCAGTCCCATGATTTTCAGTGCTCCTTTAAAGGACCACAGGACGGGCTTTAGTCCTAAGGAACCCAAGAACAGGAAGCTAAGTCTCCTGTTCACTAACATTTGACTCTTCTCAATTTTGTAAAACGAATGAAATGGCCTTAAAATTTTATGAGTACACGGCACCTCACTAAAAACTTTCAAAGACATTAGGCATTCTCAGAGATTTAATAAAAGAGGGGGAAAAAGCTCATTTGTCCAGTGAATCAAGAGAGAGGGAGTTTCCATTGGGCCTGTACTTTTTCCCACATCACAACTGGCACCACCCCCCTCGCTCTGCTACACCTCCCTTCTCTCTGCCCTTCTGCTAGCATC
Organism: Callorhinus ursinus; assembly: GCF_003265705.2. Lineage (NCBI taxonomy): Eukaryota > Metazoa > Chordata > Mammalia > Carnivora > Otariidae > Callorhinus > Callorhinus ursinus. The sequence continues at coordinate 3,533,241 of NW_027397085.1, forward strand.
ATCCCTTCTTCCGCGTATCCGTCCTCCAGGACATGATGGGCGGGGGTGGCAAACACAACACTTCTGTCTCAGTATTTTGTTCAGGAATGTCACCACCTGCCTGGGCTCCACAGGTATTTCATTTTGTAACAAGAGACTGGAAATATTTCCCCTGTCTCCATCCCAAAGAGAAGCTACTATTCATTCAAACAGTAGGTTCTCTGATGCCACGAGGAAGTGGTGCCTGTTTGAGTTGCCACGAGAGGGTCTGCAGCTCAACTGGAGACACTTCTATTCAAAGGTGCATGATGTGCCAAGAAGAGAAAAGAGGTAGCCCACCCTCTCCTTGGAGGCTCACCGTCCACTGATGCTCTTGCTGGCCTGATTCTCATCTCTGGCAATGTCAAAATACCCACAGCCCCCTTTTAGGATGGGCTGGAGACCAGCCCAACTACACTTGAACTCTGTCATCAAATCTACATGGCTGTTAGTAGAAAGAGGACTAGAGCATGGGACATGGTAATAACCGTTATAGAAGCAATGAAGAAAGAAAAATCGGGCTGCAAAATGTGGACAATTTACTTTGTATTGTGGGGATATAAATACTTTTTTTCTGTTCTTTTATGAACTAAAAAAATATTTTTCAAAGTTAAATAAAATAATTTTGCCTGACTCGATCACTGATTCAGGTAAGCCTTATGAAAAGCTAACATAATGAGCTAAGACTCTAGGGAGGAACACATGACTTAATCAACTCAAAAGTACTTTAACAAACACATTTATTCCTACCATTATCCAAGGCAGAAATTTTTGCTCAGTTATCTTTTAGACGAGAATATGAAAACAGACTCATAAATGATGTCTTAATTCCTCTTGTCTATGGTTAGCCTAAATGATTACTCAAACATTTATTCTGAATTAAATCTACATTTTAGTTTTTTAAAGATTTTATTTAATCATTTGAGAGAGAAAGAGAGAGAGAGAGAACACAAGCGAGGAGAGGGGCAGAGGGAGAGGGAGAAGCAGGCTTCCCGCCGAGCAGGGAGCCCGATGTGGGGCTCAGATCCCAGGACCCCGGGACCGTGACCTCAGCCGAAGGCAGACGCTTAACAAACTGAGCCACCCAGGCGCCCCTAAATATACATATTTTTAAAGTAAATTTTGCTTATTTGTCAGGGGTCAACTGTATAATAAATTAAGGATATAAAGAATCACATTTCAGGGAAGCTTTAGAAACCCTGGCCCAAAGTAAGTGATGTCTTACTCCAGAAGAGAATACCATGCACTTAAAAAGTCCCTTTTGAAGACACCTGGAGGGGTCTTTTAGGTTGGGGTCTTTTAGGTTACTGCTCTCCTTTTCCTCCTTCATTTCTTAATGAAAAATGTCAAACACAAAGTTGATGAAATAGTATAATGCACTCCTATGTACCCATCACCTAACCTCAACAATTGTGAACTCATGGCCAGTCTCGAATCTCTCTCCATCCCCCTCCTGATCATTTTGGAGCAAATCCTAGATACGTCCCTGTATCTGTCAATACTGAGACATGCGTCTCTCAAATAATCATTTTTAAAGTCAAGACTGTTATTTATTTTGGTCTTGTTTTCTCCCCATGTGTCCTCCCAAATTAGCCATGAAATAATTAAAACAAGTTGCATGCAAAAAAAAGTCTTATTTTATTTTAAACATTCAATGGAACAGAATTCCTACCTGACTATTCAATGTTATTGCTCATTTGATCACAGTGGCCCTAACTCTTTGGGGCCACAAGTTCAAGTCCCAGCTGGGTACTTTACTCCTTGATGAGAACAAGGGGAGTAATAAACTGCGTCGGGGGTGGAAAAAAAAAGAGGGGAGAGAACGCCCTCATTTTTCCCTTTACCGGTGCTAATAAAAATGACTTCCATGAAGGAATAATGGAAGGGGGCTGGGAAGCCCGACAAATCAGACGTGTCTCAGCCTCAGCCCAGAAATAGAAACATTCTGCTTTTAAAACTGCTGCTGCCTCAGGAATGATTATTAGCAGGCTTCAAAGACCAAGGACACCCCGCCTCCCATTCCACAAAGTCCCTGTAGAAACACCAAGAATAAATGCAGGGAAAGGAAAGGAAATACTGAACTTTCACTTTTAAATGGAAGCCAAAACCAATTAGATCTCAGTTACCTTATAACGCGTTTGTTCCACATCATAGATCTTTTTCTCTGATACCATTTTGGGGGCAAAGAACTTGGCTAACTTTGCAAGGTAAACCCCATTCCGGAGCCCTTCTTCCAGTTCAGTGGTTGGTGGCAATTCTTCAACTAAGCAGACTTCCATCCACCTAGAAGGATGAGAGAAAAAAACGTTCAAGTGATTCCAGTTGGGTCACTTCGTGTAGATGAAGAGACGCAGCATCTTGCTATGTGTGTTGGAGATACTAACAAACGGAGCAGGACCTGAAATATCTTTAGCTGTCTGAGATGGGAAGAGAGGACTTTCTGGGTGGGCAAGGATTCAGAATACGAGATGAAAAAGGGCGACTCAAAGCCCAGCGCCACCGAACTCACTTCCACGCCAGAGCCTGTCAACTTCATCATTGCCTGAGTCGCAGCCAATTCTCTTTTGTGCCAAAGAGGAAAATGGCCAAACCATTTTGTATGGGTGGAATTAGTCTGCTGACATTATAGAAAAAAATAATTCCAAGTTTATAAACCCGGAGTGGAGCAGAGACTTGTAGGGCTGATGCCTTAGGGAAAGCAGAGTCCAAGGTACTGTACAATCTGTAGTTGCCTCAGTCCAGAAATGACTACGGGAAAGGGTAGAAAGGTGTGGAAAAGGAACACCAAACATTCAGAATGTTTTCCTCAAATAATATACATTCCATTTCCCAATACTGGGAACTTAATACAACATTCGTACTTTTGGAGGGAAAATGCAGTATTTACTGAGTTACAAAAAAATATCTCAGAAAAAGATCAGATTAAATCTCAGGACACTGTGCCAGTATTGTAGAAAAAAAAAAGCACCAAGGTCATTATGTGCTCAAGGACACACAGTGGGAGGGGAGACTGGGCCAGCTCACATTTCACACCGGTGTGTCAAGAATTTGCCAGACTTATGAAGATAATGCTATTCCTATCCATTGTCAAGTAACTATTACCTACTGTAAGATCCAAGAGGCAGATGTGCAGGTGTTTAGCGAAGGAGCCCTCACCTCCCTGCCACTGATCCACAAATCAGGAACTATTAGTGTGAGTACCATCCCTCTATGGCCAGTCCCTGCCTGAGGATCATTCCCACGTCTGCAGCTGATCCTATCAGCATTTGGCACAGAAGGACACTGTTCTGCGATATTAACAACTGATCCTGATCCAAGCAGTGAACACTGCAAAATATCCCAACTGCTTGTAGCTCTGGACGGCAGCTTTTAAAACCTCAGAGAGTCCCTAATAAACAGTATTTGCTGGCCACTTACTAGGCATCGTAAAATGTGGAATATATGAGAAAAATAGAAACATAAGCCCTGCCTTCAAAGAGCATTAGATATAATTGAAAACGCAATGAGATTCAAGGAAAAACCACAGAACCACACAAGAAAGGTTATTATTCCCAATGCTACACGGTAGTGCTTAAGAATAAGGCTGGGAATAAAGGAGGGTAACTGGGTGATCACTGGACTTAATCAGAGAAAGCACTGAAAAGATGATGGGACCTGGATTTGGCCTAGAAAAATGGAGTATTTGCAAAGGCAGAGAAGCACCAGAAACTGGGGAGCAAGACAGACTAAAGGCATAGAGGAAACACGGGCTAACTCATGGAGAAAACCCAGAGAAGACTTTGGGCTTCTGGGGTTCAGGGGGAGAAAGGAAATGAAGCTGAGTATATAAAGTTGGGCTCAGCAGGGCCTAGCACCAGAGCAGTGCTGTTATCTGTTGCCACAGGAAGCGGGGAGCTCCTGGCAGCCTCGCGGTGAAGGAGTGACACGCTGACAGTGGTAATTAGAGAAAATTAATCTTGTATGATGGATGCCCCGAGACAAAGCGCTCTTTCAGGCCTTTTCCATTGTGAGGAACAGAGGGGCTGAATTAGATAGAAGCAATGGGAAGGAGGGAAACCAGGAGACACGCTGAGGAAGCAAGAACAGGACTTGGTGACAGCTTAGAAAAGGAGGTCAGAGGAAAGGAAAACACTGCCGGCCAGGGCGAGGGGTCTGGTGTGGAGAGAGCTCTCTGCACGGGGATCCAACCCCGTGTTAACTGTGTGCCCCCAAGTATGTACCGGAATCTCTTGGGGCCTGTTTTCTCCTCTGCTAATGGGGTAGAGAATTAGAAGGATGGAATGATCATGTTTTTCCCAGACCTAAGATCCTAGGGGCAACTGTGAAACTGGGAGAATAAGGAAATGGTAAAACGAGATGAAGAACTTGGCTTTCACATATCACATACAAGGTGTATAAGGGGTATTTGGTTTATAGGAGCCTTGCTTCAAATTACTGAAGAGTACGTAGGCTTGAGAGATTCCTTAAAAATTAAGAAATCAATAATAATGTTGCTTTTTAAATAAAAATCTGGCCAAGTTAAAATCCACTGTACTGGGCCAGTTTTCTAATCTACATAAACTACAAGTCACAGCATTATGCGAATTCATTTTAAAACACAATCTGCTTTTGAATAATTAGCTTGACAATTTAAGAAATTGTTTTTCACACAATATATAACTGCTTTATAACAATCCCATGACTGGAGAGTATGTGTGAGGGGTGGGTGAGAGGTAAATTGACAATTGGCAGTGGAGGGGGTTAAATTGACAATACAGAACAAAGGGCAGGAAGCTAAAACAAAAAGTGAAATATGGTATTTTTTAGACTTGGGCTTGTTAACAAAAAGATAATTATACTTATTTCTGTCTATATTAGAATATATGTGCAGTTAGCTTCAAACACTATGGATACCAAAAAGTTAGGTTAGCCACAGCCTATTTAAAATACAGCCACTGCTAATACTTACGACATTATGAACTACTTGAGGCAAAGGCCATCTCTTCTTCAAGTTTATAATTAATCCCTTTGTGCCTGGCAATGTGTTTATACATTGTAGGTACCCCATAAACTGTTATTTAATGACGGATTCTGAGTGCATAAGAAAAACTTTTGCAAGCATCACAGTTGCATCATAAAATCTTCAGGACACTGCCAAAGATATGTCAGTGTAGCATTTTTGCAACATTAAGCATCAATGGGGATATCTCCTTTTGCTTCCTTGAACGTTAAATGATGAAGCTATTATTATCAATGATAGCTCATATTAAAGCACTATTTTGTGCTAGAACCTGTATTTAATACTTCTTGGGGATTATCATCTAATCCTCAAGATCGCCTCATAAAGAAGAGGTGATATTAAGATCACCATTTTTAGCTGATAACCTGAGGCTCAGTAAAGCCCCATGCCACACAACTGGGAACTGAAAGACCTCAGAAAGGTGCCAGGGCCTCTGTTCCTCTCACTTTAACTTTGAACTTCTCACGATTCACCTGGGCTACTTCCAGAGTAGGAGTAAGAGTTCCATGGTTTGGAGACATATGTGCCACCATTATCTCAGTATAGGGTCAGACCAGAGTACAGGGACTGTCAAAATTGAGTAAATTTCCTGGGGTTTCAATTATCCTCAAGAATTCCCTCTTTGTCACCTGTCTTGAAATGATGAATGGTAAATGGCATAGGCTGCCTCCTATGGGCGCTGTTTCAAGCAGGGATTCAAGCAGGGAATGTTTCAAGCAGAGTATGAAAAACTTAGAGCCTCTCTAAGGGGAGTCACCTCCTAGAGAATGCCCGTAAGCCTAGACAAGATCTCAAAGAGCCTTTAAAATATACTACTTGGAAACTCCTCGTAATTATTAGTCAGTGGATGATGAACAAAAATTGAGAGCAAGACTATTCTTCTGGGACAGGTGGTAAACTCTGACCAAAAAATCAGATAGACTGGCTACTTAACCTTGTTCTAAAGGTATTAAAATACCTCACAACGAAGCACAAACTATAATGCGCAAACGTCTAAACTAGGACACAGTCATGTGGGTTGAGAATCCTTTCAATCTACCTTTCAAAAGTATAAGGAAAGAACCTGGAGCAGAGATACCAAATGCTAGGAGACACCCCAGAAGCTAGGAGACAGCTAGGAGTGGCTGCTGGCCAGGGTCGACATTTCCCCATTTCCCATTCCCGTGGTATCTGTGTGGGGCCACGTGGCTGGGTTTTGACTGCAGACTAGGAGAGGAAATGATGTGCATTGCCCCTAGGCGTGCCTCAGGGAAGTCTCCCAGAGATGAGCTCCCCCGACTGTCTCCTCTGCTGTCTGCTGGCAGGATACTAAAGTTCAAGGCAAGGGAGGAGGCGCCTGGCTGTCTCAGTCAGTAGAGCACGCAGACTCTCGATCTTGGGGCTGTGAGTTCAATCCCCACACCGGGTGTGGAGCCTACTTAACATAAACAAAGAAATAAAAGAAAAAGAAAATCTTAAAAAATAAAATAAAATAAAGCTCATGGCAGCTTTGAAAGAGAAAGTAGAAGCACTCCCATCAGCCTGGGTCCCTAAATAACTGTGGTAAAGAAGCCGCTGTGCCTCCTTATCCTTGTCTGACATTATTGAACTTTACACAGCAAGAATTACACTCCTATTGTCAGCCTCAACTCAGTGGCTTATCTGTTGCAGAAGCCAGTGTTTTCCAGCCAAACCAATACCAATTCCTTAGCATGATTTCTATGGCCTACTGGGGTCAAATTTCCTCTAATGATCACAATGGCGAGACAACTGGCCTGATGTTCAGGAAGTCTGTCTCTGCCATCGGTAGCTGGATGGCCTGGAACAGGTCATTTAAAAGTCTAAACTAAATTTTAACCCTGAGTCTAAAATTATAATGGAATTCAGTATGATAGCATAATTATGTAATATGATTTTGTTTTATTAACCGTTTCATTGACAAATAATCCATATGCCATACACTCACCCATTTAAGATGTACAATGCAATGATTTTTAAACATTTATGGGGTTGTGAAATCATCACCATTATCAATTTTGGAACATTTACCATACTGTTTCCAAGGTTCATCTATGGTGTAGGATGTATCAGTACTGCATTCTTTTTTATTGCTGAGTAATATTCTGCAGCATGGCTATATCACACTATCAGTTTATTGACATCTGGGTTTTTCCCACATTTTGGCTCTTAGGAACAATGCTACTAACTTGTATATTAACATTAGTGTACAAGGTTTCAGATGGACGTAGGCTCTCATTTCTCTTGGGTATATACCTAGAAGTGGAATTGCTGGGTTGTAAAGCAACTCTGTGGTCAGTCTTTTTAGGAACTTCCAGATTGTTTCCCAGGGCAGCAGTAACATTTTATATTCCTACCAGGAATGTAAGAGAATTCTAATTTCTCCACATTCTTGCCCACAATTAGCTGTCTTTTTGATTACAGCCATCCTAGTAGATTCAAAGTGGTACCTCATTCTGGTTATTTTCATTTCCTGGATGGCTAATGATATTGAAAATCTTATCTGCTTATTGACCATGTGTATATCTTTGTTAGATATTCACTGTCTATTCAAATCCATTGCCCATATTTTACTTGGGTTGTTTTTTTATAATGGAGTTATATGAGTTCTTTATATATTTGGTACAGAAGTCCTTTATCAGATAAATGATTTGAATATCTCTCTTCACTCCGTGTGTTGTCTTTTCATTTTCTTGATGTTGTCCTTTGAAGAACAAAAACGTTTTAATTTCGATGAGGTCCCATTTATTCTTCCATTGCCTGTACTTCTGGTGTTAAATACAAGAAATCGATGCTTAACTGAAGGTCACAAATATTTCTTCTAAGAGCTTTACAGTTTTAACTTTTACATTTAGGCTTTTGATCCATTTTCAGTTATTTCTTATAAATTTTGAGAATAAATGGTCCAAATTCATTCTTTTGCATGTGCACTTACAGTTGTCCCACCACCATTTGTTAAAAAGACAATACTTTCCCCCACTAAATTGGTGTCCTTATAAAAAAAAAAAATCAATTGACTGCAAATGTACAAAGTTATTTCTAGACTCCTATTTTATTGATCTATATATGGATGATTTACATATGGATAGGGCATACAGTATATACATACAAAATGAAGTTATAAAGACCTCATGTCATCAAGAGCCTGTCTTCAAAAAAAATCAACCTAAAAACCCTCAGAAATGAAAACCAGAATTGGTCTGTTTTCCCTTCTCTCTGTAGGGAAAGTTCAGATCACTCACTGGGCACAGAGGATTGAGAAGTAAAAGGAATTTTCCTTTTTTTTTTTTTCATTTAAGCAGCCTCTCCTCATCTATTTTTATTTTTATTTTCTAGGTTAAGGCGAAAAAGAGAAATAACTAATGTCATTTTGTCTTGCAAGAGACCCAAAAAACAAAATTAAAAAACCCTTATAAAAACCATGAGACAAATGATCCATTCTACTGTGTTACTTCGTGCCTTGCGGAACATATGAAAGTTGTTTCACCAAGGCATTTGCTATCTGAATTGTTATTCAGGAAATCGCCAACTATAAATCTTGGTCTCTATCATACAGCACTGTATGGAAGAAATATCCTGAAAGTACAACTGCCGGCCAAAAAACAGAAAGTATGTGTTTTTTTTCCCTGTACAAACATTATTTTACCGCAATGTTCTGTTTCGTGAACTTTCAAGTATTGTAAGTCAATTTGTCTCCCTAAATGTTTTGAAAATCAGTTTAGGACGTATTATTTAAAAGAGTAAAAACAAAGACCAGATATTTTTGTACATGTAGTGTAACTGGTCACCTTTTGCGCCAGTAAGAAGAAAAATGTCAGGAGGACTGGGTTGAGTTTTCATGGTCAACCTTTCTCATTCACTGGAGGCTGATGCAAAATGGTGACCACAATTCCATCAGCCTTAATAGCTCAGGGGAACAGGGATGCAGGGAATCACATCCTGCAAAACTAAGGCGGGTCCATCCTATTCTCATACAATACTCAATTAGTTCACTGTAAGTAAGTGACATGAAATGTTTTTTTAAAAAAAGCACTAATTATTTTCTTTAAAACACAGACATGCAATACCATGAGAAGAATCAATAGATAACTCCACGATCTAACTGGAATGCATCCGACTTTGGTGGATGTATTTCTTACTCTCCTCTTTAGGAGGGAGATGATACAGCAGAATCTGTTGAGTTTGGCAAGCATTTCCCCCACTGTGTTCTACAGAATGCCGGCCCCAGGAGATGCTAATAGTGTCCTTGGAGGGAAAGGGGGACCAAGTAAATTAAAAAAAACACTACGTTCTATATCCTGTCTTGAAGATTCCTAAGTGGCAGTGGCATGCTGAAAGCTCAGAGAATTCCTAAAGTAGGAAACCAAGTTTAATTTCCTTTAACCTAATGTTTCCCCAAAGTTTTGGGCCACAAAACCCCTTTTTCCTAGAACACTTAGCAACATTTCATATAATGAAATAGCAGGCAACTAATAGACACAGTACAATTTACTGACTAAAACCATGGCAATAGGGGTTACACTTTCTGGGCTCAAATTCTAAGTTCCAGCCCTACACCAGTGACTCTTCTTTAAAACAAGGATATTTAAAAGTATCTGTCCTTGGTGGTGGTGGTGGTGGGAGGGGCTACTGCAAGGAGTTATTTAGCATACATTACAATGTTTGGCACCGTGCCCAGCACTGTTTTAGAACTCAGCTAACATTAGCCACAATTATTAGATGGCCTCAAGTTTGAATATGGCCTGTTCCCTTACCAGATGTAGAATCTTGAGAGATTTAATCCAATTACTATTTTTAAGAATCTACTACTTTCCAGACACTGTTCCAAGCGGTGGATCAGGCAAAGCCCCTCAGCTTACAGATCAGAGTCTCACGTTATCAATGATGTTAGGAAGCCAAGGGTCCCAAGCTGCTTTGCGGATTAAATTGAACAGCACCAGGACAGCGCTGGGCAGAGAGCTGGCCCTCAGAAGTCATGCGTACGGTTCCCTTCTCTTTAAACATTTTTTTTTTTTTTTTTGAGAGAATCTTTGCGGGCGAGTTACTTCTTAGAGAAGGATACTGGATGTATGAATGGTACTATCCTTCCCTGTGTTCCGTTAGGCATGGGATAAGAAAGAGAAATAAGCAGACCGGCCTGAGACAATGATGGATACAAGAAAGCCTGCAAACTTTGGAGCCCAATTTCTAACAGGTTGGATTAATTTTGGAAGAATTTGAAAAAAATGGTAAATTATCTCACAGAATACAGTTGCTCACATACATGCTCTATTGATGATTCTTAACTCCAGGCCCAAATCAGACTTTACTGTACTTCTATTTAGGCTTGGCCCAGCGAAACACCTACCTGAATGTACGGATGGTACAACATGCTTGCACACATGGCTGGCTTGGCATATACAAATACACAAACACAAAAAAGACATTTACGTGTTCTAAAATTTCTAGGTAGGCAGACACTCCATAAAGCAAAGAGCCTATAAGGTTAAAAAAAAATGTAACCCAAAACATGTACTTGTTTTTAATGTGGGGATTAAAGACATACATATATGTGAAGGGCATCTGGGTAGCTCAGTTGGTTAAGCATTTGCCTTTGGTTCAGATCATGATCCCAGGACCCTGGGATCGAGACCCATGTCCCTGCTAAGCAGGGAGCCTGCTTCTCCTTCTCCCTCTGCCCCTCCCCCCTGCTCGTGAGCTCCCTCGCTCTCTCCTCTGTGCTCACTCTGTCAACTAAATAAATAAAATATATAAAAAAAGACATACATATAGTTGAGAACACGTGTTGGGGACCTTGGAGCCTCTGGGATCCAGAGACCAGGGTAAGAATGAGAGGGGCCACAAGTCACACCTTCTTGGAATCTTCCAATGTGTTTTGCCCTCTGCTGGTGTCCAGTATACATGCCCGCATGTTCTTAGATACACAATCTTCTCCCCAGGATGTTCAAACAGTTATGGTCTACTAGTACAAACTTTTTCAAAAGCAATCTGATGATACGATAGTAAACAATTATTGTGTACCTGTTAAGTTCTGGGCACGGTGCTTCATAGAGTTTCATTTACTCTTCTTGTAACCCAGTGAGTTATCATCTTTAAAAACACATGGAGCCACGGGGCGCCTGGGTGGCTCAGTCGTTAAGCGTCTGCCTTCGGCTCAGGTCATGATCCCAGGGTCCTGGGATCAAGCCCCACATCGGGCTCCCTGCTCGGCGGGAAGCCTGCTTCTCCCTCTCCCACTCCCCCTGCTTGTGTTCCTGCTCTTGCTGTCTCGCTCTCTGTCAAATAAATAAATAAAAGCTTAAAAAAAAAAATGTGGAGCCAGGAAAAAAAAAGAATAAAAAAAAAAAAGGAAAAAGAAGCCACGAGGAGTCGGATATCAAGGAAGATGAAATATAGTGTCCAAGATTGTATATAAGTGGGAAAAACAAAGTACGAATTCAAAGATCACTCTGAAGTTTGTACATTAACCACCACACTATATGTTTCTTGAAAGAATACATGAAGAAACTTGAAATATAATCCAGATGTTTTACTTTGTGAATACAATTTAATCAATACAGCTATGGTCCAGGATTTCTGTTCAACACAAAATCTGCAAATAACCTACGTGTCTAACAAAATCATGTTCTGACCACTGTTTACAATGATATATAGCCACTCGAGATACTTTCAAAAAATATTTAAGAAACTGGAAAAATAGGGCTCCACACTGGGTGAGAAGCCTACTTAAAGAAAAGAAAAGAAAATGGAAAAATACTGGTGGTAAATTTAGGAGAAAAGGACAGAATGCAATATTATAAAATTCATAATTCTATTTCTAAAATGACATATATTTAAATAAGTGCACATGGACTGGAAAATATACTGCAAAATATTAACGGTGATTTTTCTTGTGTAATCACATAACTGGCAGACTTTTCATCTTTTCATGTATCATTTTTTTCTCTTATGTATGACTTCATAAAGAGAAAATAATGAAATAAAGCATATTCTCAAGTTCCTGTCTCTTTTGCATATACAAAAACAAGAGCTGGTTTGCTGACTAACCCCAGACCACTTGAGCCAAAATAGTCTTGTGGTAGCAAACGCTAAAATACTGACAAAAGCTGGAATAATGGGAGTAGAGGGGAACATGGTGGTTTGTGATGTAATCTAGTTTGTGATGGAGGATGGAAGCAGGAGAAGACTAAAAGAAAACATTCTGAGCTTTTTTTTTTTTTTAAAAATACAAGCATATTGATTGACACATCTAATACAACTGCCTCTGAAGGAAAACATTAAGTGCATGTCTCTTTCCATGTACCTCCAACCGCGTCAACAATCTGGCTTCAAGGCTTGGAAAGTAAAGCAAGATTCATCATTAATGAATATAACAAATGAGACAATAACAAATCAAGGGCACAGCTTGGATGAGCCTTGCTGCTTATAGTAAAACACGGGAGGAAACCGAGAAACTGAAGAAGGAATCGTTAAGCAGAAAGGCGGAACTTGAAGATGTGGAAAGTTCTCAGGTTTTCAACCTTGCAAAAAATAAGAAAGTGTGTTCTGGAGGGAACACCAAGGGCACGGCTGGATCATCAGTGCGTGAGAGTGCCCCTCATTCATCCCATCAGTCAGGAATGCGTACAGATGGCGCGATACCAGCAGAGACACTGCGCACTTGGACCATGACAAGAGATAAGGCAAAGACGAAGACAGGCTGTCAAACCTCTGGGATTTTACGGATGGGACAACAGAATTACCTGGCTACGAACAAGATAAGGGAAGAATGAGCCTGAAGATGATTCAGAGATGGATGGGCTGCCCTCCCACCCTAGGCCCAGCCTCTGCATGCTCCTTGGTTTCAGTGGGCCATGCTGCTGCCCCAGGGGGCCTGGAAGGCAGGGCCACCACCTTGATGGCCTGAAGGACAGAGTGTCAAGCAGATGATTCTTGAGCCTTAAAATTTAGTGTAACTTGCCCTGCTTGTTTTGACTTGTTTGGGACCCATGGGCCGTTTCTTCTTTCCAATTTCTCCCTTCTAGAATGTGAGGGCCTGTGCTTGTCCCCCCACTGTATTTTAGAAGCACGTAACTTGCCTGGTCTCACAGGTTTATGGCTGGAAAGGAATTTTTGCCTCGGAATGAATCTTACCTCTAGTCTCACCCACACTTGATCTAGATGGTATTTAGGTGAGATCTGGGACTTAGAGTTGACACTAGAATAGTTAAGATTTGAGGGCCGTTGGGATATAGACAAATGCATATTGTATATGAGAAGAACATGAGTTTGGGGGGGTCTAGAGGGTGGAGTCTTATGGCAGAACTGTGTCCCCTCCAAATTCATATGCAGATATCCTAAGGCTTAGTAGCTCAGAATGTGACTATATTTGGGGAAAGAGGAGAGTAAGTTAAAATGAGGCCATGAGGGCCGTCCCTAATTCAGAATGACTGTGTCCTTACGAGAGCAGATTAGCACAGATAGATACCAGGGCTATGTACACACAGAGGGAAGACAATGTGAGAACACAGCAAGAAGGTGGTCGTCTACAAGTCAAAGAGAGAGGCCTCAGGAGAAACCAAACATGCTGACACCTTGATCTTGAACTTCTAGCCTCCAGAAATTTGAGAAAATAAATTTGTGTTAAGTCACTCATTCTATGCTATTTTGTTATGGTAGCCCAAGCAAATACACTAGCGAGAACCCCAAACCCCATCATCCTCTAAAACCCCTTACTCACTTCCATTTCCCTTTACTGCATTTATTACTAGCTGGCAGATTATATCATATTTGTCTGACTGACACCTGCTTTAAATGTAAACTCCGTAAGAGCAAGGTCCTTGTACCTGAGAGGCATAGAGCACAATAGTTAAAAGCACAAACTCCAGAGCCAGCTGCCTGAGATTGAACCCAAACTCTGCCATCTATCTGTCCCGTAGCTTGGTTAAGTCCCTTAACCTGTGTGTCTCAGTTTCCTAATTTGTAACACGGGCTAATAGTATTACTGCTTCAGGGAGCTGTCGGTTAATAGAAGAAGAGCATGAGAACAGCGCCTAGCATGTAGTAAGTCCCTTTAGTGGTAGCTATCCATGGCTTTTATTGTTCACTGCTATCTCCCGGACCACCCTCTGCACAACTGCCAACAAAACCCACTGACTACATCTGTCCTTTAGCGCTATTTGTTTAGCCGTCCCCTGCCACACATTTTCTCCTAAGGCAGCAATTATGCTAGCCTTCTACCATGTCAAACATGCCTTTTCCTCTCGCCAGTCTGTGGCAGTCCCTTAGCTAACCCAACCCCACACCACACACGCACGCGCGTGCGCGCGCACACACACACACACACACACACAAGCTATTACCTTACATGAGTTACAGATTTAAATAGTATTTAGTAGAGGCTATACAAATATTTATACATGTGTGTGAGAGCCAGGTTTGCACTCTAAGGGGGCTCTCAGGAGACTGGCAATGCCATTCTCAAAGGATTGCAACGCAAGGCTTAGCACGCTACTCAGCACTTAGCAGGCACTTGGCCCTTCTATGAATGTATTTTCACACTAACCTGATGAGATCAGTATTACTTCCCCCCCCCTTTTTTTAAGATTTTATTTATTCATTTGAGACACAGAGATACAGAGAGAAAGAGAGAGCACAAGCAGGGGGAGAGGCAGAGGGAGAGGGAGAAGCAGGCTCCCCGCTGAGCCAGGAGCCCGATCCAAGGACCCTGGGATCATGACCTGAGCTGAAGGCAGACGCTTAACCATCTGAGCCACCCAGGTGCCCCAGTATTACTTCCCTTTGATAGAGAGGGAAAGAGGCTCAGAGAGTTAAGTACTACTTTGCTCACAGAAGCCCGTAAACAGACTTCAGTCCAGCTTGTCACCTCCACAGTACATGTGTCTTCCACACTGCACCGGCTCTGACAGATCATTTATGATGAATGGGCTCAACAGGGCTCACACTCACTTCCTGGCCATGTTCGCTTCATAAGCAGAAACTCACAGTGAAGCCTTCTTTGAAACTAAAATAAGCCAGTTTAGATCCTCACAGACTGGTTTTCCCAAAGTGAGATGTGCCTGTGCTTTAGTACAAGATGGAGAGAATATCTTCTTTGGGACTGGCTGAAGAGACTTTCAGTTTCAGAGGTATCTGTGGGGTTACAGCTCATAGTTGGGCTTTGAGTTCCCCAAAAATCCCGCTTCAAATTTAGTTCTACAACTCATTAGTCATGTTACCTTGGCAGGTAACCATCAACCTGGACCAAAACTCCCCCTTCCAGGAATTTGGGTACAACACCAGTGACCTCACAGAGAGGTCATGAGAACTAAAACAGATACCCTATGTGGAGTCACCCAGGAAAGAAAGGACCTGCCATGCAATAGGTGTTCAAGAAATAGTTGTTCATAAAAAGGAAGAAAAAGGAGGTAGGCAGGTGAGCATTAGTTTCAAGTATGATGTTCCAAAGGATCCATCAGATTCCACATGTTCTCCAAGGAGGGTCTCTCCTGTGCATCTGAGCAGTCTGGTCACATTGACCTGTACATGTAAGGTCCCAAGTCCTCTGGAGGGAGACTACTGGAGCATAGGACACCTTGCGGGAAAACCAGCAAATCAAAGTGCCGTGGAAAAGTGAACTAAAATATTGGATTCTGCCTAGTTGGCTTCTCAGAATTTGCCACAGGTGAGATGAGGCTGTCATGTTCACGTACAGTGCAAAACACCTTCCATTTGGCAAGGCAACCATGAGCTGGGGAAAAGAGAACATCAAGTACTAGGCAGGAGCAGTTTCCTGGCAAATCAACACTCATCTGAGGCTTCCGCATAAATTTTGGCCTCAATAACAACTGAAGGCTTGATGAAGCAGATTCTCCTTCCTGGTTTTGTCTGCATTGTGCACATGACCTAACCACAAAATAATCACTGTTCTTGCACTTTTCAACATTTCTTTGCCTCAACGTCGCAGGAAAATAAAAGCAACAAGGTTAATAAGCCCATCGTGAATTTAGGTAATTTGCCACAACTCCTTTCTACTCTCAACTCTTTTTTACAACCCTCTCCTACTCTCTACCCAAATATTCAATATCGAATTATTAAATAGACATTCTAGAATACCAAGAGAATGCCATAGCTAAAGCCAGGCCATATTTTAAAACATAAGAAACGTAACTGGCCCAAACTGTATCCAGTGTGAATTTCCTTTCTTCTCTTCCTTCCCTTAAGCAACAGGTATCTTGTGTTCAAAGTTAACCCTCTCCTGGAGATGGGAAATCAGACAGAGATATAAGAACTAGTTCTTCTGGAGTCGTACAGATCCAAAAAATAGTAGTTCTCAGTGGACAGTACTGAATAGCGAGAGAAGACGCTACTGAAAGGTTGACCAGCCAGACATGCGATTTCAGTACCATGCCCAAAGCCCCTTCCCCCTCCAGCTATGTCCTTTGCCCAGTCATTACTAATTTCCCCACCCCCATTGCCAGCTGTACCAAGGAAATGACAAACAGGGATTCGCTAGATGCCATCATTCATTGTCACCAAGAGGAGAATGAAAAGAATCCAACAGATGTTCTTGCCAACGCCTTCCACGCTCCACTCCCACACCACCTCCTCTTCACCGATATACATCTTTATAAGCAGCCAGCCACTTTTTAATAGCCCTTCAGTTGGGATACATGAGGAGCAGGCAGTAGGAGCAGCACCCCCAGCACCATTCTCCTCTATATGCTTGACCGTGTTTACAGTTCCCAGCTCACATGCTCCCCAGGCCAGACTGAAGCAGGGCTGTGCACCAGCTGGCTACTGGTGACCCAGACGGTGTAGGGCGGAAGGGCTCGTGACTCACGCGGTGCTGTACGTGCAGGAGGCCTGGCGGCAGAGAAAGGGCATATAAGCAGGTAGCAGATGGCACTCTCCACAACTCCTTCTCAACACAGAGAACCTGCAGTTCCTCATTTCTCCGCTGACCATCAGGACACTGATAAATCAATTTCCATGGCAACAGCTCTAACTATAACACTCTAAAAATAAAAGAAGTCTGCTTTAAATGGAAGACAGACACTTGCATTCATTTCTGGAAACACAGAGAGGGGAAGAATGTGGCAACATGCATCATAAGCCACAGAACAACGTTTCTCCTTAACTGCGTAATTCCCTGTTGCCCATCTATTCTGGCAAAATAATAGAAGAAAATGACAGCAACAAAAGACCAACTGTATGCACAAGGGTGTTAATTACAGTGATATTAAAACGTCAACCAGTTAGAAGTTGTTTCACGGAAGAGACTGTGATATTATAGATATAGATGAAATATTATGTAGCCATGAAAATTTACGATGGTAGCTTAGAAAAATGGAGGAACAATGATGTAGTGAAGTGAAAAACAATAATGCCAATTTATGTTTTTTTTTGTTATAATTCTGCCAGGTATATCCACCTATGAAAAATTTAGAAAAGTTGATTACACTAGGTTGGGGGAATTTTAAGGTTTCTTAGATTTCTTTCAAAGTGTTTATGAAAAACAAAAAATAAGATCAAAGAAAAACTGGGGTAAAAGTCACCACAACTGCTTCAACTACATTCAGAAATCTCAGTTATGCCACACCAGGACAGGTAGCAGCAAAGTAGATGTATACCTAGCAATAAGAATGGAACTTTCAGAGCCTAGTAAAACAAAACCAAGAATCCTCAAACTAAAAATAACTAAAAGCTAAAACTAAGATAGCCTTACATTTGCCTAAATTAAAAACACAGTTGACCTTGGAACAACATGGGGGTCAGGGGCATCGACCCTCACCACCACAGCTGAAAATCTGCATATAGGTTTTGACTCTCCAAAAACTTAACTACTAATAGCCTACTGTTGATTGGAAGCCTTACTGGTATCAGTCAACTAACACATATTCCGTATGTTAGATATATTATTTATCTATTCTTATAATAAAGTCAGATAAAGAAAAAATTGTTAAGAAAATCATGAGGAAGAGAAAATATATTTACAGTCCTGTATTTATCATATAATCCCCACATTGTTCAAGGGTCAACTATATTTTTAAGTTCAAATCTGTGTTGTTCAAGGATCAACCGTACCTACACACAAGATGAGATACAATAATGCACACAGACCTAAATGATACATTTTATACATATCCCAATAGTAGCCTCTGGGAAGGAGGAAACTAGGGCTACAAAGAACTTAAACAGAGCCCAGCACACACCCGTGGACACCACTGTGTGACGTGTGAGACTATGTACCATACCCTCAAGAGTGTGGTTGGCTCAACCTCTGCACCTGTCACTTCCCAAGACATGTTCCATGGTCCCCAACAGTAGTTGCTTTATAGAATGGCCATTCTGTTCAGTCCCAGATTCTAATTTTCCTTCTGCTTAAATCACGATTAAAAGATTGCAGGAAATCATCAATACCGAAAACTATTTAATCACGTTCCCAACTGTGTACACAATTGTGTCACACAATTGCATAATAACTGTAGAATAAGATGTGAGTATATGAAGTGTTTATATATTTGTATATGTGGTATTACAACTGCATGTAACTATTCAGAAATTACACTTGTAATCTACAAAAGAAACTATCAAGAGTGGCTACCTCGGGAGGGGAGCTGGAAAAAGGAAGACTTAATTCCCACTGTGTACTCTCTTCTGGACCTTTTAAATTTTGTGCCATGTGCATGTATGACCAAATAGACATTTCACGGCACTAAACAACCACCCACCCTGTATACATAATATTACAAAATAGGCTTGAGAAGCAAAAGGTTCCAATTACACCAGAATCAGTAAGACTCCAACCCAGTTCTCTCTAAGCGGCTACCCTGGTTTCCCTTGGCTAGATACCATTCTTCCCAGGTCCTTTTCACCTTGCTCAACCAGAATCAGCTCACCAGGTGGCAGCATTGGCTGCTGTACTTGGCTGGACAGCTCTGATTTTATATGTAGGTTAATTATTAATTAGAGCCACCTAGATTATCTTCCCAGGACCAAAAGCAGCTGGGGACGGCATTCTCTGTTATATGTCCCCACCCTTGAGTCTGTAGGTCTTGGCACTGAGAAGTATAGACGCCCTGGGATTTGATGGCAGGAGCCCCAGAATCCTTGTATCTTGTATCTTAACAAAGCCATGTTAAAAAAATTTTTTCAACTTGGGTCCTCTTCTTAAGATTTTATTTATTTATTTGAGAGGGAGAAAGTGAGCAGGGGGAGGGGCAGAGGGAGAAGGAAAGAGAGAATCTCTCTCAAGCAGACTCTGCACTGAGCACAGAGCCCGATGTGGGGCTCGATCTCACGACCCCAAGATTATGATCTGAGCAGAAATCAAGAGTCGGTCGCTTAACTGAGCCACCCAGCTGCCCCCCATTTGGGTCCTTTTCGTAGAAGTCAATTTCTTCACTGTGTGCTAGCTCTTGAGTCAAAATAGCAGCTACCTGGGGTGGAGTGGCCACGAAGAAGGAGGAGACAGGGTCATCAGGCCAATGGTGCCTGTGGGATCTACTCTTACAGCATGTTCGAGAATTGGGCACCTTAATTGCCATCCACAGTGCATTCTCACTCAGAGAGCCTCTGAGGTACGCCAGAATTTCCAGACAGATAATTAAGTACTACTTCACTTGTCTAACAATTCTTCATTGTTCTGTATTAAAACGGACATCAGAAATAGAGAAAACTTTTTTCTGTGGCCAACCCTTAAAAGAGGAGGGGAATGCAAGTCCACCACATGAATAAAAAGGAATCTTGTCCCACCCGCCGTGGGGAAAAAGTGACACACAAGTGGCATTTGTAGTGGGGAGGGGCAAGAAGCCAGAAAGGAAACTTCTAGAGTAGTGAGAAAATGAAGTTCAAACTATGCTGCAGCCAGGGACAAGAACCGACAAGCAAAGAGTGGCAGACACAAAAAGAAACTGGCTGGCAAGCAGGAGATGCACACACGGCTGAGATGCACACACCGGTTTCCCCTCTGACAGGAAGCACAAACCATCGGGGCCAACTCGGTTTCTGACAACAAGCTTTTCAGCTCAGCTGCCTGGACAAATGACCAAACGAGCTTCAGAGAAGAAACCTGGAGAGCGGAGGCTGGGAGCGGAGTCCCCCTCAAGCACCGAGAGGCCCCCTCACATCCTTCTTCTACCACTACCCTCCTGTTCACCTAGCGCTTCACCTTCAGGGAAGAAGTCATTCGCGACCACACAGAGAGAGCCAGGCTGCAAACCACAAGGAGAGTCAGGCCAAGGTTGGAGGGAACAGGAGCCGGTTATAAGAGAACATGATCACACCCTGGTGTTCTTAGGTTTCAGGAAATGTGGCTTGATCGACAGTCCGGCCAGCTCCGTGCAATAACAAATCCTGCTGCGAGGGTGTTGTGGGGCTGGCTCACGTGTCACAATGCCTCCATTTCATGGCCACAAGGCAGCCTCACCTAACACCTTCCAGTCCTGATTATCTGGAAGATACGGGATCCGAAGCCGATCACTGATCACCTTTACCATAGAAGTATCGACAGACGTTGCTAACTGTATTTCCAGACCACAGGCATCCACTCTGTTTATGTCGGAAGCCATAGTTTGGCAGATACACAGAATATTAAATGGATGGGCACACACTCAGAAACACAGATATCAAGCTTACGTGAAGAGCAGTTTCCTCAGTATGATCACCAGTGGACCAGAACAACAAGCAGGGACTGAGAATTAGGGTAACACACTGAAGAGCCACTATGCCAGCCTGTGAGAGAGCTAGAAGCGTACCTGTGCCTTATGCGTGTACAGAAACATGACTTCAAATTATTTCAGCTAAGAAGAAACACTCCGATTTGAAGCAACCTTTAACCAGTTGGGACCAATCTGTTGGCAAGACTTGCGCCAAAGGGCTTGAGGCATGCAATGACAGATACAAGATTTCAGAATTTATCGGAAAGTGTCAGTGGAAGTGTTAAGTAGCTAGGTAGAGCATAAGTATCAGTCACTTATAATCACCTAAATTATTAATATAAACTGGAATAAATGGAGACTAACTTTAGCCTCAGAAAATCCATTCTAGCAGGCCCTGCAAACAGATGACTGCAGGGGTGAGGCAGTTATTGGCAAGGGGTGAAGCTGGGCCGGGAGAGGGCTATGTGCCACTCAGCCCTGCTGCCTTGTGAGAGCATGAACCCCTGGGGCCCCACCTCCAAGATTTCCTTGTAAGTGGGAAATCCAAGTTTTTACAAGCTTTTCTGATTTTTAAATGCTCAGAACTAATTAAGAAATAGTTAAACACTCTGCATGTCGAATGAAACACATCTTAAACTTTTATTACATTACAAAGGGAAGTGAAAACAAGCCCCGTGAGTATGTTTTCAGATGGGTAAAGGTTTGGCCATAAATTTACAAGGTTAACAGATGTTCCTTCTTAGCAGATTCTTGAAAAGTATAGTTTAAAAAAGAGGCAAGACACTCTATTTACACAATGAGTACATTTATGATAAAATACGTTAGAAGCTACACAAAAGTATAATAGGGACATTGAGGAAGTGCAAATCAAAGCCACAATGATATCTATCATCCAGTAGCATGGCTGTTTTAAGAACACACAGAAAATAACAAATGTTAGTGAAGATGTAGATCAGTTGAAGCCCTCATAGATTACTGGTGGGAATGCAAAACAGCGCAGCCAATGTGGAAAACAATTTGGCGGTTCCTTCAAAATTGAAGCGGAATTACATATGATCCAACAATTTCACATTTGGGTACGTACCCAAAAGAACTGAAAACAGGGACTCAACCAGATACTTGGATACCAGTGTTCAGAACAGCATTATTCATAATAGGTAGAAACAACCAAAGTGTCCATCAATGGCTGAGTCAACAAAATGCAGTAAATCCACACAATGGATTATTCAGCCTTAATAAAATCCTCATACATGCCACAACAGAGATTAACTTTGAAGACAGTATGCGAAGTGAAATCAGTCAGACATGAAAGGACAAATACTGTATGATCCCACTTACAGGAAGTCCCTACAACAGTCAAACTCATTGAGACAGAAAGGAGAATGGTGGTTCCCAGGAGCTGGGCAGAGCAGGAATGGTGTTAGGGTTTAATGAGGAATGTATTTCAGTTTTCCAAGATGAAACAGTTCAGGAGATAGGTGGTGGTGACAGTTATACAACATGGTAAATGCACTTAATGTCACTGAATTGTACATTTAAATATGGTTAAAATGGCCAATCTTCTGTTACGTATATTTTACTGCAATTAAGAAAAAAGAACAACAGGGATATACAGAGAGGAGGAGCCTTTCTTACCTACTGGCTTTCTCAGCGACCAATACGGGCCCAAGGAGTCCGCGCCCACTCGAGCCTTTTCCTTCTCACAAAGGCGCCCCAGTCTAACGGTGGCCCTCATCTTCCCTACCTTCAAGCTGATCTTCCTTTCTAATTCTCTGTTTCTGTTCATGATGCAACGTCCCTTCCTGTTCTCATTCCAGGCGGCTCTTGGCTTCTATCCAACTCTGTGTCTCTCTCCCTTCCTCTCTCCCGTGCTCTCTACTGTATGGCCATCCACACTATTCAGGCCCTTTGACCTCTGGTCTGGCTTTGGACCTCTGACTAGGGCGCCGTATCTCCCCAGATGATCCAGTTTACACACTGCTGCCAGATTAATTTTCCCTAGACAGGGATCACCATTTCACTCACATACCGCCAGGGCCTTCTCTTTTCTCTCTTGTATGTGTTGAATAAATGAACAATAAAGTAGCTTACTCATTCCCGATTGTCAAATCTATTATTGGAAGTGGCTGTCAGTTTGTTCTGATTTTCCCTTTCTTAGGCGAGTGAAGAAGTAGCAGTTATCAAACAATCTTTCCAGCAGAACATACCTTTACATTTCCAAGTTACTGGCAAGGAGTCAGCTGATGGAAATTGAAGACCTCTCAGAGAAGCTTGAACGTCCCAACCCTACAGCTAATAATAATTTTGGGGGGCGCCTGGGTGGCTCACTTGCTTAAGCACCCAACTCTTGATTTTGGCTCAGATCAAAGATCTCAGGGTCGTGAGATCAAGCCCTGCACTGGGCTCCACACTCAGTGGGGAGTCTGTTTGGGATTCTCTCATCCTCTCCCTCTGCACTGCAGCCCCCTGCTTGTGCTTGTGTGCTCTCTCTCTCTCAGATAAATGCATTTTTTTTTTTTAAATGATGTCTGTCTCAGTTCTGGTGGCTGCAAAGACCAAAATCAGGGTACCAGCGTGGTCTGGTAAGGGCTCTCTTCCTGGCTGATGGCTGGCACCTACTCCCATATCCTCACATGGCAGAAGGCACTGGGGAGCTCTGTGGGGTCCATTTTATAAGAACACTGATCCCATTCATGAGGCCTCCACTCTCACAAACTAATCATTTCCTAAATTCATCTCCTAATACGATCACATTGGGCATTAGGATTTGAACGTAAGAATTTTGGCAAGACACAAACATTCACACCATAGAAAAGTCCATGGAGACTCCTGTTGTTCCTTCTTGAAGTTTGATTTATTTTTAAGGCTACAACTCAAATCCTACCAGTACCTCTAGGTATTAACCTGGTTCTGCAAAAAAGGATGCATGGAAAAAACATCCCCAGCACTTGATGGCAGGTATTTAAAGAAAGGGAATATTACTAATATGAAGAGGATATAATTGAATGGGACTTTCTTCTTATTCTTAGCTTTACTGCCAAGACCCAAGGCTGAGGACAATGAGGCTAAGTACTCTACTTAGAAAGCCATAAACATGTAGGGACAGACAATGCCCCATATTGCTTACCCAGAGGTCACAGGACCAGTCCTACCAGCTGACCATAGCCCCTCTCTCCATCCAGCCCCCGAGAAAAGGGAGAATGGTTGATGTTGGCTTTGTGTAGAAGGTAAGTTTCTAGTGCAGGTTACTACCTGCTTCTCCAACGAGTTAGGAGCCTGGGAGGGGTTCTGAGACAATCCCTAGGACAGACTGGGGTACGTGCAAGAAGGGGAAACAGTCATCCTGTTCTTTGTCTGGCTGCTTGCTGAGCTGCAGAACCCACAGACCCACTCCAGGCTGGCAGAGGAGCAGAAAGGGGCATGTTAGGGACTTGGGAGAATTTGGCATCCATCACCTGGACTGGGAGGATAACCATCAGGAGAGACTGGCATCCATTTCTGAGCTAGAGATGTGGAAGGTGGGAAGCCCGCTGGAGGAGCTGCATGGAAGTAGAGCTTAGAGGGATCCAGGTGTAGTACTTCAGGAAAGAAGGTGGGAATATTCCACTCCTTTCCAGTTCATTCTAAGCCCTGGGCAAAGTGGGAGGGGAACGCTGTAGTTGCAGAACTCCTTTTCGAGGAGTGTTCAAGTTAGTGAGGCAGGAGCCCTAGGGTTGCCAGGCAGCTGCTGAGCCCAGCAACAGGGCACCAGTCTCCGAGGAGGAGTTGGGAGCATGAACGGGACAGAAACACCCAGCAATGCCCAAGTGAGACGCAGCAACTCCCCGAACAGGTGCTGTGTAGGAGAGGTTGAGGGGAAGCTAAGCACAGCCCCAAGAGAGCTATATAAAGTATCTGCGCAGAGACCCCTAACCTCAGAATGAACCAGATGGAAGTCCTTTCTCACCACCGACTGTGACTTGCCGAGTTCAGTAAGTGCTGGACCCTTGCTCCATTTCCTGTCACGTGGGGAGGAGCTAGAGCTCTGAAGAGAGGAGGAGAGGTACACAGCTTGAACTGGATATGAGATTAGGGAGTTTTAGAAAGACTGAAGAATTAGAGAACATGGCCGATACAGATCATCCAGGGACTGGAACTGGGATTTGACAGAGCACAGTCATAAGCAGTGCCTAGAGAGAATGAAAGCTATTTCATGCTGTTACCCTGAACAGATTGAGTGAGGCTCCTCAAGAAACCAGCCATCCTGAAAGTAGGCCTAAGTACACGTAAATAATGAACTCTTCTTAAACTCTGTGCAGGTGCAAAACTGTACGATAGGATTGTACTGCAGCTTGGGGCAGGCCAAGCTTCACTACGGGCCACCCCTGGTCGAACTCTCTCAGGGAGCGGCTTCAGCTAAAGGCCTCTGCCAACCCCCAAGGCCCTGGGAAGGGAAAGGGCACGCAACCAGACCCACACAGGTCTGCCTTCAAACCCTGTCCCCTCTCCTAGGTGGTGAGCGGCTGAATGAAGGCGTATGCCATTCCCACTATGTAGCAGGCATTTAAGAGCTCTGCCACGTTGTGGTGGTACCCCACATTACCGAAGCCACTCAATCTCCGTGCTACCTCAACGGTCCAAACAATGAGACCAGGATTCAAACTAAGCCCGACTCTAAACTAAACCCACGCTGGCTCAGCCCCACTACACCAAAGAGCAGAGAGGGGGAAAGGGAGCCCAGAGGAGACCTACACATGTCCCAAGTGATTTTAGAATTGGGAGGTGCTCACCAGCAGTTCTAAAACGCAGATGATTTTATTTACATTTTCCAGTCTATAAAACCTGGTGTTGTGGTAGCTTATTATACATAATAAAACTAAGTCAGTATGTCCACCCCCTTCCCTGGTCTCACAAAGGAAATCCACCAGTACTGGACAACTGCAGTCTGACCTTTAGCAGAGAGACAAAACCACTATTGAGAAAAAAAACACAAAAAACAAGAAACTAGTTCTGAACAGAATGCACCCGAATCAAACTTGCCAAGCTGTCTGTCCCGTGGAATTTCACAGTGTTTAATGTCAACTGTCCAGAAATGGCCTTGTGGGTCTCTCTGAAAGAATATTTAAATATCACTATTACTACCCAGCTCTGAAGGTAATAATAGATAATCTAGATATTAGATTAATAGATTAAATTAATAGATTATCTAAAAATTTAGATAATCACAAGTTGCTGGAAACCACTATAGAGCGCACTACTCAGGAAAGGCCTTTATTAACCTTTTAAAAGTATTAACCAGAGGACTTATCTTAACCAGATTATCTCAGCAGCCAGTCGCCTTGCTGGTTGAATCACTATGCAAATATCAGGGCTCTGAGTCACTGAAAATTGCTGAAAAGGACTTGAGTGAATGAGCACAAGGTCTTCTCCCTAGAAATGTAAGCTATGCTTTTAAAAGGTGTTCTCACACTTGGCCCTCAAGAAATCTCTGGTACTGAGCTCCCCAAGACAACTTATTACCAATAAAAAAGACAGCATCCAATTTCAGAAAATCCCAAACGACAAAGCCACTATCCTTCCCTCTGTGCTATCAGTAGGTAAAAATATATGTATACATTATACTTTCAATTTTCAAAATTAAAGAACTTGAAATTTTTGATACTTCCTATGAAAAGGCCAGCAAGTTCTTCATACCGTTTTCTAGAGGCACCAAACAAAAGGAAAATGGTGCTAACCCTTCAAATTGAGATGAAGAGCTGTATCTCACCAATTCTTAAAAAAAATTTTTTTTTTGGAAAGGAATCTTCTTTGCCCAAACCAGTGTTTCCTAAGCTATGCTAGAATATGTTCTCAGAGAACGATGGGGCGCCTTGGTGGCCCACTCATTAAGTGCCTGCCTTTGGCTCAGGTCCTGATCCCGGGGTCCTGGGATCGAGCCCCACATCAGGCTCCCTGCTCAGCGGGAAGCCTGCTTCTCCCTCTCCCACTCCCCCTGCCTGTGTTCCCTCTCTCGCTGTGTCTCTCTCTGTCAGATAAATAAATAAAAATCATTAAAAAAAAAAAAAAAAGAAAAGAAAAAAAGAAAACCAGTTAAATGGGTGCGTGTCGGGAGGGAATAGTTCTAAGGAACAGATTCAAATAGTACCTCCCTTTCTTAATTATGTTTTCATCAGCCACAGCCATCAAAACAAGAAATAAAGATTGGTAATTTCTACCATCATCCTCATTCAGCTAGCTCAGTCATAATACTTATTTTCAATTTGGCTTTCAACACTCTGCACCACTAGTAAGCTTAAGAAGGACTTTGAGCTACATGAGCTTTCTTCTGTATTTGCCCTTTTGCCTACAGCAAGGGAGTCACCAGCCTTACACTGGAATAGACAGAGAAGCTTCTCAGGAACTGACTCAAGTCACTCTATCACATGGACTCAGGGTCAGCTACAGTGTAGTTCTACGGGCCCCACATTTGGTTTAATGCTCTGTTGTAACCACCTTGAAATTCTTAACTTTTGAACATGGAGTTTTCATTCTGCAGTGGGCTCTGCAAGTTTTGTAACCAGGCCCGAACAAATCTGATTTTTAAAAATGGCACTGAGGAAAATGGATGAAAGACCTCAATGTGAGACGGGTATTCATCAAAATCCCAGAGAACACAGGCAGCAACCTCTTCGACCTCGGCTGCAGCAACTTCTTGCTAGACACATTTCCAAAGGCAAGTTGGAAACAAAAGCAAAATGAACTATTGGGACTTCATCAAGACAAAAAGCTTTTGCACAGCAAAGGAAACAGTCTACAAAACCAAAAGACAACCGACAGAACGGGAGAAGATAGTTGCAAATGACATATCAGATAAAGGGCTAGTATCCAAAATCTGTAAAGAACTTATCAAACTCAACACCCAAAGAACAAATAATCCGATCAAGAAATGGGCAGAAGACATGAACAGACATTTCTGCAAAGAAAACATCCAAATGGCTGACAGACACATGAAAAAGTGCTCAA
>NW_027397085.1:3561276-3572489 GCF_003265705.2 Callorhinus ursinus
ACATGAAAAACTAATGATGTAATGTATGGTGATTAACATAATAATAATAAAAAAAAGGAAAAAACACATTCATGTATTCCTTGAATAATTAAACGCATTAAAAACAACAACAACAACAAAAACACTGTTCCCAGGAAGAGAATCCATCTGTCTTAATCTGCTAATCATGGATCAGCAGAAGTTCTCACCAGGAGGATACGCACACCTTTGGGCTATTTGGTTAAGGTCTGTCTGCCATGTTTCAGCTCTCTTCACAACATGCTCCCATTTGAGTGAATTCTCTCTCTGGGGCGTGGCTATTGACTGCGGACTTCAAACTCTGATCCTTCTCAAAGTAGAAAAGATTCACAACTGAAGTTACATTGTTTTCTTAATTTTAGGAAGTCTTTTTGTGGTTTCCTCTGTCAGCCAGAGTGGGAAGAAACAGGACTCTACCAAAAGAAAACTAAGACGTACATGTGGAAATAAACTGCCACATGGTTAATAAATGAATGAAGGACCATTGAGCGGTGGGTAAAAAAAAAAAAATTCGAAGAACCTCAAGTTTTTAAGGTAAAGAGCCCTCCCTCTGACGTGCACATGTGTGTGTATGTTTGTGTGTGTGTGTGTACATATGCACACACATTTGTGTACATACACAGTGTGTTTTGCAACAGGAGAAACCTAATAATACTAAACCACAGCCTGTGAATCCAGAGACAAAACCAGTAGTTTGGTTATAGATCAAGTATCTTAGGACAGCTGTTAATCAGTTTGAAGAAACCAGCTAAGACCATCATGGGTTCTGAAATTGAATAGTGTAACAACTACCAGTTGCCAAGGGAAGGGTGAATTTCCCTTTTGCACTACTACAAACATAGAGTAGCCTGTATATTGTACTGTTTCTTCCCTAAACCCATCCTTTTCCTACATTATACCCAGGAATTGGCACATTCCAGTCTGTGGTCAAGGGTATTTTTTATATTTCAAATGGTAGAAAAACTTTGAAAAAACAGTATTTCAGGACACTAAGTTGGTATGAATATCACAGGGGGGTATCCATAAATAAAGTTTTACCGGGACTTCGCCACATGCATTTGTTTTTGTATTGTCTACAGCTGCTTCCATGCTACAAGGCAAGTTGAGTCATTGCAACAGAGACACTGTGGCTCTCAAGAATATCTGATCCTTTACAGAAAAAATGAGCCAACACCTGTTTTAGACCAAGTGAACCTTCTTTACTCCCATTTGCAAACATCACTACTGGTAGTTGCAAAAAGCTCCCCATTCAGCTTCTTACATACATTTGGCGATCATCAGTGGCTCAGAGGTGGTAAACCCTCCTTTATCAGCCCATCAATTAGTATTTATTCAACCAGCCTTTGTGAGCTTGAGCCACTTCAAAACACCCCCTTGATGCTGTCCATGGGACAAAGAAGGTCCTCAAAAACATGTAGCTGTAAGCTTCTAAAAATACTCAGTGTTAAAAGAATTAAGTGTATTCTGGGAATTAATCCCCCACAGCTTCTGCCAGTTTAGAGTATAAAAAACTCATTCTGATTCACATTAAACTGTACTTTTAAAATAACTATTTTATGCCTATATATATATATATATATATATATATTATTCTGTACACTCAAGTTCCATGTAAGAAATTTTTATTCAGTAAAAGTAGTTTGAAGATAGCTTATTCATAACATCCCTTATTCATATGAAAATTACTGGCCCCATTAGCCTCAGGAAAACAAAGTTAGCAGACATCAGTCATACTTGTCTACCAATGTTTTCCCCTCCCCTCAGCGTCACACAGCATTCCCACCTGCCCCTTCCAAAATGCACCCCCCCTTAAACAATCACACCTGCTTTCAGTGCAGTGATGACATTCATCTCATGCACAAACCTCAGCCCGTCACATATCTGGTTATACTTTGGGCAATTCTGATCCAAGGCCTTTTGAGTGCACCTGTGCTGTTGTCTAAAGTCACCTTCCCTTTCCTCCCCGAGCAAATCAAATCTGCCCTTCAGAATGCCACTAACCAGGTTTTACTCCCAACTGTGTAGATCAGCCCTTCAATTCCTAAAAGCAGAGCCACCTACTAGGGAGATACGAAACTCAAGAGCATAACTTGGCACTATGTCCCAGGAGTCTAGAGAACACACACTGCGGTTTCGGAGCAGCTTCAAACCAGTAATCCTGGCCATGCAGGGCCCTAGAGCAATCTTCTGGCAACCCTGCCTCCAGGATCCTCCTGGATCCTAAGGCATCCGGGAAAAGGATGCCCTGATCAGCTGACACAGATATGCGAGTTGCCCAGAAGTTAGACTTCTTACTGTGAGTAAATTAGCAATGACTAACCTGAGTTTGATCTATTATTATTATTATTTTTAAAGATTTTATTTCTTTTTTTTAAAAATGTTTTTATTATGTTACGTTAATCACCATACATTGCATCATTAGTTTTTGATGTAGTGTTTCTTTCTTTCTTTGAGAGAGAAAGACAGACAGAGAACACACAAGCTGAGGGAGGGGCAAAGGGAGAGGGAGAAGCAGACTCCCCGCTGAGCATGGAGCACAACGTGGGGCTAGATCTCAGATCTCTGAGATCATGACCTGAGGCGAAGTGAGAGGTTTAACCGACTAAGCCACCCAGGTGCCCCTAAGCTTGGCTTTAATAAATTAGTTCCCTGAGCTGATCCTGGATCAACTCTGAATAAATTGGGGAAAATCGAGTTTCTGGTTCTATACAAAAGACACACTTAATCCTGATGACCACATCAAGGCTCCCTCTCCTCCTGTGCCATATCTAACTCTCAGCACCTTTTGCCAGCCCCCTCTAAGTATTTATTGAGCACTTACCATGTCCTGGTGATGTGCTGGCAACTATAACACGTAAAATAAAGAGAGCAGAGTCCACTCTACTGAGGAACTTTAACCTGCTGGGGAAACAAGTCAACCAACGTATGTGAAACTACAGAAGGCCAATATAAAACCCAATTTACCAAATAATCCAAATGTGTGAGAGGGGGCTGCAAGGATGCTGGGGAGGCACTGTGGGCCAAGATACAACCACTCGAGGACAAACCAGAGTGGAGTCTGGGAGAACATGTGGAATTTGGCAGAGAGAAAATCCCATCAAAGAAAGGATAAAAAGGAACCAGTGGTATCTGACCATGACCGAGCCACCCTCATGAAGCCAAAGATCCACGCTGGTGATCAGAGAACAAGATTAAATAAAAGGGCATCACCTGAGGGCCTGAAGGCCAGAGGAGTTGAGATGTGATAGGGAAGCAAATGAAGATTCTTAAATAAGAGGCTGACATCATGAAAGTAACACGGGGGGGATATAAAATCTTCCTTCTGACTGGACATGTTGGATCAGAAAGAAAATCATGAGGCAAGGAGTTAAGTTAGCAAGTTAATACAGGATAAGGCATGAGCTTAGGTACTCTGGATTTAGATTAACAGAAGAGTAAAAACTGCAGAGAGCCAAGATGTAAGTTCTCATAAATGCAGATAAGAGGTTTCCATCCCTTGTCCTGAGAGCTTCCCATCCATATGTAGTCAAGAAACTGGTTAGTAATAATCAACAATCAGAGTGATGGGCAATGCACTGGAACCTCTTAAAAGTCCTATTTTTTTCCTTGAGCTTATCATGACAAGGATGGCCTTTACCTTTGGTGATTTAATAAATGATGATATGTTGAAAATCAGTAATCTCTACACAGTGGATTTGGTTAACACTCTACAAATTGCAACACCTTGTTTTTCTAACCATACCCTGTAACGGTTTACTGTATTTACTCTCTGGACCCCACTTCTGCATTCACAAATGTCCAAGAATAGGAAACATCTACTGTGGGCATCGGGGGTTGTTGGAAGTGCTTGGCTGAAGGAGGGTGGCTGGCAGGGCTGGGGGAGGCTTCCCCAGCAGCTCTCCTGATTCAAACAGCCCTTGGGAGACAGGAAGTGCCTCTGAGACGAGCAAGCGTACACCTTCTCGAAGTTGTTTAGATACTGTCTCCATCTGTTCCCTTAACAGCTTCCTTCTGCCGAGTCACAGCTCTCCCATCTTATCTGGCTTGAGTTACTGCCAGTTTGTTTTCATAAAGATCACTATCTCAGCCAGACACTGGGAAATAAGTGAGACGACAAATCTGGTTTTGATGAAAAGGAGACATTAAATGGGGTGTTAGTATTACCCAAGGGACAAGGAAACTCTGAAACTCCACTACCTCCCAGACTTCACAACCCCGCTGAAGGGATGGATCAAACGCTACAGTATCCTGCTTTTAAAAGTCATCAGAGAGAAAAGGATTGCCCAGCACTGTGCACAGACCTACTCATGTGGCCAGCCAGAGGGAGAACACATCCTTGTGCCCTGGAGGTAAGTTTGCTTAAGAAAATATTCATACAAAACCAGGGCATCTGCCGTTCTGAGTTTCTCCTTAAGTAATAAAACTAGACCCACACCTCACATATTAAACCGAATCTAATAGAGTAACCAGACTTTTGGGGGCTCTGTAGGTATAGTACATGTGATCTAAGAAGGTAGTAAATCTGCCTCTTCTAGAAACAGCCAGGACATGCAGCCAGTTAACCATGCAGCCAATCAAACATCCAAGGACCTATGGGACAAATGGAAAAGGTCATGTCCAAATGGGCTATGTGGCAAAGTCACTTTGAGTTCCTGTTCAAACCCCTATAATGAGCAGAAAGCTATTTCTTTGCAAGTGAAGGCTGTGGATCACAAGGCAAGGAGGAAAATTCCTAATACATTCCTTCCCTCAAATTTTGTAATGCTTCCTTTCCTTCATATTATACCATGACCCCACCTTTTATGCCCCTTACGGGTCAACAACCATTAAGAGAACCTAAAGGTAAAAGGAGTTTTCTTCTGTCAGTATAATCTGTTTCTGGTTTCTCTCCTTAGTAGAAAGTCAGTCCTGACCTGTCAGCAGGAGTAAGTTATTTCATCATTTAACTACTAAAGGAAAGCACGTCAGAGGAACCCACATGCCTGCTACCTTGACCCAAGGAGGTACGCTGGGCAAGCTATTCTAAAGCTTTCCATCAACTCCACAAAGTAGGTATCATCCACCCTCTACAGAGGAGGAAACAGACTATGTGTGGTTAAGCTAGCTTGGCCAAGGAAAAACAGCCTACAGTAATGGCCTAGTGAATAGTCAAGCCAAACGCCTCTCACCAGGGGGATCTTAACCTGAGATCTATGGACTCCTGGTCTGGGGACCGGGACAGGAAAATAAGGACATTTTATTTTTCATTAATCTCTACCTGAAATTTAGCATTTTCCTTTAATGATGGGTATGAGCAACCAACCAGCATAGGTACTGGCAGTACCTGACGTTGTCACCAATAGAAATGTCCATATCACTCTGCAGTTGCTATTGATTTTGGAGTATTATTTAAGCTCATCACTACTTATAAATTTTAACAGTCATTAGATCTACCACTAGAGCTTGTGCTTTTGTGCATTAATAAACAAGCACATACTACTCCAATGCATATTTGTTTTCTTAAATATTTTGGTTACTGTTTTTCAGTGTAATTGGCTTCCTCTATAGTCCTTTTCGCCTTATTTTATGCATTTAAAACATAATCCTGGGGGTGCCTAAGTGGTTCAGTCGGTTAAGTGTCTGCCTTTGGCTCAGGACAGGATCCCGGCTTCCTGGGATCAAGCCCCGCATCGGGCTCCCTGCTCAGCGGGGAACCTGCTTCTCCCTCTCCTTCTGCCTGCCACTCCCCCTGCTTGTGCTCTCTCTCTGACAAATAAATAAATAGAAGCTTTTAAAAACACCCAGGCTTGTCAGCCTGCTGAAAGAGCTGCTGGCATACGTACAGAAGCAGCACTGCTCTAACCCCTGAACCTCTCCCTCTCTTCGTTTCCCCGCCTAGCCTGCCTCATCCTCCTTTCCTCCCTGGTTCTCTCTTTACCCAAACTATCGTAAGATGGTTCCCTGCACAGAATTAAAAAAAAAAAAAAAAAGGGCAATCATTGAAGACTCAACCACTAAATCAATGAAATGTACTGTCTACTATTAAGGAGTACCTGTATTTATTAATTTGCATGGCTCCAGATTTTCAGTCTCCAATTAGCTTTGAGTACGATGGCCCAAAACCCAACTTAGCATTTTGCTGGCATGAAGAATGACACGGGCAACTCCATTTATCAGAAATCCTAGAACTGCCCCATGACTGCCTGCCAGCATGACATGATTCCCTGCCAGCATGACATGATTCCCATCAGCCAACAATGGCACGAGAGGTTAAAACAAAAAGCAGTCTTATACAACAACAGTAAACTAATCCAGAGATAGCTGCTCAGCTGCAGCCAAGATTCTTTGAGTATCAGGTAACATCTTCCTGATGTTTGAAAATGCAAAGACGCAGCTCTCCCCCACGGCCAGACTTAATGGCAGTCTCATGGGAGTGGGCTTGCATAACATACCAGACTCATACATAATGTATAGCCATGGGTTCCCTCAACAAGAAGACAGAGGAAAAGAGAGCTTCCTCACTGAATACGCTGGCACAAGGCGTACATTTGTGACAGGGCATAAAGCGATCGCAGGGTGTCAACATCCTGATGTCATCACAAACATATAGAAGATTAGTCGGAAATTACAGATTTTCAATAGTGAGTCTTACATTATAGATTTTCCCCTAAAGCTTTGACAAGACCATTTATGTTAACTTCCTTTTCAAAAGAATCTTCCATTCAATACACAGAAGAATGTGAATGCCGAGGTTATAAGGTTGAAGAATTTCTTTAATATAAAAATATTTCTCAGTTGATTTAACTGGGCCATGATATCATTTCTTCCTCTGGCTTGTTCAACCCAATGTTCCCTGATTCTTAACAAAGAAATTCCTTGTGGTTCCATCTTAAAAGCAAAGTGAGAAATTGTGGCCTACATTATGCCCAGACACATGGCTTGAATGGTCAACACTGCCTACAGTTCTGTTTTTCCATAATCCTCGCGTTTTAGTTTGTGCGTCACTGGATCAGTGTTAGCTGACTCTCCAACACAGGGCACCTTTAGAGAGTAGCAGTAACAGAAACCCTGGCAGGGCCTCTGGGTTTGTTATTAATGGATTATCAAGTGGCTTTCTCGTGCTACACCAATTAGCCCCGGGTTCATGAGTTTTGAAAAGTCAAATATTTAGGTTACATAGCATAGATAATCAAGTCATGCATACCAGACGTTGGGAGTGAGACTTTTAGCTAAGGTACCATGTTTCATTCACTTGCAAATGCTATTTGATTCCCCATGTGATCAAGACCAGGATTAATTCTGTTGAACTCCGAGGTGAACTTGAGAGTGGGCTGTCCTATGCCTTGTAGTGGAACCCCTTCCTACAGTGAGTGACCCCACAAAGCCTATATCCATCTCAGAATAGGTGCCCCAGATTTAAAGATTCATAAAAAGATCAGGTTGTGTGCAGGTTCCTGCTTGAGTTTAAGATTTCTTAAATCTATATAGGTAAATGATCATTGGGCAAATGGCACTTAGTATCTATCTAATCTTGTCTGTGTCAAAAAGCAGGTAAGCCCACAGTGTGTCCTAGGCCCAGTGTATATATAACCACCAAATCAGGATATAACCAGTCTCTAAAATCCCAGATCTTTGCCCCACCTTTGTTTCCTCCTAATCATCTCAATTTAAGCCAATTAAAAGAAACATGATTATTCATCAGGAGCTCTTCACTACTTACTAGATGAAAATTCTTCTCTTCAAAGCACTTTAGAAAAGTAGGCTCCAGAATAGGCTCTATCATTTTATTCAGCTTACTACATAGCTGATAGAACAGAAAGTATTAGAAACTCCTCCACTTCCATACTGTGACAAGCTACATCTTCATTGCTTATTCAGCTGGACCTTGTCTACTTGACATCTGCAGACAAAAGTAAGTGTGTGCATTTTAGAAAGATGTGAGAATTCTGTATTTCAACACAGGCAGTATGAATATGATATGGCAAGATCTCTAATGAACAGAATATAGAGCATGGTTCAAACAGCTCTTCTTTTGAAAATTAAGACTGAAAGGAAATTCTTGAGTTTGCTAATTACATTTCCTCTCCTTTTGACATCAGGGTGTTATGCAGTTCTCAGAAAGGTATTCAATTTATAATAGGGATGGATGGTGGTAAGGGATTCAAACAGCGTATCACTTACTCAGTTGTAAGTAAACAAACAAAATCTCAAGGCCAGAGAGGAACTTAAAAGACAAAAGCTCCTGTTTCCTCGCCAAATCAAGGCTCAAGTAAATTAAATGACTTATCCAAGGTCATTGTCCTGAGTGTCCGAGGCACAGAACACCACATAGTTTCTTAGTTTATGATCCATCTCTCTACTCTATCATATTATCCAAGACACACAGAAGTCAAGTTAAGCATGTTAGAACGAATCACCTAGTCCCCTTGCAAATTCCTTCTGAATACTGATAAATTCTTCTCCCTGCATCCGAGTCAGGTCTGCTTTCAACCTACAAAATTTAACATGAAATTCTCTGACTAAATGAAAGAAATACACTCAAACATCCTATACCTCCCACAGGCAAGAGCACCTGATCTCCAATTTTAAGACAGTAAGCAGTTAAATTTCTAGGTATCTGTCCCATCCTGTTTTGACAAAAGGAGAGGGCATAAGGCAACATGACACAGCTTTTTTTCCTCCCTCCACGTTTCCAATGGACTGGGCTCTTGAGTGGAGGAGTTCCTGTTCCCTTTCAATAACCCAAATACTTGAGAATGTCACTTATGAGCAAGATTTCATTATAAACCAGATCTTAGGGAGATTCAGTTGGCTGTATTTTTTTTTTTTTTAAATATCAAGTCTTTTTAGTGATAAACTGAAGGAATGAATCTCAAAGTGGTCCCCAAACCGGCAGCTGTAGCAATTCCTGAGAATTGTTAGAAATATAAATTTTAGGGTCCATCCCAGACCTTCTGAATCAGAAACTGTGGTAGTGGGACACAACAACCTGTTTTTAAACATGCTCTCCAGGTGATTCTGAAACAGGCTAATGCTGGAGGAAAAATGAACTAGAACATTCCAAATGTTACATTATTGACTTGTGTTGAGGGACTGATCACCCTGGCACACAGACATGCATAAAATGATCTCTAGTTCCTAATACTTTCTCTACAGGGGCCCAGAAACTTTCACAAAGCGTCTAGCTTATCCAAGTTAGATCACTTTCTGGCAACTATCTATGGCAGACGCTGCCTAAAAATGACTCATTTTCCAAAAGTATGGAGGAGTTTTATGAAGACAGAATTTATGACTCAGTTTTCTATTGTTTAAGTGGACAACTAGTTCTGTCCATTACAAATTAGATTTTGCCTGCTTTCCCCCAAAGATAGAAACCATAACTTCAAGTGAAGAGAAATAGGAAATAGTGATGTCAGGACACTCTCTACTCTGTTGTAGCTTATAAGAAGCTGGTTTAAAAAATAAAATTGGTCTATATGGTCACTGCCCTATCAAGGGGGGGACAATGTATCATTAAGGGCCTGGGTCCAGCACTAAATAAGATAAAAATCTAGAGTGACGGAGTTTCCCGATGTTCCTGCTGCAGTAAAGGAAGATGAAATCAGATTTCTAAAGACACCACATTTTTGTTAGAAAAAAGGTGAAAAATCCTAAGGCATCAGAATCAGTGAATTTTTTTTTCTTTAAAAATAGACTTTAACTTTTTTTAGACTTTAGCTCAGGTCATGATAGTGGGTGGGGTCCTGGGATGGAGCCCTGCTCAGCGGGGAGCCTGCTTGGGATACTCTCTCCCCCTCTCCCCCTCACCCCTTAAAAAAACAAAGAACTACAAAACACTGATGAAAGCACCCAAAGATGATCTAGACAAATGGAGAGATCAATAACGATCACGAATTAGGAGACAATCTAGTTATTGACATCTTAACTAGATGTCAATTCTCAAATTGATCTATGGATTTAACACAATTCCAATAAAAATCTTAGCAGATTTCTTTTTGAAGTAGGCAAGCCAATAATAAACTTTACATAGAAAGGTAAAGGGACTTATTTTTTTTAAAGATTTTATTTATTTATTTGACAGAGAGCACAATAGCAGGGGGAGCGGCAGGCAGACGGAGAAGCAGTTTCCCTGCCAGCCGGGAGCCGGATGTGGGGGCTCCATCCCCGGACCCTGGGATCATGACCTGAGCCAAAGGCAAATGCTTAACCAACTGAACCACCCAGGTGCCCTAGAAAGGTGAGGGATTTAAATAGCTAAAACAATTTTAGAAAAAAAAAAAAAAGAAAGAAATCAAGGGAACTAATGCTGAGTTTTAAGACTTACTGTAGTATTTGCAAAAGGATAGACACCTAGATCAAAGAACTGAATAGAGTCTACAAATAAAAGCACACAAATATGACAACCTCAGTTTTCAAAGAACAAAAGTAATTCAACAGTAAAAAGGTAGTCTTTTCAACAAATGGTGCTATTATAATCGGAAATCCATACTCAAAAAAATGATACTCAACTTATACTCTCTATCTTATACAAAAATTAACTCAAGATGTATCAAAGACCTAAATGTAAAACACAAAACTATAAAACTATTAGGAAAAAAAAAACATGGAGAGAATCTTTGTGATCTTGATTTGGGCTGAGAGTTTTGAGACAGGACACCAAAAGCATAAACCATAAAAAAAAAAAAGATAAATTGGACTTCATCAAAATTAAAGATACTGGCTCAGTTAAAGACACTGTTAAAGGGAGTGAAAAGACAAGGTACAGACTGAAAAAAAAAAAAAGCTAATCATATGTCCAACAAAGGACTGGTATCAAAACATATAAAGAAGTCCCATAATTCAACAATGGGCTCAAGGGGCGCCTGAGTGGCTCGGCTCAGTTGGTTAAGCATCTGCCTTTGGCTCAGGTCATGACCCCAGGGTCCTGGGATCGAGCCCCACATCAGGGTCCCTGCTCAGCGGGGAGCCTGCTTCTCCCCCTGCCTGCCACTCCCCCTGCTTGTGCCCTCTCTCTCTCTGGCAAATAAATAAATAAAATCTTTAAAAAAATGGGCTCAATAATTCAGCCGAGAACTTTACCAAATAAGCATATGAAAAAAACAGCCATTAGGAAAATGTAAAAGTATAAACCACACCAATATACCATGACACACCTATCAGAATGGCGACAGAAAGAGAGAGAGAGAGAGAGAAAAAGAAAGAAAGAAAGAAAGAAA
>NW_027397085.1:3572589-3617056 GCF_003265705.2 Callorhinus ursinus
AAAAAAAGACAAAAAAAAAAACCCACTGACAATATCTGGTAATGAGGATGATGCAGAACAACTAACTTTTCATTTCTGGCAGGAATGAAAAATGGCACAGCCCTCCTGGAAGATTATTTGGCAGCTTCTTATTAAGTTAACCATGTACTTTCCATATAACCCAGCAATCCCACTACTAGAAACTAATACCAGAGATATAAAAATCTACCTTAACACAAAACTCTGTATGTGAATATTTATAGTATTCTATAAATCTATTCACCATTACCAACAACCCAAGACATCCCAACTGTCCTTCAAAAAAACTGTAGTACCTCCCTACAATGGAGTACTACTCACAGCCATAAAAAGGAATAAAATATTGTTAGACACAACAACATAGATCAATCTCAAATGTGGTCAGTGTGCTGAGTAAAAGAAGCCAGTATCCGAAGGTTAACTACTTTATGATTACATTCATATGACTTCCTGGAAAAAAGACGAGGGGTTGCCAAGGGTGAGAAGTAGGGAGAAGGTATGATTACAAAAGAGCCGTGCAAATGAGATATTTGGGGTGATATAACCGTCCTGTAGCTTTACTGTGGTCATGGTTACACAAATATATACAATTGTTAAAACTTGTAGAACTTTACACCAAGAATTCAAAAAAAAAAAAAAGAACTTTACACCAAAAAAGTAAAATTTAGTGAATGTTACTTTAAAATATAGTAAAAATGCCTTTCTTGGGATAGTCAACTCACTGTCCTATGTCTTCTGGTGTGTGAGTAGATCTTAGTTTTAAAATGCTAAGTTTCTGACAGAAATGTCCTGACTCACAAGTTTTAAACACGTGGAAACCAAAAACTTGAAACTCAATCATTTTAATTTACTAAAATTAACACTAGACCCAAATGTCATTTTTGGTGAACTAAATTCAAACGCAAAATCTTAAAGCTCTCTCAGAGAATTTTTATCATTCCCTTAAAGATTGAGAATCAAGTGAAAATATTCTAAGTGATTCTTTTCTGTGGTGCCACTGACTCGTCAATGGTTTTCAGAACATAGCTGATAAACTCAAGGTGACTTTGTGCAGATAACCTTGGTCCAATTACTATTAAGTATCAGCAGGCGGAACCACCATAGGTGAATGTATGTCAAAGTTGAAACCCCAAACTCTCCTTATTTATACCCTTTTTTCCACGTATACAACACTGCCATTTCAGCGAGCTCCTACTATAAATTAGATGCTGTAGTAGGTAGGTTTTCACTTAAGCCAGCTCATGTTCCAGTTTAGGAAACAATTCAGTGATCACGCAGTTCAGTAGCTGATAGATCTAACTTCTATTTATTGCTACCCAACTCTCTAATTCCCAACTCCTCCAGTGAAATAAAAAAAAAAAGAAAGAAAAAAAAGAAAAACCTCTGCTTTAGTTTTCTTTCCTATATACTTAATATTTTAAATCACTCTAAAAACAGAACAGGTTGAAATGCAAAACCCAATACATACATTACTGTTACTTACATATGCATGCTGTATCTTCCACTTATGAAGAGTTGACTCCAGGTAGAGGGAACAAAATTTGGAGTAACACTGAGCAGGTTCAAATGGAGTAGGTGTGTACTCATCTCCCTGAAATTACTTCACATGGATGAATCATATTTGTGTAGGCATCCAGTGATATATAAAGTCAAAAAATATTCCGGACTAAGGGCATAGGAAATCCCTAATGTATTTCCTTTATCCTTTAAGCATTAACCTGCCTCAGGGAAAAAAAGTTATTTTATCCTCCTTGTAGATTAAATAGAACACTGAAATTATTACCGACCACCCTTACTTGGTATCTGGCTGCCATTTTCTTCACTAGCTGTCTTACCAACAGTTCCATCTCCAGCTGCTTAGGCATACCACATTTACAGAGAAGGGGGTCACTATCTTGCCTTCTGTGTGTGTTTAAACAAGGACTTACAAATGGAATCATCTTCACCAACTTTTAAAATACAATGTTTTTCCGGAACTGGAAATAAAATTTCAAGTAAGATAGCAACTCTTCTTAGGAAAGCCACCAGACAACCAAAAGTGACCACCTACAGACCACTTGCGAGGGAAATTCACTTGTAAATGGTCTAAGATCCAATACACAAATGTCAAATAGTCACTTGACATCTTCTAAGGCTACCTTCTACTCTATTTTAAAGCACTAAGAATGCTTTGGACAACTTTCCATCTCAACCATCTCTTCCCTTTTCCCACCCCCAACACCTCTTCTACGATTCTCATTATATTTTGGGCTTTTCTGACCAATTATTATTTCTATCATCTTGGAGAATTAGGGAATAACTTTTAACTCAACTATAATCCAATAGACTTGAAATTTGATGAGAAAACTACTATGAGTTTTGTCATAGCTTTATCATTTTTGTAAGTCAAACCAATGCAGAAGTTAAAAATGTAGGTAGCACCTGAAACCTTAATTGGATGCTTATCTTTCCTCAAAACAGTAAAACAGATTAAAACAACCTAATATTTTAGTAACTTTTTTGGCATCAAATTCTGTTAGTGACTTGAGTTTAAGTCAACTGAAATCTTAAGCCCATTTCCTACATATTATTAAAATGCATCTCCTTTTTAAAAAGATTACCCCCTTTATTCCTCAATTTATATCTCCAAATCCACCTCTGTTCTGACTTTCCTGCTGATATCTCTCTTGACCTTTATTTTTAAAGAAACAAAAGAAAACCAAAAAAAAAAAAAAGACAATTTTTCTAAAAGCACAGCACATTCGGTATTTGGAGTCCTGCCATTTAACATCTGGACATCTCTCAAGCTGAAGTTCATCTTGGTGAAATGTGCTTTGCTTACACAGTTTTGAAAGCAAATAAGAAACAAATTTGGTTCTATAGATGCATACTTCTTTATTCTTTCCAGTCAATTATTTTTATTCAAGCTGAACTCTTAAGTGTTGGAGGTAGTACTGAGCTACTAAGTATTTCATTCTCACTCCACCTTCTACTTGGGATAAAGAAAAAGACCTAGAAAATATACACAACTCCTTTTACTCCACTGAAAATCTTATACTGGAATTAAGCCACAAAAGGTAAAAAAAAAAAAAAAGAATTTAAGAATTACTTGACAAATAGTCACAAGAATCCTCTAGAATGTAAAGTTTTCAAAGCAACAATATCTTTTAAATTTCATTTTCAATCTTCTAAGAGGAAAGATAGCAAAAGCACCCATTTACTACATAACAAGAGTTTCTTCTGGGAAAGCACATGGATAGATGTTTGGTTCAAAATGTACTGGTTAAAACTGTTAATGCTAATCTAAACTCCTTTTTTTTTTTTTTTTAAGGATTTATTTTAGGAAAAGAGAGAGCATGCACTAGTGGGGGAAGGGGCAGAGGGAGAGAGAAGCTGACTCCGTGAGTGGAGCCTGATAAGGGACTCAATCTCATGACCCTGAGAGCATGACCTGAGGCAAATCAAGAGTTGGATGCTTAACCTAACGAGCCACCCAGGTGCTCCCCCTAATCTAAACTCTTAATTCAAGACAAAATAGGGCAAAGTAGTGGCTACAAACCCCACATAAATGTGCCAGTGATCAAATACCAATAAATGAAAACACTGTAACGTTAGACATCTCAGCCACTGTTCTGTGTATCACACTGCCTGTCAGGTGGGCAATGGGTTTCTCTTTCATTTCACCTAACGCAGAGCTCTAAGGAGACTGGGAACATAGATACACTGAATTGAGCTGAATGCAACCTTCTAGGCCCTCTGTATTCAAAGCGCTACAGTGATTCAAGAACAATGGTAGAGGGAAAATACAGTCCCTACCACCAAATAATGTAGTCCAACTGCATGGGGAGAAAAAGGCAGGTACAACATAATGTTAACCTAAGACCATGAGAGTCAATGTCAACAAAAAGTTATAAACTGTGTACTGATAAACATCACTTTGGATTTCAAGAAACAATTGCTTCTAACAAGGTTTCAAGGAGTACAGGCTGCCTGATGCTGATAAAGAAATTGTGAGTTGGGAGGAGAAACAATGGTTTTTGGCCAAGGGAGGGAGATAATCAGGGCTACATTGCAGGAAGAGGGATCCAATGTCAGCATGCAGGACAGGCTGAGAGTGGGTAGATCAAATGTAAACAGCCAGCATACTGGCAGCTGGAAAGACAGAGAAAGTGTATATGGAAAAGCTCATCCACAGATAGCAAAAGACCAGGAGTGGGAGGAATGACAATGGAATCCTAAATGTAACTGATGTTTTAGGACTCAGGGTCAGTAATTTTAAAAATGAAGGAAATCCTGAAATTGGAGGGAATGAGTTGAGGTTTAAAAAAAAAAAATCTTATTTTTGGAGTTTTAGATTTACCAAAAAAAAAAAAAATCAAGGGAAAAGGACAGATATGTCTACCATCCCCACCTCCCAGTTTCTGCTATTATTAACATCTTGAATTAGGATGGTACATTTGTTTCAACTGACAAATATTGAGACATTATTATTAACTAAAGTTCATAGTTTACATTAGGGCCCACTCTTGGTGTCACACATTCTAATATGCAGGTGTTTTTTTTTTAAGATTTTATTTATTTATTTGAGAGAGAGAATGAGATAGAGAGAGAGGATGAAACGAGGGAGGGTCACATGGGACTCGATCCTGGGTCTCCAGGATCATGACCTGAGCCGAAGGCAGTCGCTTAACCAACTGAGCCACCCAGGCGCCCTCTAATACATAGGTTTTGACAAATGCATAATGACATATCCACTATTAATAGTACTATACCCAATAGTTTCACTGCCCTAACTTCTCCAGAATGTATT
Organism: Callorhinus ursinus; assembly: GCF_003265705.2. Taxonomy (NCBI): domain Eukaryota; kingdom Metazoa; phylum Chordata; class Mammalia; order Carnivora; family Otariidae; genus Callorhinus; species Callorhinus ursinus. The sequence continues at coordinate 3,577,397 of NW_027397085.1, forward strand.
ATAGTTGGAATATAGTTTTTTTTTTAGATGCCAGCTGGCTCAAAAGCCTCCACTAACTCTTCTACTAGGTCAGATCAATATTTCTGTGGCTTATTTGAAAGATGGGAAGTTATTGAACTTCAGTATCACCAATTTATTTTACAAGGAATTCCTGGAATTCCCACATGAAACATACCCACAAACCAATTTAATTGTTTTAATATACTAAATTTCACCACAGTTCCAGACGATCATCCTTTTTTTTATTACGTTATGTTAATCACCATAAATTACATCATTAGTTTTTGATGTAGTGTTCCATGATTCACTGTTTGCATATAACACCCAGTGCTCCATTCAGTACGTGCCCTCTTTAATACCATCATCCTTTTTAATAAAGAGTGGTGCTTCGATAGCAGACAGACCTCTGTCAAGCCCAGAATTCTCCCTTAGTTCTTTGACCTTGAGCAAGCTAACCTCTAAAAACTCAGGGGTTTTTAAAAATGTATTTCAGGAGCAATACCGTGCCCCTCAAAGGAGTGTTATAAGGATTGAGATAATACACCTAAAACATGCCTGGCACAGAGGAAGCACTCAATAAATAGTAATGATTGATTTTTTTCATGGTCTGTGAATTTCCTACCAATGAAGGAACATTAAAATTAGCCAAGACTATGAGAATTCAAAGGCAACATTTTCTAAAACTCATATACATAGTAAATAGCTATTAGGGACAAAACACTGCAATAGTTAGAAGGAACCTTTTTTTTTTAAATAAAAATTTTGACTTATAGCTTCTTTGTGAGTCTAAATATCTGTGAATATCCACAGCCTCAGTTCAGGCTATAGCACTGGAGAAGCTCTCCAGTCTCACTCTAGTTCTAACTAGCTTCTTTGCTAATGCAACAGATGATATTACACTTTAGGCTGTGGTTTCTTTACAGAATGATCCCAAGAAGCCCAAGTTATCTCTTAAAGGTCACCAATAAAGAAGGCAATTACAAGGTTCTGATTTCATGGAATACAAAGTGCTAAAGCAGAAAGATAAGCATGCATCTTTTTGGCATGGAGGAAGGATCCAGAACACACCAAGTCCAGGGTTGCTTAGGGGTTTTAAAGTTTCCCCTCCAATGTTACAAAAGCCTTGTACAAAGTGTGAGATCCCCCCTTTGAGTCTCACACCATCTGTGCCCAGTAATTCTCTTGGGATAAGATTGGAGAACCTGCTGCTTTAGTAGCATATTCTATCTTTTGGTTAATGGTCAAGTTCTACTAAAATTTGTCTCCAGATAGTTTGTATTTCTAATTCTGACAATGAGAATAAGAATTAGAAGAATCCAGCTCTAAAGCAGAGTATCTAAAATGTATTATGTTCTCGCCCTAATGATTTCTGTAAGAGGACCATACACCAATCATTTCTAAACATTCATTTAAGGTAGATACTTTATTGTAGTTACCAATACTACATTGGAGAATTTTTATCAATGCTTTCATTTAACATTCAATCAAGAAACCCAAGAAAATACTTTAAATGTATACAATGTAAAAAAGAAAATCTCTAAGTACCATTTGTCATAATTTTAAAAACATGAAAAACGGTTAGCTCTTGGGAATTTGGTGGGAACGAAGTTTACTATTCATTCAGCACTGTCTATCATGGGCAAAGCACGGTGGATACATTCATCATGTATTGTAGTATAAATGAGCCCATCTCTGCCGTTGGCACTCCCAAGTCTAGACATAAAGACAGTCAAGTAAGGACAAGTAATTTCAACACAAGGTGACAAATATTATAATAGAGGTAGTCTATAAGGTACAATTGTGTCTTGCTTTTCTCAACATCATAATCAAACTTTTTCTGGTGTTATTATACAGTCTTTCTAACCATTGTTTGTAAGGTCTACCTAATGCTCCAATGATTTGCTAGATTAAATATGATAAACGGGGGACCTGGGTGGCTCAGTCATTTATGCATCAGATTCATGGTTTCGGCTCAGGTCATGATCTCATGGGTCATGAGATGGAGCCTCACGTCGGGCTCCATGCTTAGTGAGGAGTCTACTTGAAGATTCTCTCCCTCTGCCCCTCCCCCCTAATTGCACATGCTCTTTTCTCTAAAATAAATCTAAAAATATATGATAAACACTTATGCCACTGCCAATTCTTCACTATCATCAGCGATGCTAGGACAGCATGTGGCTTTTACTGTATCTGAGATTGCTTTCGTAAGCAGAATTTAAAAAGAAACATTGGTTTTACATATATGTATATATAGTACATATATTTTTTAAAACACGTGTCTGAATACACACATACACACATCGTCCAACTGTTCACCAAAAGTGTTCCACCCAAGTGCAAAGGGATAAGAATACCTAAGACAGAGGGAGCAGATGGGAGCTTTTATCCATGTGGTGTGTTTTTGCATTATTTTATTGAATTAACAGGTAAAAAAAAATTTCAGTGGTTTTATGTCATTTTGTAGAACTGAGCATGTTACAAGTTTAAGTCATTTTACTTTTCTGTGAATTGGCCTGTTCTTTGGCCACATATATTTTAAGCATTTGGCTTTTTCTTATGAATTTGTAGGCATCTCACTTGATCTTTATTCAGTTCCAGGACTTGGTCTTTAGCTTCTGGAGGGGCTCTGAAAACCACCCTTGTATTACTGTATCACGAAGGCCTTCCTTTCTTCAATTCCTGCCCTGCTTCCATCTTAGCACAAACTGGTGCTAACAGGGCCGTGCCCTCGTGTATTTTGCCATTCTTCCTTCATTCCTTTTCCAGTTCACTTTGGACCTTTCTCTGATTTCTCAAAAAAAGACACACCCAAGTTTTATTTTGATAGTATCTCACACGTACAATCTAACCTGATTTTTCCTTCATTTTCCTCCTTACCCCTCTAAGGATGCTCCTCCCCAATAACCAGTAGGACCCTTCCTCTAAAAAGGAAGAATCTACCCCTTTCCCCCAGTCCCTCTTATCGGTAGATGTCATCCTCATGATATGATGATGCTTATCATTAACAGTGAACCAAGGGCAGTACTCATTCTGCATCAGGTCCTCTCAAACAATGGACTCTCAACTTTCTCAATCATATATTCCTACTAGTCAAAGTATTCTGAGCACACGTACACTTATTTGCAAATTATATGCATGTACTACAGCTTAGCAGAATGATGAAGAGCAGAACTCTGGCACCACACTCCCTGGGTTGGCCAGTCTATGGCTTCAGAGCATTGTTAACAAGTCCCTAAACCTTGGTCTGCCTGTTTCTGTATCTGTGAAATGGGGATAAAAACAGCACTTCCTAAGGTTTTTATGAGCATTAACTAAGATATTAAAGAGCTCACAACAGTGGCTGACACAGAAAGAGGAATGTGTATGTTTACTATTGCTGCTTTATACTAACGTTGTCTCCATTTTATAAAATAGCTTTGAGAGATTTTAGTTTTAGATTCACAGCCAAATTGAGAAGATACAGAGATTTCCCTTATACCCCCTGCCCCTACACATGTACAGCCTCTCCCATTCTCAACATTTCCCTACTAGAACTGTACACTTGTTATAATCAATGACTCGATGTTGACACATCATTATCACCTAAAGTCTACAGTTTGCCCTAGGGTTCACTCTTGGTGCTGTACCCTCCATGTGTTTGGACAAATGTATAGCGACATTCATCCACCACTATAGTATCATACACAGTATTTTCACTTCCCTAAAAATACTCTTTGTTCTATCTATTCATCTCTCCTTCTATTGTATTGCTTTGTTTTTTTGCCAAAGATCAGTTAACTATACTTAGGTGGGTCTATTTCTGGGCTCTCTATTCCCTTCCATTGACGTACTGTCTATGCTTTCACCATAACCATGTTGTCTTGATCACTACAGCTTTATAATAAGTTTGAAGTCAGGTACTATCAGTCCTCCAGTTATTCTCTTTCAATATTGTGTTGGTTACTCTGGGTCTTTTGCGTCTCTGTGTTAACTTTAGAATTAGATTGTCAATATCCACGAAACAGCTTCTGTGATTTTGCCTAGAATTGCATTGAATCTATAGATTCCATAGGGAAGAGTTGACATCTTGGCAACATTAAGTTTTCCTATCCATGAACAGGAAATATCTCTGTTCATTTTGTTCTTCTTTGAATTTGCTCATCAGAGTTCTATAGTTTTCCTCATATAGCTCTTGTATATATTCTTAGATTTACACTTAAGTATTTCATTTGGGGGGATGCTCATGTCAATGGTGTTATGTTTTTAACTTCAAATTCTACTTGGTTCATGAGAGTGATTGACTTGTGTATTAACATTGTATACTTCTTTCTTGCTGTAATTATTAGCTCCAAATTATCTACATTTTTGTCTACTACAAAAAAGAAAATTTTAAGAGGCAACAAATAAAAAATAGATGTCCCAGTATATTTTTTCCCACTTTCCACTCTGAAGATCATTGTTTTTGTCTAGTGTACAGCTGGCTTAACTCTTGGGTCAAATCTAAATAGGGTAGATAGATGTGTGCTCGATGGTCAGTATTTTCTCCATTAACTTCAAGTCTGGGAAAAATACATGCCACTGTTTTCTGGGGAAAGACAGTAACATTTACAAATTTCCCACTAAGTGCTAGAAAATTTCCTATGTTGGGAACAAGACACTTATTGGCAGTGAACTAACTGTACTTAGTTAAAGGGGGTGTGGGGAGAGGAGAGTGAGACATTGATAAGGAAAATATGCTAGGCCTTCTTCCTGCCCAACTATGAGGTCTCTTAGGTTACTTTAGGTACAGTGTTTGAACCAAGAATGGATGGAGGCCTCAGAAGTGTCCAGGAGCTAGAACCCGTACCGCTTTGGTGGATTATATGTACTTCCAGACTTTACACTAGTTACCTGCCCATTCCTGCCTTTGCTGGTAGTGCAGACAGACTACAAAACACTGAATGTGTCTATTCCTAAACTTCCAAGCCTAGTACAGTGCCTGGTACACAGAAAGTGTTCAATGTTTAAATAATAAGGCTTTGCCCATTTGTGTACTCAAGACCTGATTACATAACTAATGACAGTTCTGTTAAAAGTGTGGTGGTCACGGAGGAGAGGGGCACTGGTGGGGCAATGTTTACAAGTGACAGGAGTAAAGGTGGGTACCTGCACGGTGCTTGGAACATATGGGTGGTCAACAGATATTTCTTCAGTGGATAAAAGGGGTCTCAAAAGACCAGAACTAAAATGGTGGAGAGTAAAGAGATTCAAAGCGGTCTGATGAAACGCTACAAGCCTGGAGATCAGGAATAGAGCTGTGTGGCTCCGAAGGACAGACATTTCAGGAAGCAGTGGAAAGTGGAGTTGGAACGTCACTTAAGAGGCTTGGCAGCAAAATCTGCTGATCCAATTCCACAGTTCCCCAAGCTGACGATGTATGAGGTTTTTTTTTAAAAAAGAAACTAAGGAAATAAGCACCTGTAAAATTCAAATCTCTTCGAACTCTCCCTCACTTTTCCTTATGAGAAGAATCCTGCTCCTGTCTCCTTTTATTATCACAAACTTATTAATTAAATCTAACAGCAGTAACTCTTTCTTCCCTTAGAGAGCAGGTGATGGGAGCAGCAAGATCCTAGACTTGGGTGACTCCTCGGCCCTGGGGTGACTCCCTGCTGTGCTTTGTTGCTTCCAGAATGGCCTCTGCGATCTCTTTAAGCACTCTGAATGTGACTTTGAGGCTCAAATGAGATGATGTATGTAAACTGCTAGATACTGAGTCTGGCTTCATTCATTCATTCACTAAGCAAGTATTTGCCAAGGACATACCCAGTGCCAGGCCCTGCTCTAGGCACCAAGCCTATGCTGAGAGCAAGGGCACAGTTCTTATTCTTATGGGACTAAATCTCTTCTGAGAGAGCCAAGCAGGTCCTAAAAGTTTATACCACCAAGAATGGCCTCTAAGCATCAAGGGAAGGTTCCTCTAAGGACACAGCCCTTAACATGAAACCAGTAGGATGGTGTGCAATAGCCAGGAAGAGGGCACTTGTGTGAGGGCTCTAAGGTGGGAAGGGTCCATCTGGGGGACAGGTGAGGAGCAGTATGGCTAGTGGCGGTGGGTGCAGGGTGGGTGCTAGAGATGAATGAGGGAGGCAAGGACCAGATCACTAGATGGAACCACGTGAAGGGCAGAGATTGAAGTCAGGACTGATAGAAAGTGGGCACTACTGAGCATAGAGGGTGAGGGAGAGATGGTGGTGTGGACTCCTGGGCTGTGGAGTTGAGCGGATACTGGTGTTTTCATGGCAAGAGGACATGGAGGAAAGCACTTCTGTTGCTGGGGGAAGGATTATGGTGGTGGTGGGGGCGGGTATTAGAAAGTCATGAGTTTGGATCCGAACGCTTGTTTGAAATAGCACACAGAAGCGGATAATGTTGAGTTTGCAACGACAGTCAGATCTGAGGCTCAGAGAAGTGGCCTGGCCTAGAAACAGATGCTTACGAGTCATCTCCTAAAATTTTCATCCATCTACAACACAAAGAGAAAGTATAGATTCAGGAGAGAAGGGAGCCGAGGTCTGAATCTTTTTTTTTTTTTTTTTTTAAGATTTTATTTATCTGACAGAGAGAGAGCAAGTGAGCACAAGCAGGGGGAGCGGCAGAGGGAGAGGGAGAGGCAGGCTCTCCGCTGAGCAAGGAGCCCGATGCGGGGTCAATCCCAGGACCCTGGGCTCACCACCTGAGCTGAAGGCAGACATTTAACCCACTGAGCCTCCCAGGTACCCCCTCCCCCCCCAGGACTGAGTCTTGATGAACATGTAAATGTTGGTTAGACGGAGTAGCGTACACATGGGGGGGCGGTGGGGAGAGGAACAGTGCAACAGTAGCAATAACAAAAATTAGGAAGGCCAAAAAGGCCTATGAATAGGGAACCTGAACAGTGGAGAAATAGAGTAACTAGTTCCCTTGCCCTCGCTCACTCTGAAGCACTCTAAGATTTTGTCTGCCCCCCCAGCACCAGGATAAGAGTTGTCAGAAGTCAGTGGCAGAAGGCTGATGGAATGCAAGGGTGAGGAGGACTGGGTGGGAGGAACGCACTCCTGGGCCTGACACCTGAACATATCCTGACATTGTTTGAGTGAGGCACACTCCTCGGTCAGCACATGAGGGTCCTAAAGTCAAGGCCACAGTGAGAGACGCTGCCAGCTCTGATGGTTCAGGGATTCTGCAGCTTTAGTGGGGCATTTGAAAAGAATCCATCAATGGATCAAGTCTTGTGAGATGTAAAATCCTAGGTAGACCTCTCCAGATAGCACCAACCAACAGAATACCTGCCCCACCCCACCCCGCCATAAAAAACTACCAGTTTCGCTTGAAAGAAAAGCAACCTGTGAGACTTGCTTACTAAGACTCTGTACCAACATAAGAAAGCAAGGCATCAAAAGTCATTTTGGGGGGGGAGGGTGGGAGTCATTTGTACCACGATAAAATTAAAAATTTAAGAATAACTTTTTTAAATTTTATTTTATTATGTTATGTTAATCACCATACATTACATCATTAGTTTTGGATGTAGTGTTCCATGATTCACTGTTTGCGTATAACACCCAGTGCTCCATGCAGTACGTGCCCTCCTTAATACCCATCACCAGGCCAACCCATCCCCCCACCCCCTCCCCTCTAGAGCCCTCAGTTTGTTTCTCAGAGTCCATAGTCTCTCAGGGTTCATCGAGAGAGAGAGAGAGAGAGAGAGAGAGAGAGTGCAAGTGGGGTGTGGCAGAGGAGCAGAGGGAGAGGGAGAGAGAGAATCTTAAGCAGGCTCCATACCTAGCATAGAGCACAACACAGGGCTCCATCTCACAACCCTGAGATCATGACCTGAGCCGAAATCAAGAGTCAGACACTTAACTAACTGAGCCACCCCAGCACCCCAAGAAAACAAAGTATTTTATAGAATAAAAAATTAAAAAGTCAATCTGATCTTCATTAGGTTTGTTCTATTTAGGGGTAATCTCTCATAAGAGAATGTTCTGAAGTTCTCCAAGTTTTTAAAATTATTTCACACTTCAGACATTAAGTCAAGATCCATTAAACTCTTTTTAAAAGAGATTTTATTCATTTGAGAAGGAGAGAGTGAGCATGCACGAGCAGGGGGAGGGGCAGAAGGAGAGGGAGAAGCGGACTTCCCACTGAGCAGGAAGCCCAACACAAGGCTCAATCCCAGGACCCCAGGATCATGACCCTAGTCGAAGGCAGACTCTTAACCCACTGAGCCACCCAGGCGCCACCACATTAAACTCTTTATGTTGCATTATTCCCACTAAGTTTTGAAAAACCTATTTTAATTCAAGCATGAACTCTGATTACAGCAATACATATAGGTTGGACACCCACAGTGTAAGAATTCAAACCTATCAATATGTTTGTTTAATGGTGACTACTTTCCTCCACTCCTTTTATTTTCCTCAGCAGGTGGTGGTGGCTGTTGTCATTTAATGGCTATTTGAGAAAAATCCTAACAGTGTTCTGCTACTCCCTGGTCCCAGGCCATGGATTTCCGTACCTCAAGACACTATAGTGAAGCTGAAGGTGAGGCTTGTCTCAACAAACACTCCTGTCCGTGGAACCCCTGTGGCCTCACTAACTTTAACAGCTACAGCACAACGTGCGGGAACTACACGTTATTTCCAGGACACATGCTATCCTACCTAAACAAACACAGCCTCTTATTCACAGTCTGTATCTGTACACGTCTTCAAGTGCATGGGATAGACCAAGGATGCCACAGTGGCTACACCTACAGAATATAACGAGCAACTGTAACTGTGCCAAACTGAGTCTCCGCCCTTCCACACGGAGCAGCGTGACTTTCAAGTCCCACTGAGCTCAACACTGTCCCTGTGCGGCAACCATAGCAACCATTTCAGTCTTCGAGACTCAACAAGACAGGGTCTCTGTGGGCAAAGCAAGGAGTCGAGCTGTTCCCCCAGGTTGTGCTGTAATTACAGATGCACAGACGTAGAAAACACAGCAGGAGGGCTACTTAGAACATAAAAGCCCAGACTTCACTCCACCACAACACAGGGGTGGAGTGGGAGCAGGGGGAGGACCAGACAACCCAACACAATGGGCCCGCCAAATAAAAGCAGACCTTTTACACGGGATTCCGTTCAGATGATCAAGACATTGTTCTTTTTCCACATTTCTTGTTGAAGTTTGCCTCCATTTGGCTTCTCTGGCACAAGCACCATCTAAAAACTAGAGCCTCATCATATGTGTTATTCTTGCTTAGAATTAGGCAAAAACGCTACATTTAACGGCCAATCCCTTCAATGTGCATGGCACTTCCAATATATAGTCCATAAGTCAGCTTGGTGGGGGTAGAAATGACAAGGAATTTGCAATCAGACAGCCTTGGGCTCCCATCTCAGATCTGTTGCTTATCATATCACCTTGGCAACTTACTTAAACATTCTGAAACTCCGTTTTCCCATTAGTTGGAGGAACTACTGCAGCTCATAGGGTGTGGTAAAATTAAATAAATATTTAGAAAGAGCGCCCGGCATATATTAGGTTACCAGCAGCAATTATCATTAGGATAAGGCCAGTTCATGATCTATCATTACTTTAAGCTCCAAAGATAGGAAAACAACCTAAAATGATGACATTATAAGTAAATGCATATGATAAAGTAGGCAGAAGAACACAATAGGAAACTATATAAATCAAACTTCCTTGATTTAAAAAAAATGAAATAAATGAAGAGCCAGGTGCACAGGTTTATAGGAACGGGCAATGTTCTAGCTCTTTGATTGGGGGATGGGTACCCACATATGTAGTTTCCTTAAGCTGTGCATATATGTCGTATGTACCTCTGTTGGCATGACACGTTTCACACGCAAAAATATCTGAAGTTAAAAAATCACAGGGAGTGAAAACACCAAGATGCCTAAGGTAAGGTTGTAAATAACTTTTATGCATTTCTGTATTTTCCAAGCTTCCATATTAAGAACAAAGAATTTGTTACGACAATGCTACCCCGCCAAGCCCTTGGCTAGAGGCATACTCTAGCTGCAGCGAGAAGACACTCCCTTTCTCTGACCACTATCCTCCGCCAGTGAGCGAATACAGCACTGCTAACCAGCAGCCGCGTTCACCTTTATTTAGGAGACATCCACACTCAGGAAGTAGGGGCAAGCAACAGAAGAAAGTAAAACAAGGGCTTCTAGGTACCAAAAAAAAAAAAAAACAAAAAAAAAAAAAAACCAAAACAAAAAAACCAACACAACAAACTTGAGTTTTTACTGAGAGCTTATCTTCTCAGTAACAGTTCTAGGAGGCAGCTCTTCTTATTCCCATTTTCTAAGTAACTTGGAAAGTTTAAGCAACTTGCCCAACACTTAAGTTGGGTTACAGCGCTGATTAGCTTTTTTGATGATACTGTCTTACCTGGAAATTGTAGCCTTTCATCAAATGCAGGTGGGCAGATGTGTATGCATGATGCCATGCTTAAAAAAAACAAAACACAACTGCACAGATAACTTGCTACGGTATTCAAATTTAAAAGAGCTCAGGGAATTTCATTTTCTGCACCATGTCTCAGATCTCATGCAGGAAAGCAGAGGGATCTCTCCTCGTAAAGGAGGTGCTTTATTTTTGAATGGGTACAAGAAGATCCAGATACGGGGCAACAATGCTTTTAATGCGGTTTAAAAAGACATCTGCTCAGAAGTCAATGGGTATAGCTTCTCTGTGATTCAAAGACAGAGGGCAGGACTGAGGGCCCAGATGCTTGCGTCCCAGAAGTAACCCTCCTTGGCACACACATAAAAGAGACAGACTTCATCACAGCAGGATATTCGCTCTTAGTACGCGAGATGGATTTTGAGAGTGGGTAAGAAGAGATGGCTTCTTGTGTTAATGCAGTCACGATTGTGCTATATGTACTAGTGGCAAATCAGAATCTAAATAAATCCCTGCCAGGTGGTTAGAATTCACATTTTTTTTTTTTTTGGATGTCACACTAAAACCCATCATGCCTCCTTACTCCATTTTTCTTTAAATGAACTGCTAATCTATCTGAATAGCAAATCCAAAAGTTTGCCCCAAAGCCACCTTCTACTTTTTCTACTATGCTCGGCTCATCCTCCTGCCTTCAGAGGATCTCGTCCCACATCACAGCAACTCTCCTGTGGGGGAGGATGATCTAGGACCCCAGAGATCAAGTCACTCCCAGTGTAATAACTTTTAGGAAGGCACCAGCATTCTCTCTTTCACTGACTGTGGATTGTAGGCCTAGAATTTTAGATACCCAGATCCTGTGGGCTTGAGGGAGATATACCAGGGAGCCCAACCAATACCCCAGCTGTGAGAAGACGAGCAGAATAAATTATATCAATGGCTGCCATGTACTGGTGCTCACCAGGTTTAGAGACTGCACTTAAATTGTCCTTCTGCCCTAACAACCCCAGTCTCTCCACATCACACATAAGAAAACCCAGGCTTTGAAGCCCAAGGTCACTGAGCTGAGACACAGAAGACGTAGGATTCAAATGGATTCCCTGCCCTTCACCACAATTCGTTCAGAAAAGGTATCTGAGGTTTAGACCTAGGTGGCCTTGGCTCTGTTTCTGTCTCTGTGTGACACAGTCCTGGAAAGTCAAGTCTTTGAGCCTTAGTTTCCTTATCTATAAAATAGAGAGAATACCATCTGACTCATGTCCCCAGTATGGATGTGTTCATTCAGTCAAAAGATACGAAAACATTCTGAAAAGTTAAGCACTGTGCACACGTGTCGCATTAAGAACAATGGAAACGTGTAGATACTTGTTATCTAATCCAGTGTTCTGGCAAATAATTGGCCCAAGAGAATGCTGGGCATCTCTCTGTTCTGAACTCTAATACAGATGCTGGGCATTATCAGAATGTGTACAGCAAGGACTACACAGTCTCTTTGGTATGAGAGTTGGGAGGTTTGGTTTTTCCTCACACAGGAGTTCTACTACTGTAAGATGGCGCATGACTTAACCATGCCTTACTGAGTTTGGTCAGTCAGCCATACACTTAGGCTATGATAAGTAGATGTTATAAAATATTCCAGAGCCTAATCAGCAAGACTCCACCCTGCAAACACTACAAGTGTTGTTAATGGGGCAGCTGGTACACCTGTTCACAGCAGGAAAAAAGTTCCGATATTTATCTGGGCCTCCAATGGCTTGGTTATGGGTGTGATCCAACACTCAGCCGCATCTTGTGGATTACAAATGTACCTTCAAAACATTACATTTTGTATTTTAGTGTAGTCATCTCAAAGAGCAATCTCATCTGGGCTTTTATGAAACCCATGAAATTCTTAGCATTATTCATCAACATCTTCCCCTACAGAGGAGAGTTGACTAATCATAACTTGAGCCAGCGCAAGGAGGGGGAGCCCAGCAGAGAACACAGAATGCCACACTTCTCATTTGAGAATGCCAAGCTAAAAGCAAAACAAATGGCTTTTCTCAATCTAGAGAACAAATGAAAGTTTAAAGCTTAACAATGACTCTGGGTGAGACCAAGCAGCTTATTTTCACTGAAACGAGTACTTACAAAGAGTGCAGAAATAACAAAAGACGAAAGTCCTACACTTTAAAAAAGAAAAGTCACCTTTGAAGTAATATTTCAATTACCGACTACTTACAAAGTGATGAGGCTTGAGACCCAGAAAAGCTCCCTGGGTTGGAGGAGAACCAGGTTTTTCAAGGAAAAGAGCTGCATTCTCAATCTCCAAACCACAGATGACAGCGCTGCTGGCCTTTAAGGGTTAACATGAAAAAAGCATGGGGCGGTTGCATCTCGCTTTCCAACAAAGGTTATTCAGACATAAGCCAATATTTTCCTCCACCAAATCGCTTTCTAAAACAGCCCATTCCCTTTGGTGTTTGGAACACATGTGAATATCGTTTGCAGCAAAGCAACCCCTCTACACAATCCCCCTTCAGGGTATTCACACGTTTGTGTCATCACCCTCCCTTGAGGGCAAGCAGCACTTGTGATGTACTTCTAACCAAAAGAATATGGCAAAGGTGATAGACCGGCAACCCCGTGATTACACTGCATCATGTAAGACTCTGCTCTCACAAGCTTTTGTGCTTGTCTTTATTCCTCTCCCCACTTGCTGGCTCTGAAGAAGCAAGCTGCTATGAATCCTACAACCCCAGGAAACAGAATGCTGCCGACAACCGCACAAGTAAGGAAGGAGATGCTTCTCTAGTTGAGCCTCCAGTTGAGAACCCAGCCCCAGTCACCATGTTGGTGGTAGCCTCCAGCAGAAGATTCAGTTAAGCCATGGCCAGACTTCAGCCCACAGAAACCATCAGATGATAAACGTGTGTGTTTTAAGCTGTTAAGTTTAGGTAACAGAGAAGTAACACACCATCACAACTGTCATTTTTTTGTAGGGTGAACAATCACTTCCTAATGAATGGCTTTCAAGTTTGTTTCTCTTAAAGGAAATGCTATGCCCCTCCTGAGAGTTTGCTCCTCCTAACAAGAGCCACCTGTTTACTGAGTCACACTCTGTGTTAAGTGCCCCCCACACAATAACTGCACCCCACAACACTCCTATGAGGACAAAGATGGTTAATATATTCATTTCCTAAGTGGGGAAATTGTAGGTCCAATGCCGAAGGTCCCGCAGCTACAGCCATGATCCCAACCCCTGATCATCTAACAAAGAAATGCTTGTTCTGTCTAAGATTCTATGCTGCCTCTACTTGTTTCTGTTTCAGTAACCTATTAAATACTTTATGTGAACATTAAGGGCTTTTTATTAAACTACTTTTCCTTGTTTAACTGCTGGGGAAAGATCTTTAAAGAAAAGTCATCATTAATATGTTATAGTGATGTGTAATCTATTAAGTAACCAAGATGGCTCTCACCTCCATATACTGTGCTTTATATTATCAAATAACTTTCCTGATTATGGAAATGATATTGTATAAAGTGATATTATAAAAACAAGAACTTTTGAAAATTATCAAGAAGTGTAATTTTTGATCCAGTAATACATATAACATTAAAAATATATACATTTTTCTGAATACAGCAGATACTATAGATATGATTCTATTTAGTTACACAATATTAGACTTCACAAACTTGTTTTTAGTGACCAAATATCCATCATTTGCTTATATCATGTAATTAAACAGTCACTTATTCTTAGGCAGGTTGCTTTTATTTTCTCACTTTTGTAAATGTGGCAAACATTCTTGTGGAGGAATGTGCTGAGTCATAAAAATATCTGTTGCCAAATTATCCTCCCAGAAGATTATATATTACTTATACTCCTACATAAGAGGTATGAATACCTGTTTCCCTTAACCCTATGAGTAGTGATCAGGTTTAAATCCTTGTCAATTTGATAGGCAAAACAGAATGCTTACATAATTTGCCTTTCTTCGATGAGTTTGAATGTTTCATAAGCTTACTTTTTTAAAACATGAATTATGTATTAAGGTGGGCAAAAAAAAAAACTCCAACTGAATGTTCTTTTCTTATTTACTTATTTGAAAGAGACTCTATATATTAAGGAGATTCATCTTTGTCTTACTTACAATTGCAACTTTCCCTCTCCTCTTTTCTCTCATAATAGATGCTCAGAAATTTTTAACAAAAACGCTCTTAAAAAGTAACCTAATAAATATTAAGGTGCAGACCTATACTCCAAAGTAAGGACCCCTTACAGCCTGACGTGAGATAAAATAGATCTTTGTAGTATTTGTCCTTTGATGATGTTCAAATTTTCAGTTACCTATCACCTCTTCCACGTGCAAGGCCACTGTCGTATCACATAATTTACTGGAAAATTTCCAAATGTCAGACGTTGTAGTAAGTGCTGAAGAAACAGACGAAAATAATAAGCTCAACCCTCAAGCTCCTCACAATCACTTCAGAAAAGAAACCATATGAGCTGTAAGGGCCATCTCTGAGGTACTTGGAAAGTCTGGGCAAACTTTTCCTCCCCTGATGTTAAGGAATTAGGCAAGCTTTAAGACGCTTGAATAAAACTTTAATTCTTTGTCCAAGTAGATGCTGAAAGAAACCCCAGTAGAAAATCTTCAGTGATGACCATGTAGGTCAAACACTCATTCCAATTATTCAGACCTCTTATCAGGCAGGTGAAGCCTCAGGACGCCCGCACCTCACTCTCAGGAAGCTACATTCAGAGGGAATCATAACCACAGTCGTCAGAAGAGTGGCCTCAGGAAACTCCTGAGTCACAGACAGCTATGTCCAAACCCTGTGTGGCACCCTCCTCTTCCTGACAAGGGCTGACACAGCAGCTGACCGAGCGCTGCCTATCTTCGGTGGCCATGGGTCTGGCCTGCCGGCGGCTGCATTCAGCTCTGCTCAGATGAGGATGGCAGGACTTCGTTGTCTCGATTCTCTCCCAGGACTTTGAAACAGAAATGGGGAGAGGAGGACTGGTGAGTTAGAAGAAGAAACTCAAGTAGGAAGAATCACAAGAGAGCAAAGGGAGGGACATTAATGGCAGGGGCATCAAGAAAAAGGGCTCGGCTGCTTCTTGGGGAGGTCGCTTATGTGGGACATTCCAAACACCCTTCACATTCCCCAGTGCTGCTCCTGCCAGCCAGTCCTGCAAGCCCAGCGAATCCTCCACTCAGCCCTGCAGGATCCCAGGTAATCTGAGCAATTCAATCTGTTCAACCAGAGAGAGCCTGACACATCAATGGATCCGCATGTTCTGCCTACAGACTCAGGCCCTTGGACACAGCTCACTCCTCAACTATCAAAATAACTCTCCCCACCCCAGACAAAAGCATCAATGTCCAGAAGAGGCCATTCCTAGGCTGGTGCCTCTGAGTCTAAGTCAAAGTGGTGTTACAGAATCATTATTTTCATTACTGCTCCCACCCCCCCAGGAGTTTAGATTTTTCCTAATTACCCTTCCATGAAACTTTAACACCATAGCAATATTGTGTATTTATTTATGCACCGTGTATACATCTGTCTTTATACACAGTTTTTTTGCTTCCCAGGAACCAGTGTTTACCCCCCTGCACATAAACAGCCCCATTGAGGAATGAGTTATACAATAAAAAGTTGTAGTAACAGCTCTTCTGGAAAAGGAACTTTTTCACTTAGAGAGGAAAAAAAAAAAAACCACTCACATAGTCTGCCTGAAAGTTTTCCATCTCAGACTCTAAAGAGCCCCGAACTCACCTTTGGAAGTTACTTCTAAGATGTCAGGCTACATAATTAGAAGTTATCCAAAGGTCTGCACATCTCTACATTGTCTACTATGATTTCCTCAATTTCCTCTAATAACTTGTTTTGATGGGGGGGGTGAGTGTGTATGAGTGTTTCAGTGTGTGCACACAGAAGAAAAGCAGGTGAGGTGACAAAAAGCAAAACAAAAATAATCCCCTAACTGTGGTCCTTTTATGCAATTAGTCTTTCTCTACCTTGTATTCTGTCTCATTTGTTTAGTTTTTTTTCAGGGTGTGTGTGTGTGTGTGTGTGTGTGTGTAGTGCCAGAATTAAGAGGTAATAGAATGATAAAGGTCATACACAATTGTGGGGGTAACAGTTTCCCCCAAGACAGTTATGATGGAGAGCTCATTGTTAAGCATTATTGAAATGCATCCAGGGAATGCATGTTAGAGGAGCAGAGGACCTTACCTTTCAGCATTGCCAGGTTCTTATAGGAAAGTCCATTTCAGCCTTGCAGATCACAAATCCTCTATGATATAATGTGATGGGAACCTTTTGCCACATAACTTTGTTTTATTTGAAAAACGGACTTCAAATTTTCTTCTCTAGTTATCATACATATTTCATAAGACTTTGCTCTAAAAATCTCAGAGAAAGCAGGTCACTTGAAGAAAGCAAAAATTAGGTAAAACATATAGAAAATGTAGACCATGATAGGATCAACTATCCTTTTCCATGACCAAAACCCATTTAAAATGGGGTGGGGTGGGGTAGTTAACGAGGCCTTACGAGTAATAGCAGGAAAATCACAATGCATTTAAATATTTTCTAAGCTTCTACTTCGTACCAGGCACTTCCATAAGCATTTGTGATGCATCAATTAATAAAAAGGTGAGGATTCCTGCCTTTAAAGAGCCTACATATGGGCGGAGCAATGTGGAGAGTTCCGATGAAGAACAGTAATACTAGTAATAGCAGAGGTAGTTATGAATAATGTATCGTGTTTGAAAGCAATTAAAGTCATGAATATAAACAGGTAGAGAAGGGTCACAGGGATGGGGAGGGCCAAGGCAAGGGTTTGGGGACAGGTTACAATTTTAAATAGGATGGTCAGCTGACCTATGGGCCGACTTCAAGTAGATGAGATTAGCTGTGGAGATGTGCAGGGGTGAGGCTTCAAGGGAGAGCATTCTAGACAAATCTGAGGAACACCAAGTAGGCCAGAGTGGCCAGAGCAGAATGGGCCATGCAGGAGGAGTTGAGACCAGAGAGGTAACGGGCAGGGTGCCTTGTGGACAACCATGAGGACCTTGGCTCACACCCTTAGACGGGAGCCACTGAGAAGTTTGGGGAAGAAAAGTCACATCATCGGTCGTGCAACTAAAAGGCTCACCCTGGCTGGGTGCTGCGAACAAAGTATGGTGGGTGGGGGGACAAGGAAAGAACCAGCAGGACCAGTTAAAGGGACCAAACTCCTGGCAGAAACTACTAGCACACAGAGTCTGGCAGGGCATTCATTTCATTGTGAACAGAAGCCCAATCTACCATGTGTGACCTTGGCATCATCCTACGACCCGGCTGCAGCTTCTATCACCTCACTACGCCATACCACCGATGCCTTTCCCTGTAGATGGCAATTTTCTCACTCTCAGCCTGACAGCGGAGGTGATGTTGATATTTTCGCACCCTTTTCTTACCCTACTTCACTGACCTTTGAATTCCCATTGCCTGACACATAGGGCTCAGTTTTGCTGATGGAGTGAATGGGGGGGGGGGCTTATGTTTTGTTTTTGCTTCTTGCCTAGACTAGTTGAAGAGCCTCCTTCCCTGGCCAGTCTCCCTCCCCTCTCATCACTGTAACTGTTGGCTTCTTTCACTTTGCAACTCCAAAAACTTCAAACATTCCTCTGCATACCAAAGTAACACCCGAGCACCTTAGCCTACCAGTTGAGGCTCTCCGGAGCTGGCCTCTTGCGTACCGTGCCATCTTCCCTCCCACTACTAATTCTGGAACAGGGAGTCTGGGCTCCAACCTTTTGCCCAAATACCTTGTCCCTTCTCAAAGCTAATCTTTTCCTTGTGCTCCTCCCCTCCTCTCCCCCCAACAGCTTAAAGAAATCCCATTCATCTCAAGGCAATGTCCCCGGGCTACCCTTTCACTCAGTTTCGAAACTCAGCACCACAGGCGTGATGGCTCCCCACCCTCTGGGGACGGGAGGTGTGAGCCACTCCCGGCCTCACACCCAGGTGAGAGCAAGCCTGGACACGCTCCACTGGTTCATGCTACCCTGGTCCGCTCACAGCCCACCAACTTACCAACTCAGCCACTCTCCCCCAGGACATGCCTTATTTCCCAAGCCTGAGAAAGAACTACTGGGGCCAAGAGCATCTAGACTTCTCTGAATCCCCTACCACAGCCTCAACAGATTCACATCATGGGTGGGTATTCACGGATGACCCGCTCTTGTGAGATTCTTACCAAGGTAATGAACAGGGCTGTGTCTTACTGCAGACACTGCTGTGTGTGTTTGGGGTGGCCACGGGAGCGGGGCAGGAGGGCAGGCGAACAAGCCAATGACAACGACTCAGTACAGGAAGGGTACGAAAAGTATGTCGGGGATTGCAGGGGTCTAAGAAAAGGCAGAGAAGAATCACTGTGTGTGCAGAGCGGCCAGAAGCGACAAGTGAAAGCCAGGGTGAACTTTTGAAGGCCAAGGCCCAACTCAAATGTCCTCAGGGACATGTCAGACCTAGTGATGCAAGAAGGAAGGGGACAGACATTCAAAGCAGAGGGGACAGTGTGTTCAAAGACCTACAAATTAGGCAGAGAATCACAAGGAGCTCACTTTGTCTCAAGGAAGGAGGCAGTAGGCGAGCAGGAAAGGGATCGAACAACTGATGGGAATCCTATTTATTGATGACAAAGGCTCAAGTGCCTGTTAGGACACAAAGAGCAATGTTATGTGAAGATAAGACAAACCATGAGAGGATTGTGTGTATCTTCTCAAATAGATGAAAAACCCTATAAACCTGTACCACTGTTACCAGTTCTATTTCACAGAACTCGCAAAGACATCTATTCAATGGTTTCAAATTTTCTCATAAAGGAAGCGTGAGAAGAAATGCATCTTCTCCGGGTCTCCCATTACATTCCATCTAATCAGACTTTTCAAGATCTGGCAAGCAATTAAAACACACATCCACATGTGACCATTTGGAGAAGCAACAGTGACAGGAGGGTTTCCTCAGGTCTATAAAAGTGCGACATTAAACACATCAAGGACAATGTATGAGAGAGAAAGCAAAGTTTGTGGAAGCAGAGGGAGCGAGTCCATTTTAAAGCACATACTACTCACATCACCCTCACTACTACTAAAAAAACCTGTGATAATGCCATTAAAAGTTTCCAGCTGAGGGTGCCTGTGTGGCTCAGTCAGCTAATCGTCTGATTCTTGGTTTTGGCTCAGGTCACGATCTCGGGGTCGTGAAATCAAGCCCCTCATCCGGGCTCCACGCTCAACAGCGCCTTCCTGAGATTCTCTCCCTCCCTGTCTCCTCCCCCCTCCATTCTTCTCCCTGCTCACACATGTGCACTCTCTAAAACAAATAAAATATTTTTAAAAAGTTTCCAACTGATAAACCCAAGATTTTAAAAAATGCAAGATAAAAATCTCAAATGCTACACTCATTTTACTGCACTTTCCTTTCAGGGGTGCTAAGGAATACACTTTTAAGCTTACATATTTAAAGAAGAACGCTCAAGGCTGCTCAGCCCTTTGGTCCTGAAGTCTTCTGAATGTAATTCGTGCATCTTAAATATCTTCTGCCACACAGATTCAATACTATTTTAAAAATGGAATGATCACGTTTGAAAGTCAGGATAGGAATAAAACAGTATTCAGAAGGAAAGTTTTGAAAGGACCTAAAAGATACATAATGCCCGCTGGCTATGATAACAATAACAACAAAATTGCTTTTATCTTATGGGCCCTATTATGCTTTAGGCCATATTTTTGTACTTGAGTGATACTTTGAGGTCTTATTCAGTTATTATGGGAATCTTTCCTTCTCTCCGTGTATACCTCACCCCTTGCAAATCCCAGTGCTCTCTAAAAGCACTCCAAACACAGGACATTCAGTCCTACCGCATTGTATTTTTAGATTTAAATCACCATTTGATAAATGCTTTAATGTACTTCACAGGTGGGTAAAGGAACAACTGAAAAGGAAATTGGCATTCCAGGGTGATGGCAGCTTATTAATTCAGGAATTAAATCCAAAGTTACCTCTCCTCCCCCAAATTACTAACAATCTCATAATGGTAAAATTCCCAAGAATATGTTTTTATTGTTGTTAGATATAAGAACCTTTATAGCAGATCAGAGCTGTGTAAATCAATCATCTATAATCTTGTTATATGCTTGAAAAAGAGATGTGAGGAGGAAGGTTATTTCTTGAACACTGCTAACATAAAACCTACTTTCTTCCTGGGAATTCTACAAGAATGAGAATGGACAAGGCAATTTACATTTCAATGAACAATGTTGCTTAAAGTGAGTTGTTATTTCCAACCAGCACACTCAAGTTTGAGGCATCCATTGCAAACAGCAAAGTAGACTGCCAACGGAGCTTTCTCCACACATACATGAAGGGCTAAGAAATTTCCTTGCGACTGGGTTAAAGTCTCATTTTGAAGTGACTCATCTTGAAGGTGGGCGGTGATCTGTGTAGTATATGTGAGGCGTGTACATGGATTGTGTGTGTGAATGGGAGTGGGGGTGATACGGGAAATGAGAATAGGAGTCAGAAATAATCCTCATGAAAACAAGAGCTTGACTCAACCCATACTGGGCTCAACCCAGTTTTATCAAGACAGAGTATTCTTCTCAGCAAGTTTATGTCACAGAGGTCAGAGAGAAAGATGAAAGCCATCTTAACTGGCAAAAGATGCTTTCCTGCAAAAAATTACTTCAGGACTGACAAGTGTCAGGAGACAAAGAAGTGAGGTCTAGAAGACAAAAACTATAGGGCTGAAACCAGGGAACACAGAAGCAGGGGAGACGAAGACTGCGTGTTCTGTTCGGAAGGAAGTGGCCTTTCTGCTCCTGCCAGGCCTACCTTCTCCAGAATGGCTTATCCACAGGTCCAACGGTTAAAATGTGGGTGTCTGGCAAATCTGCCAACCAAGAGGTGGGCCGGGGAGTGGGGGGATGGGGGGACCGAAGCTGTATCAGGCCCAACTGGAGAGGTGTTTAGGACACAGAGGAAGAGCTGGGGTGGGAGCCTGACCTCACATCTGGAGGTCTTTTTTCCACTCTCTTGTAGCCATGTGACCGTGAAGATTATGTAACCTCTTATCACCGGTTTTCTAACTCAAGTGGGGAGTAATGCCTATGTCATAGGCCTGCTGTAGGACTGGCTCTAACTATGGATATAAAAACCTAGCTGGGTGCTTGGCCTGTCAAGGTAGGTGGTATTTATTAGCTTTGTCCCTTCCCAAACCCACACACCAAGAGAATCTGGCAGCAAAGCCATTTGCCTCTGGTTTTGAAGCTAACAGATGGGTAATCTTACTAATAGAGGCTACGGATTAGTCTGGCATTACAGGATTACAGGGACAGAGCAAACCTACCACCTCTTCCTCTGAGGTAACGTGTACCTTGGACCTTCACGCCTCCCTTACTAAAGCAGAACCTCATCACCCTGTTCCCCAAAATGACCTAAACAAACAGGATGCATTCCAGAAAGATGAATTATTGAATCTCAGTTTCTCTTTCCCTTCCCTAAATTGGGATATTTTCAGACCAGAAGAATTTTATTCCAGAAGGCTGACCTTTAGTTATTCAGAACCAGAGAATCCTTTGTAGGGCAATTATTAAGTTAAATTCTACCCTACCACTTTGGACCAATGTTAAAAGATAGGCATTTATTATAGATTATTCCCCCCCCCGAGCTTATTAATTGGTCATTCTTAAAGAAAATACGCAATTCTACAGAAGAATTAAGTTTGACCTTAGCTGCAATTAATAGACACAAGAAACAAGTGTCATGGATAATTTGATACTGAATAGCATACTAATTACTTGCTGACAAGAATTTCTCCTTCTTTTAACACCTCACATTTATAATAATTTAAGTGGGGATTAAGAACTGACAAGCACTGGACACCCAGTCCCCAAGGAAACTGTGAGCCAACTGCTCAAACAGTTTCTCTATCCAGTGGTACTTCTAGTCCCACAACCATCCTATCACATGGGTACTATTCCCCCTTCAGTTAGGAAACCACTGATAAGAGGTTCATAATCATTCAAGGTCCCGTGGTTAGAGAAGGGTAACCCGCAGATATAAGGCCAACCTCTGGCCTTCCTGCAGCTCCACAGAGCCCAGAACTCCTTTCCAGCTTCTCCAGACCCAGCATCTGTCCACAACCCATCTCAGGACTTCCCAGTATAGGTCCATCATTTTGAATTTTGAAAGCACTGGACACATATGTTTTCTAAATCACTGTTTCAGTTCAGCTCTGGGTTTTCTGTTCTTGAGGGGGAATTGCACCATGCAGCCCCTCACCAGGACAGAGGGGAGAACACAGTGTCTGACCAATGTGCCCTCTATCTTCATTCCAGGCGTTCCCCATTCCCAGCCCACATACATAGTCAACAACCCTGAAATGAGCGCTGGGAGCCAAGAAGCTTAACTCCTAAAAGTAGGGAACTATGAGTACCTAAGCTTATTGTGACCACATCAGTCGAGTTCCCTCCTGTGTATATGGCTGTCCTTCCTGTTTTACTCTTACAGGACACTTGTGATTGCACTTAGGGCTCTCCCAGGTAATACAAGAAACTCTCCCATCTCAAGATCCTTAATCACATCTGCAAAGACCCTTTTTTTTTTTCCTGAATAAAGTAACATTTATAGATTCCGGGAATTAGGACTTACTATCTTTAGGAGCCATTGCTCAGTCAACTGTACACTCATACTGACCATTTACAACTAATAAAAAAAATTTTGAAGTAAAATTCACCTAAAAGATACACAGTACAACTTCAGAACTGATTGTAAACTCTATTCTCATCACTAACACATATTTTCCCCAAATTCTCACTCTACCTTCCCAACACCTCTGTGGGCCAATTTTATGCTTACTTTACCGATCAGCCACCAAGCAAAGGTGAACGCTCAGGGATAGCAAACGATAATTCTTATGTCTATATATTCAGCTGACTGCTATTTCAATTGACATATTTGACCGATACGAGGAGGCTGGACTGGTAGTACTTTAACAGAGAACAAAATATAAATATAAACCAATGCTGGGGAAATGATTTTTTTCTTGTAAGAACATAAAATAACTCAAGAATCAGTTGTATTACCTCACAAGGTTCTCCGAGGAATAAGCTGAACCATAAAGCTCCTTACAACCACCGGTTATTACATACAAATAACCAGACTCACTTTGTTTTTCCATCGGAAGGAAGCCAGCTGTGAGGAAGATTAACTATGCATGTCCGTTGGTTATTAATGAGTATCTTACTGGCTAGGATCTTTCTCAGTTAAATGAACAGCCCATATAGTATGTACCTGGCCTTACCAACCATTAATTTTTAAACCTCCTTCTAGGAGATTGATTTCAGAAACACACACCATCAATGAAAGCTTACTATTTTGTTCATCTTCTGACTAGGTCTCCCTGTCATATGCTAACTTAGCAACCTCCACCTTCCCTTCATTCAAATAACATTCGCAACTGTTTGTCGTGAGAGCCATAAGGGCGGGCCGTGTGTGTTGCTTACAGCAAAGTCCCCACATCTGGCCTGGCGTGAGGTGGCACAGCAAGGATGAGGCAGAGCTGCTATCACCTACCCAACATTCATATGTCCCCTCCTTCAGTAAACAGGACTCTGAGTTTTGGATGAGCTCGACGCTACTCAGAATAATGACCATATTTTCCAGCAAAATAGCTTTTATACTTCCAGCCATCACAGACACATACTACTATACATGCATAATGGTCATTGTTCTAAAAATATCCTCACCTGGTCCATTTCAAATTGTTTCCCGGTCTCTTGGCTTACCTCAACAAAATCACAGAGGGGATCAGGATTTTCACCCCATTTCCCTTCGGTTAGTCTGTAATCTCTTACAGAGTACAGTTTAAGAACATGAGATTATTTCTACGCTAGAAATAGATCCTGCCCTCCACTCTCCAGCCCCATCACAGGAAAGCGTGCCCATGTGTCCCCAGCTCCATGTGCCCCCAGCTCCAGTACGGTGGGGTGGCCATGGAGAAGTGGGAAGAGACAAACTGCCACGTGGTGGAGTTGACCCCTTCCACTCCTTCAGCAGCCAGTTTACAACATTCTCAAATTCAGATTTTCATACCAGTACATAAACAAACAAGCAACTCAATAAAGGATATTAAAAAGCTCAGCTTCTGTCTTAGAGTGATACTAACCCCCCAGCCTTCAAGCTGACAATACTCAACACCAATAAACACACACACATTGGTCACAATGAGTAGAAATAGCACTCCTGCATTTGGCATGGAGTAAGCACTCAGTTAAGATAAAATGCTGGCGACTAAAAAAATTAAACATCTTATATTCCAGATGGTTTACAGGTTAAATGATTACTAACCTGGTAGGTGAAAACAATGTGCTTGGGACAGGTGTGAGAAGGAAAAGCTCACTTAACACTTAATAACTGAGTTTATAATGGTGGCTACAGGGATAAAAGAGTAAATTTTTTGGAGAAAATTTAAAATCAGTCATCTTTTATGTAATATTCAAATAGGTCATCAGCTTCTTTTAAATGGTTATCACTCTGGAGGATATGATAACACTCATTCTACTGAGGGAGTGACTACTTTTTTTTAAATTGAATTGTAATAGTCTTCTGCGCTGCCAAGACGAATAATATATCAAAATTCCAGGAAACCAATGAAAATGAAAACACAACTGTTCAAAATCTTTGGGATACAGCAAAGGCAGTCCTAAGAGGAAAGTATATAGCAATACAAGCCTTCCTCAAGAAACAAGAGAGGTCTCAAATACACAATCTAACCCTACATCTAAAGGAGCTAGAGAAAAAACAGCAAATAAAGCCTAAACCCAGCAGGAGAAGAGAAATAATAAAGATCAGAGCACAAATCAATGAAATAGAAACCAAAAGAACAGGAGAACAGATCAACGAAACAAGGAGCTGGTTCTTTGAAAGAATTAACAAGATTGATAAACCCCTGGCCAGACTTATCCAAAAGAAAAGAGAAAGGACCCAAATCAACAAAATCATGAATGAAAGAGGAGAGATCACAACCAACACCAAAGAAATACAAACAATTATAAGAACATGTTATGAGCAACTCTATGCCAGCAAATTAGGTAACCTGGAAGAAATGCGTGCATTCCTAGAGATGTATCAACTACCAAAATTGAACCAGGAAGAAACAGAAAACCTGAACAGACCTATAACCACTAAGGAAATTGAAGCAGTCATCAAAAATCTCCCAACAAACAAAAGCCCAGGGCCAGATGGCTTCCCAGGGGAATTCTACCAAACATTTAAAGAAGAATTAATACCTATTCTCCTGAAACTGTTCCAAAAAATAGAAATGGAAGGAAAACTTCCAAACTCATTTTATGAGGCCACCATTACCTTGATCCCCAAACCAGACAAAGACCCCATCAAAAAGGAGAATTACAGACCAATATCCTTGATGAACATGGATGCAAAAATTCTCACCAAAATACTAGCCAATAGGATCCAACAGTACATTAAAAGGTTTATTCACCATGACCAAGTGGGATTTAACCCTGGGCTGCCAGGTTGGTTCAACATCTGCAAATCAATCAAAGTGATACAATACATTAACAAAAGAAAGAACAAGAATCATATGATCCTCTCAATAGATGCAGAAAAAGCATTTGACAAAGTACAGCAGCATCCTTGATCAAAACTCTTCAGAGCATAGGGATAGAGGGTACATACCTCAATATCATAAAAGCCATCTATGAAAAACCTACAGTGAATATCATTCTCAATGGGGAAAAGCTGAGAGCTTTCCCCCTAAGGTCAGGAACGCGGCAGGGATGTCCACTATCACCACTGCTATTCAACATAGTATTAGAAGTCCTAGCCACAGCAAGACAGTCTCTTCAACAAATGGTGTTGGGAAAATTGGACAGCCACATGCAGAAGAATGAAACTGGACCATTTCCTTACACCACACACAAAAATAGGCTCCAAATGCTTGAAAGACCTAAACGTGAGACAGGAGTCCATCAAAATCCTAAAGGAGAACACAGGCAGCAACCTCTTCGACCTCGGCCGCAGCAACTTCTTCCTAGAAACATCGGCAAGGGCAAGGGAAGCAAGGGCAAAAATGAACTATTGGGATTTCATCAAGATAAAAAGTTTTTGCACAGCAAAAGAAACAGTCCACAAAACCAAGAGACGACCGACAGAATGGGAGAAAATATTTGCAAATGACATATCAGATAAAGGGCTAGTATCCAAAATCTATAAAGAACTTATCAAACTCAAAGAACAAAGAATCCAATCAAGAAATGGGCAGAAGACATGAACAGACATTTTTCCAAAGAAGACATCCAAATGGCCAAGAGACACAGAAAAAAGTGCTCAACATCGCTCGGCATCAGGGAAATCCAAATCAAAACCTCAATGAGATACCACCTCACACCAGTCAGAATGGCTAAATTAACAAGTCAGGAAATGACAGATGTTGGCGGGGATGAGGAGAAAGGGGAACCCTCCTACACTGGTGGTGGGAATGGAAGCTGGTGCAACCACTCTGGAAAACAGTATGGAGGTTCCTCAAACAGTTGAAAATAGAGTTACCCTACGATCCAGCAATTGCACTACTGGGTATTTACCACAAAGATACAAATGTAGGGATCCGAAGGGGTACGTGCACCCCAATGTTTATAGCAGCAACGTCCACAATAGCCAAATTGTGGAAAGAGCCAAAATGCCCATCGACAGATGAATGGATGAAGAAGATGTGGTATATATACACGATGGAATATTATGCAGCCATCAAAAGGAATGAGATCTCGCCATTTGCAACGAAGTGGATGGAACTGGGGGGTGTTATGCTGAGTGAAATAAGTCAAACAGAGAAAGACATGTATCACATGACCTCACTGATATGAGGAATTCTTAATCTCAGGAAACAAACTGAGTGTTACCTGAGTGGTTGGGGGTGGGAGGGATGGGGTGGCTGGGTGATAGACATTGGGGAGGGTATGTGCTATGGTGAGCGCTGTGAATTGTGCAAGACTGTTGAATCACAGATCTGTACCTCTGAAACAAATAATGTAATATATGTTAAGAAAAAAAAGAAAAGAAGAAGATAGCAGGAGGGGAAGAATGAAGGGGAGTAAGTCAGAGGGGGAGACGAACCATGAGAGACGATGGACTCTGAGAAACAAACTGAGGGTTCTAGAGGGGAGGGGGTGGGGGGATGGGTTAGCCTGGTGATGGGTATTAAAGAGGGCACGTTCTGGGTGGAACACTGGGTGTTATGCAGAAACAATGAATCATGGAACACTACATCCAAAACTAATGATGTAATGTATGGTGATTAACATAACAATAAAAAAATAAAAAAAAATTCCAGATAGTTGGCAAAGGATCCAGGAAGATATTTAGGAAAATTCTCCCTAATTAATTGATAGGTGTTCAGCAATACTTACTCAAAGACAAACAGAAGCACCTAATAGGCTCATAATTGCATCACAGGAGCTGAAACTGATGAAATTTATGTTTCAGGGGCAAATATGAGTTTATTTCAACATAAAACAGTCTATTAATATAAACATGAGTTGTAACTAAAATTATAAGCTAATCTTCTATGGGTGAAATTATATGCGGGGAGGGGGAAATAAATTGGGCAGAATTTTAAATCAATGTCTTGTAGACCAGAGCAGAATCTAAACCGATACTATTCTTGGCTGTAACCAATTAAGTTTTGTTTTATTCAAAAGATGGCTAGAGGAGCAGGAGACTCCAAAATGTAGAATAAAAATCCTGAAGTCATTAAAAACAAAAAAGATGGCTAAAATTTCCAGGAAAAGCTAGTTAAGCTATAAAGCTTTTGTTTTTTTAGTCCTTATCAACTTTTTCCATGAAGATTCAGCTGTACATCTTTACGCCAAAGCTAATTCTTCCTTCACATTTTAAATACAATCGACTATTCAAGCATATTGGTTTTTGCATTAATATGCTTTCTCAATTTCTCCAAAGTTACCATAGTGACTCTACATAATTTGGCCTTGATAGGATTTTTACAAGGAGAAAAAGGTGAATCTAAACATTGAGGACTACATTTTCAACAAAAACAATCTACCACCAAATATTAAAACTAGAAAAATTCTATGTCCTGAAGAAGTCATTGAAAATCTTCCCACGAGGCTGTGAGAAATTCAAAATTAAGACTCAAGGGTAAATTGTGTTTTAACTATGTCAAGTATCTAAATCTAAATTATCTAAATAATTATCTTAATTATCTAAATAATCGGAAGAGATCAATTCCCACTCCCACGCCCCCCCATCCAGAAGCAACAGAGAACAGGCTGTGCCCGACAGCACACACCTGTTTTCTCACTGGAGCCTTGCCCAGGGCACCGAGCACACGGAGCACCTCGACAGGAAGGACACACAGACACAGAGGGATCTGACCAGACCTGCTCTGACATCCAGCTCTGACCTTTTCTCCTATGACCACAGACTTCTGACCCCCAATGGGTGCTTGTATTACACAGAAAAGTGATTTCTATAAAACCCCCCGAACAGCAGGACCCCCCCTTAAGGCTTTAAGTACTAATCCCCAGGCAAATGCAACACTAGGTAGTTTTCACTAAAAACAAACAAACAAACAAACAAACAAGGAAAACTCAGATATGTTTCCTCCCTATTGTAATGAAAAGGTAGGAAAAAAAAATTCTTTCCTTACCACACCACAATTGATTAGAACCTACCACTAATGTAAAAGTATTTCAAAGCTATCGCAAATAGTGTTTTGTTGCCCATGTCTCTGTGTGTTATTTAATAAATCTTTACATATCAAAAGGTTCAAGACAGTTACGGAGCAAGCACCATCATCTAGAGAAGTGGATTCTGGCCTAGCTCTGAGAATCAGTTTTCTTGCCTCTGCCCATCAGCACCCAACTTACCATGCTAAAGAGAAAACAGAGATGCAGCTATTTGAAAGAATTAAAACCACCTGAAAGGCCTGATGCATTTAGCCACTGCTTCACAGGGTGGAGAAGAGAACTCCCTCCATGTTCTGATGTCTACCCACAAGACAGGGCAACACCGCAGGAAAGAATGAGGATGTGGTGCTCAGGTTTGGGAAAGAGAGCATCTAGAAGATGGATGGAGGCCAGTTGGCATTCCAGACACCCCTCCCATCTGAGGGGCTTTTCAGAGCCACCTGTCGTAACCTGCCCCACCCGCATCTGTAATGACAGCTGGACTAGTTTATTCCTATAGACCCAAGATGATGTTGGCACTTGGGGGAAGCACCCCCATAAGTCTTCATAGCACATGAAATTACATGCTCTATTTTGGGTTCTTTGAAGTTTCAGTTTGCTCTTTCTTTTGGGCTTAACTTAAATTTAGGTTTGAAATCAGGACCCATCCAATGGAACATCTGGGGCCCAAGCTGAAAGTCATTTTAGTTACCACACCTTTTAAAAGAACCTGCTGGAAAACATGTGCTGCAGAGCAAAAGAAGAAATATGATCGATGAGACAGTCTCTGCCCTCAAAAACCTTGCATTCCTGATACCCCAAGTCAGGCAGGCTTCTCCCTGCTACCCACACTGCAGCCCCCTATTACTTTAATAATTATAGAAGGTTTCACAGGGGGGTGGAAAATTTTCATTCTTGCCCATTCTGTGGCAACTCCTGGCAGTCCTCTGAGCAGCCAAGGAGTTGTCAATCTGGAGTCCTCCATCCAACCTCCCAGTTCTGCTTGACTGGCATGGGGCGGGGGGCAGGGGTGGAGAGGAGAGGCATCAGGACTAGCATAAGGGGACACAAATAAGAATAGAGCTAGGAAGAGCAGGTGTACACGGACACTCCGCCTATGGGGAAGCGCGGGAGCGGAGGTGAGCCCAAATGAGCTTGATTTCAGAAAACGTGCCATCCTGTGGTGTTCCAGATGGCCAGAAGGAAACCTGCAGCAATCTCTGCACGTAACTCAAAGAAATCCAAGTGACCTGCTGCCCAAGTCACCTCTCACAGTCAGGGACTAAATTCCAGCCCTACCCAAGGTGGTAGGGTCAAAGGGCCAACACTTTTTAACCACCCTATTTTTCTCCCTGAAAGAGATGATGACTTATCCAGTAAGAATTACATTGAAAAGCTGGATTTTTTTTTTTATGCCGCACTGGTCATAGTTTTTCCTCAATGGATACTCTGCCATGAAAAGGTGCCATTAACTAATGTGTGTCTTTCCAGGTTTAAAAAGCAATTTCCTCCTCTCCTCACGCTATAAAAGAGGAGCCTGCATCTGGTATCGAATACACTGTTTACAGAAAGAAGACCCCACTTCTAGGCTGTTTGGACGTGCTCATTCTTCCCTGCATAAACTTACTCCACTTCTATTTATGCTAGACAGGAAGTAAACGTGCAAACGGAATCAATAAAAAGCAGCTGAAGGCACACATTCTTTGACTCTAATTAAGGTGGGATGCCTGAATCACAGCTGTTCCTACCACTGAAAATGTTTTTGTAATAAACAGTGGAGTTTAAGAGGTATTTTGTTTCATGTTTCAATTTTTTTATAATTTACACCAACGTACTACTCAACTCTCAGCCTGCTTATCAAAGGTAAAGTTATGGATGGTGGTATGAAAGGTATTCCTGGACCCACCTCAAAAAGAAGGAGGCTGAGACACCAAGATTGTGCTTGGCTCAAGGTCACTCAAATACTAACAGAGTCAGCACTAGGGAAAAGAAATCAACTATACAGTTCATACGGTGAGGACAACAAAATCAGCATGTCACCTCTACACCTGCCTTTCACTCAAGGCCAAATGAGAACACTGAACTTGGTCATTTTATTTAGATAACGCTGCTCTGATAACAAAAAGGCTGTATTTTCTATTGTTTCTACAGCTGTATGCAAGGAACGGTCTTGTGAATAAAATTTAGAAGATGTCTGCCTAGGTAGAAAGAGCATCCTTCTTGGCCTTTATTAAACAGTAGAGACTTTGTTCTTAGTCCTGGGTGTTAAATGTTGGTATTGGGCTGACTTACTTCTTATGCCTGTACTACCCACCTCCTCTCTTTCCATCACCACCCTTGTAAAAATTAAGCATTGTGGACAGGTTTTCATTTAACTGCATTATGTCTCAAAATACGATGGCCAATTTTGTCATAGTCCATCATTAAGTCCTTTAGTAGGTAAGAGCAAAGGACAAAAGTGACATGGATTTGATGCCCACAGAGGCTGCTGGTCAGTAGGTGACTTCCTGATCACTACCTTCTCAGAGTCTATTCTGGTTACTGAACTTCATGAGCAGAGCAAGAAACCACCAGAAGCAGAGGATGAAGTGGCTGGAATCCCCAGCCTCCATCACAACGTCTCCCGCAAAGATGCAGTGGTATTAATCTGCTCATCTCTGAAAAAGGTGAGTCAGGTGTGTGTAGAGCTAAAAACAGAAAAGGGGAATGCACTGCCTATCACTTACTATTTCCTCAAGAATCTTGGCAAGTTCAGTTTCTGTTCTAGAAGTGAATGTGGGAAGGAAATTGAGAGAAAAAAGTCAAGTTCACCTCATTGGTGAATTCTTCATTTCTACTCTCTTAAAGCTTTACTTTGCTTCTGATGTACACCAAACACATCTACCTCTGCACCCTTTCTTTGCTTTGCATGGTCAGAAGTTCCTTGGAGGCCCCCAGAGACTAAAGCATCCAGCATATAGGGCCTGTCCCAACCATGTTGGAGCCCCCTACTTCTTGTGGCTATTAAACACTTCAAGTGCAGCTTGTCTGAGTTGAGTTGTGCTGGGGGAAAAAAGACAGGAATTTATCTCAATAGTTTTATACAGTGATTATATATTGAAATTATATTTTGGATATACTGGACTAAATAAAATTAAAACTACCTGCACTTTTTTCTGTTGATTTGTTCAGGGGACTACTAGAAACAATGTCACTCCTGCCTGCCCCCCCTCCTGCCACCCCCAATTAAGCCTGACTACTTTCCCTTTGTTCTGTTATTATATCCTGGGTGTTATATTCTTATATATGGATGTTCTGTTCTTATATCCAGCCTGGGAGGCACATCAGGAACAAGAAAAGAATATCCCATCTACTGTTTTTGTCTACAGTTTCTCAAAACACACGCACAGGTCTACACTACATAAATCAATTTATTTCATTGTCTGACCTAGCCGCTGGACTTCTGTGTATCCCCATGTACCACTGAAGTTTGCTGAACCTTTGCTAATCCATCCTCGAATCTGTCTTGTTGGTATATGTTAGACCGTAGGCAGTTCTGATCCACAAAAAGCCTATTCCAACTTATTTGTGCAAAATGCATCGTCAGGGGTGGGCAGCATTATCTGCACAGAGGTCCTTTAAAATTCCTATTCCATTACGTCATAAACACAGAGCACAACTCGACAAAGTATCCCACTAAAATGGAAAGGTGAGCAGCTCCCGGTCCTACGTTATCCAAAACCATGAGAGGAATGGCATGAACACCACTGAGTATTGTGGGTAATGGAGTGTATATATGAAACGTGACTATAGCCATTTTGGGACCACCATTTCCACAATAAAATGCCAAAGCAGTTGGCTGGTCTGTGTTGCCCAAAGGGACCCATACAATTCACAAGTGAAAACCACCCATTATCAGCAAGAACTATTCAATCAAGAGAATTAGCACCCCTCACAAGGCCCCTCTAGGCTAAACCACCCTGGACAAGAAACGGCAGGCAGGACTTCTGAGATCCCTACATCATTAGCTCTGCCAAACCAACCTAATACCCATTCTGTGCCAGGCCCTGGGTGAGGCACTGGGGATTCTGAGAGAAAAAAGTCTACCTCAAAGAGCTCCTTGATGGCTAGGGAAGGGCAACATGTACTAAGAATTATCATCAACTCTGCTAAGTGCAGTGGGAAAAGGACAGGAGGGAATGATTAACTGGAGGAAGACTTCATCAGGTAAGACAAGTGCAGACCTTTGTGCGAGGCTAAGGAGGTACATTCCAAACCTGTAGGAGGTGTGGAGCCAGTAAAGATTTTAAGCAGGAATGCCCTGACCAAACAGAGGACTTCTTGGCTTCTTCCTGATCACACAATAAGCTCTAACTATGATCAACACAAAGAAAGTGAATATTCTTCAGGCATGAGATGCCCAGGAAGCAGCACCTAGTATTACCACGGCAAGCTTAAGACAGTAGACGCACGTCTGTCCAGCAGCAGGTGGGATGCTGCATGCATCATGAATCAATGGATCATGACCAGCATTTTCTGAGAAAATGTATTAGAACAGAACAGTAAATGTCAGGGTGTGTTGTATATATTAAAGGCTAAGTGTGGCTTTGTGAATGTTTGTTGTTTAGTTTGACACAGAGGCACACATCATCACACAGCTATCTGGGGTCATGATATAAACCTGTTTTACTCTGGGTCACAGGATTTTAAAGTCACTTGCTTAAAGTGTACGTCACAGTAATAAATTAGTAACAGAAGATCTCTAAGGAACCCATCATAGTTAAATAAATCTAACCTTGTTTTTCAGCGGTTTCAGTCTCCCATGTAACTTTGACAAGCGTTGACCCACAGCACTCTTTTGGATACATTCATCTGTTTCACGAAGTCCTACTGAACAGTCCTCTTATATGCGCCCCAGATCGACTAACTCCTTCTGATGTGCCTCTGGAACTCCTGACCCATTTTAAAAATGTAATACTCCTATACTCTCAACTTTTTGTTTACACTTTCCCTACCTGCTTGTCTTGACGGCAATCGGCCCTTTCCTTCATCATACTACTTCCCATAAAGCAGGATGGTTGTTCTCTCCATTTCCTTAACTCACAGGACCAGGGAAGAAAGGGTCCCTTATCACCCTTCCAGTTGAGTTTACGTTCTTCCAGGGCATGTCCTATCACCTCTATTCCAAGTCCTCTCCCTCCACCTGACTTCTGTTTCACTTCCCAACTTCACTGCTCTTCTCTTGACCTTCAGAACTTGACCTTCAGAACACAGTCACTGTGTTCCTCCCCTGCTCACCTCTGCTGGGAGAAGCTTCAAGAAGTTGGAGGACCTTGGGAACACCCAAAGCACAGTTTGAAGACATCCTCCTTCATCCTAAGGTTTCCCCTCCGTTCCACTTCGGCCACACACGAGTCAGTCCCACCTTGGACCTTCTCATTACCCCCAAATACTCCCCCCGTAAGAGGTAGGCTTCCAAATCTCTGTAGCTTTCCATTTACCCCCTTCTCTACTTCTTATTCTGACGGGTCCTGCCCTTCATCCTCATCACAGGCAGTTCCTTGGCTCTCCCTACCGCCCCCCCAACCCCATCTTAGCCATCCTGGCTTCACAAGCTTCCTTATCAAGATGGGACCTCAAGGCCATCCAATGTCAGTGATGCTCACACATTAACACCCTGAGGTTCCTCTTTCTGTGACTTTCTCAGAGCCAACATGCCAATCCCTGAGCCCAGCTGCCCCATTCATTTCCTCTCATCTTGTTGGAAGAATTCACACGAATATGCTGACTGGCTCCATGAGGAAAACTCAAAAGCCAACCAAAGTTCTAAAAACTTCCCAGGCCTCCTACCCAACCCTGGCTGACATACTATCACTTTTTCTACAGCAGCTGTTTTCATTCCTCCATCCTTCTCACTGCAGCAGAGGACACCCTCAATACCCTGCCCCTCCCCCTCTGGTCACACAGCAAGGGGTGTCTGGGTTCATCGGAGCTCGGGTGGGAGAGCCAGAGCTGCTGAGACAGCATCAGTCCTAGATGCTGGTCTCTTCTCTCTTGAGAGAGTGATTCTCTAACTTCAGTGTGCATTTGTTAAAATACAGACCTCAAAATAAATAAAATCTTAAAAAAAAATACAGACCCCAGAGCCCCACTTCTTAGAGATGGATTTATAGGGTCTGGAGTAAACCTCAGAAGCCTGTATTTGTGATCCTGTGATCCTGATGCAGGAGACAACTGAATTTGAGCATCACTTTCCAAAGTCACCCTCTCACTCGGGTGATGTGGCTGCTTCAACTT
Source organism: Callorhinus ursinus (assembly GCF_003265705.2). Classification (NCBI taxonomy): domain Eukaryota; kingdom Metazoa; phylum Chordata; class Mammalia; order Carnivora; family Otariidae; genus Callorhinus; species Callorhinus ursinus. Next base: position 3,612,838 of record NW_027397085.1, read on the forward strand.
CTGCCCCGTGAAATCTTTGAGGCAGGAACAACTGTATTGCTAATTCTGTGAAAGGAAGAAAAATCAATGACCATTTAAGCCAAGCAAGACTAAATGAGGAGGGTATAGAAGTGACTAGAACTGGATTCTTGAATTCCTGTTCTAGCACCTAAATGGGCTCAAGTTTCTCAGCAAAATATAAATGATAAAAAGTGGACAAATGGCTAACTTCCTCACACTATGAATTCAATATATAACTAAAAGAAAACTTCAAATTAAATTTACCAAACAACCTAAATTTAATTTTTTTATTTTTGTATATTTTCACCATTGAGCTTTCTACTAATACTTTTTCTAATCAACCTGAGTTGGAATCATGGGACAAAAGAACAGGTGTCAAACAGCCAGGAGACTTTATCCTGATCCCACATCTACCAGGAACTCCACCATGGATTAGTGACTTGATGAACTGCTCTGAGACTCATTGTCCCCATATACATAGTGGAGAATTTGTACTCTGCTAGAGGATAACAAGTATTCACACCAAAAAAAGCAACAGAAGACAATTCTACAAATGGAAGATACGAAAACATTATCTCTAGCAAACTTCTACAACTGTTTTCTCCTACCAGCCCTCCTCCCCTAAGGCCTTGAATAATGACACTGTTTTATGAATTATAAGCATCACAGCATGAGGCAGCATCTGGTGGGGAGGTGCCTACAGGAAGGAAGAGACCTCAGCGGTGTTTGCTATTTGTACCTTTTGATGTTTCAACAAGAAGGCAAAGTATTCTTTCAAGTCATTTTTAGTAGTGGCAGAACCAAAAAAAAAATGTTTTTTTGATGAAATTAATGTAGAATCCAGACCCAACCAAGAACAAAGATGCACCAGAACTAGCTTGGGTGAGAGGAGAAGAAAATCTATATCACTGAAAAGTGCCAATTCCTACTAAAACTTCAAGAAGTCTACTAGAACACAGATAAGAGACAAGAAAGGGAGGGAGGTAAACTCTTCCCAGAACTACCAGTCGAAGTACTAGTTAAAACAAAACAGAAACATTGGGGAGGGTATGTGATGTGGTGAGCACTGTGTATTATGTAAGACTGTTGAAGCACAGACCGGGACCCATGTAACCAATAATACATTATATGTTAAGAAAAAAAAAACAAACAAACAGCAAAAAAGCAAGCAAGCAAGCAAAAGAAAAGGTTAAGGGGGGGGGGGTAGGGAGGAGAAAGGGAAAGAAAATTAAAAAAAAAAAAAAACCAAAACAGCAACACAATGGCTGGTCATATGTGCTAATTCCATCAAAGCCCCAGTAGTAAAAGCTCATCAAGACCTAGAAGAAAGCTAGTCTATACAGAATCTAAAAACCAAGACCACCAAAATCAAACAGTTCTGAACTTATAATAAAGACATGATTAAAACACACTAAGAAATAAGGAAATGCTTAGTTTTTAAGCACAGTCTTTGAAAGCAGACAGACCTGGGTTGGAATACTGTTTATCTCACCTATTTGCTGTGACCTTGGAAAAATTCCTTAAGTTTTTCCAGGACTTGTTTCCTCCATGTATAAAATGGGGATATAACCCTTTGTAAGTTGAGTGCTTTGGGGACTGTGCCTGGTGAGTGGACACTCAACTGATAACCCTTATAGTAAAGTATGTTTGAGACCATGGAAAATTCCTAACCTGTCCCAGCTCTCCAACTTCAAAGAGCCTGAGAAACAAATAGAAACTTTGGGATCAAATATCAATTGCTCAACTTCTCTTTGGCTGGAGATGATTAGTATTGATGGTTTATATTTAAAAATACCAGCACTCTGAAAAGTTAAGCTCTGATCTGTCAGATCACACCTGACTGGCACTTGCCCAATATACACCCAAGGCTGGGACACAAAATATGTGCAACCAAAGAAGTCTCTCAACTACGTGTTCCAACCCCAGGCTCGCCTGACAGAGGCGGTACAATATGTGTGGCTGAGTCAGGTAGGTGAACCCTGGATCTGTCCCAGAGCATCTGACTTCCCAGTGTCCTCTGTCCCTCAAATCTAGTACCCTGCCAAACCCTGTGGCTTCTCCCTTTACATCCTTAGTATCTGACCCTTCTACTCCAGTTCCACAACACAATCCCCGATTACTGCCCAGCTGGACCTCAGCACCAACACTGCCCCTGAGGGCCTGGCCGCAAGCGTCACACCCTGGCAGGCTGGGCTGGCTGGTACCCCACCTCCTCTTGTGCCATGGATGCACCCCATTAAGACCAAATCTTATTTGAGGTTATCCCCCGATGGCTAACTCTGAAGACGTGTTCTCCTCAGGGGGGACTCCATCTCCTTATTGTTGATATATACCTGAAGGGGACAAACCCTGGGCTGTCAAAAAGGGCCTGGATTTCTGTGGCATATGGCTCCCAAAGCAAGCTAATTGGAAGGCAGGTCCAAACAGGCCACTCCTCAGAGGCAGGCCCTCCTCCCCTCGCCCGGAGTCAGACCCTGAGAAGGGCCCCTGTTCTCAACTCAGCGGTACCCCTGCCTCACCAGCCTGCTAGCCACTGTGTGGAGCAACCTTGCACTTCATCTTGTTTCACTGGATGGCCAAGGTGACATCAGAGCCAGCAAGAGAACAAGGAGGAAGGGGGAAATGCCATGGAAATAGAAAAGCTATTTAAGTTTTGAAAATGCCATTAAGAATTCCTTAGTATTAGCACCTGGGTGGCTCAGTCGTTAAACGTCTGCCTTTGGCCCAGGGTCCTGGGATCGAGCCCCACATTGGGCTCCCTGCTCGGCGGAGAGCCTGCTTCTCCCTCTCCTGCTCCCCCTGCTTGTGTTCTCTCTCTCGCTGTCTCTCTCTCCGTGTCAAATAAATAAATAAAATCTTAAAAAAAAAGAATTCCTTAGTATTTCATTAACCTTTTTTATAGAGCCTCAACAAGTCTCTCAATGGGTTGATGACCAAGAAAGCTATTTTCTTCCAAATTCCTAGTTTCTATCAGAGTCCTTTATGAGCACAGCCATCAGCAGCATATTTCGGAAAAAAGACAGTGAGGTCCAAGCCTGTAGAAGAAATCCAATGGATTCTCCAAAGCGTTCCCCAGTCATAAGATTCATTTTCTTAAAGTAGTCACAAATACTCGGTGTTAGGTAAACCCCTATTCACCGCTCTCACTTGCTTCAACATTTGAAGCATTTCTCCTTTCAAATCTAATTCTCTACCTCCATACTAGGGAAGGCCAGAGCTTGAGACTTGTGTGTCTTTTTGGTATCTGAGTTGTAAGCATGGACACAAAAGGAATCACACCCGTGTTTTGTTTCTCTTCCAGGACACATATGAAACTGTCCCAGACTCGCTAACACAAAGAACAGCTTGGCTGATATAAAGAGCTCTTTGAATATAATATTTCTAAATAAGTCCATCACTGAGGGAAGGCTTTTCTCGCTTTGTTTATTTTCAGGGGTAGGACAGAAAAAGTAAGCACACCAGAGGATTTCCAGCATCTTCTCTTTCCTTGAAAAAGAAATACAATATTTCAGGAACTTCCCTGGGAAACAAACAGGAGCCCCATTCATAACTATTTGCTCAAGTGTGATTTGTATATTCCCTGTCCTTTTCTTGCCAAGATACCCAATCCCATTCCCTGACCTTCATAATGGCTCCAGTTTGATTTCCCTCCTCAACCCAGAGTTTTCCCAAAGAAAATTCTCCATCTCAGATTTTTTGAACAGTTGTCCTAAAAAACTAAAGAAATGAAGTTCTTAAAATAGACTCATTTTCATTATTCAAATATATTTTGCAGAGGTTAATATGAAATCTATTCAGCAGAACTAATTCTTTTTTGGAAAATTAGCTCCTTTAATTTAAATGGTGGGATTTGTTGCATCAGAGAGAAACTTTCAAAGCCCGTATGAGTACTGCTACTCCAACTTGTCTAAACAGCCCCGTTTCAGCAAAATACTCACAGCAAAGAAACTACCAAGACAGCTTTTAGGGTCTACCTGAAAAAACTTAAAAATCCATTTCATAATACTTAAAATGGCAGAAGAATGAAAAGCTTAGTACAAAATATTTCACAATTCAAAAATATCAAGGAATAAATAGCCTTAGTACCATAATCATTTAGACCAAGACAACATCCAATTCCTGGTCTGGTTTCTGATAGTAATAAAAAGGATTTCCCCCCCTTAGGTACTTTTTCTGGGGTCAACTGCAAAAGGATATGGATATATATATATATATATAT
>NW_027397085.1:3617156-3624316 GCF_003265705.2 Callorhinus ursinus
TGTATATATATATATATATATATATATATATATATATATATATACATATATATATATATACACACACACACCCTATAGAAGGCAGCTTGTAAGGTGGCGCCTAATGATTCCCGCCTTCTAGAACTCATGCTCTTCTGTAATTTTCTCTCCTTGAACACATGCTGGATTTAGCAACTTGATTCTAGTGAATAGAATACAGCAAACTATGGGACACCACTTCCAAGAACAGATTACAAAAGGGCTCTGGCTTCCCTCTTACTCACCTTCTTGCTTGCTCACTGAAGGAAGCCAGCTGCCATATTGTGAGCTACCCCACAGAGAGGCCCATCTGTCAAGGAACAGAGGGAGGCCTGTGGCCAACAGCAGCAAGGAACGGGGTCCTCAGGCCAAACGTCCATCAGGAACTGAATCCTGCCAACACTATGACTGAGCTTGGAAGCAGATCTGCGCTGTTTAAACCTTGGGATGACTGCAGCTTTATGAGAGACTGAATGCCAGAGGACCCAGTTCAAATGTGACCAGATTCTTGACTCTCAGAAATTGTGAGATCAATATTCATTGTTTTAAGCTGCTAAGTTTTAGAGTAATTTGTTACAAAGTCATGGGTAACTAGTACATATGCCAGATATCCTCTGCCCCCCAACAGAATTATGATTGGTTCTTCACATCATCGTGTAAACCCTTTAGCGTATGGAGAAACACTGGGTCAAGAGCCACTTTATAAAGCAGTTCTCTCTCTTTTTTGGTCCTAAAAATATGCCTTTCATAGTGTTCCTTGTCATTAATGTTAGTATTGAGACTTAAAAGTCCATATGCCCATAAGTCATAATTTTATCAACTAGGAGCAATAATTTCAGCCATAAGTCATCTTAATATACAGGTGACCTCTCCCTCTCTTCATTCAGTCAGTCATTCTTTCTTTCACTGAAAAATACTCTATGTCCTTCTCTGGGTAACTTCTAGCTTACTGTGTTATCATTCAATGTCTAGGATTCCCAGCTTCATAACCCACTGGGTCACATAGATGGCAGGAACCATCTAACTGCAACATAGAATTTTTCACTGAGACTAAGGTTAAATTTTACCTTTAGGCTGGAAGTCTAGCCAAACCATCTAGAATCTCGTCTGTGCTGAATCTAATTTACATCTACGTCTTACCTCCAGGAAAACGAAAACATACAGAAAACGAAGTACAACTAACCCTAACTAGTAAGCAAATGATAATAACCCAGTATTGGGCATTAAGTATTTCATTCAAGTATGTGACAGATACGATGTTATGGTACCTTGTAATCGGGGTATTTGACCTAGGTGGGCCTGTCAAAGAAGGACTCCCCGCAGAAGTGAGCAGAGATCTAAAGACCGTAGTAACTGACTAGATAAACAGGAAAAGGGAAGAGTACATGCAAAGGTCCTGCACAGGAAGTAACATGGAAAAGGAGTGAATGTGGCTGGAATACAGATAATTGGGGAACAGGGCACAATATGAAACTGGAGTCCAGGCTGTGAGGACAGGGCTACGCAGAGCTTAGGAGGCACTGTAAGAGGGTTTAGTGTTCATTCCATGAGAACCACTAAATAACCACTGAATGGTTTTCAATGGAGTTGGCCACAACAGATCAGAGTTTTGAAGAAATTCATCTGACTATGATACAGATTAAGGATACAGAAGCCAGAGGAGTGGGGAAACCAGTCAGAGACCACTGCAGTAATCCAGCAAGAGAAGTTAGAAGGCTTCAAGAGGCTCGTGATGAGGGCAAGAGGTGAACACAGCAGAGATATTTAAGAGAATGGTAGGCTGGATACAGGGAGATACTCATGCACACACATGCAGAGAGATTAACGGAGCAAACGTAAATGAAGGAAAGAATTTAAAGCTCATGAATAAAAACTTTAGCCAAACAGTAAGCTTTTTTGAGCACATTATTAGTTGCTTTATCTCTGTCCCCCAAAGTGATCCTACTGTACCTGTTTATACATGGTAGATGCTCAAAAGACTATAAAATGAATACTTTTTAGACAATCCATATATCACAGGTATACCTTCTGTTCCTATTTTGTCTGCTAAATATCATTTAATCTTATTTAACAGCTTTACTAAGGTCTTCTCCAAGTTAGTCTGGTCAAAGGAACAGTTTTAACGAGATATAGTTTATATACCATACCTTTACCCTTTTAAAGTATGCAATTCTAGTTCTAGTACACTCAAAATTATGCAACCATCACCACAATCAATTTGAGAACATTTTTGTCCTTGCAATAACAAACTTCATACCAATTACCAGTCACTCCCCAACCCCTCTGTCCCCCCAGGCCTAGGCAATCAGTGATCTACCAACTGTCTCCATGGATTTGCCTTTCCTGGACACTTCATATATACAGAATTATATAGTTAAGTGGCCTTTTGTACCTGGCTTCTTTCACTCAGTATATTTTCACTGTCCATCTGCGTTGAAGTATGTATCAGTATTTCATTCTTTAAGATTTTATTTGTGAGAGAGACAGAGATAGCGAAAGAGACGAGAGAGACAGAGAGAGAGAGAGAGAGAGAGAGAGAGAGAGAGAGAAAGAGCGCAAGCGGGGAGGAGAGGGAGAAGCAGGCTCCCCACTGAGCAGGGAGCCTGATGTGGGGCTCAATCCCAGGATCCTGGGATCATGACCTGAGCCAAGGCAGATGCTTAATCGACTGAGCCACCTCGGCACCCCAGTATTTCATTCTTTACAACCATTTTTATAGCAGTTTTAGATGCACAACAAAATTGAAAGGAAGGTACAGAAATTTCCCATATACCCCCCACTCTCACATAGTGTCTCCCATTATCAACATCCTGCACCAGACTGGAGTATTTGGTCTAATTGATGAACCTACATGGACCCATCGTAATCATCCAAATTCCATTGTTTACATCATGGTTCACTCTTGGTCTTACACATTCTGTGGGTCTGGACAAATATATAATGACATCATTCAGACAATTTTCACTATCCTAAAAATCCTCTGTGCGCCATCTATTCATCCTCCTCCCCCACTACTGATAATTTAACTGTCCCTACAGTTTTGCTTTTTCCAGAATGTCATAGGTGGAATCATATAGGATGTAGCCTTCTCAGATTTCACTTTGCCGTATGCATTTGAGGTTCCCTGAGATCTTATCATGGCTTGATAGCTCATTTCTTTCCATTGTCTGGATATGCCACAGTGTATTTATTTTTTCACCTACTGAAGGTCATCTTGGTCATGTTCAACTTTTGTTATTATTAAAAAAATCTTTCAGGGACACTGGGGTGGCTCAGTCGGTTAAGTGTCTGCCTTTGGCTCACGTCACGATCTTAGGGTCCTGGGATGGAGCCCTGCATCCAGGGAGTCTGCTTCTTCCTCTCCCTCTGCTCCCACCCCCCCCCCATTGCTTGTGCACTCTCCTTCTCTTGCGCTCTTGTTCAAATAAATAAATAAAATCTTTAAAAAAATTCTTTCACCAACATCCATGTACAGTTTTTTTGTGTGGACCTAAGACTTCACTCCATTGATTAAATAATAGGAGCATGATAGCTAGATCATATGGTAAGAGTATATTTATTTTTTAATAAACTGTAAAACTGTCTTCCAAAGTGACTATACCACTTTGCATCTCCATGAGCAATGAGAGAGTTCATGTTGCTAGAAATCCTCACAGTATTTGGTGTTGCCAGTGTTTCAGATTTTAGCCATGCTGCTAAATGTACAGTGGTTTCTTGTTTTATTTCGCACCTCCTTGATGACATATGATGTGGAGCATCTTTTTCTATGCTTATTTGCCATCGGTATGTCTTCTTCAGTCATGTGTTTTTTAGCCCATTCTTTAATCTAGTTCTTTTCTTACTGTTAGGTTTTAAGAGTTCTTTACAAATTTTGGGTAACAGTCCTTTATCAGATATGTTTTTTGCAATTATTTTCTACTAGTCTGTGGACTGTCTTCTCATTCTCTTGACATTGCCTTTAGCAAAGCAGAAATTTTTAATTTTAATGATATCCAGCTTCCCAATTTTTTCTTTCATGGATCATGCCATTGGTGCTACATCTTAAAAGCCACTGCCATACTCAATTTCATCTAAATTTTCTCCTTTGTTATCCTTTTAAAGTTTTATACTTTTTCTTTTTACAGATAAGTCTGATCCATTTGAGGTATTTTTTGTGGAGGGTATAATGGTATATTTTGTGAAGAGTATTGGGTCTAAGATCTAGATTCATTTTTTGCATGCCCAGTTGTTCCAGCATCATTTGTTGAAAAGATCATCTTTGCTCCATTGTATTTGTTTCCTCCTTTGTCAAAGGTCAATTGATTATATTTATAGGGGTCTATTTCTGGGTTCTCCATTCTCTTTCACTGATCTATTTGTCTTATGTTTCACCAATGCCACTGTCTTCATTGCTGGAGCTTTATATTAAATTTGAGGACCGGAAGTGTCAGTTCTCCATGCTTATTCCTTAATATTGTGTTAGCTATTCTAGGTCTTTTGATTCTCCATGTAAAATTTAGAATCACCTTGCCAGTATGCAAAAAATAACGAGATTTTGGCCGACATTCTATTAAATCTATAGATCTAGTTGGGAAGAAGTGACATCTTAACAATATTAAGTCTTCCTATCCATGAACATGGAATCTCTCTCCATTTATTTAGTTCTTCTACTTCATCAGAATTTTATGGTTTTCTTCAAATAGATTTTGTGTGTATTTTATTAAATTTATACCTAAGTCATTTTTTTAAAAAGATTTTTATTTGTCAGAGAGAGAGAACACAAGCAGGGGGAGCAGGAGAAGGAGAGGGAGAAGCAGGCTCCTCACTGAGCAAGGAGCCCAATGCGGGACTCGATCCCAGGGCCCTGGGATCATGACCTGAGCCAAAGGCAGACGTCTAACGACTGAGCCACCCAGGCATCCCCCTAAGTCATTTCTTGAGCCTAATGTAAATGGAGTTGTGGTCTTAATTTCAAATTGCACTTGTTCTTAGCTGGTATATAGAATAATGATAGACTTCTATATATAATCTTGTATCCTCCAAGTGTGCTGTAATTGTTTATGAGGTTTTTTTTTTAGTTTTTTCAGGTTTTTTTTATATTGTCTGTTATGTCATCTGTGAAGAAATACAGTTTTATATCTTCCTTTCCAATCTGTATATGCTTTCTTTTTTTGCTTTATTGTATTAGCTAGAACTTCCAGTACAATGTTAAAAAGGAGTGGGGAGAGAACACCTTTGCCTTTTATCTGATCTTAATGGGAAAATTTTGAGTTTCTCAACATTAAGTATGATGTTAGCTTTAAGCACGATATTTTTTGGTCATAGCCTTTCTCAAACTGAGCGTGTTCCCCTCTATTCCTCTTAACTAAGAATTTTTATCATGATTAAGGGTTGGATTTTGTCAAATGCCTTTTCTGCACTGATATATTGACATCATCATGTAATTTTTCTTACTTAGCCTATTACTGTGATAGATCACACTAACTGATTTTCAAATGTTCAACCAGCCTTGCACACCTGGGATAAATCTCCCTTGGTTGTGATATAGTCTTTTTTTTTAAAATACATTATTGAATTTGATTTGTTAATATCATTTTTTATATATGAATATTTCATTGTAGGGATATACCACATTCTGTTTATTCATCAGTCGATGTACACTTGGATTATTTCCATTTTTTGCTCTTACGAATAATGCTTCAGTGACCATTTGTATGTAGGTTTGCGTGCACATAGGCTTTCAGTTTTCATGGGTGTATATACCTGGTAGTGCAAATGCTGGGTCCTATGGTAACTCCATATTTAATTTTTTTTAAGGAGCTGCCAGAATGTTTTAAAAAGTAGTTGCACTGGGACACCTGGGTGGCTCAGTTGGTTGAGTGTCTGACTCTTGGTTTGGCTCAGGTCATGATATCTCAGAGTCATGAGATCGAGCCCTGTGTTGGGCTCCATGCTTAGTGGGTGTTTGCTTGAGATTCTCTCTCTCCCTCTCCCTCTGCCCCTACCCCCACTCTTTTACTCTCAAATAAATAAATCTTTAAAAAAAAAAAGTAGCTGCACCATTTTGCAATCCAACCAGCACCTACCCTCATCCTTGCAAATACTTGATATTGTCAGTCTTTTTGATTATATATATTCTAGTGTGAAGTAGTACCTCATTGTGGTTTCACTTTGCATTTCCCTAACAGATGATGTTAAGCACCCTGCCCTGTTCTTTTATTTTTAAATTTTTTATTATGTTAATCACCATACATTACATCATTAGTTTTTGATGCAGTGTTCCATGATTCATTGTTTGTTCATAACACCCAGTGCTTCATGCAGAACGTGCCCTCCTCAATACCCATCACCAGGCTAACCCATCCCCCTACCCTCCTCCCCTCTAGAACCCTCAGTTTGTTTTTCAGAGTCCATCACCTCTCATGGTTCGTCTCCCCCTCTGACTTACTCCCCTTCATTCTTCCTCTCCTGTTATCTTCTTCTTTTTCTTTTTTCTTAAGATATGTTGCGTTATTTGTTTCAGAAGTACAGATCTGTGATTCAACAGTCTTGCACAATTCACAGCGCTCACCATAGCACATACCCTCCCCAATGTCTATCACCCAGCCACCCCATCCCTCCCACCCCCAACCACTCAGGTAACACTCAGTTTGTTTCCTGAGATTAAGAATTCCTCATATCAGTGAGGTCATGTGATACATGTCTTTCTCTGATTGACTTATTTCACTCAGCATAACACCCTCCAGTTCCATCCACGTCGTTGCAAATGGCAAGATCTCATTCCTTTTGATGGCTGCATAATATTCCATTGTGTATATATACCACATCTTCTTTATCCATTCATCTGTCGATGGGCATCTTCGCTCTTTCCACAGTTTGGCTATTGTGGACATTGCTGCTATAAACTTCGGGGTGCACGTACCCCTTCGGATCCCTACATTTGTATCTTTGTGGTAAATACCCAGTAGTGCAATTGCTGGATCGAATGGTAGCTCTAATTTCAACTGTCTGAGGAACCTCCATACTGTTTTCCAGAGGGGTTGCACCAGCTTGCATTCCCACCACCAGTGTAGGAGGGTTCCCCTTTCTCCACATCCCCGCCAACATCTGTCGTTCCCTGACTTGTTAATTTTAGCCATTCTGACGGGTGTGAGGTGGTATCT
>NW_027397085.1:3624416-3779855 GCF_003265705.2 Callorhinus ursinus
TTGTGGACTGTTTCTTTTGCTGTGCAAAAGCTTTTTATCTTGATGAAATCCCAATAGTTCATTTTGGCCCTGGCTTCCCGTGCCTTTGGCGATGTTTCTAGGAAGAAGTTGCTGCGGCTGAGGTCGAAGAGGTTGCTACCTGTGTTCTCCTTTAGGATTTGGATGGACTCCTGTCTCACGTTTAGGTCTTTCAACCATTTGGAGTCTATTTTTGTGTGTGGTGTAAGGAAATGGTCCAGTTTCATTCTTCTGCATGTGGCTGTCCAATTTTCCCAACACCATTTGTTGAAGAGACTGTCTTTTTTCCATTGGATATTCTTTCCTGCTTTGTCAAAGATAAGTTGACCATAGAGTTGAGGGTCAATTTCTGGGCTCTCTATTCTGTTCCATTGATCTATGTGTCTGTTTTTGTGCCAGTACCATACTGTCTTGATGATCACCCTGCCCTGTTCTAATTGTACATTTGTATCTTATTTGGTGAAATGTCTATTTAGAACCCTTGTCCACTTCAAAATTAGGTTTTTACTTTTTATGTTGAGTTATAAGAGTTCTTTATCTACTCTGGATACAAATCTTTTATCAGATATATGATTCGCAAATATTTTTTCCCATTTTGTGGGTTGACTTTTCACTTTTTTGATGATATCCTTTGAATCAAAAAAAAGACTTAATTTTTATGATGCTAATTTATCTATTTTCTTTTTTGCTTGTGCTTTTGGTGTCAAGTCTCAGAACCCATTGCTTAACCCAAAATCACAAAGATTTGCTCCTGTTTTCCTTTAGGAGTTTTGTAGTTGTGGTTCTCACATTTAGATTAGATTATGCATGAGATAGGGATCCAAATTAATTTTTATGTGTATTACCAGTTGTGTCAGGATTATTTGTAGAAAAGACAGTTTTTTCTTCACTGAATTGTCTTGACTGATTTTTGAGTTAAACTAAACTTTCATTTTTAGGATAAATCCCACTTAGTGGCATATAATGCTTTACATATGTTACTGGCCTTGGTTTACTACTATTTTGTTGAGGATTTTTGTATTTGTATTCATAGGGATATTGGTCTATCATTTTCTTTTGAGCTACCTTTGTCTGGCTGTGGTATCAAAGCAATACTGACTGGTCTTCGTAGAATGAGGTTGGAAGTGTTCCCTCCTCTAATATTTTTTGGAAAAATGGGGCAATATTTTGATTACTAACTCAATCTTTTTGCTTGTTATAAGTCTATTCACACTTTTTATTTCTTTCTGAGTCAGTTTGATGGTTTATATCTTTCTAGGAATTTGTCCACTTCATCTAGGTTATCTTAAACATATTTGTTGGCTTATAATTGTTCATAGTAGTCCATCGTCCTTTTTGTGTTAGTACTGGTATTTCCTCTGAATGAAGTAACTTTTAAATGGTTTAATAATTATCATAGAATTTTGAAATTAATAAAAGCAAAATTAAATATATAATGGACTATTACAATTTTGAGTTTTTACAAATTCTGAGTTACAGGACATACAAACATATCCTTCCAGCTCTCACCTCTGGAATGAAAAAAGAGAGGTACAAAGAAAGAACCCACACATTTTTAGTTAAAATACACTAAAGTCGGTTCAACTGAATTAAGAAACAAGAAACAGCCAACCACCCTTACATTAACACATGCACATGCACCCACTATAATAAATCCACTATGACAAATTCCGAAGGTATGAGCATTGTAAAACAATCATGTGCCAAACCCTCTCAAATTTTTGAACAGAGACTAATCCACCCATTTCTTGAGTTCAGGACCATCAGAGTTCTATACATTATGCTTTCTAAAATCACAGTTCACATACATAGTTCACATAATGCACATATGTATTAATGACCACATAATTTTTTACAGACTCCATGACCAAGAATCAGGTTCCCTGCAAGTCACAAAAAAGTCCAGATATTAATAAGATTCATAAATACATATTACATCTGATCTCTTCTTGTAAAAAAAAATTATAAAACCATCTTATAGGAAAAGTTGTGTATTTTATAGTGTTTTCTTTCAATAAAACTATTCTTGGGATGCCTGGGTGGCTCCGTTGTTAAGCGTCTGCCTTCGGCTCAGGTCATGATCCCAGGGTCCTGGGATCAAGTCCCACCTCGGGCTCCTTGCTCAGTGAGGAGCCTGCTTCTCCCTCTGCCTCTACTGCTCCCCCTACTTGTGCGCGCGCGCTCTCTCTCTCTCTCTCTCTGACAAATAAATAAATAAAAATCTTAAAAAAAAAAAACTATTCTTAAACTTTCTGCAAAGAACCTGGACCAATTGTGGACTTTTCTAAAACAAAATTCAACCACAAAATTTTGAAAATGTTAAAGAATATGACAAGCTTCCAAGCTGTATTGATACATTTGAAACATTCAGGAGAAAACTAGGCTTATCACCATATACCTGACTGGTACTCGAGTTTGTAGAACACTTACGCCTTTTTGATTTTAGTTGATTTTTTGGGGGGGGGAAGCCCCAGGATGTAGGGCAGGCGACACTAACAGATTTTTTAATTTAAGCATTTTTATTTTATGACACAATGATAACTCCTTACTGCACTAACATATTTATCATCCCATTAGAGTGGAGACAAAACTGAATTTCCCACAGGTTAGATGACCTGCCCAAGGTCACAGAGCTCCTAAGTGGTAATGTTGGGACCAGGAAATCCAGTCCACTGACACCCAGTCACACATCTCCTCTGTGTGACACTGCTTCTCACTTAGAAAAAACAAGAGGCAAAAACTTAGAACACAAAGTGTGTTTAAGAAGAAAATTTCCAGTAACTCTCCCTCAACATTTTCTCTGAAAGCATGTTTATTTTGAATGTTTATGAATCACTCTCCTTATCTTTGTTATCAACAACTTGACTAAAAGCATTTTTTCATAACCTTACCAATATTGGGTCTTCAGTGACCTGCAGCCTGTCAGCTTCACATACTTAATAACCTCTAAAAGTAGTCTTCAGAGCTTAGATCTATAAGATACTGGTAAAATATTAAAAAACCCAGAGAAATCCCCTTTCATGCAATTTTGAGGCCAAATTAGCTCATGTGTCCCTGAATGTTCTTCTACACAACACTGATTTAAAACCTCATTCTTTGCAACTAATGAATTGTTGAACACTACATCAAAAACTAATGATGTACACTGGGGAAGGTATGTGCTATGGTAAGTGTAAGTGTGCTGTGTAAGACTGATGAATCATAGACCTGTACCCCTGAAACAAATAATACATTATATGTTAATAAAAAGAAAAAACAAAAACAAAACAACTAATGATGTACTGCTCTACGTTGGCTAACTGAACATAATTTAAAAAAAACTTCATTCTTCTAGCTCTGTAGATAGCTATTTATCAGTGATTAGAGATAATTAATACCAATGACCATTACCTAAATATTTTCTATATACTTAAGAAAGCTGGAACATATAATCTGTCCATGGAACAATACTGTTGTTCAATCACAGCAGGAAGCACTAAATGAGAATGTAACTCATGGCATATGAGCACTGTAGCAGTATTCACCCAGCACAGGACAAAGTCCTTCCGATTCCTCTGACACAGAGTCCTAAGTACAAATTAGTTTATCTTCACTTTCTCCTCAGAGAAACCAACATTTACTTATAATCTAAAAAGTCTTCAAGAGTCAATATGATTTTAGAGACAACATATCCTAAAGTGGTCACACACCCATGGGTTAAAATGGAGATTGCAGTCATAAACCTACTCTCTAACCTAGTGACCGATGGACTTCAGTCCCAAATGATACCATCCTATAGGGCATTTATAATTATTGGGGTGGGGGTGAGAAAAATATCTGAGGACGCTCTGGGTGAACATGATTAAAGTATACTTATTGGGTTGAGCCCTGCGTAACGTATAGAATTGCTGAATCACTGTCTTTGCTGCTCTCCCACATCCAAACCAGTGAGATGAGGAATTTGAAAAAAATCTGCTCTTTGGCCAGAGATTTCCTGGGAGAATCTGAGGAAGAAGGACTAGCTGCTTCCCTAGTGCCTTGACCCTGGTTGTGGCAGCAAATTTCTCTCAATTCGCCTGACCATTTACCAGAAAAAACAGGTGGTTCTTCTCCTGCTACACTGCTACCAACAAGACTGCAAATGAGTTGTTAAAAGCATAGGACCCCAAAGAGCATCTAAGAGAAGGTGCGCAAGTAGACTGTGTTGGGATCTTACCTTTTGGCTTCCTCTAGGTGGCACAGATATTCATAAGCGATGTTCTGCCGTCTCCTCTCATCCATCTCTTCTGCAGAGAGCCTTTCATCATCCACGATAGCTAAAAATAGAGGAGAGTGTCACATTACTCCTAAGGGCAGGATTCATCAAATAAACACCTGAGACAACAACTAGAAAAAAAAAACTCATGCAATTCAACATTGGACCCTGAAAGACAGGGGTATTGAAAACATCAGGCATAGAAAGATTTGCCTTTGCGTTATTACAATATGTCATTGCTAGCAAAAAAAAAAAATGCAGTATGGGTTAAAATTACTACATAGAATGAGAACAGCCGTAGTTCATAGACATGATGCCGTAGAATTTAGACAGTCTCAAATCAATTCGAGCACGGTCCACTTGCAACAACTTTCCTTAACAAGCTTGTAGAATTGGCCCAGTGGCTCAGCTCGGACCTTCCTGGAAATTCTGAGGTTTAACAAATAATCTACAAGGACATGTGTTTTCCCACTCCTAAAGGGAATTAAAGCTTCTCATCCAATGCAAACCCTATTTTATAGATGCCAAACTCTGAGATTCCTCCTTCACATATTTCTTGGCCTTTGTGAGACTAACTTTCCTGGTCAACAGGCATCCAAAAGAACAAAACAAAGGAGCCATCAAGTGAGAAGTTTTCAAGCCCACACTCTATTCCAACACAAACCTAGTTTATAAATTTCCACAATTCAGCTTTGCTTTTCTATAGAGAACATGGCCTCCCCATTTCCTGAGTGCATTTCCTCTGCCCAGAGTCTCAACAGCAGGCGCTCACCTGTCACATCAGCCAACTCTTAGCCGTCAATTTTCATGACAACATTCCTTTCTCATAACAAGGAATTCCTTTTCCTTCTTCAATCCTGAACTTTAATTATGATAACTATAAAATCAATTTGGTTTCCAGTTTGTTACATTATTCCTCTAATGAACACAAGATATGTGTGTAGCAGGGATATGGTCACATGGGGCAGGAATGTCAGTATGCTCTTTTCTTCCGCAGCCACGAGTTCCAATCAGCAATTTCATAAACGACACCCCTGGTTCCAAGCATCCGTCCATCCCTAAGAAAGGCCAGTCCCGTGCCCTACTGATGAGTCCAAAATATCATCGTGGCAAACAAAAGGAAGGAAGACCAAATTTTGAACTTACTGGAGCAAGTACAATGCTAAATGCTTAAGATCTAAAAAGAATACCAGAACCCTTAAAGAACTCAAGAAAGAAGGGTTTAACTCTACATCAATATAAAATATGGCAGAATTCCATAAGCATATAAAAACATGCTAGATGCTTATTTACCAAGTGCTTAGTTTGTTTCAAGCCCTTAGGCCGTGTTTCTTACGAACTGTCTCACGTAAGTCTCATGACAATATGAGGCAGGTAATTTGTCCCACTTTACAGAGCAAACAGGTTTGAAGTCATTTGCACAAGTGAAAAGTAGAAACATTAGGGCTAGAAATGTGTGGATAGGATAGGGGGAAAAAAAAAACCAGTATGGAAGAACTTAGGAAAATGTCTCTTTTTGTAGATGAGGAAGAAAAGGAACCAGCAGAAGAGAAAGGGGAGATGTGGAAGAGCACCAGAACAGGCTTGGCTATAACCAAACTGGGCCAGAGAAGCAGGTGTCTCCACACATCTCGCTACCCTTACCCCATCCCCCCTTCCTACCACTCTCAACTTCCGGTATGGCTCCATTCCTCGAAACAGGGAAACCTCATCCTGGACCAACAGTATCAATAAGGGTCGATGAAGATTTGTGTTTGTCAAAAGCATCTTCTTTTTCTTAATAAACTCAATCTGATGTGAACTTTGAAAGAGAGATTTCGAGTTTAGGAGAAGTACCAAGCTCTGGAACCACCTCCTCTGCACCCCCACCTCAAGATCCCAGGTCTTCGCTGTCTCTCCCCTGGACTCTTCTTTTTTATTGGACAGAGAGAGACACAGCGAGAGAGGGAACACACGCAGGGGGAGTGGGAGAGGGAGAAGCAGGCTTCCCGCCGAGCAGGGAGCCCGACGCGGGGCTCGATCCCAGGACCCTGGGATCATGATCATGACCTGAGCCGAAGGCAGACGCTTAACGACTGAGCCACCCAGGCGCCCCTCTCCCCTGGACTCTTGCAACCGCCCTCAAATAGCCTCAAGGCACCCCTCCTCCACTCGTTCTCCTCACTACCACAGTCCTGCAGATGTTATTCTCTTTCAAACACACAGTCCTGCAGATGTTATTCTCCCTCGCAAAACCTGTGATGGGTCCTCATTTCTTCCAGAACAAAGCTCAAGCAGACTTTCCTACTCCTGCCCTACAAGCAGCCTGCATTCCAGTCACTTCTTCCAGAGAGCGCTATATTCCAGCACCACACCACAACATTTTGGGTTCGAGAGCTTCTGCACTCCACTTTCTCTCTGCCTGGAAAGCCATTCTTCCACCTTCTGTGTGTGACATCTTCTCAAGCAAAATTCTGTGCATCTCCAAGTGAGGATATACCTAATTTCCTCAGCACTTTGTTCACCTTTCTATTACATCATTCATCACAGAAGCTCAGTCACATCTCCCTCTACAAGATGGGGTTCTGTACGGGAAAGGACTCTTGATTCATCTACATGCCCCCCCACATTTATCATGGTTCCCTGAAGACAGAGAACACACAGCCCTGTGCTGAAAAATTACCTTCATGAAGTGAGCTCAGCATCATCCCGTAAATGAAGATATTTTGCAAATTATGCTTTTCTTGAGTTTTCTCAGAAGGTGACTGGCATGCCCACATTTCCTCACCTAGTCCTCCATTTCCACTGTTCCTCACACTTCATCCCCAAGACACCACATGATTTCTAGTTTCTTGTTCTAATTTTAGTCTAAAGATGGTCTCCTATTTCTGACAGGACACTTCATTTTATAGTAACTTCAGACACATTAAAGCTTGAAAACAATATAAAACTCCTAGTATGAATCCACATGATTGTCCTACCCTCCCCAACTTTTAAGTAGGAGTGCAGGAGTCACTTTCTAAAGGAGCCACTCTCACTGCCACCTTCCTTTTTGGCTGCTACTTCCTCCCACCTCAATCAACCGACCCAGGAGGAACCAGAAATCTTAACAGCACTCGGTTCCTAGGCCTCAACCCCCAACTCCCTGCACAAGCCCCACAAGAACCCACCAGTCCAGGAGAGCTGCTGAGAAGCTCTCTAACTATGACTTCACCCCATCCAAAGGGAAGATTTGACTACATGTTTGAATTAACACACACATACAAAGCTTTAAATGGCAGTTTCCAACATACTGGCCACAGCTGATAGAATTCTGCGCATCTTGATGGCTCAACTCAACAATCACTTCCTTCCCTGTGTTCCCTGTTTGCTCCCACTCAAAATGTGCTCTCTCTCCTGGCACCTCCTATACTGCTTCATTTAATAGTAAACTCCTAGAAGGCAAATTTGTGTCCTCAACGTTTCCGGCTCACTATCCTGCACAGGCTACGTGCTCCATAAGAATATGTGACAAACAAATCATCTCTTATGAGGAATCGTGAATACGAGGGCTCTAAAGTATCTATGTGGGTAGTTTGATTTGCCTGCTTACACCTTCCTTCCCTTCTGACCTGGCCCTTGGGACCACCTATCTGGCTACTGCCCTCCCCACCACATCCACTTCAGCCTCACCTTCCTGCCTTCATGACCTATGGTCAAAGCATATGCTAAGGTTCGGAGTGTGAGAATGTCTGAATCACAGCAGAAGGCAATCCTGGAGCACAGAAGTTGACTGCTACTTTTTCTGCATTATTCAATGTTGACTAAGTAGCAATTTCTGATAAGAACCCCTGGCATGGATAATCACCCTACCATTTAAAAAGCCATCACGGAACTGATAAAATCATCCACTTCAGCACGACTTAAGCACTCTCCCCTGTTACTGTGTGGTCCTCATCATCCCCCTGAACGACAGACATTATCTCCTTCTTACAAATTAGGAAACGGGTCCTGCGAGGGCAAGGGATGGCACGCGGATACTCCCTGGGTCACTGGCACAGCCAGGGCTGGAGCCCAGATCCCTCAGCTCTGCAGCCGCTGCTCATTGCCCCAGGCCCCGCCGCTGCTAAATCAGAGCGAACCAGGACAGGTGCTTGTCATCATCAAACCCAAGGGCCCTCATAACCACTTTTATGTTAAGGCAGCTTGACTAACTGTGATTTCCTCTGAAGTTCACCTTTACTTGCTGCCTCCAACCCTAAGAGGCACGAGGACATTGTAAAGAGCAGCTTCCAGAACTATAAGCAACTCACAAAATGCCTTTTGTAACATTAGCGGACGCTGGCTAAAAGATGGTACTTTTTTTTTTTTAAAGATTTTATTTATTTATTTGAGAGAGAGAATGAGAGAGAGAGCATGAGAGGGAAGAGGGTCAGAGGGAGAAGCAGACTCCCCGCCGAGCAGGGAGCCCGATGCGGGACCCGATCCCGGGACTCCAGGATCATGACCTGAGCCGAAGGCAGTCGCTTAACCAACTGAGCCACCCAGGCGCCCTAAAAGATGGTACTTTAAAGTGCTAACATTCTAGGGAAATCACATGAGAGGGCTTATTCAGAGGTGTAAGGAGCAGAACAAGCATTGGTAGAGAAGGTTTTGAGTAAAACTCTTAGCGATGGAAGGAAACTTAAGGAGTGCATTTTCCAAAGAACGCCCATAAAATCCAATGTGAAAACAGCCTGAAGACCTACCTCATTCATTAAGGAGTTTGCCTGGTCACTTAATTTCCGCTACTCTACTTGCTCCTTCACACGCACAGACACCAAAGCCACCATCTCCTTGGTATTCAAACTCATTCACTTGTTCGACAAATATTTGAGGGGCTGCTTTGTGCCAGTCTGTTCTATGGGCAGATACAAAGCATGACACAGGAAGTCCCTCAGCAAGTTTTTATTATAGTTAAACAACTCAAAGTGTGACATAATTGCAGGATGCTTAGATAGGTAGGGATATACTCCCTCCAATGGAGGATGGGTCAGCAAGAATCACAAACACCAGGACTAGGAATCTCTATTTGATGAAATAGTAGTATTTAAAACATGTTCCTTTAAGGAAAAGCAGGTTAAAATATGGTATAAAGCATCAATTCATAGTACCATACTAGAGTTTAGCATTTTATACACACATTATGATTTCTTTTACTTTAAATTTTTTATTGTTATGTTAATCACCACACATTACATCATTAGTCTTTGATGTAGTGTTCCATGATTCATTGTGCATAAAACCCAGTGCTCCACGCAGAACGTGCCCTCTTTAATACCCATCACCAGGCTAACCCATCCCCCTACCCCCTCCCCTCTAGAGCCCTGTTTGTTTTTCAGAGTCCATCGTCTCTCATGGTTCGTCTCCCCCTCCGATTTACTCCCCTTCATTCTCCCCCTCCTGCTATCTTCTTCTTTTCTTTTTCTTAACATATATTGCATTATTCGTTTCAGAGGTACAGATCTGTGATTCAGCAGTCTTGCACAATTCACAGCGCTCACCATAGCACATACCCTCCCTAATGTCTATCACCCAGCCACCCCGTCCCTCCCACCCCCCCCACCACTCCAGCAACCCTCAGTTTGTTTCCTGAGATTAAGAATTCCTCATATCAGTGAGGTCATATGATACATGTCTTTCTCTGATTGACTTATTTCGCTCAGCATAACACCCTCCAGTTCCATCCACGTCGTTGCAAATGGCAAGATCTCATTCCTTTTGATGGCCGCATAATATTCCATTGTGTATATATACCACTCCTTCTTTATCCATTCATCTGTCGATGGACATCTTGGCTCTTTCCACAGTTTCGCTATTGTGGACATTGCTGCTATAAACTTCGGGGCGCACGTACCCCTTTGGATCCCTACATTTGTATCTTTGGGGTAAATACCCAGTAGTGCAATTGCTGGGTCATAGGGTAGCTCTATTTTCAACTTTTTAAGGAACCTCCATACTGCTTTCCAGAGCGGCTGCACCAGCTTGCATTCCCACCAACAGTGTAGGAGGGTTCCCCTTTCTCCGCATCCCTGCCAACTTCTGTCGTTTCCTGACTTGTTAATTTTAGCCATTCTGACTGGTACACACATTATGATTCTGGGTGACTCAAAATTTCTTTAAGGAGCCCTGGAAATCTTCAGTCCTGAATATGTAATTCAATTCAAATGTGTATTGAACCAGCTTATAACATTTGTGATCAGCTTTTAGCCAGCAGAGCATAGCGAAGTGGTTATCTTCCCATATTGGGGACTTAAACAATGGCTACCAGAGACAGATACCCCAAGGAAGGAACTAGAAGGAAGAGAATTGATTCCAAGACCCTAAAATGAGCAAGGCACAGGGGTGGAATATAAAGATGAGAGAACCCCCAGTCCAAAATTTCCACTAAGGTGAAACACTCAATAAACTTGACGCATGATATATTCTGGCTTCACACCAGCTTCCTGAAGCATTTCCCAGCTACTTGATCTAGACATGATCCAACTTCCCTAATCTGAGTCTTCTTTTGAAAAATATACAAAACTGAGGTTGAAGTTATATGCAACCCAATGCATATTCTCAGGCACTCTAAAGAATTTTTAACAATGATACAGCGTGCCATGACGTGTTAAAAACATTTGAAGTTTAATCAAGTGACTAAAATTATGGGACACTGAGTACAGGGGCTCCTACCTCATCCACCCCTACCAAGTGCCAGGTAAATAGTAGTGCTCAGTAAAAGCTGCTAAGTGGTGTGCTCAGCTTTGTGCTCACAAGCAGAGATGCTGTGTCCTTTACAGGTTTAGTCCTACCTAGTCCAATGCCCTAATGGTAACACAGCCGTACTGTCCAGATCCTAACGGAAGATGAACTTTAATGCCTGCCCTCCACACTTTTCCTGGAACTTCTTTCCATCACACATTTCTAAGAACTCTCCAAAGTTGTAAAGCAACACACAGCTTCAGAGGATATTCTGGTTAGACAGGGTTATAAGACACTGTGGTTGCTTCCTTTAATAAGGCAAAGCCCTAAATCTTCAAGCTCAGCGTTGGAAGGAGAATTTCCTAGGTGAGGAAAGAAGGTCACCGCCCAAAACTACACAAGTTACTTATAAGAGTTCGAGTCTCCGGCCACCCATCTCCTTTTTCCAGTGAGGTTATTAAGGCCCAGAAGACTTAGGAAACTTCTTTGTCATATTTACTCAAGAAAAAGAACAAAATATCTCAGGCTTTGTGAAAATGGTTAATCCTCTTCTGCAAGTATGCTTTTGACATACATTGCTTTCAGACATACCTACGAAAGAGGGTTCTCTGATCCCACTTTGAAACAAAAGGTTCCAAACATGTTTCCCACAAGAATGTGATCTTGCTTGAGCATCTAAAATGCCATCAGTTTCTACCAAGTCTGAATCTCAAAACCTAGGACACCTTTTCAGGACAGAACCTCATGTCTACATCTCCACAGAGAATAAAATTCATTTTGGTCCACTGTGCAAATCTGAAAAATGTCACACTTTTTTTTAAAAAAGATTTTACTTGCTTATTTGACAGGGAGAGACACAGCGAGAGAGGGAACACAAGCAGGGGAAGTGGGAGAGGGAGAAGCAGGCTTCCCGTGGAGCAGGGAGCCCAACATGGGGCTCGATCCCAGGACCCTGGGATCGTGGCCTGAGCCAAAGGCAGATGCTTAATGACTGAGCCACCCAGGCACCCCTGAAGAATGTCGCACTTTTTATAGTCTAGAAATTCAAAGCAGGCCATAGAGAGATTATTAAGGTCCACCCCGCAGACTGGGATAGGAAGGATCTAGGACTTTGCTCCATTTGAGGGAAGAACTAAAGGCAATGATTGCTAGATTTGGGATTTATTATTTATTGTTTCAAAAAATATTTGAGGAGCAAAAAGCACTTCTTTTGCTTCCAAGTAGGCACAAGTAAAATTCCATTTGTTCACTGCCTGCTCCTACACACTCCATCATCCTTACACAGATCTCAGTAAGAAGAAAGGACTGTCAAGTTTCCAAGACCAATTTAAAAATTGTAGCTCCAACAGTTAAAATTACAGAAGGAATTGTAAAACCTTTCGTCTGGATGAGCTTCCACTATTTTTAAAAGAGAAAGGAATTCAAGTCATCTCTACTTGAGTATGAACAGTTTATGCTTAAGACGGTCAGTGCAAAATGTTCCAAATCATGTAGAACCGGTCCTAAAATTATTCTCGCTGTTCTCTATAGATAAGGACACAGATTATTTTTTTTAAAGATTTTTTAAAATCTATTTTTAGAGAGAAAGAGACAGAGCAAGCGTGCATGAGCAGGAGGAGTGGCAGAGGGAGACAGAGAACCCCAAGCAAACCCCATGCTGAGGGCAGAGCCCCACGTGGGGCTTGACCCCAGCATCCCAAGTTCATGACCCCAGCTGAAACTAAGAGTCCAACACTTAACTGACTGAGCTGCCCAGGTGCCCCTTACTGTAACTTGAATACCTCAGGGGAATTAGGATATTTTACTATTGTTGAACAGCCTTAGCAGGTTATATAATGACAGTTCCCTGGGCTGTTCTCAGGGAGTAGCAAGTCACTGCTAACACTCCGTCCCTATCCTCTGAAAAACTACCCCAAGTAAACCAGAATATCAGAGATTTCTACAAAGCTGTTCGAGCCTTAGAAGACAATAGACTACTGAGTCTTAGTCTAATTTTTCTTCAACTATTAGGAGAAAATAAGCAATCGCAACTAGTTCAAGAAAACAAAACAACCTCTTGGTTTTGAGTAGGGTGTCTTTCCTGCATGTTTCATGGGCATTTTTTTTTTTTAAGATTTTATTTATTTAGTTGAGAGAGAGAGAAAGGAGTGGGAGGAGAGGCAGAGGGAGAAGCAGACTCCCTGCAGAGCAGGGAGCCCAACTCGGGACTCAATCCCAGGATTCTGGGATCATGACTTGAGCCGAAGGCAGATGCTTAACCGACTGAGCCACCCAGTCACCCAAGGGCATAGGTCTTATTTCTCTAATCAGTGTGAGCTCTTTGTAATGCATGCATGAAACCTAGCAGACGGAAGAGATTAACACTTAATGAGCATTTACTATGTGCCAGGTATTTTATATACATTATCTCTTAGTCCCTGCACCCCACCCCCTTAAGATAGGAATTTCAATCTTTACTTCTCTAGTGGGAAATAAACTCAGGGAGGTTAGGTAATTCAGGTTTAGGTAATCCAAGGATCACAAAGACCGGTAAATGGCAGAATTGGGATTCCAAACAACCCGGATCCCAAAGTTCTGATCTTTCTACTCTACCACAATATCACTGCCTCCCTGCATGTGTTTGATGACCGGCCCAGCGATGATTAAGCTTTTCGGAGGGTGTTGTTACTAACTAGCAGATAGATTTGTGTGACCTTGTTTTTCCTACTGCAAACCATATAAATTAATGCTATCTTGAAAAAGTATAGAAAGTAAAATGAGAGGCTTATTTCTCAGAGATGCTGTCATCCCAAATGTAGTTCAACAAAGGAAAAAAAATATTAAGGTAATATTCAGCATCGCCAAGTTACACTTACCAGGAACACAGGGATAGTAACAAAGGCAAAATAAAAACAAAAATGTCAACATAAGTACTTAATGTGCTTACGTGATACCTCACATCATAAGCAAAGTTATATGATCAATAAATACTGAGAACACATTTGAGAAAATTAAACATTTTTTTCCCTCAGGGGCCCTCCTTTACTCTACTCCTCTTTCCCCCCAAAAGCTGAATTTCTGACTGTGCTGACAAAAACATGTGATGAAGATGTGTGGCTGAGTGGAAAGGGAAGCAGATTTGGGGCTAAATACGCCCGTAATACTGACACGTTCAGTTATAGATCAGTATACTAGACACTCAGTTTTATCATCTGTACAATGGGAATAATGCTACCCACCCCATGAAACTGCTGTATGAATACTTTAAAAAATCACATACATTTAAAATTATTTTACAGTTAAATTGTAATATAACCAATTATTAAATAAGTTATAAAATATTAATTTTATAGATATGCATAATAAAGACAACAGATAATCAGCTAGTTTTTCAAGGATAATTGATTATACTTAATTTTCCCCTCACTCAATGGCTTTAGTGCGTATCTCCATATAACTTGCAAACTGAATGTATTTGAAATTACATAAATTGAAGAAAGCAAAATTTGAATTCCACACATGTATACACATACTCAACATATATATGTAATGGGTATATATCCGTAATAATTATGTAAGGTTATGTTATTACATGCACTGTAATTGAGGGGGAAAAAATGCCTAAAAGGAAATAGTAAATGTTAAAGCCCTTGTTTTTTAAAGGAGTCTCTGGGGTCTTTTAACTTTTTGAATCATACACATTTTCCTTGTGTCTAGAAAGTCACAGCCAGGGACGCCTGGGTGGCTCAGTTGATTAGCCCCTGCCTTCGGCTTGGGTCATGATCCCAGGGTCCTGGGATCGTGCCCCACACTGGGCTCCTTGTTCAGCGGGGAGCCTGTTTCTCCCTCTGCCCCTCACCCAACTCGCACTTGCACATGCACTCTCTCGCTCTCTCAAATAAATAAAATCTTAATAAAAAAAAAATCCAGTTCCATTGTGAAGCATGCCTTCCATGCACTAATTGCTCCATTTGAACTTCCAGAGAAGGATCAGACAATTGAAAATGTGCAACGATTATTAATCAGCTTAATGAGGAAAAAAGATCACGGAAGTTCAAAGACAGCAGAGAGGAAGACGACAAAGGCCATGATATTCTGTCTCAAGGCCTTCCATGCCTAAATGCTTGGGTGAGACAAGCTGATGGGAGAGAACAGGTGGGGTTAAGACCAAAACGAAATGAAATGAATGGAAGGGGACCTCATCTGAAGAATGAAGAGAAGGCTCCAACACACCCGTGTGACATGAAACCTTACAAGTCTGAATCAGGGAGAAGAAAGAAAAACGTAGCGCGATGCTTTGTGAAGGTAGAATTTGGCAACAAACAGGATGAAGCAGAGCATCGTACAGGGGAAGAAAAAGGAAGCCCACAAGGAGCAGCCAACTCATTTTATGACTTCAGATGGTGGAGGTAGAAATGGCTCAGCACCAGAAAGTCCCCTGATATGCCACCTTACATGAACGTAAGTTTATTTAATTAAAGAGAAGAAAAGTGGAAGCATTCCACTGTTCTAGCAATATACTAAGGGGCTACCTTCCAATCTCAACGTATATTTAGAAGACAAGTTTAATGTAACAGACTCAATTAGAAGGCTAGGATGTAGAACATAAGGGCACTATTAATGCAAGCATATGCTGTTTGTTAGTGAGTGTGAATTAACACATGATTCAGGACCGTCAATTTTTTAACTATGCCAAAACTCAGCTCTTAAATGGATCATACCATGCAAATGGAGATATTTTGACAATACGGTCATGGATCAAGAATACATTTCAACTGGATTGTTGGCTAATGCAAGTTAGGCTAGCTATCATGATCAAGAAGTTTCTCAGTTTTTGAGGAGGACATGAAATCACCATCATTTCACACATTGAGGGTTGGTGGGAGACCAGACTTGTGAGAAATCATGTTATACCACATACGGTACCAATATCAAACATCAGGACTTAAACCAAGTAAGTCGGGCTCTTTTGTTTCAGAGAAGGCCTATACATTCATAAAGTGTTACCACAAAAATTGTCTCCTACAATGGCAACAGCCCTAACAGATAAATGGACAAGTATAAATTACTTCCCCTTGTCTAAGAGTAAAATGGTTTAAATGCTTTGCTCAAGGTCCCAGAGCTAGATGACAGACGTGGTTTGTATTTAAAACCAACTCTTGGCTCGTGTTTAGTTTTTATCAAACTTTTGGAAGTACCCTATTCTCTTAGAGCAAACATATTTTTACTCTTTTATGTCAACAGTACAGGGAGCAGTAGTAGGAAGTGGAATGGCTGGTGTTGGAAAGGAGTTGAGTTGGCAAGGGTGGGTGAAGCTAACGTCAAGTCTGCAGGCTGCAGAGAATGTATACAAACCCTAATTTTGTAAACTTCTCGAGAAGGGTATAAAATACCCTGGGAACGGCCCTCTTGTGGGAAAGAATTTACCCCACTTGGGCAGTAAAGCTGAAAATATTTTGGTTTTGGCTTGTTGTATGCTTTTTGTTCTAACACTCAGTACAAGGTCCCAAGTTTCGAAAAGTGGATATTCTATGAGCACGATGAACGACACCAAGGTTTTCAAGATCTTATGCTTCTTTGGTCCAAGACTGAAAAGCTTTATACAACAGCCAGAACAGCAACCATGTAAAATGGAATTCATGCTCTTCTGCTTCAGACTTAAATTAATAACTGATCTCCCTCCGGCAGTACTTTCTTGGCTGGGGACTGGACGACAGTACTGTACATAAACTACACCACATGTTTACTGCACATCAGAGGAGACAGCCAAAGCGTGTGTCAGCCACCAGCTCCTTAGAGGATTTGAATACAATTGCAGAATTAAGTCGCTGTTTCTACTCCAGACATGAGAACCTTGTTAGCATTTGTGCAGCGCAAGTGTCCATGATGATGAAGCCCAGTGAGGATGGAAACTTACTATTGGTTCACTAGGTGCAAAATGCTGACAGAGAATTAATGGAGATGCAGAGTCCTAAAATGCCTTCCAAACGCCTTGTAATAAAATCCAATAAATACAACAACAAAATATGTTTCTTTTGGTATGTGGCAAAGTCTCTAACTAACGGCTAAATAGTTTCAGTGCACAGCAGGGGTAGAGAGAAGGGATGGAGTGGGGTGGGAGAAAGGACTCTGTGCCCCTCAGAGTTTACGATCTAACAGAACGCCTATTTAATGCCGGAGACATGCTGGAAAGTTCCTTTGGAAAAAGGACAAATTAGTTACAGGACAGAGAACAGAAAAGCCAAGGGGAAGAGCAAAGATTATTCAGCAATGGGATTAATCAGGGCCAGTTTTCTAGATTACAAGTGTTTGAAGTCGGGTTTGAAAAAGAGGAGAGAAAGTTTGGTGGGGAAACACAGGTAGAGAAGTCAATGAAGAAGAATGAGTGAAGTGCACACGCACTCAAGATGCAGTCTTGTGCTTTGTCTCCTGCCCCTTCTGCCCCACTCCTAGCCTTCAGAGTCTCCGCTCTGCCCCTCCCCACTCTCGCAAAGGTCTCTGCATTTCTTGAGAGGAACAGGGACACTATCCAGGACACTTTACTGCTGCTTCTAAGCAGTGTAGTTGAAAGGAGAACAGTTGTTTGATGGCACCACATGATAGCTCATACTCCAAGAGCAGGGCAGAGTTTCACTCTATCGATAAAAAGCTCTTTCAACAAAGCTAACCTGGCACATCTAATAACACACATAATTGCAAGGGAATCATACAGAGTTCATTGGGCCTCAGTTGTTAAGGCAGTGACATAAAATTACTGTAATTACTATTAAATACTCAAGCCAAGTTCCTTATTTTGCCAGTTCACCAGTATTCAGTCAACAAGGATTTGCTTTCCCTTGGCACATATTCAGCATTGCATCCATGGGAGGTGGGGATGGAGATTAAACCAAAAGTCTTGGATCTGCTCTTCAAAATCCAGGCTCCCCAGTCCCTCTCCGGGTCCACCATCCACTTCCATCCTGCGGTGTCCCCTGGTCAGAGAGCCGGGGGCTGCACTACACGGGTTTCTGCCCTGAGGCGGATTCCTCTGCCCAGGTCTTGGGCAGCTCCAGACCTTCCCCCAACCCAGCATTCCCCCCTCCCCACCCGCGGTCATGCTGGAAAGAGTAAGAGCTATCTAGAAGATGATGAAGGGCAGAAAGAGGTCCAGAAAGAAAATAAAGGCAGCTGTGACTGACAGCGTGGAGAAGCAGGGCTACAGGACTAAGTGAGGAGAGGAGCCAGGAGAGGGGCTGGGGGGAGCAGCTGGTGAGGCTTTGGCTCCTTCACATCCCCCCTTCCACCGCCACCCCCCCACCAGTGCTCACATGGCAGATTCTCCTGGCACTAGTTTTGCTGCACTGAGCCCACAGTGATCCTGTGACATTATACAGATGTGGAAACAGAGACTTGGAACTGCTGAATCACTTGCCTGAGATCAGTGAGGCTGACACGTGGGAAGGAGTCTAGCACCCGCCCGGACTTACTGGCCCATCGCCTTCAGGAGACGCAAACCTGCCTTTCTCGGCCCTCTCTCAACCTCCGCACACTTCTAGGTTCCCCCAAACCGCGTATTCATGACTTTTCTTATTAAAAAAATCGCCCTCAGTGCAGAAGAGACGGAACTCACGGAAAAAAGGGGTTATGAAGAGAAGTGGCCCGGGCACAGCTTCAGGGCCAATAAGCACGAGTTGTCTCGTTTCAGTCTCACTTTTAGCAATCAGCCACTGAGCATTCTAGTCCCCAGCTCATCTGTGGTGCAGTGTTTAAGACAGGAGTCCCCACCTCCGCACTCGGTAAGGCTGGCATGGCAAGCAGCCGTGTCAAGTGTACGGTGCGGGCTGCACGGACCGGCGCACCGCCCGCCAGGGGTTTCACTGCGTACAGGTCTCGGTGCTGACTCAACTTAGCTTACACTTGGCTGCGCATGTGCGGGCAGCCGAGATGCACAACCAGCAGGGACGGGTCGTTCCTGGGAAGCATCCCGTTCGAGGCACTTGACCCACTTATCCCATAAGTGGGATGATAGCTCATTCCATCTGTTTTTATACATCTTTTTTCAGAGATGGGCTGTTTGATGTTGGATGCTCCAAGTCTGTTCTTCATTCAAGTTATTCAAAACTCTTGGAAGGTAGATGTACTCCAATTTGGTAGATAAAACTAAGCAAGCTCATTCTCTACACACCCCAGCATATAACCCAAAAGCTCTTTGGTTCTAAATAAGTTCTTGGCGCGAGCATATCTGTTATGAATTATCTTTATCCTTCCAAGAGCAGAATCCATGCTCTTCCATACACAGCTCTGTCTCTCTGTATATATGCAAGGGGACAACGTTTAACTTTAAGATTTATACATCTACCATAACCTCTGCTCCCATCCATTTTATGGTCAGATAACTGTTATATATTTTTTAAAGATTTTATTTATTTATTTGAAGTAGAGAGAGAAAGAGCAGAAGCAGGGGGAGAGGCAGAGGGAGAGGGAGAAGCAGGCTCCCCGCAGAGCAGGGAGACCAATGTGGGACTCGATCCCAGGACCCTGGGATCATGACCTGAGCCGAAGGCAGACGCTTAACCGACTGAGCCACCCAGGCGCCCCAGATAACTCTTATATTGAAATAAGGTTCTATAATGATGATTTAAAACTCTGGATATTATTAACTTGATTCTATTTTCTCATTATAAACTGTGGCATTCCCGTTGTACAGCCTCTTCCAGAAAAAAAATTCACCCAGGACATGGTTTATTTAAGCTTTCAATGTATCTCTTTAGATTGAAGCAGAATGAATTTGGTCTTTATTCCTATACCCTATTATTTGACGATTATAAACGTAGGAAGAAAAAAAAGCGGGGGAGAGGTTCTGGCTGAGTAGTGACTCAGTAAGTGAGGAGAAAGGTTACACACACCCAATGTTTAACCTCTCGGCCTAGGTGAAGGTAGCACGAGTGGCCAGGTGTGCTCTCAGACCTGTCCTGTGGCTCTAAAAATCTGTTCAGTTTACTCTGAGTGAGTAAGGACTCACATTCCTCCCCCTCCCCATTCCACACACCCAGCATGCACACAACTCACTTATGCATTACTGGAGCTATTCACAGGGATAAGTCAATCCATAGGTCTGTATCAGGACCAAGACTATAAATGTTATAACCTAGTTTTACTGCAATACTCTTTTCCTTTAAGAAAATGAGATCAGGCTATTGGAAGTTGAGAAAGAGTTCTTATAATAAATCATACCATACATTTTTATTTTAATTGGAAGGATGGGAAGAAGAGAATTATACAACATGCCCTACAGAAAATGTGAGAGGTAGGAGTAGCTAGAGTATCAATGAGGATTCTATAGCCCAATCCCTTTTTATAGCTCCCTTAACCTTCCCCACCGGCTTTAGACAACCCTGTGATCACATCTGAGATGGAGGGGCTTAGATCACACCAGTGGGAATTCCACTGCCTCATCTATGAGCGATGCAGCTTTGGGTCCCAGTTTTTGGCAGGTTCCTCTCTTTTTTCCATGGCAATTCCCTAGCCAGAGGGCAGAGTTTTTCAACTCCCCACTTTGTGGGTAGAACAGCTCTTTCTGATCCCTAGGGTTAATACAGAGAGAGCCGGATGCCCTTTCCCCACTCCTCCTAGGCTCGAACTTCATTCCCCATGTGCCATCCTGCTGCAACTCCTACTCAACACTCAGGCTTTGAATGTCCTCTTGATTTATGGCACACGGGGTTTTTCATGCTTGTTTTCTTAAAGCAGAATTCCTTTAACTTTGATAGCTGTTGCATGTCTGATTCAAGAGGGATGCTTGTCTGCAACAGGTCCACCAAAGTTAACCAGAAGGGAGGGAAGTAACAGATATTAACAACACTTTGCAAGCTGAAAACACAGAGGCACGAAAGGTGACTGAATGGCAAATGGTACCGGGCTTATTAGTAACAGATGCCGTAGAAACCACCCCACACATGTGCTTGAATCCCAAGTACTGGCTTTGTGAAAACAAACAAACCAACCAACAAAAAACAACACTGTTAGAGATAGGCTTTCTCTTCCCAGCATGCTCACTTTCCCACTAGGCTCATCATCTCTTCTTTCTCCTTTGGTTCCTTCTCTCCTATTCCATGATTTAGACACAATCTCTTCAAAAGTAGGAAGTAATAGGGAGTTAATTTCTGTATCTTTCCAAGAAGGTCAGTCAAGTTTGATGGACAAGGTCTATGAAGGAATGTGATTTACGCAAAGGGCAGAAGAATCCATGGAGTCCAGGCTAAAGATGGTGATGATGATCAGAGATAAACAAAAAAACCCAACATGCTAACTACTATTTAGCATTTATAGTTGTGCTAGACATTCTCCTAAACCCTTTATATAATTAATTTAATCCTCACAAAAACTGTAAGATACCTACTATTATTTCCACTTATCAAATAAGGAAACCAAGGCACAGAGCCCCCACGACATTGAGCAGCCATCTGTGGAGCTCATACTGACACCAACGCAGTCTGGCTCAATGGCCCAGCTCTTAACCATTAGGCTATGTTGCCTCAAAGATCACTCTTGTTATAAGGCAAAAAATGAGCGGCACGCCCTCAAACACCGTCTTCCTAGTTGGCCTAGAATTCCTCTGCAGGTCAAGTAAATGAATACAGAGTCAGGATGCGGTGAGAGAAGACTCAGGTAACACGATTAAATTCTGGTATTTCTGAGTCAAGAGATCACACACAGAAATAAATATTTTCTCTTTCAAAATAGCTGCCCAAGAAGTTCTACGTTCGTTCCAACTTGGCTGCCATTACTGAGCACATTTTTAGATGTCTCTTTTGGAATGCCCTTCAACTCAATTATGCATTTCTTTTAAATGTCCTGAAACTTTGTCCTTAAAGATGAGATCAGATGTTTGCAAACACCCAGTAGTCAACCCAAGCCAAGCCTAGAAAATTAAGTGGCAAATTGAACATTGCTTTAGATATTGTTCCCTTTCCTGAATGATAAAATTATCTTCATGGCAATTCCAAAAGAAAGCAACAAAAAACTCTCAACTACGGAAGTTGAAGTAGGTTGCTTATTCAAATGTGTAAGAGCTAGTTTCTTGTTTAGCCTCCAAACAACAGTCATATCTAACAGGTGGCAAACTTCCCTCAGGTCTCTCTTCCATTTCAAGATGACAATGAGAATCTTAGTCACTATAGGCAAATAGTGAAACACCGAGTTTACGAATCAGGCTTTGACACAAAACAGACTGGATTCTAATCCCAGTTCTGAGATTCACTGATCTCTGAGCCTCAACTGCTTCATCTGGGGTATTATCTAATTATTCAGGTTACAGGCAGGAAAGAAATGGTACTCAAAGAGGGTAAAAGGAAAAAGTTTAATGAAAGCAACCATTTATAAAGGCATGAACAAGGTAAAGCAAACTAGCAAGGATTTGAGATCCCCAGGAGCTAGCCACAGCAAAGTGCCATCACCTCTCTTAGGTCTGAAGGGACAAGACGACAAAGTAGTTGCATCAAGAACTTAAGAGCAACAACAGCAGAAGAGAGCCATCTGATAGGAGTTGTGTCTTTCAGCAGAGGAAACCAGCACCACCTCTAACCAACAGCCTGGGGAAGGTGGAAGCAAGGAAAATAAACAACCTGACTTATTTCCCAAAAGCCAGAGCGCAAGGGATCCCATGGGCTATCCATAATGGCCTGCCTCCTAGGGCACAGAGTATGGTGGGTCGGAAGGGGCAAACAAAATATCCAGCCCCATATTGTAAGCCAATCCTCTCATAATCCCTTATTTTGGGTCTCTGTCTATCCTACTCAATGGTAAATTCAATAAGGGCAGGAAGCATCTGCCAAGCCAGGACACAGCTGAGTCACTGCGTTGGTTAAGTCCGTCTTACCAGCTCTCATGATGGTATTATTTTAAATAATACCACTGTTTAAAAAATAAGGTATGATTGGGTTGTGTGCAAGACAAAAAGTAAGTAGAGGGCTTCTACCTTGAAAATACAGATCTCGGTCTATATTCATGCTTCCACCCTGTTCTATTAGTTTGAGGAGTATGCGATGCTCGAAAAAACCAACGCGAGAAGAGTAGCTCAGAAATAAACCAGTTTCAATTTTATTAAAGCTGTAAATCTTTTCTAATGCTACTGAATTTCCCCAATTTGATTATAGGAGTATAGTTAATTTCATTTAAGAGATAATACAAGCTTAAATGATTCAACCCAACCTGAATATGTCTACTCTTAACTTCTAATAAAGCCCTGTGGAAAGGTCACTTGGAACCACCATGCCTTTCAGGAACTGTGTGGCCATCGAGGAGACTTTTTGGTGATGAACAGAGAAGAGAAAGCAAAACTAATCAACGACAAGAAGACAGTTTTTCTTAAATCTCTCTGGAATCTACAATGCACGCTAAGCAGAGCAGTTCCTCCCTGCACAAACGGCACACTTACTGCTGTGGTTCGCATCATAAAAGACAAGGAAGGTAAGGTGTAAGAGCTGGCCCAGGAAGCAAGCAATTCCCTCTCTGGACTTACATGTTTACCAAGAGTCCACCATACTCTGTGCGCTAGGAGGCAGACCATTAGGGATAGCCCATGGGACCCCTTGCGCTCTGGCTTTTGGGAAGTAAGTCAAGTTATGACATTTTAACAGTTAAAATCTCGGAGCGCCTGGGTGGCAGAGTTGGTTGGGCATCTGACTCTTGGATTTGGCTCAGGTCATGATCTCAGGGTCATGGTATCAAGCCCCGAGTCAGGCTTCGTGCTCAGCATGCACTCTGCTAGAGGTTCTCTCTCCCTCTGTCCCTTCCACTCGTGCTCTCTGGCTCACCTCTCTCTCTCTAAAATAATTAAATCTTTAAAAATCTTAAAAAAAAAAAGTTAAAATCTCACATAGCAATTCCTAAGAGTAAGATAGGAATACTAAAGTCACTATAAAATTTAAATAGCATAGAACTACAGAGAGTAACAAGTGAGTTCCCTTTCCTTCACACATAAGACCCACCCAAATCATATTCTGGTCCTCATTAGAAACCTCCACTAACAGTTTGGCGCTCCTTTAAGATGGTTTCCTAAAATTTCACAGATACGTCTAAGTTATATTAAAATGTTAATGAATCACTGCATACATGTTTTTCTGTAAATAGTATTTTCACTTAATAGATGGACATATTTCCATGTCACTTCATATAGAGCTACATCATTCTTTTTAAAGGCTGCATGATATTGCTAACACACATATTTCATAAATTAAACCACTACCCAACTGTCAAGCTCTTAGGTTAACTTCAATTTTTCTGTTCACTTCAACTATTTTCATTGTTTTTCTATTAAGATATAGTTAATAGACAATGATACATCAATCTTAAGTACACCAACAGTGATTCAACAACTGCATACATTATACTGCGCTCACAAGTGTAGCTGCCGTCTGTCACCATACAACACTATTACAGTACCAATGACTATATTCCCTGGCTGTACCTTTCAACCCTGTGACTCACTCATTCCATAACTGGAAGCCTACACCTCCCACTCCCCTTCACCTATTTTGCCCATTTCCCAGCCCCTCCCCTCTGGCAACCACCAGTTTGTTCTCCGTATTTATGGGGCTGTTTCTGCTTTCTTTCTTTTGTTTTTTAGATTCCACATATAAGTGAAACTGCATGGTAGTTTTCTTTCTGTGACTTCTTTCACTTAGTATAACAGCATCTAGGTCCATCCATGTCGTTGCAAATGAGCTCATCCTTTTTTATGGCTGAATAATATTTCATTGTATGTATGTATGTGAGTGAGTGTGTGTGTACATACTACTTCTTTATCCGTTCATCTATCAGTAGACAAGGATTGCTTCCATATCTTGGCTACTGTAAATAATGCGGCAACAAACATAGGGGTGCATATGTATTTTCCAATTAGTGTTTTCATTTTCTTTAATACCCAGTAGTTGAATTACTGGGTCACGTGGTATTTCTAAGATTTATTTATTTGTGAGAGAAAGAGAGAGCACACAAGCAGGGGGAACAGCAGGCAGAGGGAGAGGGAGAAGCAGACTCCCCACTGAGGAGGGAGCCCGATGCAGGGCTCGATCCCAGGACCCCGGGATCATGACCTGAGCTGAAAGCAGACGCTTAACCAACTGAGCCACAGAGGCGTCCCGTATGATATTTCTATTTTTAATTTCTTGAGGAACCTCCAATCTACTTTCCACAGTGGCTGCACCGATTTATGTTCCCACCAAGTGCATGAGGGTTCCTTGTTCTTCCACATCCTGGCTAACACTCATTATTTCTTGTGGTTTTGATATAGCCATTCTGACTCTTGTGAGGTGCGCTCTCACTGTGGTTGAGATTTGCATTTGCCTGATGGTTAGTGATGCTGAGCATCCTTTCATGTGTCTGTTGGCCATCTGTAGGTCTTTTTTGGAAAAGTGTCTAGCTCCTCTGCCCATTTTTAAATTGGATCTTTTTGGTGTTGTAGTATAAATTCTCTACATATTTTGGATATTAACCCCTTATCAGTTATACCATTTGCAAATATCCATTCAGTAGGCTGTCTTTTCACTTTGTTGATGGTTTCCTTTGCTGTGCAAAATCTTCTTATTTTAGTGTAGTCCCAGTAGTTTATTTTTGCTTTTATTTCTCTTGCCTGAGGACACAAATCTAGAAAAATGTTGCTAAGGCTGATGTCAAAGAAATTACTGCCTGTGCTCTCTTGCAGGATTTTTATGGTTTAAGGTCTCACATTAGGTCTTTAATGCACTTTTAGCTGATGTTTGTGCATGGTATAAGAAAGTGGTCCAGTTTTCCCAGCACCATTTACTGAAAAGACTGTCTTTTCTCCATTATATATTCTTGCCTCCTTTGTCCTAAATTGACCACATAAATGTGGGTTTGGTTCTGGGATCTCTACTCTGTTCCATTGATCTATGTGTCTATTTTTTTGTGCCAGTACCATACCATCTTGATTATTAGAGTTTTGTAGCATATCTTGAAATCTGGGACTGTGAAACCTACAGCTTTGTTCTTTCTCAAGATTGCTTTGGCTTTTCAGCTTCTTTCATAGTTCCATACAAGTTTTAGTATTATTTGTTCTAGTTCTGTGGAAAATGCTAT
This sequence comes from Callorhinus ursinus, assembly GCF_003265705.2. Classification (NCBI taxonomy): domain Eukaryota; kingdom Metazoa; phylum Chordata; class Mammalia; order Carnivora; family Otariidae; genus Callorhinus; species Callorhinus ursinus. The sequence goes on from NW_027397085.1 coordinate 3,650,407, forward strand.
TGAATGGACATTTTAACAATATTAATTCTTCCAATTCATAAGCATGGTATATCTTTCATGTTTATGTCTTCAATGTCTTTCACCAATATTTTATTTTTTTAATCAATATTTTATTTTTCCAAGTAAGGTCTTTCCAACTTTATTCCTATTTTATTTTTCCCCCCTTGCTCTTTGTGTAGCTGTAAATGGAACTGTTTTAATTTCTTTCTGCTACTTCATTATTAGTATAGAATTTGTACAGAAATTCAAGAGATGTCTGTATATTAGTTTTCTTTCCTGCAACCTAAATGAATTTATATATTCTAATAATTTTTTGGTGGTCTTTAGGGTTCTGCAAATAGTGACAATTGTGCTTCTTCCTTACCCATTTGGATTTTCTTTTTTTAAAGATTTTATTAAGTAATCTCTACAACCAAAGTGGGGCTTGAACTCACAAGCCACAACCAAGAGTCACATGCTCCAGTGACTGAACCATCCAGGCCCCCCCCAGATGCCTTTTCTTTTTGTCTGATTGCTGTGGCTTGGACTTCCCGTACTGTGTTTAATAAATGTGATTAGAATTATTTTCACTAACTCTTCACAACATACACAGCACATCTTTTATTTCCCTACTTAGCATGAACTCATTCTTTTTTTTTTTTTTCCTAGGCAAAGAACTTTATTAACCTTGTTTCAAACTTTATTCCCAGGCTTCTTCAGCTTAAATAGCTGCAAAGAATGAATTGTGTATAAGCAAAAACTGAAAAGAGCTGCAGTGTCCAAGGGGCTTGGGCTTAAAAATACTAGAGATCTAGATTTTATCAGATCCATGAACAAAATTTTAAAAAGCAGTCATAATATAAAATAGCAGCTCCCAGTAACTTCTTCAAGTTTTATGTTCTTCAGAAGTTGACTCAATTCAGTTTGCTTCATTCTTGGAAGCTTCATCAAAATTCTCCACAAGATCCAGAACTTCATCATCATCCTCCTCTCCGGTAGCAAGTGGTGCTTTTCCATCCACAGATTGTTTGGGCAGAGCTTCAGCCAGTCTTCTTAAACTAGTCAGACTGTCTGCACCAAGTTGGTTTAAGATACTGGGTAGCATTTCTGTCAGCGGCTTTGTCTCAGCATGGCCTGTAATGGTGAAAGTGTTCGTTGCCAGTGATGCCTGAACTTTGGGGTTGTTAAAATGGATCACTGTTCCTTGGTTTGTGAACATATTCACTTCTTCAATACCAGAGATATTGTTTACCCCTAACTTCTTTAAGGAGAACTGAAGTTTTTTATCATCTGCTGTAGCCGTTCTATGAACCACCTTCTTCTTTCGGCGAGCAGCTCCTTTCCCACCAATGCGCACTTGTGCTTGCAGTTTGGCGAGTTTCTCCTGGTTCATGATAGTTTCTTTCATCTTGTTGGAGCGGAAATGGGACCGCGCGGGGGAATAGGGTTGGCGCTCAGGGGGTCTCGGGTGGACCAGCTGAGATTAGGTGCACACATGCGGGCAGCATGAACTCATTCTTGATAAGGCTTTGCTAACTTTAACTCAAGTTAACTTTTTTATTGAATCAGTGCTGCAGCATAGTGTGAATTAAATAGTTTATGTGCCTTCAAGTGGTTACAATTTCTTTGCTTCCTCCCATTAAGAGGTAGAGTCTAGGTCCCATCTCCACGAATCTGGGCAGACTCACAATGGTTTCAACCAAGGGAGGGTGGTACAAGTGGTAGTGTCAGACTTCTGAAGCTAGGTTATGAAAGCCCATGCAGTTTCTTCTTGGTCTCTTAGAACCCTCCCTCTCTGAAGCCAGCCACCATGCCACAGGGAGAGTCTACCTACTATAGGTGCTCTGGTGAACAGCCCCAGCTGAGTTCAGCCTTCAGGTGATTCCAGCCCAGGTACCAGGCATATGAGTGGCTAAGTTTCCAGATGATTCCGGTCTCCCCTCACACCAGAATTTTGAGTCTTTTCCAGCTAATTGGTCCAGCTAATGGAGCAGAGACATGTCCTTTCCACTGTGCCTTGCCTGAATTCCCAACCTAGAGACTGTAAGAAAGGGGTGGTTTTATCCCACAAAGTTTTGGGGTAATTTGTTACATAGCACTATACAAGTGAATCAGTGTACAGAGGCCTATGTGCCTAACTCAGGCAAGGACATTTCTCTCATCCCAGATCTTATTACTTTTTGCTGTAAAGACATGTTGAAAGATGATGAGGTCTGGACTAGTACCTCCTATTAGTCTTAAAACCCTTGTAATTCTCCTGTCCTCACCTATAAATTAGAGGGGCCTACGCTTTCCCTTCTTAGAGGGATACTATGCGAGACCTAAAAAAAGTGCTAAAATCCGACATAAAATAGTTGTGTGTGTGTGTGTGTGTGTGTGTGTGTGTGTCCCTTTTCATTCAGCTGGCACAAAGATATTCAAATGCAAATCCGCTGTGAACTTAGGGTTTAAGATTTAGTTAGGATCTCTAGACTTCTGGAGAGTCTAAGAACTCACTGATTTCTGTTCTCCCACAAAGACTTGCATAGATTGGCACTCTTCTCATTTTGAAAAATTAGAAAACTTATGAATAACACAAATTTACTTTTAACACCCTCATCAGGGCGATAGGAATGTTAACTAATTTTAACATAGGTTAAAAAAAAAACAGATACAGAAGGAAAAAAAACTGGATAGAAATATGTCTGAGTCCTCACAATGATTATGTTTGGGTAACAACATGAACGGTTATTGAAATTTTTCCTTTACATTTCAGGTTTTTTACTTGGATGACAATTTATTACTTTCATGACATATATTCTTTTAGTTGGTTTAACAAGCAATAGAAAGACACTGCTGTCCTTGCAGATTGCTATCCAATGCCCACTCCAGGCACAAGAACAGTGGGTGGCCTGGGCTCCCACCTTCCCTTGCATCGCCAGTTGGAAATATTTTCCTCTCTTCCCACAGTTCCAAGTACCTTCTCCCACTCTATCCCTGGTACCAGCACACCCATGGAAACAAAGGCTTCGGGGTAACAAGAACAGCACCAACTGCTCATGTTGCCCAATATGCTGGGAGAGAGTCCCTTGCTAGGAGAGCAGGTGCCTGGCTGCTCTTGTCCCTGCAAAGCTGAGCAAATACCAAGTTAGAGCAAAGCTGTTCCCAGGGGCCGGTTCCCCTGTGTGACTCTCTCTGCTCAAACTGAAGCCAGGGAGCCAGCAAACAGCTCAGAGCCTAAAATGGTCTCATCTGCTGCCTTTCTAGAGCTGGCCTGCCCCTCCAGTGCCCGTTCAGAGGGTGCAGCCATCTGTCCCAGGCTGTCCTGTTCACTTGCTCCACCCGGTGCCAGGTACATGGCTGCAAGCTTTGGTCCTCCTGCGGCTTGACGGTCTGCGAGGCTACAGCCGGGCTCAGACAATCACGTCCGGCCCACAGAAAGGTCTGTGGGCAGCCCCTTGCAGAGCCAATTGCCAAAAGCCTTATGCTGTCCCCCGTTCAGAGTGTTCCGTCATCTTGCTGGACCTATTTGCCAACTTTGCTTTAATTGTCAAGAGTTGGTCCTTCTTAGAGCCTCACTACATACAGTGCAGTCTATGAACCAACAGTGCGGGCAGCACCTGGAAGTTCATCTGACTTGTAGAATCTCATGTCCCGATCTCCCAAATCTGCAGCGTAACAAGGTCCTCACAGGACGCATGAGCACCTCCACATGGGACATGTGCTCTATTAGAGAACCCTTTTTAAAAATTTAATGTTTTTGTCAGTATAAAACCTGTTATACTAGTCACGGTAGAAATACTGGAAAAAAAAAAGTTTTAAAAGGTGGGAAAAAACATAATCCCATTCCCAGCAGAAAGGCCTCATTATGCACGCACTCAGGAAAGGGAAGGGGGAAGAGCTCAGCTCACTTTATTTCAGAGCCAAATCCCAGAGCATGAAAGTGAGGCTCTTTCATTTTAAATCGCCACCCACCATCACAAACACTAATTGGTCCAGTAAAAGGTATTATAAAAGCTTAAGGTGGGAGCTGGGCCAGAACAAAACCCAGCAACACAAAAATATCCGAGAACAATTCTGTCTCTTTACCTACAGCAGATTCCTGACTGGGGACATTCGGCAATGTGTGCAGACATTTTGGGTTGTCATACAGGGGTAGGGGTGTGGGTGGGGACTACTGGCATCCTCTGTGTCAGGGATGCCGCTCAACATCCCACAATGCACATTCCCCACCCTGCCCCCGGAACCAAGAACTGCCTTGTCCAAAATGTCCCAAGTGTTGAGGTTGAGAAAGCCCAACCTAGAGAATTAACTACACTGTCATTTTCTCTTCTCCCTCGGCATCCCCAGGACCTGCTGTTCACCCCACCAAGAAACCCCCTCTCCAGTAAAAGGCCTGCACTCCCCTCCCTCAACGGCTTTCCACCCTTGGCTCTGAGAGGAGCGTGCCACTGAGTGTGTGACAGCTAGGGACAGAGGGACAGAGGATCTGGGGCCCTGCCCTTTCAGCAGGAAGAGTTCCCGCTTGTCGCCTCATTACCCATGCAGCGCAGGCCTTAGGTTACCTATTATAACATCACAGGCTCAGAGAGCTTCGAGAGGCCTCGGTGATCCTCTCGTCCAGCTCCCTCGGCATATTAAAGGGGCTGCATCCCAGCCAACGCAGCACGAAGACAAGCTCCTTTGTAACACAGAGGAAAAGGAGCCGGGGACTCACGGAATGCAGAGAAAAGGAACAATGGCACAAACCCCAGCGTCTGAAGTGTCCAAGCAACTGTTGAATGGCCGTGCTCTATTTTTAGCTCAACTTCCCTGAAAAGGCACCCTGCTTCCCCTTTTCTCAAATGCCCTGCATACTCTCCAACTGGTTTGGCTTCTCCTCTCTTCCCAAGGTTGCTATCTAGGAAAGGGAAGTTCACGTCACAGGAGAGAGAAAGATCCATCCTAAGGGGCAGGGGGACTCTAGGTCTCAGTTTGCCCAGCAATGGCCCAGCTGACGCCTTAGATAGAATTCGCCTTTCCCCACAAAGATGTCTGGGTCTGGACGATGAATTCCACTGTAACCTTTCTTCTGGGGCAAGCTATTCCCAGGGAGCACAAAGCTCCAGGTCTGGCGAGCTTCTGCAGAGCACAGTAAGCAACAGACCTGAAAGTAAAGCTGATGTGCAATTATGTCTAATTTGGCCCTTTCTGGTGACATGCCAGCTGACCGAAACTCCGCTCACTGAAAACGACTGGACGCCGATGAAGGGAAACCCAGAATTCAGCCAAGGCATTCTAATCTTATGACTTGAGGGTGTCAAGAAAGAGGTTATTGGCACAGGCCATGGGAAAAGCTACTCTCAACCTGAGCCATGAAGTTAGTTACACAATTTCCAATTCAAATTCAGTCCATCCTCCCACTTCTAACACCAGCACACACGAAAATCTCCCATTCCCAGGTGACACGCACACACACACACACACACACACACACACACACACACACACACACACTCTGACTCAGAAGGTCTGAATGGTTTTTTGGAGCTTCCAGGCTCAGGGAAAAGGTAGCAGAAAAATCAAGGCAAGATGATTCATCAGCAGTTTGCCGGATCACACCACAACTACCTGAGGCTATATTCACCCAAGTCAGTCAAGTCAGATAGGAAAGAACTTAGTCTCTCACAATCAGAAGGAATGATATGAAATCTAATGTGGGGTTTTCCTCCCCTGTTTTTAATAACATTACAGGTCTCTCTAGTAAAGATAAAGAACAGGAAACTGCTCCATCTAAAACAACTGTTAGCAACTTGATGTACTTCCTTTCAGTCTTTTCCCCTATAGAATTTAAGTTCTAACTTCCCCTTGGTACATCCTGACTTTTCACTTTATTTTATAGGCATTTCTCTGTGTCATTGGAAATCAATCAGTTGTCAACTGATCTTCCACAAAGCAGGCAAGAATATCCAATGGAAAAAAAGACATTCTCTTCAACAAATGGTGTTGGGAAACCTGGACAGCAAAATGCCTAAGAATGAAACTGGACCATTTTCTTACACCATACACAAAAAATAGACTCAAAATGGGTGAAAGACCTAAATGAGACAGGAAACCATCAAAATCCTAGAGGAGAATACAGGCAGCAACCTCTTCGACCTTGGCCACAGCAACTCCTTCCTAGACATGTCTCCAGAGGCAAGAGAAATAAAAGCAAAAATGAACTACTGGGACTTCTTTAGGATAAAAAGTTTTTGCACAGCTAAGGAAACAATCAACAAAACCAAAAGGCAATCTATAGACTGGGAGAAGATATTTGCAAATGACCTATCATAAAGGGCTAGTATCCAAAATCTATAAAGAACTTATCAAACTCAACACCCAAAAAACAAGTAAGTCACTCAAGAAATGGGCAGGAAACATGAACAGATATTTCTCCAAAGAAGACCCACAAATGGCAGACAGACACACAGAAAAATGCTCTGCATCACTGGGCATCAGAGAAATACAAATGAAAACCGCAATGAGATACCACCGCACACCAGTCAGAATGGCTAAAATCAACAAGTCAGGAAACGACAGATGTTGGCGGGGATGTGGAGAAAGGGGAACCCTCCTACACTGTTGGTGGGAATGCAAGCTGGTGCAGCCACTCTGGAAAACAGTATTGAGGTCCTCAAAGAGTTAAAAATAGAGCTACCTATGACCCAGCAATTGCACTACTAGGTATTTGCCCAGAGAACCAAACGGTGATTCGAAAGGGCACATGCACCCCAATGTTAAAAACAGCAGTAATGTCTACAATAGCCAAACGATGGAAAGAGCCCAGATGTCCATCCACAGGTGAATGGATAAAGAGGTGGGGTGTGTGTGTGTGTGTGTGTGTGTGTGCACAAACACACACACACACACAGAGGAATATTACTCAGCCATCAAGAAGAATGAAATCTTGCCATCTGCAATGATGTGGATGGAGCTAGAGGGTATTATGCTAAGTGAAATAAGTCCAAGAAAGACAAATATCATACGATTTCAGTCATCTGTAGAATTTAAGAAACAAAAAGATGAACATGGGGAAGGGAAGGAAAAGTAAAGTAAAATAAAAACAGAGAGGGAGGCAAACTGTAAGAGACTCTTAAATCTAGGAAACAAACTAAGGGTTGCTGGAGGGGAGGTGGGTGGGTAACAGGGTGATGGGCATTAAGGAGGATGCACGATATAATGAGCACTGGGTGTTATATGCAACTGATGAATCACTCAGTTCTACCCCTGAAACTAATAATACACTATATGTTAACTAAATTGAATTTAAATAAAAAACTAAAAAAAAAATCAGTTTATTTTAAGTTGTATCTGTGGTTCTCCAATGGCAACATTAACAGCTGTCCGCTATGCAGACTTCAAAAGTTTATATATAACAGAAGGCAGTAAATAAAGAGGATGGAGAAGAAAAAGCAAACTAAAGAAATAAAATTTTCATGAGGAATCCATCTCCCAAAATAGTCTTGGTCACCAGTGTTAGGAGTTTCAAATCTCCCCATCAATTCTGCTGGCATCAGTGAAGAGGGCAGGCCTCCTGATTTTCCGAACTAGCACATGCTCCAAATGGAGCAAACACAGGGGCAGACAAAGCAAGGTGCACATGGGTTTAGAGTCACTGCAGGTGAGAAGGAATGCTGGAGGAGGAAGGAGCAGAAATGATGCCCCAGTCACTGTGTCTCCAGTGCCTAAGAATCCTTGGCCTTATGGCGGCCAACACCCCCGCAGCCCCTCTGCTCTCCTTTCCTCTCATGAATCCTACACGCAAGCACACATTCCCAACTCTGGCCTCAGCTCACACCATCCCCTCTCTGGAACTCTTCTTTGCTCCTCTGAGTGCTCTGTACATGCCAGGCCCTATGCTAAGTGCTTCACCCTGGCTATCCCATTTTGTCCTAATGATGCCACCCGATAGGTAGCTCTGATTTCACAGGAGAGCAAACCACAGCCGAGGGACAATGAGCAACAAGCCAGGGCTCTGCGACACTGTGCTGTCTCCTCCAGTAGAGGTCAGCTCTTGAAGGGCAGAGATCTGCCCTAAGTGCTCCTTCATTGCATGAACACTTATGTCTCACTTCCTTCCTAAGAGTATTGGAGCAGGTCAACCAAGATATTTAGTAAAAAACAAAACAAAAACAATATAAAGAAATAAAGAAAAACAGTAAAAAACAAGAGCAATGAAGGGAGAAGGAATATAAATACACTGAAAACAATGCATAATGCCTTCACAAATCCTATCCGTGAGCCCCAAGTCTGGTTCTATGCTTATCAGGCCAAAGCAAAACATGGGAAGTGGATATTCATAAACTTGAGTTATGGATTAATGTCAGAAAGTCCTGTTGCCATAGAAATTATGTTGGGAACAATGTATATCTCAGCCACCCAGCCTGATCAAATGACTTCTAAATGAGCCTATTTTCTGCTTAACTGTTGTCTAAGCCTACAGACACTGCTAAGTAACCGATACAAACTGCTCTAGAAAGGACCACACACCACCCAGGGCTCTTAATCAGAATGCGCAAAAAAGACTTTAAGTCATTGAGAGAAGGCTTCAGTTTGAGGATGCGGTGCTCGCTGCTCAGCGGTGTTGCTATCACAGCTGTCCTCCACAGGTTCGCACCCGCCATAGCATCATCAGCCTTCTAGGCTGCCAGACCCTTTCTTTGCTATTGTTATCTGCTCCCCCTGCACTCCCCTTGCACCCCCTTCTTTCACCTCTTTGGTGATAAGCAAATGCTTGACAAAACAGCAGGTACCAATCAACCCCCTAACTCACCACCTCTTCATGCCATACTTACCAACTGTTCAGGAGCAGCCAAAGTCACTGTGCTAAAGATTTGCCATGTCTACAATTCTTCCTTTTCCCCAAGTTAATGGCCATACCAGGTTGAATAGCTCCCCGCCCCCCACCAAAATTCACATGTACTCAGAACCTTGGAATGTGAATTTATGTTGAAATGGGGTCTTTGCAGATGCAATGAATTAAAATGAGGTCACACCAGATTAGCATGGGCCTTAATCCAATAACTCGTGTTTTATAAGAAGAGCAAACAGACACCCAGGAGAACACTACGTAATCACAGAAGATGAGATTGGAGTGATGCATCTAAAAGCCAAGGAACTGTAAGTATTGCCAGCCACAACCAGAAGTAAGGAAGACAAGAGGCAAGCAAGGATCCTCCAGCAGAGCCTTCAGAGGGAGTATGGCCCAGTCAACACCTTGACCGGGCTTCTAGCCTCCAAAACTGTGAGAAAATACATTACTCAAACTGCAGGTAAGCCCCCAGTTTGTGTTAATTTGTTATCAACAGGAAACTAATACAGTAGCTAAATGGAATACCCAAAAGACAGAGTACCAAGTGCCAAACCCCGAATTTTAACTCCTATCCAACAGGTATGGTGGTCGCAACATCTGGAGTCACACTGCCTGGATTCAAATCTTGACTCTGCCATTTAATTGCTCTGTACCTCACTCTGCCCACCTATAAAACAGGGATAACATTCCTAACCCCGGAGGGTCAGTGTAAGGATTAAATCAGGCGATCCATATCAAATGCCTCTAATAGCACCTGGCATGTGGAAGGCTCTGTCTCCATGTTATCATCAGCATCTTCAGAAGTTAAACTGACAGAACAAGGCAGAAGCCAATCCCTCTTTTTAGAATTGTATACACCTTCTGAACCTCTCATGGTCCTGTCCACTCCCAGAACACATGAAGCACCATGGGACAACCCTCCCCAGACTGTACAAGGCAACCAGAGACAGGCTCAAGACCAGGGTTAGATCAGGGTTTCCCACTCAAGTACAACTGTCCAATTTTCAATACTTCCTAGGCTACTGGCTCTGCAGAACTAACATTTTCTCTTGTTAAATAATCCCTGGGACTTCACACGCTATATTTAGCACAAGCTCCGGACTTATCATTAACACACAGCAACTTGGTTAGATGGAGTCAGAATGATCTGCAAATTCTCAGCTCATGTTCAACCAGGAAACAGAAAAATCACCAGCATTCCCCAAGAGCAGGCTGCCTGGTCCTGGATCCACCTGACGCAGGGTGCAGTGAAGCCAAAACCCGCCAAACACACGTTCTCGTTCTGGACCCCACAGCTGTAGCTGTAGGTAAGAATGACCCACACTCAGCCCCGGGAAATAGTTCGCCCTCACTTTCAGTCCACACTTGCTCTGCAGCGCTGCCTCTCACTCACTCCTGCCACTTTTCAGATTAAGAATCATCATTCCAGAGGACGCAGGCTGCCTGTCACAGACCGCCAAACATATGCCAAGTCCAGTAAAACAGTCGTAACTCACTTTGGAAATACCCGCTTTCAAATAATACTTCCAAAGACAATCAGATCTAAATAACATCTTTGAAACTGATGGAATTATTTTCATGGCTTGCACTGAATGAGTGCTTTCTCTGTACCAGAAACCAAGGACTTTATACAGATTAATTCATTCCACTGTCATTATCCCCATTTTACACTGGCACAACATGATCCAGGGAAGTTAAGACATTGCCCAAGGTCACACATTTACTGTTTGGAAGAGCTAACTAAAATATTCTGTTTTAAAAATCCGACCAGCCCCAGAGAGGCAATCTATTACCTCCCTTTGCACTACTTACAGAGACCAAGGGCAACTTGTTTTCTATGTACTAATACTATTTATTTAAATTACCAGTCCCAAACTAAACTCTTAGGAAGTTATACATACTGTTAAGGAAATACTACACTCTAACCCTTATTCTGCATACCACCTGAGGTTGTAAAAAAGTAAACCTTGCCACAGTTAGATTTTCCACCCTTGGTCTTTATTCCCTATAAAGAGGACATTGATCCACACACACCCTTGGGGAGGTAATAGAAACAGAAGCCTAGAGGCCTGCATGCTGACTTCTTCCTTAAACTCCAAGATCCTTCACCCTTCTGAGCCTTCTTCAATTCACTTTACTGAAAAGTGAGAGGTGGGTGGTAGTTTCTCTAAAAATTAAACGGAGCATTACCATATGATCCAGCAATCCCATTTCTGGGTATATACTCAAAAGAAGCAAAAGCAGAGACTCCAACACATTCTTGTACATACCTATGTTCACAGCAGTGTTATTCATAATAGCCAAAGGGGGAAACAACTAAGTGTTCATCAATGGACGAATGGATACACAAACTATGCTGTGTGTGTATATATACACCACACCATATATATTATACATGCCATGGGATATTATTCGGCCTTAAAAAGGAAGTTCTGATACATGCTACAACTTGGATGCACCTTGAGGACATTCCAGTAGGTGACGTAAGCCAGATACAAAAGGACAGAAATCACAGATTCCACCTACCTGAAAGATCTAGAGTAATCAAAACCATAGAGAAAGGAGAAGGGTGGGTGCCAGGGTCTGGGAGGAAGGGAAAATGGGCAGTTAGTGCTTCATGAGTACAAAGTTTCAGTTTGAGAAGATGAAAAAGCTCTGGAGATGAACTGTGGTTATGACTACATAACACTGTGAATGTACCCAATGCCCGAGAACTGTACACTTAAAAATGCTTAAAATGATAAATTTTGTGTCGTGTATTTACGACAAACACGCATACACACAGAGCGAGGTGTTTTAATTCGGTGGATTTCGAACCTTGGCTGCCTGCTGGAATCTTCTACGGAGTTTTAAAAACTATCTATTCATCACCAATAGCAGGAGGTTGGACCCGGTGGCCTCCTGATGCAGTGTGCTGGGAGGAAACCACATCGCTCATAAGGCATTCATGCCAGGAAATGGTCCTGAGCTCCTCGGGGCATGCAGTGTCCTTGAACTGATAGGGAGGTGACAGTGGCCATTTCAGGCTGGGGAAGATGAGGGTAGGGGGTGGGCCTAACAGCCAAAAACAACGTGAGAAAGTTGACTGGACCATGGATCCATAAAGTTGGTTATGAAGTACACCTGGGGAAAATCCTAGTGTTGAATTTCAAACTGGACCGTGGACTTGAACGCATGGTACTGGTGGTACTAGGGATGCGGCTGGGGAGGTGAAGGTCCTTGCTGGCACGTAAGATGGAAGCTGAGCATTTAGCAGTGAGCGGCCAGTGTCTGCAGATGGAGTGGTATGGCAGGAGGGTAAAAGTTGGTGAAGCTAAGTGAAAGGAACGGGTGTTGACTGTATTGTACTTGGAGGCTTTGGGGATTCGAAATTTTTATTTAAAAAATTGAAAAATACAACAAAATAAAAATACCCACCTCAGAGTTCTATACCAAAACAAATAAACAGAGTATCTGGGGGATGGGATCCAGGGAATCAACATTTTGCTCAACAAAAAGCTCCTGTGCAGATTCTACTAGGCAGCCAGGTTGCCAACTACAAATTACACGAGTCCTCAACCAAGATGTGCTATTAACCTAGCAAGCTGGCCCACTACTGACACCCAGCAGCCCTGAGAATTCTGCTTAAGCCCCAAATGACCCCAGCTGCCCTGCCTTCCACCCTTCCTTTACTTAAAAATAAATCACAGCAACTCAGCTTTGGAAAGAAAAGAGTTTTTGTTGTTTTATGTAAGCTCCACACCCAGCATGGAGCCCAACGTGGGGCCTGAACTCATGACCCTGAGATCGAGACCTGAGTTGAGATCAAAGTCCGACCCTTACCTGACTGAGCCACCCAGGCACCCTGGAAAGAAAGGAGTTCTATCATTAGATTGAGAGACAATCTGATGTCTCTCTATCATCAGATTGCCTTCCCTAGCTTCATCCCCCATTGCTGAACGTACAGGTTTCCTGTCCCGTAAAGTAGTTTCCCTTTATGAAACTCTTGCCCATAGCACTGGTCTCAAAGACACTACTCTTGACAAGTCTTTTCAAGTTTAAAGATCCTACTATTCACTTGTATGTGCATTATTTACACTTCCTGGTAAAAGAAATGTTCAGCTGGACAAGGAAGGATCTGGCCAAAGATCCTGTGTTAGGATTTAGAAAGTTCACATCTCACAGATAACGGTACCACAAGTCTTATCTTTGCCTTTCAAACTAGAGGAAGAAGAAATCTCATTTCAAATACGGGTCCAAAGACAGCATATGTCACAAAACTCTAAGTGGCACTGCCTTTGAGGCAGATCTATGAGTAAGTGATCACCACTGACATGAGTAAGACTACACCAGTAAGTTATTCAAGTAAGTGGCAAAATTACTCCCAGACACAAGCACACGTATACACACTTGAATCATTTTCAGCGCAATCTCCCGTACCTCGTATCCCTTTTGGGGTAAACATAAACTCATTTTTCAGATACAGACAGGAGCTCAGGGAAGTCATAGGCAATGTCACAAAGCAAGTGAAACCTTCATCTAAGCTCTCCGATGCTAGAGGCTGGCCTTGTCCTCACAGTGCATCACGCTTCTCATGGCTCCAGGGTGACAATCCTTACACCATGGCGACCTGGGTTGTGTAACGTACTGCAGGGGACAATGGCAGCTTCCAAGAGGCCAGTAAGCTTCTGGACTCCTGTACATGGTTATCTGTGTACTGTTCACAATTATTTTCCTCCCAATTTGAGTGACTAAGGCAGCAAATGCAATCTGCCACTGAAGGGACACTCCAAATCTTCTTATTTTTATGTAAGACTCGGATCACACTTGACCTCTGAAGGCATTTGGTCTGCAAACTGGGTGAATTCCATCATATTCACAGCATCCTCCACTTCTTATTGAATGAAAGGAAAATAAATAGTGGTCTACCTCTTTACAGGCTGTTGAGACTTCTTGTGAGTCAAGAGAATAATCCCCTACTGTCATGTCGACCATTTATTGTCACTGTGGACACTACTTTTGGGGTCATTACTGCTTTTGACAAATCAGGTTCCTTAACACTTTCCCTTCACACATTTTAAAAACCTAAGGCACCTGGCTGGCTCAGTGGGAAAAGCAAGGGACTCTTGATCTCGAGGTCTTGAGTTTGAGCTCCACCTTGGGTGTGGAGATTACTAAAACAAACAGGAAACCTTAAATAGCTACTGCCCAGCTAGGATTTTTTTTTCTTGTCACCATTGCTGATCTTTTTTTTTAAATTTTATTTAGTTATTTGACAGAGAGAGATATAGCGAGAGAGGGAACACAAGCAGGGGGACTGGGAGAGGGAGAAGCAGGCTTCCCACGGAGCAGGGAGCCCGACGCCGGGCTCGATCCCAGGACCCTGGGATCATGACCTGAGCCGAAGGCAGACGCTTAACAGCTGTACCACCCAGACGCCCCCACCTTGCTGATTATGTTTTTTATCCAGCCTATCATCTCTGTCCCATCTCCAACAGCTTAACAACTACGAGTCCTGGACCTCTGAACACTTCACTCCTCAGTCGGTCTCTCCATCTCTCTCTCTCTCTCTCTCTCTCTCTCTCTCTCTCTCTCTCACACACACACACACACACACACCTGAAAATCAGATCTCCACTGAATCCTTACATGACAACAGACCTATCTTTCAGACTCTGATTTTCTCCACAAGAACTTTGTATCTTCATCAGGTAAGGGTAACTACTATAACCTAACTATAAAAAACATGTTCAAAAAAAATTTGAAGAGGAAAAACATTTTTTTTTTTAATTCACCCATTACCTCATTACCTAGCTAGACCCACTGCTGACGTGACAGTTGACCTATATGCCAGATACTGGGGATACAGCAGTAACCAAAACACACTCCTGACCCTCAAGGGTATTTTTTTTTTATTTTGTCCATGTTTTTCCTTAGAATAATCTATGTAGTACACTATTTTTGAAAACTGATTTGAGTTCATGGTAAATCAACTTAAAATAGTATTCCCACCCCTGCCAGAGCCTACATTGAAGAGGAATATGTAAGCACAATCCTCCAAACTACTGGCTAATTCAAATGGACAACAGCAAACATTTTATTAGAGAATGAAGAGATCTGAGACTGTACCCAGAATCAGTGCCAAAGGAAAGGAAAGGATGGGTGTCACCCCAGTTCCCATGGTAGGTAACTATCTTTATATATGTTTAAGTAATTTTTTGTCCTTTGGAAAATCTCAGCTACAGAATGAAAGCTAAAGCATGTGTGTATTAGCTTTATAATAACCCTTACTCAGACAAACTTCCAAGGGTTCAATATGAGGAAATCTCTGGGAAGCCGCCTGCCTGGACCTCATATAGGGGCAGCACAGTTTCGGGGGTGGCTGGAAGGAGAACTCCTAAGCCGTGAGGCTGACTATATGACAAACATTTCCCAGCCCCCTCACCCCACCCCTGGGAGGCCTGCTTGGTCAGTCCAGGGCTCAGGCCAGGAACGAGAAGTGGCAGACGTAACCAACAGCCATGTAGCAGTCCCTGAAGTCTAGCCGGTCTCAATTCTTCCTTCTTGAGACAGTGAGGACTAGAGGGATTGACAGAAAACTTTTATAGGAAACATGCTAGAATGAAATGCCTGGTAGAGAAGGAGAGCTGAATGAATGAGGCATCTCCAAGGCGAAAAGCAGCCGAGATTCTCCATTTCTCCTGGATCCAACACACTCCCCAGTTATTCCTATCTGTTGAGCTTCACTGGGCCCATGAATTTAAGCTTCACTAACTTTCTAGAGGCAGTAAGGCCTGAGGGAGGTCAGACGAACCCAGTGCACTTCCTCCTCTTTCTTGCCTCCCTTCCAAACCCCCACAGCACAAGGTGGACCCTGCTTGCCACGCCAAACTCTACAAGGGGAACCAAGCATAAAGACTAACACTTATTTCAAGTAGTTCCTGCCCATCTTGAGATCATCATGAACCCTTGGGCTTTCAAACCAGCGGCAGCCACAAAAGCAATAGACTTAACCCTGAAAGAGACAAAAGGATGCTTAGTAATGCAAAGCAACAGTTCCTCACTCAGATGTGCAGCTGACAACTCCACTACCATTTTTTTAAAGATTTTATTTATTTACTTGAGAGAGAATGAGAGAGAGAGAAAGCACATGAGATGGGGGGAGGGTCCGAGGAAGAAGCAGACTCCCCACCGAGCAGGGAGCCCGCGGGACTCGATCCCGGGACTCCAGGATCATGACCTGAGCCGAAGGCAGTCGCTTAACCAACTGAGGCACCCAGGCGCCCACCACTATCATTTTTAAGAAGACAGAAAAACACAGTACAGGAATCCAATCCTAGTCCACCTTTATTTGGAAACAGCAGTGAAACGCGCTGGGATTTTTTTTTTTTTTTACATATATATTAACAAGGATAATTTGATCTCCACCCAAAGTAAGATTCACTCAATTTCCATACAGATAACTAAAAAATTTTCCCCATGAGTAGACGCTTTCAACATAATATGGGCCCAGGATTTAAAAAAAAAAAATTTTTTTTTTTTAAGTAAACTCCACCCTCAATGTGGGGCTTGAACTCACGACCCCAAGATGAAAGAGATGCATGCTCTACCAACTGAGCCAGCCAGATGCACCTGGACCCAGGATTTTAAGTCCACTTTCTGTTCAGGAGAGGAAAGGGCAAAGAGCAGGGGAGACAGGCATGGGGCAGGAACGATGAGGGAGAAATGCCACCGCCATCACCCTCGCTCCTCCAACATTCAAGCACCGGCTCTCAGAGGCACATTCTGAACATGTACATTTCCATGTATTACATCACTTCACCCTCTGAGCATGGACCTTCCCACCTGCAGTTTACAAGTATGTAAACTAAGACAAAGAGAAACGAAAATAACTTGCCTAAGTTCCACACAGTGTGAAAATAAATCTAAACATCAAATATTTGCCTGGCACTTGAAAGCTGCTCTGATTCTCTTTAATAGATAATAGAAACAAGTTCCTCCTTTAGAGAAACAGTACAGATGCTTTAAGTAAAACCTGTAATAACAGCAAATATTTATTGAACATTTTCTCAGTGCCAGGATACCAAGCTACCAGCTTGATAACGAACATAAACATCACTTGATTGAAATATATGTTGCTTCCATCACTTGCAAATCCAGTCTTTTTAGATGGAGATGACTAAGGAAATGCATTAACGTTACTTAAGACTGAATTCCTATCTGTAAAAAACAACAAGAAAAAACACATGGGAATGGAAAAAATTACCGCAAACGAATTGATCTTCACTTTTTTAAATGATATAAAAAGGTCTTCCTTGAGAAATTTGATACTAATGGATAAAGGAGAACAATTAAAAGTCATCTTTGAGGGCACCTGGGTGGCTCGGTCAGTTGAGCATCCAGCTCTTGAGATCGGCTCCGGTCATGATCTCAGGGTTGTGAGATCAAGCCCCATGTGGGGCTCTGCACTCAGTGGGGAGTCTGCCTGAGATTCTCTCTCTCTCCCTCTGCCCCTCCCCTTGCTCTTTTTCTCTCAAAATCTTAAAATAAAAAGTCATCTTTGAGGACCCCAAGGAAAAAAATCCAATCAAATCATAGGAATGTCCTCCTGTCCATAATCAGTAGCAAAATAAACAGATTTGTAGTTTCCCTGCAGTGTGGCGATGACCTGAGTCCAATAGTATTTCTACTAGCATATTCAACTGTTCTAAAAACAGTGAATAAGTGAATGAATTAAAAATACTTCAAGCTGTTCTGAAGAAAAAGATGGAGGACCCTTTGACCCTTCCTGTCCAGGCACCCACGCCGGGCCTAGAGCTCCGAATTACAACTTAGCGCCTCCCTTTTACACAGAAAGTTTTCCCAGTGGGTCCTAAGAGTACTACCTCCACCTAGAAATTCTTGGGAAGTGGGTCTCAATCCCTCCGCCATGGAGATTTTGGACTTTATCTTCCATATCACATTTGTTTCCCAGAAGAGAGAAAAGCAACCTTAAAGAGAGACAAAAATAAATCTTCTAAGACAAACACAAATTTGTGTTGCCTGGGCTTGTATGTGGTGCCAGGTGTGTGCTCAAATCAAACACACAAGAAGTAAGTTAAATAAAGCCTTCAGTATCGGAGCCATGTGTTTACACTTATCTGACGAAAACCTGCAAGCACCGTGAGGAGGGGGACTGTATATTAGGAACATCTTTTCACCTTTGCCCTTGACCAATGCAACAGAATCCCCTACAAGGCTCACTGAAATCGCGGTGGGCCCACCCCTAGATGCTGATTCAGAAGGCCTAGCAGAGGGGGGTGCCCAGAAATTCGCCTTTCCAACAAGTTCTCAGGTGATGCTCTGTTGTTGTTGCTCCTCCAGAAAGTGCTCCCTGAAACCACTGCGCTGCCGGGGCAACAGCTGTCAGATGCTTTCAGGCACATTGACCCCCACAGCCTAATCCACGATTCCGAGACGAAAGGAGAGTCTGCTGAGAGTTTCGTTACGTCGAAATGATGAATTGGAAAGATGGTATTAGCCATCTTCCCACAAAACTGAGATGCAGGTCGTTTGAGGACACTACATTTCTAGTAAAATTTTAGAAGTAAAAATTGCCCCAAGTAATAGAATGAAAAAAAGAAGTGCCAGAAACCCCACTGCCCAATAATTTACCTGTCAAGATCCCTGTCCTGCTGTAACTGTACCTTTTCTTCTCACCTGTTCTCAGAGAATTTACCTTCTGGGATGGTTTAGAGTTAGTTGTCGGTCTCCCTGACTGGAGTCGACGTGCGCCCAGTAGGGTCCATGCCTACCTGTCTCTGTATTCACTCAATGTCTTCAGTACCATAAGCATCATCATCATTCAGCAACGTCTGTCCTACCCTGAGCAAAACTCTCTGACAAACCTGCCCATCCATAGGAATCCCCAAACCTAGAAGCATGGTGAGGGGACCTCTGAGCAGCAGAGAGAGTGGACACCAAATGCACAAACCTCACCTGCCCTCCTGGAGTTTCCAGCACCAGGCACTCCAACCACACCTAACCTTCCCTTCATTCCCCACTTCACTGGGCCTCTCACCACTCAAAAATCTAATGAAAAGTTAAAAAAAAAAAGGTGTTTCAAAGAAAAAGATACTTCAGTAAGAGACTGAGCAGAGCTACTTCCCTCAAGACAGCTCTAATTGCCCTTTGTTGTCTACAAATACAGGATTCTAGGATAAATGCCCTTCCGGCTACATGACTCTGCCCCAGCAACTATCCCTACCACCTAAGCTTCCGTCCCACACACACCACCCACACAACTAATACATGCGGATGCCTTTCACTTTTCCCTCCCACCTTTCTCAAGGTCTTGTTCAAATTCGTGATCCATGAAGCCTTCCTTTTGCCCCATCCAAATCGATCACTCTCGTGTCTTCACTTCCACAGAACTAGGAAGTGCACTCAGAGGCATAAGCATTATTCTTTATCTCCCAGTTTCTGCTATGGCTGTTACCATCTTCATCATTTTTCTTTCACCCACCAACTGTTGTACAGATTAGGTGCTCAATTAATTGAAATTTCCACAGTTCGTTTAGCAATGTGTGCCAAGAACCACATCAGCCACCATTACAGAAATATGAAACACCCCCTTCAAGGTACAAGAGACAAACCCAAGGGCACACAGGCACCCAGTGCTGGAGTCAAGATTCAAACCCACATCTACTTAACTCCAAAGCTTTTGCCATTTCACGGCCACCATTCTGCCCTTCAAGGGAGAAAAATAAACTAGAACAGTTAAGTGGAAAAAGTCCTGGCTCACTAGTCGGTCACCTCACTGCAAGCTTCGGCCTGATTTCTCATAAACTCCAGATTTTAAGGCACGGCCAGTATACGTAATCAAGTGTGTTTTACAGATTATCCCATTTGGAATCACTGGAGCATACCACTGTATTATGGAAAAACCTTTCTTTCATTTCAGTGCCTCGCAGGGAGATGGGATGTCTCTACACATACATAAAGCCCTTTGATGAAGCCTGGATGTACTCTATAAAAAGTTCATGTATTCTTCCATGCTTTCCTTGGGGGCGGGGAGGAAGCAAAATCCAGTTTAGACAATGCTATGCATCTACTTTTAAGAGAGCACACTATCCAAATAGCTACACGTTTCTGGAGTTTGAGAAAATCATGGCCAACACCTGAAACAGAAAGAGGTGAAACCCCTCCGAGTAATTCGGGGGAGACAAATTGACAACAGCCAGTGAGAGGAGCCCTCAGGTTCTGATAGCACCAGCTTTCAAGTTCCCACTGTCACCAGCCAGCCGTGTGGCCTTGAGACATTATCATGGATTTCAGCTCCTTTGTGAAATGGCGAAACACGGGCACTAAGGTAATAATGAGCAGATGGTAACAGTTGTATATGAAAAGTATCAGCTCTTGCAAAGCTCACTAACCTTAATTCCCCCGGCTGCCTGCCCTGTAGGACTACACCTGACTATCAGATCAGAGGTTGAACAGCCTTTGTTTCTCCTTTGGTTACCACGAAGACTTGGTGCATTAGATCTGTCTGTATACTAGACTTTTAAGTAAAATGAGCTGTTAAAAAGCTTGCATAGTGGGAGGGTAAGGGGCAACAGCAAACCAATGCTTCCCTAGAGAAAAAAGGGGTTAGCTAACACCCTAAATACTAAATTCTAAAACAAACTTGGTATTACAAGCTTAAACTCTCCCAAAGAAGTCATTTTGGCTAACATGTATAATTACAATTAAAGGCATACTAAAATAACACTTTAGTTGTTGACCTTGAAGATCCTTTTGAAAAACTCAACCGAAACAATAGCACATGAAGGAGTGACTTGACTTTCTAACGACGGCATCACATGGTAACACAGCAGATATCTTAAATCTTTTGCAGTCACATGAAAACATTGATGTAATGTTGAAGCCAAGATGCACTAAACAGATGTAACACCTGAATTTAACCTGTTCAGAACTCAGATTTCTTCTCAGATTAGTACTGAGAAAGGGTTAAGAGGTTTAGTTTCATTACCCACCCCAATACTCCAGTCACCAGGCGATTTGGAAAAATCTCGTCGTTCAAACAGGAGCATTATCCAAAAAAAAAAGAAGAAGAAGAGAAAAAACTCAAAGCATCAGCCAGAACAGCCCCCGCCCAACACATACATACATACATACATACATACATACATACATACACCTTCTATTAGGCCCAGGTTGCACTTTTTAAAAGAAACAGTGCAACATTGATCACTATTAGTTTTACAATGTTTCTCATGAGAGAAGTTTTGCCAGGGCAAATAACCACAGTTCTTGCTAAAAGCACATTGATTACCCACCCACAGTAGGCACTTAAATGTTGACTGAATTATCAATTCTGAGTGAGAGCATCTAAGTCTAATCACAAAGCCCTTCTTTTGCTATCAGTGGTATTCTTAACTCTCAAGTAACTGGAAGAAAACTTTTGACAGATCATGACGGCAACGTGTTTTGAGCATTACTTTGGTTAATTCGCCATAGTTCATTACAACAGCAAAAAAATTATTTGCAAATCATGCCTAAGCTGAAGTGTCATTTAAGTTTGGTTTGGGGGCACCCAGGTGGCTCAGTGGGTTAAGCGTCTGACTTCAGCTCAAGTCATGATCTCAGGATCCTGGGATGGAGCCTGGCATCTGGCTCTGTGCTCAGTGGGGAGCCTGCTTCTTTCCCTCCCTCTGCCCCTCCCCCTGCTCATGCCCTCTCTCTCTCTCTCAAATTAATAAATAAAATATTTAAAAATAAATTTGGTTTTGAATGTAGGGGAAAGATACTCTGGTTATGATAGTCTATCATACAATATTCCGGTTATGTCTAAATTACTAAAGTAATTTCCACCTTTACCTTTTGCCACTTCTTTCCTGCAGCACGGCGTGAACGAGCAGTTATTTCAGCTTTGTTCTGTAGTAACAGGACACAAAGTAATTTCAAAGGTTGCAGGAGAATGTGGCCAAAATGGAAAAAGCAGGAATTAAATAGGAAATGATCTATTTAATTTTAATTCAGTGCTCCAGTGTGCCAATCAGGAAGACGTCAGCAATCTCTCCTGTCAGAAAGGTGCCTTCACAGAGAACTCATTGAGAAATCCCTCAAGTACAACTTACTATGTGGTATTTTACACTCAGCCTGGTGGGGAAGAGAGATACCGTAACAGCCCTGAGGTCCATGAATTTACTTTGTCCAAGAATTACTGAATTAAATAACATTTCAAGGGGAGCAGAGATGGCAGAAGACCAGACCCAAAACAAGTTTAACAGTTAATACCAACTACTAAAAAGTTTTCAAAGCCCAGTCACAAATACCTTTCACTCAGAATGTCCAGTACTAGAACTGAAATAACAACCATGTATGGGGCATATATTGGGGCTTTACTTATTTTTAAGTGTCAGGGATAAAGCCTGTTTGGTATAGTTCAAGGTCTTATAGAACCTGTACTTACCAAACCCACAGACAAGAAAAGCACAATTCTTTAAAAAACTCAGCAAGGACAGTGCATTTACCTTCCCCAGACTTCCTGTGAAAAGCTCACAGCATATCTGCAGTGTTGTGTTGACGGAGGGTCCCCCCCCAAAAAAATCAATCCGCTACCAAAATTATGTGTTCTGATACATCACACAGTCTCCTTTTGCATGAATAGTATGTGTTACCTAACACTGGCTAACACTAGAGTGTGTTCAATTAGATTTTTTAAAAAATAAACTATGAACCTGGTAGCAAATTACAGAAATGCTCATTTTAAGAACTTAACAGGCTACTTTATTAAAGCCTTAATATTTTAGGGTGACCATGAAGTGTGGAAACCATCAAACATGTTTATTTTACTCCATGACCAAAGCACTTCGTGAGCTAGGGGAAAGCAAACGGGAGTGATTCCAACTCCATCACACCAAACTCGTGAGAAAAGCTGGACAATGATTTCCAGAGAAAGTGGCAAGGTGGAGTGTTCTTTGTGGTTGTATGATCTAAACCTCTTTGGTTGCTGCCTCTGGAGTATGCTAAGTCCACAGGTACATTCAACAGAAAAAATAAAATCAAGCAAACATCACAGATCCATCTGTCTCTGCGGGTGAAGATGCTGCATTAATGCCCTTCATTCACTGCAAGTTTGCATAAGCATATTGAACTAGTAAGAGATGACCCACCAAACACACCATGCTTTAAAATGTGGTATCAAAAGCCATTTCTTGGTGTGTATGTGCCTCGTTTCCAGACTTCGTGGTCATCTTATAATTTGATGCAGGGAAGCTCCCATATGTTCTGGGAGCTTGTCACATAAATAAAAGACTTTCACCAACCTGTGGTTGACACCACACACATTGAATGACCACAGCATGCCTCCCTGAATCCAAGGAGCTCAGTTTTCTCTGTGGTTTACTAAAGTGCAATCAAGGCTGCAAAGAACTGGGTCCTGGTGAACTGTTCTGTGCATTTCACTACCGTACAGAGGCTGCAGCTGGCTCCTCGGGCTTCTTCCTCATTGCCTGACACCAAAAGGGTCACATGGCAAAAACGAACTTCCTATCTCTGACACTCCATTCCCAGCCTAGTGCGGAGGAAGAACTTACACAAGTTACTCCCCTTTTTTAATTAGGCAAGTCGGTGGTCCTCCCCACCAGGCGCCCCACCCTCCCAAACACACGTAACAACCCTGCAGCAGGTACCACCACTTTAACCCAAACCTGATTCCTCTGTCACAAGGCCAGCCAGGGCAAAAGATTAACCAGTGGTCTTCGGCCATCGGTTCACTGACAGGGCCAACCTTGGAGACAGAGCGCCAACTTTTTGTTTGTTTTAAAGGAAATACTTCCTGGCACACGTTTAGTGAAGACTCTGAACTCTGTGCAAGAAGCCACGTGGTGCTAATCTGGCTCCATCCACTCACGATCCGCCGAAGCAACCTCTTCCCGAATGGCAGCCCCTGGCTGGGTAATCTACACGATCTCGGTCCAGTCCCGCGGCCTCGGCCCGGATCCTGGGGAGCCTAGCTCTGCGTCCCGACAGGGTCACAGGGAAGTGGGGAAGAGAGGGGTTGGGCCCGGCGCTGCCCCCTTCAGCAGCACCAGTATGGGATTCACGGCAGTGGGGTGCAAACTGGCTCTTGCTGCTCAGGTTCAGGTGCAGTCCGAGGGAGCAGGGTAGAAGCAGACCCCCGCCTTTCCAGGAGAACCGACTTCGCCACTGGTAGAGTGCGTGGGCACCGTAAGTGCGGTGCCCACCTGTAGCCACCACAAACTTTCCTCCGGAGTCGGAACAATCCGGTCCCTTACGCCACCCCCTGGCCCCAACCGGCAGCGGCCGGGAGCTCCGAGGGCTCCTCACCTGATACCCCTAAACCCCCAACCTGGCCTGTCCCAGAGCGCGACCCAGCGCTGCCCACGCTCCCCAGTGGGGTTTTCTGGGCGACGGACTGGGGTTACCAGCTGAGGAACAGGAGTTTGTGGGGAGAACGGGAGGACGCTGCTCACTACCTTTTGCAACTTCAGTTCTCAACTTTGGCCACCACACAGCCGCTGCCCTCCCGCTCCCTCCGCGGCGCGTACCGGGCTCCCTCGGCTTCTCCAACGCGTTCCCCGGGGCGGGGGCTCCCGAAGGCTGGCGGGAGCCGCGCGCGCCCAGCGTACTTACAGCCATAACGGGGTCTCTGCAGGGACGGCAACTCCTCGTGGGGCATCCTGCGCGGCTCCGGGGGCCCGCCCGAGGCGCGCCCCCCGCGGCTCCGCTCGCTGGCCAGGCTCGCCCGCTCCGCGCCCCTCCGGGGCGCTCGTATCCGGCCTCTCGCTGCCCTCCCCTGGTCGCCCCGAGATGGGCGACCCGCTCCCTCGGTGCTCCCCGGTCGGCGCTCGTTGCAGCCGCCGCGCGCTCCCACCCGAGCAAAAGTGAACTCCCGTCCCTCGCTCCGTCCCGGCCGCCGCCGCGTCCCGGGCAGGTTTCCTTTCTCCTGCCGCCCGAGCCCCGTTATTCTCCGCGGTGGAAGCGCGCGCCGCGTAGCAGCGACCCCTACCGCAAGCGGGGCGCAGCGGCCGGGCCGCGTGAGCCCGCCCCTTTACCCGCCGGGGCGGAGGAAGGGGCCGAGCGCGACGCTGGGCCGGGATCCCCTGCAGCTGGGGCCCGCGCTCCGCTGGCCGCCTGGGGGCTGCGGCCGCCCCGCCTGATTTTTCACTTCTGGAGGGTTCTGAGGGTGGAAGTGAACCCACGCGGGGAAGAGCTAGAAAAACCGCAGAAGCTAGAGGCAGCGCCGGTCGCCCGGGGTGTTGCTCAGTTACAGAACAAACAGCGCGGTTCTTTGCCCTCTGGGGAGATTGCGCGGTGCCTTTTTCTTTCTTTCTTTCTTTTTGTTTTTCTTTTTTCTTCGAAAGTTGCTTCTGCGACTCTTGGTCTACAAAATGCAGGGTTCCCCTTTCATGACAAGAAACTGAGAGTGTGTGCATGTGTGTTGGGAGAGCAAGATAAACACTACCCAAGCAACCGCTCAAAACACAACTGCGAGTCATCCTCGGCTCCCCTTCGGCGCGCTCCCCTTCCACGCCACCCCCGCAGGGTACGGAACCGTCGCCCGGCCCAGGTGGGGTCGCACACCACAAAAACCTTTTCCGGCGAAGCTTTAAAGGAAATTAAACTGCTTGTGGCTCTTTTAAAAGGGGTTTTCTAACGCGGTCCCCTGGAGCTGTTATTTTTTTTTCTTTTTGTGCCCCATAGTGATAACGTCTGGAGGCATGTGGGACTGTTCTATACCTGTGCCCTCACCTGTTTGTCAAACGTGGGATGCATGGGTGACCAAGTACTGGCAAAATAAAATAATTGAGGTAGAGTTGCGAAATTATTTAATTGGAGAGAAAGTGCATAGTGACACTCTTTTGAAGTATGCAAAGGTTCAGACCATGGCCAGCTGCTTTCCATCTCATAGGGGTCCCTTGAAACTGCAGTCCCTTGAAACTCCGATTCTGGGGCCCCACCCTCAGAGTTTCCAGTTCAATTGGTGTGGGCTGGGGCCCATGAATTTGCATTTCTAACAAGCTGCGGGTGATGCTGACGGGGCAGATCGGCAGACCGTGCTTAGAGTGGTTCTGGGAGAGAATAGGCTGGACTCAGGGAACTCTCACTCAGATTCTCTTCCCCTCCCCCCCCTTTTTTTCCTTTTTCTGGAAGCATTAGATTCTCACCTGACTGGAATGGAATGAGTGGGGTTTTTCTTCCCTAAAGAGGAGATGCCTCTAATTATAAGAGCAATTCAAGGGTGAAACAGCCACATTTTAGGTTACAGCACCCTGTCAGTCAGTGTTCACCCAGGCCAGAATATGTTCAAGGAGAATTTTCTACACTTGGGAAGATGCCGAATTGGAGGATAATTTAAAGTTCATTCTGTCTCTGTGATTCCATGTATTAAGTACTAACTGTGACGCTCTTACTTACACATATCAGTGTTCAGTGTGAGTGGAAGATTTAAGGCCCCCCAAAAGTGTGTATTCTATCTCTTTAGAGATGAGGGGGAACTCATAAACTTAGAATGGTCAAGGAAGGTGATAGGATTTGAAAGTGTGCTTTGGGGTAGACCTTGAAGAGTGGGTAAGAGTTGGATGCACAATGTCGGCTCCAGGAGGACCCGCAAGGACAAAGGTCAAGGGGTAGGGCATGAGGGTAGGTGAGGGTGGGAGCTTTGGAGCGGGAATCAGATCATGGAGGACACTGACGTCAGGCTAAAGGGACTGGATGTTATCACAGGGGCATTGGGAAGCCCTTAGTGTTTGGGGTATGGGAGCTGTTTGATGAAAGGGAGTTCAGGGAGTTCAGGGAATCTTGCAGCAGATTATGGGCTGGATTTGAGAAGGGGCTGTGGCAGAGGTAGAAGAGAGGAGAACTTCAGCGACGTCCACATCAATAAGTGATAAAGGGGGAGTTTGAACACAAGCAAGTTGGTGCCATCAACAATTAGATGGATGTCACAGATGTAATAGGTAAATATCTGTTAATGGTAGAAAGTTAAGATTAAAGCATAAATAGGTGCTCTGCAGGAAAGTCGTTCTAAGTTCACATTCTAGCTGGTCAGTTCTCTGAGGGCTCTGGGGTGGTTTCAAGCTCTGTCACAACTAATGTTTCTATGGAGAACTTAACACTAAGAAGAAACCATAACAGCAAATGCTTCTGATTTTTTTTTTTTTTTTTGCAAGTGCTGGAATTCATCTTTGGAATTTTAGTCTCCATTCACTGGGTAACAGTACTATCTCTCGGATCACTTCTCTGCAGAATCTCAGAAAACAAACTTATTTGCAGAATTCTGGGCTACGTTTTCTCTTAAGGCTTTATATTGGAGAGGGAGTCAAATAAATACAAGGCATTGTGTCAGCGTACTTTGCCATCTGATTGTGCTCGCAAGAATATTAAAAACAAAAACTGAAGCCATCTAGTAAAAAAATCTTTTTTTTAATAAAGCAAAAAGTTTTTCTTTCATGTGAAACAAAAGATGACATTGAAAAACTAGACCTAGTAAAACAATTTTAAAGCAACATCATTTTTATTTTTTTAAGATTTTATTTATTTATTTAACAGAGAGAGACATGGCGAGAGAGGGGACATAAGCAGGGGGAGGGGGAGAAGCATGGGGTTCGATCCCAGGACCCTGGGATCATGACCCGAGCTGCAGGCAGATGCTTAAGGACTGAGCCACCCAGGCACCCTGCAACATTGTTTTTAAAAGATGGTTTTCTAAGACTTACCTCTTGACAAACTGAAATGAACATAAAGGTGTTTGGAAAAAAATGCAACTTCGTTTTTATAACTATAACAGATTAATTATATCAAGAGCATCAAACAGGATAAAAATGTATGTTTAAGTAAAAGTCTTGGCTTGCAGCTCTAACATTCAAAGGTGAATACCTTTGAAATAATTTGGTGATTTCCCAATATCGTGTTGTTGATCATTTTAACATTACCAGAATAGTGAACAATGTGCTTTCATAGCATCACCCAAAGAAGTGAAGTATGAAGCAATGACAAGAAAGAAATGATTCAGAGCTTTTTCCAAGTCCTGGGAGCCCTTGAGTTGTTAAGATTTTCTAACTCATACCCTGTTCCAGAAAAAGAGAGAGGCTGAGCAGGAACTGCATTTCTTTGCAAGGGAGACTTCTATAGCTAAAAAGGAAATTGTTACAGTCCAACATCAGATTAAAAAAAAAATGAATCAGAACAAATAAATGCAACCATCAGTGTTTCAGTTCTAAAAAACAAAGGAAGGAGTAGTCGTATCAGGGGGTTTAATAACTGTAGGATTGATGGCCTCATAGCATCATTCTATGGACAAGGCTGAGCAGCACAGAGAGGTTGTGTGATTCCTTGGCTATGGAAGAATAGAGCCTAAATTCCAGGCCTCCTGAGAGTCTCCATGCATTGCTTTTTGTACCTTACATATTTTTGTTTATATATACATTTTTTTTTCATTCAAGTCCTTTTTCACTCCACTAAAATCTGTATAATTTTGGACAACTTTCAACTACTTTGTTAATGTTAAATCAGTAAGCAGTCGTGCCTTTCTCTCTTTGCTTTAAAGTGAAAGTTCTGAACAAAGTTTGGAAAGACTGTCTAAACTTTAATTTTAGCAAGTAAATAAAACCACACACAATTCTATTATTATTTTCCCATTTCACAGTTCAAGAAGGTTAGAACTCCAGTGACTCAGAAGATGATTCCCAGGGCAGCCTGGCAATGAGCAGGAGGAGAAAGCAGCATTGATTCCAGGGGACCCCCTTCCATTTCTATCCCTTTTACACCGAATTCATTTTCTCAGCTGCATTTATCCTCTAACATTCCACATAGTGGATTATTTGTTCATTGTTTGTCCCAGAATGTGAACTTCTTGACAGGTAGAACTTGATCTAATATTCACTGCCGTGGGCCCAGGATTTGCAACAATGCCTGGAATGTAGTGGTTGCTCAATTATTTTGATATAATCATGAATTTGCTACCTATTTAGGTGTACCTGGCAATAGACTAGAAATAGTTGTTACTTTCAGTCCTGTAGCAATGCTGAAGAAATTGAGACTTGGAGAGCCTCGCAGTGGTAACTGACAGCACTGGGTTTATCTGAGTCTAAACTGTTTCCCCCAGCACAGAAGCCCATCTCCTTGCTTTAGACTAAGAAATTGAACTACAAATTTCAAGATGTTCACCTTCTACTAGAGACATTTCCTTTACCCAGGTGAATGCTATAGAACCTACAACAAATGCCCTCAAGTTTTCATCATGTATATGCCATCACAAAGAACTAGAGACCTGGGGTCCAGTTTGTGTCCAGGCACTGATTTTGATTATAATTTTACTGATAATACCTTGTAGTTCCCTGTTGGTCCTATATGTATTAATTAGATAAGGTCTAAAAGGTGCTCAGCAAAATGATTTTTAAAATCATTCATGCTTTCCTCCTGCCTGTAACTTCAAGTATGTTTTTACCTTCATCTCGGATTGATCTATCTTTGGCAGTAGTTCTTAGTCCTAGCTTTAATTTTCTCTGACTCTTATACTCCCTTTCAGGAACACTTTGTCTTAATTGGTTGATGAGAGGCAAACAAACTTCTAGCTCACTTAGAAGAGCTTGGATATTTTGAAGGAAGCTTCACTCTTTATCGGGGAATGAAAATTAAAACACCCACTAGGTTGACAAAAATTAACATGTATAACTAGTGTGGAATATTAGGAATGCTCATACAGTGTTGGGAGGGGTGTCCTTTGAGCAATCATTTGGGGGAGTGACTTGGCCATCTTTAGTTAAGGTAAAGATATAAAATTCCTGGAAGTCAGTAATTCCACATCTACTAAGATCCTCTAGAGAAGCTTCCACATTCTGGTAAATGTGTACAAGGATGTTCATTCCAGGAAAAACTGGAAATAGCCTAAATGTCCCTAACTGGCAGAATGGATAAAGACATTGCGATATATAAAAATATGATAGAATAAGAAAATACTATGTGATGCCATTTGTATGCAGTTCTGTACATACAAAATAATATCATATGATACACATTGGGACATTTGCATGTAGCAAAAGTATAAAAACATGCACAGGAAGAACATACCAATTTCAGAACAGCAATAATGTCTGAGAAACTAGGGGAGGGAAAGGAAGCTGAGAAAGTAGACAAAGAACATCAAATTCTATAGCATTTCATTTCCTTTTAAAAAACAGAAGCAAATATGGCATGTATTGTATCCAGTTGGTATACACATAAGTATTTGGTACTTTATATCTTCCTGTATGTTTGGAATGCTTTTCAAAATATTTTTTAAAAGAAATATGCACTCTGTTAACATGGTCAAAACACGTATAATGTCTTAAAATGTTGCTTTACCAGCTTTTAAAGTTCAGATTCATTTACTTTTCTTAATTAAGGCAAATCTACATTACTTCAAAACAAAGCCTCATTGAGATACTGATAGGGGCAATGTGAATATGCAAACATACACATCTTTCTAGCGAGGTGCTTATTATCTGGTGATGAGGGTTATAATTTCTACCCCAAAACTGAACTGCTCCCTAAGGGGCTGCTGAGACCCATTTCCTGATGACTGCCTTTCTATTTGGAGATGGGGTAATGATTCCTGGTCCCCCTGTTAAGGCTCAACAAGGAATAACTGTTCGCTTCATGAAAGGGTGGAAGGTTGATCATATGATTGGTCTATTGTCTAAGTAGATATTGCCTCACTTTATCGCAAAGTACTGCTTAAACATTCTGATGGTGTCTCTTGGTTTTAAAGCCTCTCCAATTTACTTTATTGTGTTTTGTTGGTAGTTAACCAGCTGCTAAAGCTCAGTCACTCAGCTTGCTAAGAGTTAACTTCACATCTGGATCTGGTCAGCCTCAGGCCAAGGGTAAAAGCCAATAGTGAACCAAGGAAAGCACTGCAAGGAAGGCAGATATCACCAATGGCTGCCCTTTGCCATACTATAAGTGCGACTATCACCTCAAACTCAACAGGTAAAACAATCAGAATCAACCAATTCCACCTCAGCCTCCTCCCCATCTACTAATGGATCTTTCCTCAGTTTGCTGTACTCTGTTTTTGAGACCTTTTTAAAAACGATTTTCATTTATTTGACAGAGCGCACAAGCAGAGGGAGACACAGGCTCCCCCCTGAGCAGGGAACCTGACGCAGGACTAGATCCCAGGACCCCGGGATCATGACCTGAGCCAAAGGCAGACACTTAACCCACTGAGCTCCCAGGTGCCCCTCTTCTTTCTTCTTTGCTCTCATCCTCACCACTGCCACTCAGATTCAAGCTCTTACCTGGGCTGTTCCAATGGCTATTCCCGTGTGTGGACTTTCTCCTTCTTTCAAGTTAGCTTATTTCATCCTCTAAATTCCTGTACCAAATATTTTTTTAAAAGATTTATTTATTTATTTATTTGAGAGAGAGAGAGAGAGAGAGAGCACATGTACTTGAGCATGCGTGGGGTGGGGGGAGGGAGAGAGAGACAGTTTTAAGCAGACTCCGCACTGAGAGCAGAGCCCGATGAGGGGCTCTGACCTCAATACCCCAAGATCACGACCTGCGCCAAAAGCAAGAGTTGGACACCAGGTGCCCCAAATAATTTTTAAATGAATATAAATTGCTTTCACTCTGAGAGTGAATTCTACAATCTCTTGAGAGAACTGAGAACATTCCAGGAGGTAAAATTAAAACAAAATGGAAAAGAGTTAGGAATTTACCTTTTCAAACGACAACGTTAATTTTCAGTGTCGTTTAAAATGTGGTGGGTCAAGCTCTTCTAAGTTTGGAGTTTATATCTTCTCGGAAAAGCTGTTAATTAGATTAAACTTGAGGTTTAAAAAATACTTCATTGAAATTATATGAGATGCTCTTTGAAAAGAAAGCATTTAGCTGGAACTGCTATAGAGGGGATTCCTCCACTGGGTGGAGTCTTCTTCATTAGGCAACAAAACCTTTAATCAAAATTTTGAAAATCTGTCCCCAGTTCACATGCCATTCCTTTCCAAGATCACTACAGATGTACCTAGGATTCCAAACTTCCGATGGGCCAGAAGACCCAAGCTCACTTTGATTTTCCTTTTGATTTTTGCACTAATTTCTTTGTAAACACACTTACAAATAAATCTTAAATGATTTTTCCATTCTTCATTCTATTGTAGCATTAAATTCTCTGGTTCCTCTATTTAAGCTAGTGCATCTCTGTGATAATATAATTTTCAATAGAACTTAGCTAACGCTGGGTATCTTATCTGTGTTAGGGTCTTGGTCAGTTTTATAGTTCTTGGTCTCAAAAATTAGGTTTCAGAATTCCACTCATGTTTACGTCCCTTGATTAGGTTGCTCAGTCCCTTAAAAAATCTCCAGGATCAGGGACGCCTTGGTGGCTCAGTCAGTTGAACATCCCACTCTTGCTTTCGGCTCAGGTCCAGCCCTGCGTGGAGTCCCAAGCCAAGCCCCGAATCAGGCTCCAAGCTCGGCAGGAATCTGCTTTCCCTCTCCTTCTCCCTCTGACCCCTGAACCCTGCTACATACTCTCTCTCTCTCTCTCCTCTCTCTCTAAGATAAGTAAATAAACTGTGGGGCACCTGGGTGGCTCAGTCAGTTAAGCATCTGCCTTTGGCTCAGGTCACGATCCCGCGGTCCTGGGAATGGGCCTCTTGTCGGGCTCCCTGCTCAGCAAGGAGCCTGCTTCTCCCTCTGCCTCTGCCCCCACCCCTGCTCTCACTCTCAAATAAATAAAATCTTTTAAATCAATCAATCAATCAATCAATCTTTAAAAAAATCCCCAGTCTCTAGTGTCCAAGGGCCACAAAGAGAAGAGGTCACACTTCCCCATGGCGCCTGTAATCTTACACCAAGTGGGCATTGATTCTTCTCCCATGATGCTTCTGTCAGGCTTCATTGATAAAAGAGTCCTATTTTAGGACTATTTTTGGACTTTTTTTTTTAAGGAAAATGTAGGAGGAGAAGAGCTAATGTATAAAATATAAAATTACTATTTCTGGATAATTTTCATTTCTTCCTTAAAGAGTTATTGGGTCTCCATGTCTTGGAGCTCTTAACAAATCATCTGTTGTTATGGTTTAACTGCTTTCTACTTTTATCAATAATTGCTTATAAAGCCAGTGCATTGCATATAGTAGAGACCTAATAAATATTCATCAAATCAACAAGTGATTAACTTCAGTCTCAATTCTCTCCAAAATTAATTTCTTGGTACACCCTCAAACTGGGGTTCTGAGATCGATGTCTTGCCTTTCCCTGGCCCTTTGATGCTGACAAGCCATGTTGTAGAGGAGAAATTCAGTAACACCACGAATCTCGTAAATGGCCAATGTTCAAGGAGAATCTGGTTGCAGCAGAGAGCTAAACCTTGGTAGATGACCTGCATGCAAAGTAACAAGTACCTGCATTGCAATATCTCCCACCTAGAGAAGAACAGAGCAGCAGCATAGCAGCATTGCATGTAACATTCGAATGAAATCCAGAAAAGAGGAATAACTGACATTTCTGAGAAGGAAAAACATCTTGGAGCCCCTTGGAAAGTAACTTACGTGTCCTCAGTGCAAGGTTGTTCATTCCAACCAGCCATTGTGTTCAACTTCCAGAAAGAGGAAGCAAAATGAAACAAATGAGATGATGGATTTGTCTTGTCCAGGAGCTACCCATTGTGGACAGGACCACGTGGCAGGCATGACTCCAGTGAGAGAAAAATGCTGCTGAAGCAGTGAGTCATCTTGCAGAGGCTCCAGCTCCAGGCGCTACTACAACAAGGGACAAAAGTTCTGTCAGCACATTCTAATCACTCCACTGTCTAGGGGCCAGGGCAAAAAGAAGGGCCAGGAAAAACACAAGATTCATAAAGAAAGGTAGAAGAATGGCAGGTTATGCCTAAGAATAGAAAAAGAAAAGTCCTGGGGTTCATAGGCGGCACGGAGCCAAGTGTAGCCTCAACAAAACACGGGCCGGCGCAGAGTGTGATGCTGGTTTCCACTCACTGGCTTAGAAGAGAGATTCCATGGAATTCTCTGGGCCACGTCGTTCCTTACGGGTAGCTACCAAATGATTAAGCAAGGCTGTATGTATTAGGGAAGGATCTAGAAGGGGTGATGAAAATGATCACTTGGGAGAGAGGAAGAAGCCAGGAGGGGCTTGAAGAGAATCAGTTGGCTTCTCAGCATGGAGGTAGGAGAGCTAAGCTGGGAACAGGGTGAAAGTGTGCCCTGGAGAAAGTATCTGAGAGAGGAGCCCCGGTGAGATGCCGGAAGGATGGGCATGCCCTCTGCCCGGAGCAGGGATAGATGGGGCTCCACCTGCCTTCTGTTGCATTCTTATCCTCACGCATCATCTCCTTCAGCAGATGCTGGACTTTTCTCTGGTTCAGTTCTTCTGCATATTTGACAATTTTTCTTTCTTTCTTTTTTTTTTTTAAGATTTTATTTATTTATTTATTAGAGAGAGAGAAAGCACAAACAGGGGGAAGGGCAGAAGGAGAAGGAGAAGCAGCCTGCCCGCTGAGCAGGGAGCCCAGTGCAGAACCCCGGGATCGTGACCTGAGCTGAAGGCAGATGCTTAACCAACTGAGCCACCCAGGCGCCCCGCTCTTACCCCAGTTTCTATGCAAATCTGTCATTCCAAAAGGCCAGCTGGGTCCAAATAATGTAGGTAAAGTAACAAAGGTGGGATGGGAAAGTCATTCTATTCACCCGGGCGATAATGTGATATTCTCAAAAACCTTGTTTACATGTTTAGTTTTACAAAAGAGTGGTTCAGAACTAAATAACTGAATGAAGAAGGCAACAGAAGGGAATTTTAGAAAAAAGAGCTCATTTTCATCATCTAAATATATCCCTATATTTACTAAAACTCATGTCCTTTTTCACGCCGATCTTCGTTAAGGTGGCAAGATGGTACTCAGAACAGAGAAATATATCTTATTGTCCTAAAAGTTGCTTGTCTAGTCTTGCTGCTCTTAAATGTTGGAGAGAATTACACTGTGTGTTCAAATACTTCCTTTTATGCTGAATAAATAAACTTGCTTCCAAGTCAGGATGAGCAGATAGTTCCAAGGACTAAACACTTCATGGTATTCAACTTGAAAGTCCTGAATGTGATTTCTAAAATGAGTGGTTAGGACATTCTGAACCTTTAAAAAGGCACAAATTCATCATATAGTTTTTGGCCCAAGTGATATTCATATGTACATAATATTCTCTATCTTGTTATGTTCATATACATATCCTTTGCTATGTCACTTAGTAAAATAACCAGGTTTTTATTCAGTTAGGTGTCCCTAGGGCATCCAGAATTCAGCCAGGGCATCAGATAACCAGACCTGGGAGGAGGTAGGATGAAGCTCAAAGAATTCGAACTTCACCCATTTCACACTCTGGCTGGAGGGCAATCCTGATTTCCACAGAGGTGAGTGCTCTATGTAGAAGGCCGAGAGACCCTTGGCCCTCAAAGGCCTTAGGCTTGTTCCACTAGTTTTATGGAGGAATAAACTGAGGCAGGGTGTCTGGTAGATGACTAGCCATTCTTGGTCTTGCGCTTTTTCTGCCCAACAGAAGGTTCTCTTAGTGAGCAAAAGAAGGGAATCAGATAGGCTAAGAACCTTGCCCAAGGTCATTCAGGGCTTTGATCCAAGTTCTAAATGTTGTTGGCTTGGAGATTCACCTGGAACATTCCTGACTAATGGCTGGGAGGCAAAGGTCTCCTCTAGAATTAAGTGCCACCTTTCCAGGGAAATTTTGCCGCTGAAGCTTTACCTTTTAGCTTTTTTTTTTTTTTTTTTTTAGCTTGGAAGAGGAGAAAGAAGACAAAAGAATGTATTGAACTATTTTTTTTTCCTCAGGGTCAAGACATGGATCTGAGGTGTAAAGAGGTTGACAATATTGCACTTGGCTCTTGGCTTAAATGGGTTTGATTGATTGTGAAGGGTCTCCTGCTTGTTAAATCATTTTATGTTATGCACTAGAGCTGGGAAGAACAGTGTCTCAGCTGCCCCCTGTATGGCCCTGGGCAGTCGCTTCCTTCAGTCTTCCACTATTTCCTGGTAGCCAAATGAGGCCCAGGGATATTTTATTTAGCTTGTACTGTGCAGGCCCATATAGTGTTTGTAAATAATTCAATTAGTTGCCAACATATTAAAAAAGCTGGTTGTGGTTTTTCCCTTCTCCTTAAAAAAAAAAAAAAAAGGCCAAAGCTGGCCAGCGGGGTCCCCGTTCTCATGCGGCAGCAATGGCTGGGAGTGGTCGGTGACTGCCTCTTTTGACGGGACACGGACCCCCATTCAGCCAGAGCCCACAGGCCCTGCTACCCGCCTCCCCGCCCCCCCGCCCCGGGCTAAGTGCGCAGCCTGGTCCTGCCTCACAGACTTTTTCCTCCCCTACTTTTATCAGCACCAGTATCTGTTGAGAACGTGCTGCTGCAGCTTTTTCTGACTCACTTGTGCATTCAGACTTACCCCTGCAGAGTTCCGCCCTGGCTCTCGAAGCCCTGCTGTCTTGTAGGTGGCATCCTCACACTAGACGGTCTTACCGGCCCATCAGCGGACGGCTTAAATCTCACACTCTCAGATGACACTGGTTCATCCTCATAGGGTTTTCTGGACCTACTGGACAGAGTACGGTGGTGTGCATTTTGGACCAGGTGACAGGCCAGGCGGAGAGAGATTTTTGTACAGCAGATCTGGCTGTTGTGCTAGCCTTGGGTGTGTGTGGGGGCGGTGCCATCCCTTCTTGAGAGTGGAACCCACCCA
The DNA here is from genome assembly GCF_003265705.2 of Callorhinus ursinus. Taxonomy (NCBI): domain Eukaryota; kingdom Metazoa; phylum Chordata; class Mammalia; order Carnivora; family Otariidae; genus Callorhinus; species Callorhinus ursinus. The sequence goes on from NW_027397085.1 coordinate 3,686,931, forward strand.
ACATTTGAGAACTATGACTAGGTGGTAGGGTAGTGCAATGGTTACGCCCCTCCCCAGAGCCATCTCAGGAAAGGAGAGAAGGCCCCACAGCTACCTCCTGAGGTCCCCTCCAAGGAACTTCAACCAGGGCCTCCTTCTGGGGCCGGGCCGGCCTTGACCAGAAGTCCGGGAGAATCACCTGTGATTCTGGCAGGGTGCTAGGCCTCCTGGCAAATTACCAAGCACTGCTGAGGGTGCTTCTCCCTTGACCTGCAGGTAGAGCTCCAAGGTCAAACAAGGCTGGAGCGCTGCCAAGGGCTCCCACAGCCCCGGGGGCAAGGGGGCTCTTTAACTTACATTCCCTCTCTGCCTTGTCCCCTCGTTCATGGCCGACCCTCTGTAGGTTCCGTACTATGATCACCAGGCTGGCAGCTGGTTCAGTTCCTACAGCTTTTCCTTCTCCTTCTCCCAACTTCTAGCTTTAGGAAGGACTTAACAAGTCTTGTGTTTAAACAAGAACACGGCTGGGGCCTGGGAACGCTAAGGAGCAATAGGCAGGGAGCAATGACCCTTTCCATTGTCACTTAGTCTTTGTTCACAGCCCAGAAGTTACTGTATGAAAAATCGCACTGTGATCCAAGGGACTGCAAAAGAAGGAAGGAGAGGAGAGACAGAGACTGAGGTGGAACAAACACGGAGTTTGGAAATAAGTTCTTAAAGCTAATGTGTCCCTGGCAGACGTTTCTGATTTCCCTAGACTCGCAGGAATGGGAGATTTACAGAGCTGCATGTCAGGTTATATCATAGATTATTATTCTACACACAGGGCTTCACAGTCTGATTCAGATCCAGGACAAAAAAATGTGATAGGAAAACTGACAGCATGCACCTCAATGCTTAAAAATAAAATTGAAGACTTGTGTAAGTGTGAACATTTTGATTCTATAGGGAAATTACTGGGCGTCAGAAATGATTTGGGTGAAGTCAGAGCATATTTATTGAGTGGCTGGTAAGTGCATGACCTCTGCTCTCAAGGAATTCCTACATAGTTTCCCTGGTTTCAGAAGGCATGGATTTTGGAAAGGATTAATAAGAAAACAAATGTTAACCAAACAGAACAGTGTAGTAATGAGGATATTTCTTAGCAAAAACCAGTGTTAAGAGTTTTTAGGACAGGGGCGCCTGGGTGGCTCAGTCGTTAAGCGTCTGCCTTCGGCTCAGGTCACGATCCCAGGGTCCTGGGATCGAGCCCCGCATCGGGCTCCCTGCTTCTCGGGAAGCCTGCTTCTCCCTCTCCCACTCCCCCTGCTTGTGTTCCCTCTCTCGCTGTGTCTCTCTCTGTCAAATAAATAAATAAAATCTTAAAAAAAAAAGAGTTTTTAGGAAAAAGAGAAAGTGAGATCCTTCAGAGAAGGTTTTGCTAAATTTGGCATTTACAACGTTTCACCGTCTGCGTGATGTCAACCCAGCATTTGCTAGACAGGAACTGTCTTTTTTCTAGCATCTAGAACATATTGACACAGACTAAGTGTGTGTGCTCATTGAATGAATGAATGAGTGAGGGAATGAATAAATTCAGGTAAAGAAAGCAAATAGGTCTGAATGTTTTCAGGCATTCCACCGAGGCACACTCCCCAGCAGAAGCAGAGAATCATGAGTCACCAGCCCTCCCCAGAGCTGCCAGGCCATCACTCGTGGTGAGGCTCCTCACCGGAGCGAGACGGGACTAACAATTATACTACTTACAGCTGTGACTGGGCAAGTTTGCGTGTCCCTCGAGCCACTGCGCTGTCATCCGTCCAGCGATACCTATTTCACAGGATTGTGGGCATGTCAAAAAAGAAAACAGAACAGCTCTTAGCCAAACGCTAAACAGAATATAGTAAATGGACCCTGATTTTGTACAGTTCATTCTAATTTGCGTGGAAGAAAACTGAACACTTACCTGCCTTAAAAGACTTTTCCAAATTTTTTTCTTAAAAACTTTTTTTTTTTTTTTTAATTGGGAAGAAAAGGGCCAGATGAAGTTTGCTCATGGGTAAAGGCAATTTTCTGGGGAAACATCTAGCATGGCCAGCCAAGAGAACCATTACGGAAGCAGTTACAGCTTCTCACCAGGGGCTCTTGCTTCCCAGAGCAGGCCAAGTGCCACCCCACCACACGACGACAGTGACAGCAGAGTCAGTCAGGGCAGACAGGGCCAGTCCTGTAGTGAATGTGGAGCGGCATTTCCCTGGCCGCTGCTCTGTGTAAGCCACAGTCCCCTGCAAGCTGCGGCTCTCCCCCACCTTCTGCTTCGCTGGCAGCTGGCCATGCCATGGGCGGCTTGTTTGAGTGTACGAGCTCATCAGTGAGAAGTTATTTAAGTGGACCAGTTCAAAATGAGAGTGTACCAAGTCCAGGCATTTGGTCGCGCACATATGTCTCTCCTCTATGAACTGCCCCCTCAAAACACTGTCAAGCCAGTCTGGACTGACTGTCAGTGACGGCCATCTATGTATCCACCGTCTTGCTGTCCACGGAGGCTAAGAACGAGACCAGCTCATAAGGTTGTTGGGGATTACCTGTGATAATGTATGGTAAACCCTTAGCAAGGTGGGTGGCACACCGTGGGCACTCGACAATTATTAGTGCTAATGGAAAATCCCACAAGGGAATTGTATTAGTTTGGGGTTTTCCAGGGAAACAAAACCAGTAGGATATATACATACATAGGGAGATTTATTTTAAGGAATTTGCTCATATGACTAAGGCTGGCAAGTCTAAACTCTGCAGGGTGGGCTGGCAGCCTGGAGACCTACGGCAGAGCTGATGTTGCGGGTCGCCTGCTGGCTGAATTCCTTCTTGCTCAGGGGAGATCAGTCTTTTGGTCTATTCGTACCTTCAACTGATTGGATGAGGCCCACCCACATCGTAGAAGGCCATCTGCTGGACTTGAGGCCACCAATTTCAATGTTAATCTCATCCAAAAACACTCTCACAGAAACACCCAGAATAACGTTTGACCAAATATCTGGCACTGTGGCCCAGCCAAGTTCACACATAAAATTAGCCATCACCATAGACTTTACTAGCCCCATTTTAAAGATAAGAAGCCTAAGGGTCCAAGAGGTTAGGACCATTACACCCAGGTAGTAAGTTCATAAGCTAGGATTCAAGCACTGGGGTAAATGAGGGCCCAGCACAGTCCCTGGCTCATCATAGTCTCTCAGGGTTTGCTGAATGCATTTATGTCTCCAGAGTCCCAGCTCTTACCCCAACACTGGATCCTGGAGAGACAGGACACAGGGAAAGATGATTTTTCTTGAGGAAGAGACAGGAGGGAAAAGAAGGAAATGGGAGGATGTTTGGCAGACTTCGGGGGAATGCTACCGAGTTGTGGAGTGAGATGAAGTGGAGGTAGGGACCTGAGCAGTGGTTCTTAGTAGGGTCGTGGCGGAAAACACTCGAAGAGAGGTAAGATGGCAAGGACCGACCTAGGCCCTGAACTCAGGGCCCTTGTTCCAGGCTCCTCCAGACCAGGTGGCCAGAGACAGGCTCTGAGTAGGTGAAATGTAAGTGTGAGACCTCAAACAAAAAAGAGGCTGCTAAGAAGGGAAGGTATCCCAGGCCGCAGGGAGAAGACAAAGGCCGGAGGCAGGTACGGCTGGAGATGGCAAAGCCCAGAGGGGATGGATTTTGGGGGCTGGGCAGCTTGTGCAGGATTTTGGGTTTCCTTCTAGAGGAGATGGGAAGCCATGGGGAAGTTTTCAGCCAGGAATGACATTATCTGGTCTCCCCACTTGCCAGGCAGCTGAGAGGTCAGACTCTTCAGATTTCATCACTCACTGAAGATCCAGGTTCATAGTGGCTGCCCTTGAACCTGAAAACAGATAAATACTTGAAAAGTTACTCAATTTAAAATATAAATATTAAAGGAAGAAGGCTCTTCCCAACCCGCTGTGACATTCTTCTGCTTCCTGCTTGCCTCTGGATTCTGAAGGCCCCTGAGGGAGCAGAGGGCACAGAGCTTCCGGGATTCCTTCAGTCCTCGACTGCCCACCCCTCTGTGGGGCTGGGACCGGGCACTGGGTGCGACAGTGGCCAGGAGGATTGCTGGTCTAGAACAAACGACACAGGCAAAAAAGAAAGAAGTGGCTGGACCTTCGGCGGAGGGAGCAACGTGGGGCTAAAATCAGCACTGTCCATTTAAAAACTTAAAAAACCTGCAAACAGAGCCAACTCCGTGCCTGGGGAGTATAGATGGCAAGCTGTATCGATTTCACCGATGATCGATCATTCCACTAATACAATGCCAAGGAAGGCTGGAGAAAGCAAATTTGTGATAAGTGTATGTGAAGGAGAAACGGAGGCACCCCATTGTTTAGCGTTCCCTGGGGACAGAATGGAGTCCTTCCTATCTACAAAGAACCATTCGATTTAGCCCTTCAAACCCAGGATCACCGATGCAAAAATGACGCAACACCAAACTAAGAACACATGAGGGAACTATAGGATTCAAGTTCAAAGGGGCTACCTGTGGAGTATCTCGTTCCACAGAAAGCCCACGGGCTCCTGAGCGAGAGGAGGGCCGAGTCTGAGCTGCCCTTGGCTGTGATCCTGGTGAAGCACAGCTCCATTTCCCTTGTCTATAAATTCCCCTCGGCATCTGGGCGACCTCCTGGGGTAGTGCAGTCAAAGTCTGGTCGGCCACTGCACTCGGTTTCCGATGCAAGCATGGAGAAGCAGCCCTCCCGCTCAGCTGCACAGGGTGAGCTCTGGCAGAAGACCCGGACCCTTTGAGAGGTGGACGGCGGGCAGATTCCTGGAATGGAGGGGTGCCTGTGGGAGGACCCGCTTTATGAGGCTTCCAGAGTGCAGCAGCTGATGCCAAGAAGTAAGAAACCCCACTAAAAATAAACGAAATCCTGGCCCACAGGACTGGAGTCCTCCAGACACCAAATTGAGAGGATTTCCCTTCAAAACTTAACAAAATTTAGCTGAAGACAGATTAAAAAAAAAAAAAAAAGTATTACCCCCAAAAGGGGGGATGGTGAGTATAAATTTAACTAAGATACATCCCACTTCCTTTCAAGGGGATGGCATGTAATACCATAATAAGAAATGCTTGAAAATTCTTATGAGTGGTATAGAGCTGTTATGGTGGGGGATTCTGGTAAACCGCCTCCCTGGATGCGTTGGAGGGCTCAGTCATCAAATCAAAGCTGACTTCAGAGCATAGTGGGAGTATACTGCCTCCTGCAAGGCACAGGACCGCCTTCAGAGGGCTTCACTCTGTGCTATCTTATTTGATCCTCATAGTAACTCCAAGAACAGCTTTTTCTTCCCTCATTTCATGGGAGAGGAAACAAAAGCTCAGACAAGTGCCCAAGGTCAACTACTTAAACATAGAGCCAGGACGAAAATTTGATTCTACTTACTACAAACTCTGCTCTTTTCATCATACAATGTCAAAAATACAGTTTCCTGGGGCACCTGGGTGGCTCAGTCGGTGAAGCGTCTGCCTTCAGCTCAGGTCATGATCCTGGGGTCCTGGGATCGAGTCCCGTGTCAGAGGCCTCCCTGCTCAGCAGGGAGTCTGCTTCTCCCATCTCCTTCTACCCCTCCCCCTGCTTCTGCTCTCTCTCAAATAAATAAATAAAATCTTAAAAAAAAATACAGATTCCATGGCCCTAAATCCCAGAAATTGATGGGGCCAGAAATTTTTTTTTAAGTGCTGGGCCATTTGTAGAATCCCTACACTAGATTACACAGCTTATTTATTATCTTTGATTTTGCAAATGAACAGAAGATTGGACATAGGAATTTAATGGACAGCTAAAAAAAAAAAAATTCCACCTTTGAAAGGGCATGAAACAGAAAGGCGCTTCGGATGAGGAAGCTCCCTAGAGCACTCAGGTAAACACACTATGGGTCAGCACACAGCGGGGGAAGACTGCTAATATCGTAAGCCGCGTCCTGGATGCTAGCCACTGTTCTGAGCATATTCACACATGCTTTCATTTAAGCCTCACAGCCACCCTTCCAGGTTGTCTGCATTTTACAGATGAGAAGCCTGAAGCACAGAGTCACTTATCTGAGGCCAACTATGTGTTCCAGGTGGGACAGGGCCTTGCCGGGCAGGACTTCTGGGTCCCATGTCAAGAAAGGCCTGATGTACTCGCACACCTGTGGCTACATCCTTCCCTTCATCCCAAGAGCCAAGGTAGGCCTCACCCCTGTCTAATGTCCATCCTCCCACCCTGCTCTGCATTGTATGCCCTTTGGTTTCTTCCAGAGCCTTCACACCATTGACTCGGCCCCTTTCCTTTTTTTGTCCCTAACCTTTTCTTCTACTAGGGCTCTCTCAGGAATCTGTGTATGCTCCACCTTTAATAGTCGCTCCCCTCAGCCTCACATGCCCTGTATCTCCTATAACTGATCTCACCCCACCCCCAGCCCGCCCATCTTTCCCGTGGTTACCACCTTGGTTAATGACATCAGCATCCATCTGGCTGCCCAGACCAGAAATCCGGGCGTCATTCTTGATTCCTCCCTCTCTGTCACTCTGTCTTCCAGTTCATGGCTGAGTCTTGCAGATGGTACCCTGTAACCATTCCTGAAATTCCTCCCCTTCTCTCCATTGTCACCACCTTCAGCACGGTGCTGTCTGGACTGCTCTCCCCTCTTCTCGTTTTTGCCACCTCTCCTACCTCTCATTCATTGGTTCTCCACCCAGCAGCCACGGTGAGCTTTTCAAATACAAAGCTGATCCTGCCACTCCCCTGCTTAAAATCCCGCAGTGTCTCTGCATTACTCCTAAGTTAAAGTCTCAACTCCATATTATAGGACACAGATCTTTGGTGACCTGATCGCGCTCACCTGTCCGGACTCATTTCCCCCTCTCCCTAGAAGCCTCTACCCCGCCACCACTCATTCCAGCCAATCCTCCCTCACCCTTCCAGAATCAGTTTGGATGTCACCTGCCCAGGACGTCTCCTCTGATCTCTCTTACTTGCTTAGACCCAATGCTTACACCTGATAGATGTGTCCCATCACATCATGGCTGTTGACTTGTCTATAACGCTAATGAAAGCAGAGCTCTTGCTCCTTGAGAACAGGGACTGTGTTGTAACTACCCGTGCTGATTCTTCACACCGTATCTGGTACTCAGTGGAGGCTCAATAAACATAGGTTGAATGAATAAGTGACCTAGCAAGGCCATAGGGAGTGACCAGAAGCTGATAAGAAGGACTTCGGGGTTCAGAGTACAGGATATTTTCCTCCTTTAGGGGACAGCCTGGCAGCAAACGTGGACTAAAGAACTAACAGGTGCTGAACATACATGCTGTTCTGGCCCCTGTGCTAGGTGCTTGCTGTTAATTATTTTCTCTTAATGCTCCAAGTAGTCTTCTGAGATAGATACTGGTTTTGTACTCATTGAACAGATGAAGAAACTGAGGCTCAGAGAAATGAAATAACTTGCTGAAAGTCACCCAGCGGTGACGCTAAGATTCCAACTCTTTTCTGTGCACTTCCTCTGTGTGACAATGTCGTTTTGCAGTTTCCACCCCCAGCCCCCTCCAGCGAGAGTTCACCTGGACTCGTGAGGGAGTGACCTCTGACTCCACATGCAGAGCTAACATGAGGAAATGCCTTGGAGGAAGGACAGATCTCCGTCCAGGGCTGGCCCCCTCATGCTGAAAGGCTGCGTGTCTTTGCTCAGCATCTCCATGAACTCAGTTCTGTCATCCTGGGATTGGAGAGCTGAGAAGGACCTTCGTCCCCTCATTTGACATGCGGAGGGGCTTGGCCATGGCCACGCAGCTTGTGGCATAGGCAGGGTGGAATGACTAGGTCCCCCGAGTCTCTCGCTGACCCGTGCATGCTTTGCCCTTCTGGGGCCTGATTTTGCTTATTCGAGTCTCTGAGTAAAACAGCCCTCCTCAAACTTCAAACGACAGATCGTTTTGTCAAAGAAAGTATTTCAACTTCCTGGATGGCCAGATGTTCTGACAACATTGGGCCTGAACCTGCTGGAACTAGGAAGTCTGGGGGGAGCTGGCAAGCTCGGGAGAGAATGGGGTCTCGATAGTGGGAGAGCCCGGGGAGGAGCAGAGCTGGGGCGCGGTTCTAGCAGGGCCTTCCTCACAGATGCCAAGGGAGAACGCCAGGGGTCTCAGACAGTTCCGCTTAACACTTAGCCCATCCTAGGAACTGGAGAAACTGCCCTCCGGCACCTACATCCAGAAGCAGATAGATATGGGACGGCATGAAAACAGGCCGAGGAGGGCATGGGGGGCTGGGGGGGGCGGGGGGCGATTTGGCCTTGGAGAGAAGGCAGGTTTCCTGGAGGAAGTGGCTCCAAGCTGGGCTTGAGGGAGAAGCAGAGGAGGAAGGAGGCCATTTCAGACAGAGGGGAGGGCGAGGGCAGACTTTGAGGGTCTGGGAGGGATAAGAGTGTCAGGGAGAGCGGAGCTTCTCAAAGGGTCCTATGGGACCAGCAGCATTAGCATTCCCCAGGAAAGTGTTCGATGTGCCCGACATTGGGCCCCACCCGGCCCTCCTGAGTCTGCACTGCTGGGGACAGGCCCAGCAATCTGAACTTAGCGAGGCCCCCAGGTGTTCTGGCCTCCCTGCAGGTTAGGGCCCACTGAACCAGACTGTCCCTAGTTGGAAGTCCACCGCATCCTTGCTCCTGTGGAAAGGCTTTGGGACAGCAGGGACACGTCACACAGAGCATGGTGTCTGTCCCCTGGTTCCCTCCTTTCATGCCCCTTGGGCTCCGGTCCTTCTTGACTTTACTCAAGCATCGGGTGCTGCACTTTGTACATTATGGAGGCACCTCCCTCTCCTCTGTGAGGCACCAGAGGACAGGAATTCCTGTGATGCTCAGTGCCGACAAAGCCAATACCCAGTGACGTGGCCGTGTCTCCAGAAGCCTTATCATGCCTACCATGCCCTGTGAGGCTTCCTTCTTGCCCTTCTTGCCTTCTTTATGTCCCTAACGACACAAATGTCACTGTCATGCCTGGACCTGCCCTGGCACCTTACTTGAAATTGACCCCTACCCCCACTCCTTGCTCCCTGCGCTCCCTATACCCGTGTCTGGCTTGGTTTCTCCCCATCACATTAACCGACATCTATGCTATGTTTCCCTTTTTAGTTGGTTTCTTGTCAGTCCTCCTCACCCCCAGCGGAAAGTGATGTTCATGAAGCCTGAAGCTTGTGTTGTGTCTCTCCTCACTGCTCTGCTCTCCATGGCAGGATGGAGCCCGGCGTGTGGACTCCCACACCTGATGAACGAATGGTTTCTACCATATCACTCTGCATGTGTGGCTTCAGTTACAGTTGATTGAGCTGGAAATTGGCCCCTAACCCGACAGCAGCTTCCCACTGGCTGGCCAATGGCCAAGGTCTGGCTCGAGAACTTTGTGAGGGTAACAGGCTGAACCCATCAGACACCCCTGTCGGGGAGTCTGTGAGTATGGACAGGGAAAAGACAGGAGGATGGTACTAAAGAGGGGCTACAGGGCAAAGGCAGCAGAAGCTTGAGGCAGAGAGGAGGGTGGTAGAGAGAATTAGTCAGCAGGGACAAGTGGAGGTAGAGAAAAGCTGAGTGAACCCAATGGAGGAGAAACCCCAGTGTGAGAATTCTAGAGAATGACTCTGGACCTGGGGTTGAGATATTTGAGGAGCTCTGCTATCCAGAATGATGTCCTGGGTGGGAGGGGGGGCGGCGCACAAAGCGCAGCTGTATGGCTGGGTCCTTCTTCCTTAGTTCTCTGCACATCCTAAAATAACCTCACCATTGCCTAACCAACCCGAGGGGTCTCCGCATCCTTCGGTGAAGGCACCTGACAACACAGGCTTGAGTACCAGCACACCTCTTGCCCTGGCAGGGGCTCCCAGCGACTGCTCCGGGCTGGCTGTCACTGCTGGAGGGAAGGCACCTGCACTGGGGGCAACAGTGCCAAGGGTGGGGCTGGGGTAGATGTTCTCATCCACTGTGGGCAGCAATGCTCAGCTGAGGCGTTCCCTTTAAAGCCTAGCAATCCCGCTGGGAAACCTGTGCAATTCCACTTTAAATGCGTCCTTCTCCTTTATGACTGTGCAGGGGAACGGTCAGAAGGAGGCCTTGTTACTAAGCCAAGTCGGCAAACAGAATCCCATGTTTGATGTTCCAGTGTGGCCCTGCAGCGGCAGCTCTGAGGCAAGGCTGGCGGTGAGGCGGGGAGTCAGAGGGTAGATGGTGTGCGGGTGGGGGATGGTCACCTCTGCCCCCTACTTGTTTCTTGCTTGATTCATCACAGGGCCGGGCCCTTCCCTGCCCGACTGGCAGTCACTTCCCAAGGATGTACCTGGAAATCGTCCCACCGGTCCAGACATAAGACCAATTTTTCTAAAGTTGCTAATGTAACTCTAAAACATTTTATTTGGATTCTGCTCAACACTGAGATTGCTGGGGTTCATACCTTTTTTCTTTCTTTTTTTAAAAAATGATTTATTTGTTTATTTAAGAGAGAGAGAGCATGAGTTGGAGAGGCAGAGGGAGAGGGAGAGAGAATCTCCAGCAGACTCCCTCTTGAGCGTGGAGCCCAACACAGGGCTCGATCCCACGACCCTGAGATGATGACTTGAGCCAAAACCAAGAGTCAGACACTCAACCGACTGTGCCACCCAGGCGCCCTCATATCTTTTTCTTAACTGAAAAACATTCTGTCCAGATAACAAAAGTTCATTCATTCCATGAATATTAATATTAAGTTCCATTAAGTGTTAGGAGCTAGACCAGATATTGAGGACACAGCAGTGACAACACAGAAACCCTTATGCACTGTTGGTGGGAATGCAACTTGGCGCAGCCATTCTAGAAAACACTATAATGGGTCCTCAAAAAATTAAAAATAGAACTACCATATGATCCAGCTTTTCTACTTCTGGGTATTTATCCAAAGAAAACAAAAACACTCAATCAAAAAGATATATACACCCCCATGTTCTCTGCAGCAATAGCAACAGCCAAGATAAGGAAACAACCCAAGTGTCCACTGAAGGGTGCATGGATAAGAAAATGTGGTGCGCACACACACGCACACGCACCTGGAGTATCATCCAGCCATAAAAAATGGAAATCTTGCCATTTGCGACAACATAGATGGACTTGAGGGCATTATGCCAAGTGCAGTAAGTCAGAGAAAGACAAATGCTATATGATCCCACTTATATGTGGACTCTAAAACAAAACAAAAACAAAACCAAAAAAACCCCTGAGCTCATAGATACAGCGAACAGATTAGTGGTTGCCAGAGTGGGGGTGGGGTGAGGGTGGGGGTGGGGCAAAAGAGATGAAGAAGGTCAAGGGGCACAAACTTCCAGTTATAAAATAATAACTCATGGGGATGTACTGTACAGATAGTGACCATACTGTACTGCATATTTGAAAGTCGCCGAGAGAGAAAATCATGAAAGTTCTCATCACAAGAAAAAAGGTTTTGTCATTATGTGTGGTGACAGATGTTAACTAGACTTACTATGGTGATCATTTTGCACTATATACAAATAACAAATCATTATGTTGTACACCTGAAACTTAGATGTTACATCATTTATACCTCAAAAAATAATAAAACATAAAAATTGCTACAGAAGTTTTTCAGCACTTGTTGATTTTTATGTAAAGAAAGGGAAACATCATTTTCACTTACCCCTAATGCAGAAGTGAGTGTCTCGTTGGAAATGGTGAAAAGGAACCTCATGCACTGATCTTTAATTAAACATAATTAACTGCCTACTTGCCAAAATGGTTTTCAGCCTTCTTGACAAACTTTTAGTTGCTTTAGTCAGCATTAGACTCAGCTGAAAATCACAGGGAATTCCATCATCATTAGGAAGTCAAGCTCCTTCTAGCTTCTTGCTCTGCTGTCCTCAGTTTGGCTTCTGCGTCATGGTCTGAAATGATTGCCTGAGATCCAGGCATCATGCTCACGTTTAAGCAGCCTGATCTTTCTGGACATTATACATGATACTTCTACTTACATGCCCCTGGCTAGAACTTAGACAAATGGCTCTTTCTGGCTACAAGGGAAGTTGGGAAATGTGGTATTTACTCTGTGGCCGTGTATTTAGCTAAAAACAGGTCATCTATTGCTAAAGTAGAAGAAAACAGATACGGGGGCGACTGGAAGTGGCAGTTACTGTCCTCAGGGTTTGGATGATGTAAATATTCAGGAGGAAATGCTTTTTGAAATGATGTTATAATAATGATAATGACTTTCCTAAAAAGGTCAATTGGCTCTCATTTATTACTCTAGGGCACAACACTGCCACTGTCAAAATGGAGAATAATTTCCCACAGGGAGGCAATACTCAGCCGGAGACTGAGAGGAATGGATTTTCAGAACAGTCGGGGCCCATGTCTAGCCGGGTTAGCGTCAGCGGTCCGAAGGAAGGCAACCTCTGCAGTACCTCCCACCACCAGCGGCTCAGGTCACCTGCTTCTTATCTCTTGGAATCAGGACAAATCATGAGTTTTGATGACTTGAAACTCAAGCTGTGGGAAATTTAAAGGAGCCTGTAGTGTTTATAATCAAATGAACATATTAGGGTAATGAAACACATTTGTGTCCTCCAGAAGATGGAGTGGCTAATCCCTACCCGATTTGCTGGCTACCAATCTCACGTGGTGGGCTAGAGCTGTGTGTTTCATATAATAGAACTGATTCCACGGAAAATGAAAATGAGTGGGCACAACCGTCTCTCCTTTGCTCTCTTGCTGGCCGCTCCCACGCAGTGGATTCAATAAACTTCTATCTCCTTTGTTCTGCCTTGGGTGAATCCCACGGCCCTCACCACCAGCTCCTACTTGATCGGGTCACCCCACATTTGGTGGCCCCTACAGGGACCCTCGGTTGGTCGGGGACTCACCCTGGATTCTCGGGAAATTTCTGGAGACTTTCACTGGTGGACCGACCCCAGGACTCCTCCGGGAACTGATGACCTCTGGCGGAGGTTACTCCTCGGTTAGGATCCGAAGCCCCAGGGGGAACCAGCCAGACCGCCCTTTCCCCCGGAAAGGGTGAGGGATTTCCCTTCTTGCCCTTCAGAGGGGCCCTTCCCTCCCTCTCCTTTCTCTTTGTGGACCTTAACCCTAGTACTCGTCAGACAACTGAAGATCTCTGGCTGGGGCGGCTCCCTGGTGTGGTCTGAAGGTCTGAGAGCCGACGGTCTCTGCTCATGCCGATGAAGGCAAAGGACCCCTCTCCTCTCCTCTCCCACTCTGTTCCCCCTGAGGCCTCTGTTCCCAGTGTGCAGCGCAATTGACAGCAGAAGCTCATCCGGGGCGAATCTGCACGTGTTTCAGACTCGGTTGGGGCCCTTCCTGACGCTGGCTCTCAGCCACCTAGCTTCTTTCAGCCCCCTCCCTGTTCTCCTTTGTTCCTGCCCATCCAGCTGCCACCTTGATCTACCGGCAAAATACCGTCCCACGTGTCTGAGTGAACCCAACAATTCCATATACGAATGATGACTCAGCAAGGATCCCAGCCCATACTATCAGAGGGTCCCCTCCCCCTAAATCCCGTGGACCTGGCCACCAAGGAGTTTCACTCAAATGGCTTGCCAGCACATTCATACAGCACCCTGCTCTGGTCGGTAACCGCACAGAACCCCTGACGGACCGACAAGCTTAGGGCGGGACAGTGCACCCCCACCTCCGGCCTGCATGAATAGCGGCTACTGAAGATGAGACCTCTGCCCGAATGCCAGAGATTTGTCATTGCCGCTCGGTCGGGGGGAGGGGGGATGCAGACACCGTTTTTAGGCACACGCTTAAGCAATGGACATCTGAGTAAGGTAAAAGGGCCCCCAGCGACCAAGCACCAGGCTGAATGCAAAACAGGCTCAGTAAGCCACAGGCTCAGTAAGCCGCAGGCTCTAGCTGACCAATGGGCTACTTACGACCAGGCACAGTTATGGGAAAAGGAAAATTCCGTACACTCCCATACTCCCTCCCTCTGCCCTGTAACCATGGCCTCACTGCCTCGTGGCACACAGTCTCTCCTCTGCTGTCCTGCTGGCTGCTCCCTCATGGTGTAGTCAATACACTTCTATCTCCTTTAAAAAAGAAAAAAAGAAAAGAAAAATGAGTGGTCAGAATTAAAATCATACCCTCCATTGTTCGTGAAAGGTGGCTTTTAAATGAATCCCACTTTCCCCCAGCTTAAACTGTAATTTGAAAACATTCATTCATTCGTTTGTTCATGCACTAGGTCAAGCATTGCTTGGATGTCTCTGAGCATTTGGCAGGTGTATAGAGATGACCTTGAAAAACTTAGCCGATTCTGAGAGATTTGCAGACATCCATGGTTTCTAATGACATGATACATTTCTCGGCTCTTTATTCAGTTGAGAAGACAGTGCACGGGAAAGAGTATTGATTTAGGAAACCTGAGTTTAAGTCAGGCCCCATGTAATCTTGGGCAAGTTTCTTAACCGTTTTTGGGTCTGAGTTTCGTCAACTTATAATTCATGGTTGAGTTAGATAAGGGGTCCCGAGTCAAATTCCTGCAGTGGCTAAGCATGTAACATCAATACGTGAAGTGAACCTGGCTGGAGAAAAATAGAGGCAGAGGTCTGTTTTGCTTTCCCGTCAACTCAGGTTTAAGAAAACAACAGTCTGAGCCCAGTAACAGATGGCCATGAACACTCAGCTTCTAACCAGAGAAGCACGGGGAGCGGTGGGGACAGACGTCACCTGGGGCTGTGATTGCTTATCTTCAGTTAGGAATGTGGGCTGAGTGCTGCCAGGTCTTCTGAATTTCCAAGAGAATTGAGAAATATGGATTGGTTTTCCATTGAAATTTTCAGATTTTTTCATTATGGAGCAACCAGTGCAAAACTTCAAAAACCTGTGTGCCAGTTAATCTTTTACGGGCCCAACTAAAACAAGTTGGGTTTGTAGGGCCGCCCATCAGTGATTTCCGGGTTATGCTGTGGTCAGTGGAGCACAAGTTCCCAAGCTGAGATTTCTGGACCCACCAAGAGCTTCAGCCAGGCAGAACCCTTCGAAATTACACAGTAAGTTCTGTGAGTGCACATTTTTGGGGCGAGAGGACTCATCAGTTTCATTCGAGTTAGGAACTCACGGCCAGCAAACTCTTAGTCTCACACAGGTTTCCAGACCCTGCTCTTCCGAACGTCAAGACTGATGATGGAATCAGACACTTCGTTCATTCACCCCCTCATTCATTCAGCAATAGTTATGGAATATTTACTGTGCACGAGGCATCTTCTAGGCACTGGGAACATAGAAGCAAATAGAAGAGACTAAGTCTTTGTTCTCATGAAATGTACATTCTAGAAGAAGGACACAGATGTTATCTATAGAAACAAAGAAGGCACATGTTGTGCCAGGCAATGGGGAGGGGTATACAAGGTGAGAGGAGAGAGAGTGACAGAGCAGAGTGGCATTTTAGGTGGGGTGAGGAGACCCGACCGAAGTCAGCAAGCAAGCCATGCGATTTTCTGGACAGAGTGTTTCAGAGGAGGGAGAAGTAAAGACAAAGGCCTGCCTGAGACAGGGGTGCACAGAGTGGTCTGTTTCTGGAGTATCGGGGCTAAGGTTAAATTAAGGTTATATAACTACCACTGGGTTTAAAGGAAGACTCTGAGATTTTTTTTTTCTATAAAACAAGGAATTCCTTCAAATTGCTTGCAGCACTTTTATCTCTTTATATGGGTAAAGTACAGTTGAGAAGCAGATCTAAGAAAAGGGGCACATACCCACTATTGGCTGGTGCCGTAAACCGGCTCCATCTTCCCTGAGAGCTGTCTAGTAAATTTAACAAGAGCTGTAAAACTGTTTATACCCATTGACTTGGTCACTTCACTCTGGAATATTTCCACAAGGCAAAAGAGAAGGAAAGAAAAAAAAGAAAAACCAAGTCTTACCCACATGTCCCTAGCAGGACCTTGTATAACACACACAAATTTCAAATAATCTCAGTCCTTAAAAATGTAATAAAAACAAGCAAACATAAATGATGAAATTCAACATAATTAGATTCTCTTAAACTGTTAAAATGACACTTGGGAACAATATTACTGAGGAGAAATGTATCATAGGAAAAAATGTAAAGTAGAAAAAATAAGCCTCAAACTTGTGTATTGATGCTGATCAAAATTGTGGAAAATATATTCCTGCACATTAACAAATATGAAAAGAGAATCTGGAGGGATACAAAAAAATCTATTGTCCTGTGAGCTCTCTTTATGGGTGGGTGGGGTTGCTGACATTCATGATGGGTCTTTCGTTTTTTTCTGGTTGTTGGGTAATGTGAGATTTTTTTCTTTTTTAAGCTGAGGTTTAGCACCCATGAAGTACCATCCCTCTGCAACAGCACTGAAAGGAATAGGGCTGTTCCAGAGGCGCTGAGCTTGCTGCACAACACTGAGGAGTCTGCGAGCAGAGTCCACAGAGACATGGTCTGCCTGCACCACAACTAGAGCTATGGAACAGCAACATGGCTCTTTGTCACAGCTTTGGTGTCTGCACTATGGACGGATTCAGTGTCTGGGATGGAAAACCACGAGCAGCCCTAGAGGAGGCCACTAGAACTGTATGTAAGCTGCCAACTCAAGATGGCCGTGTGTAGGAGAGCAGCAAGTTCTCTTTGCTGCCACAGTCCCCACTCCCTTCCTGATACAGCCCAGCAGCTAATTTTGTAGCTGTCTCCTTGTGGGGGAGAAGGGGTTCCCTCACTTAGACAGCTCCAGAGCAAAACACACTCTAGTCCGGACTGAGCTTTGAGATGTCTTCTTGTTCTTCAGGTCAATGGTCACCTCTTGAGAGAGGGCTTCCCTGGCCATCTGATCTAAACTAGCTCCTACCTGGTGATGGAGGAGGTATCATCCAGCTTTGTGTTTTGTGTATCAGTCCTGTAGACCATCTTAACTAATTCGTTTGTTTATTTGTTTCCTTATTGTCTGTCTTCCCCCATTATAATGTAGGCTTCTTGAAAACAGGGAGGACCATGTCTGTCTTATTTGTTATTGGTGACTACAGTGATTTGGGGTGTAGAGTAGTTCCTTGGTATTTTTTAGCAGGTTAATAAACTTGCAACGATCAGCAATTTGGGGTCTCTGGACCTCTGCTGCCCATCTGGATATCATTTTTTGAGCCAACTTGAACGAAAGATTTCACACAGGAAAAATGAGACCACATAACTCGGCTGCTGGGCTCATTAGAGTCTCTACAGGACCATGACATTATCTTGGGCCTCAGGAAAAGGGTTGCTCTGTAGAAGGAGGGGAACCTGTTTGACTTTCCCTCCTTGGAAAATCCCCCCTGTTTCCATATCCCCAGGCTTTCTTCTCATTTTCCTTCCCTTTGCTTCTTCTGGAGAATGGAGGCTAACAGGTAGTCAGGTGTAATGGCAGGAAAACTCCATAGCTCTAGGGCCCTTCAGGAAGAACTGCAGGCATGGAGGGTGGAGTGGGGAAGTAGGCACTCAGGACAGCAGATTTGTGGTTGTTTGATTCTTGCATCATTTTCAACAAACAGCTCAGAAAATAGCTCAAGACAAAGAGGATGACAGATATCCTTCATTCCATAGAACTGGAACCTGGTGTCTGAATGTCAGCAAGAATTGATGGCTGTGGTCGTGCCGTTACCAACGAGGAGCTGGTGTCCGTTGCCCACGTGTGCAAATGCTTCTGACTCCCACGCGCTGAAGAAAGTCTTCCGCTGACTACCTGGAGTCTTTGCTCTGGAATGCCTGGTACACGGCCTCCCAGTGCGTGACCATGAAAAAGGTCGCAATGGAAATGAAGGCTAAAAATCTTTCTAGGAGTTCTTGTTGAGAGCCAAGACTTGCAAGGGCTTTTTTCTACTCGGTCATTTCCCCACAGCCTAAACGGAATTGCTAAGAATATGCATGCCTTTTGTAATAATTGCTCACATTTATTGCAAGCTTACTATGTGTCTGGCACTACTCTAAGCATTGCACATTGACTCACCAATCCTAAGAGGTAGTTGCTATTTTTCCATTTTTATTGATGAAACACTGCACACAGAGCAGTTAAGCAACTTGTCTGAGGTCATCCAGCTAAAAGTGACAGAGCCAGGAAATGGATCCAGAAAACTTGGCTCCAGCATCCATGCTCTTAACCATTACGCTACACTATATTGAGAAATAGAGACACCTGGAGCACCTGGGTGGCTCAGTCGGTTAAGCGTCCGACTCTTGATTTTGGCTCAGGTCATGATCTCAGGGTCTTGAGATCAAGCTGTGTGTGGGGCTCTGTGCTCATCATGGAGTCTGCTTGAGATTCTCTCTCTCCATCTGCCTCTGTCCCTCTCCCTGCTTACACACACACAGACACACACACACACACACACACACACATACCCACATTCTCTCTCTCATTCTCTCTCAAAATAAATAAAATCTTAAAAGAAAAAGAATTAGAGACACCTGTGGATTTAGTTTTACTATATAGAGTCAAATTACGAATGTATGGTCTCTGGTCAAACTAGGCATCAAGTGTGTTAGGGAGACAAAGGTAAATGAAATATAGTTCCTCTCTCCAGCTCTTTTAGTCTGCTGGAGGAGACAGACACATGGACTCCTTTACCACAAGGAGGTGAACCCTGGCATTAGGGAAGCTCAGCTGCTGAGGGGGCCAGTAGAGGAAGTCAGGGTAGGCTTCCTGGGGCAGGTGAGGCTGCAATCTTACCTGTGAGAAATGAGGAGGTGCAGTGTGTGTTGTGACGCACAGCTCAGATCTTGCTTTGAGACCAGAGCACTTGCTACCCTCCTGCCCTGAGCGCTGACTGCCCGCAGCTCACAGCTGAATCCCTCCCCGGCCTTTCCCTTGTCAAAGGGAGCTGCTTCACCCAAGGTCGTCCCCTTCCTCAGATGGCCTCATGCCATAGGTCATTGGTGGGGGTACAAAGGCCGTACCCCCTTGCCTCGGTTTGGGACAATTCTGAAAGCTGTCCCATAAGCAGATCTGCCTAGGAGCAGCGGACACCTCTGGTGCAGTTCTGTCACAGTTAACTTTCCTTCTGCCCAGGGCAGCTTTCTTCACTCCTTTATGGGCACTATTCCCAACAGCACTCACCGATACATTTCCTTCCTGAGAATCTCTCTCCCAGAGTCTATTTCTGGGGAAGCCTGACCTGAGAAAGCAAGCGAGGTGGAAGGGTCTTTTAGGTGGAGGGGCGGCCTGAGTGAGGCTTGGCAGTGTCTACCAGCACCTAGGTGCCAGGGAGGTGTATGCAGTTGGGTATAGAGGGGAAGGCGGCTGCCGAAGGGACGCAGGCACAAGATCATAGAGAGCCTCATAGGCAGGCTGATGGGCTGGACTGCATCCTCAGATTGTTCATTCATTCAACAAATAAATTTTTAAAAGTTCATTTATTTATTTTAGAGAGAGAGAGCACAGGGAGTGGGGGGGAGAAGAGAGAGAGGGAGAGAGAGTCCCAAGTGGACTCTGCGCTGAGCGCAGAGCCTGATGCAGGGCCCGATCTCATGACCGTGAGATCACGACCTGAGCAGAAACCCAGCTGTACACCCAAATGACTGCACCACCAAGGTGTCCCTCATTTAACAAATATTAATTGTGTGCCTACTATGTGTAAGTCATGGTCCAAGGCACTGGGGATACAATGGTAGGAATTCCTCAGCCTGTCCCATATTTGGCATTGGCTGCTACAAACATTGTGGTGCATGTCTTTGATGCAAGTATAGAAACCTTTCTATTGAGCATATACCAAGGAGAGGAATTCTGTACCATTTTCAAATGGTCATACCAATTTACCTTCCCACCAGTAAGTGGCAGTTCCTTGATGAGAGGTCCTTGTCAACACTTGGTATTATCAGTCTTTTCAGGTTTAGCCATTCTGGGGGCAGAGGGTATTTAGTGGTGTCATAACATGGTTTTATTTGCATTGCCCTGATGACTCATGAGATTCATTGTTTTGTTTTGTTTTGTTTTAAAATAAGCTCTACACCCTGCATAGGGCTTGAACTCATGACCCCGAGATCAAGAATCACATGCTCCACCTACTGAGCCAGGCAGGCGCCCCTTGTTCTCATATGTTCAATGGCCGTGTTCTTCTGGACATCTTTTTTCAAGTTTCTATTTAGACATTTGCTCCTTTTCTATTGAGTCATCTCTCTTCTCTGTATTGATTTGTAGGAGTTCTTCATCTATTCTGGATAGAAGTTCTTTGTTGGTTATTCAAGGTGCCAACATCTAACTCAGCAGCTTTCCCTTTCACTCTATTAATGTTGCTGTTTGGTCTTCTGACTGATACAGAAAGTACCCAAAATGAATTCCAGCTTAAATGTGGAGCTAAATGTGCGATGAAAAACAATAAAGTAGCTAGGTGAGGAGAACGTCTTCATGACTTCGGGGTAGAAAACTATTTTTTATATGATCTTTAAAGCACTAACCTATAATGGAAAGGTTGACAAATTAGAGTAGATTAAAATTAGGAACTTCTGTGCATCGAAAGACATCAGGAAGACAATGTGCTAAACACTTGCATTCAGTCCTTTCAGTGAGTGATGCAAGTATCCCTCTATTACTGATGAGAAATTGAGGCTCAGAGAGGTTAATCAACTTGCCCTTGGCCACACAGCTTACTAGTGGAGAAGCTAGGGTTTGAATTCAGGTTGCACCTAGTCTAGAGACCAAGCTCCCCTAACTCCTGCTGGTGAGGCATCACCATTACTACCTCCAGTGGGTCCACTGTGGGGCCTGCACGGTGTCGGGCTCCAGACCTGGGTCATCCCTGGCTTCTCATTGTGCCTTCTTGTGTGCAGGCGGCACTTAACATGGCTCTTTTTCCTCTCGGTAAATCATTCATTTCCTCCTCCACTGTTTTGCGAACTTGGCCTGCTGGGAACAGTTGCTCTTTGGCCTTTGTCTTAGTCCCGAAGAAGCAAGTCTCCTCTGGGCTCTGTTCACAGCAGCTGTACCTGGAGAAGACTCGGACAACATTCTGTGTCTGGAGCAGGCTGAGTGGCAAAGCTCCAGGCACCCGGGAGGAGGCAGCTCTTGAGGAGAAGTGCCAGGTCTACACGGTCTACTCAGGGGCCACTGGGGTCAGGGAGGTCCTGGCATCCTGGTGTGGGTGCTGCCCCTTTCCTTTCTTCTCTTCCTGGCTGCCAGAGGCCCTGCTGTGGAGCTGAGCACCCCGGTTCTCGGGCAGAGCACTGTCTGTGCTGTCTGTGTGGGAAGCGAATGACAGCTGAGTTGGGGGTTGTGGGTAAGTAACCTGGAGCCGCGGCCAGGCTCAGGAGAGGCCCAGGGTGCCCGTCAGGCCTGCCTGGACAGCAGAAGTCAGTAGTCACCGGATCCTGTAGAAGCCTTGTGAAAGCCAGACAATGGCAGGACTCCATCCTGTGTGAGGCCTCCAGGAGGATCTGGCTCCCGTTATCACAGCTCTTCAACATCCTCAGAGTGAAGGGAAGTGCAGACCCGCCTCCAAGAGCAGAATTGAGCCAATCTGGCGTATCACACTAGCTGCTATGTCCTGAGGACTCGTGTCAAGTGCTTTGCTAAGCTTTTTTACATACATTTCCTCAATCCCTAAAAATCCCAGTGAAATACAAACCGGCATCACTTCTAATGTATAGTTCTAGAAATGAACATGCAGAAAGACTAATTTTAGCTTCCTCCATGCCCTCACAGCTGCTAAGTGGCAGGGTCAGGATTCAAATCCACATCTGGGACTCCAAAACTCAGAGGAGTGCTTACCACAAAGCTAATGGAGCATAGACCTCAAGGCCCCCATTTGCACAGGTCCCTTCGAGGCACTGGGAGGGCCCTAAAAGCGTATTCAAATGGTCATATGTTATTTAAAATTTTGCAAAACTAAAGAAAGCCTTAATAGCTGGTTTCCTTAGTCAGTTAAAACTACCATTTCTTGCTACTGTTCTTCTCTCCCTCAAACTTGCCCCGGTGTTGGGTGGAGCTAGGCAGTTTGGAAAGCTGGCTGAGAGGAATTTGAGCTGGGTAAATATGAGATATTGAGTTTGGGTTTGGTGAGATACACTGAGGTAGCTCACACTCACTGTGATTGTTAAGACTTACGGGCTGTCTCTCTGAAGGAATGGCTTCCAGGAATATTCCTGCTGCCCCCAGTACTCACTCACCTGGCCTTGTGACTCAAACACACAGGGCCAGAGGCTGGATTGCAAACGTGAATGTGGTGTCTGTCTTCAGCACAGGAAGTATGTGGGAAATGGAGAAGAAACAAGAAACTTTCAAAAACAAAAACAAAAAAAAACAAAAAAAACAAACCCCAAAACTATTAGTAATCAAAACTAATCTGTATCTTTCTATTCTCTTTCTAGACAATGATATCACAAAACTGTTACCATAGGAAGAGGCAATCAGAGAATAAGCAGCCCAAATAATACAGGAAAAAAATAGATGTATCAGGTGGTTAATTAATTATAATAGTGTGTTATTTTTCCGGAATTTTGCTACGGTCTGCAATATATGTCAGCTTTTAAAACTTTGTAAATTGTGGGAGCTTCTTTTCTCATTTTTTTTTCAAGATTTTATTTATTTATTTGAGAGAGAGAGAGAGAGAGAGAGAGAGAGCAGGAGCATCAGAGGGAGAGGGAGAAGCAGGCTCCCCGCGGGGCAGGGACTCGATCCCAGGACCCTGGGATCATGACCTGAGCTGAAGGCAGCCGCTTAACTGACTGAGCCACCCAGGCGCCCCTCTTTTCTCATTCTAAATAGTTACTTTGGTAGCTAAGTTTTTGATTATAATCTTCTTAAGGAGAAACCCCCAAGCCTGGAACTGACGCTGCTCAAACTCATGCTCTTAGCAACAGTGGTATGCTGCCCCCTCCTCTGGTAGGTTCACCAGTTCTCTGTGGATGGAGAAATGGGACTCTGAGGTCTGGAAAAGCCCCAGCTTCCTGCACTTTAGAAAGTGCTACAGGCGTCCTCTAAGGGACATGGGAGGCCACCAGCATCCTCCAGCCTAGGGTGCAAGAGCACGGCAAAGCCCTGGCCTGCCCTGGGACACGTCTGATGTTTTCAGAGGCCAGAAGAGGGGGTGGGGAAACTTACAAATCGCCTCGCTTTTTGCAATGTGCAGTAGCTTTCCGTCCAGCCGCAAATGGAATTTGCCGGTGAGACTTCATTGGCCTTCTCAGTCTACAGGGCTTTTTTGGGTGCTCTCTAAGGAGCAAGGATGCAGGTGTGAGCAGCCGTGAGCGAGTGCAACTGCTGTACATAGGGTCTGTTCCGCCGCCCCAGGGGCAGGGAGCACAGAAAGAGGGCTGAAGGCAGGTGGCCGCTGGTGCCCTTGGAGTCAGGGGTGGGGCTGACTGCGTCCTCCGAGCTCTCCCAGCCCACCGCACCCTTCGTGCTGGCCCAAGGCCGTTCCTGCAGCTGCAGGGCGGGAGCCGGCCTTCCCTTAAAAACTTGTCCTTTTTGTGGTTTTCACTTCTCCACCTGGTGTCTGGACTGCAAATTACAGGAGATGACGCTGCATCGGTTCTCCCCACCGAACAAAGGGACTGCGGGCCGACTGCCGCTGCCGGAGTGCCCCGCCCCCCGCTCCCCAGGCAGCCAAGCAGCGCACGAGCTGGTCACAGTCATGGAGGACCCCTCACCGGCCGGGCCCAGGAAGGGCTGCTTGGCTCAGAGGCTGTGGTGGCGTGGGGAGCGCCACACTCGTCAACTCCAGGATTAGGGAAAATTATTGTACAGACAGAGCAGGTCTCATTTGGAATTCTAGTAAGCAGAGAGCCTGCGGAGGGAGACTCACAGGTTTAAGAACAGTGTGTCGCAGGCCTCAAAGGCTGGCGAGCCTGCCCTGGGGTATCCTCTAGAGTTACCTGTTTCTGGCTTAGGAGTGCTGGGCCCAAGGGTTATTCCCCAATCTGTCTCTCTTTATGTCCCCCTCTGAATGAATAGCACACACAAGAGTGAACACATCCGATATAGCCCTTGCTATTCTGCCATGTGACCACAGGCAAATTCAATCCCATTCTGCACACAATACACACATACCATACAATTCCATACACAATATATATACACAATAACATAAGTAGCATTTGAGCTAATGTTCTGGGCTGAACTGTGTCCTTATGTTGAAATTCTTACGTTGAAGTCCGAACTCCCAGTCCCTCAGAATGTGACTGCCTGTGGAGATACGGTCTCTGAAGAGGTAATCAGTCTGAAAGGATGTCATTAGGATGGGTCCTAATCCAAGGCGCCCTTATTCAAAAAGGAGATTAAGACACAGACATCTGCCAAGAGAAAACCATGGGACAACACGGAGACAAGTCCATCTAGAACCAAGGAAGAAGGCCTCCAAAGACATGAACCCTTTTTCCATCTTGATATTGGACTTCTAGCCTCTAGAATTGTAACAAAATAAGCCCGAGCCAGTCTGTGGTACTTTGTTAGGGCAGCCCTAGCAAATTAATATAGATAATAATAGCACCTTCGCTGTCTCAGACATCACCGTGCAGGAAAAGATATTCCTTCAAGACTAATGTTGCCTTGTGCTAACATGCTGATGGCTGGGAATTTCACATTTGGCATTTTGCAGCCACTGGTCTAGGCCAGGCTTGAGGATGCTTCCCTCAGATCTCACAATGATCCTTGGCGAAACTCATCTGCACCTTCAGCATCTTTTGGTGAGTTCCCATGCTTGCCATAATCCCTGATACTATTAGGTTTTTTTAGCCTGTGGAATCCTCTGTTCCTCTTCATGTGAGAGTCTTATCATGAAACAGGAAAGAAAGAAAAAGGGGGCAAATGGTAAATTTTCTTAAGTAATCAATT
Organism: Callorhinus ursinus; assembly: GCF_003265705.2. NCBI lineage: Eukaryota > Metazoa > Chordata > Mammalia > Carnivora > Otariidae > Callorhinus > Callorhinus ursinus. The sequence continues at coordinate 3,711,723 of NW_027397085.1, forward strand.
GGTTCTAAATCAGGTGGGCTGGGGCTGGAGAAAGGCAGGAAGACCAATATGGCGTGATGGGCTGGCTATCTCTAGTCTGATGGGGAGAAGGGAAAGGGAGAACAAAGTTGCTACAGCAAAAAGAGAGGATCTAACCTTGGAAGAGAGAACCTGGGAAGAAGTGTGAGCAGGCCCCAGGAGAAGGAACAGCCTGCAGAGGGAAGTGAGTGCACAATCTCTAGGGTAGTGCTATCCAACAGAACCTCTGGTGATGATAAAATGTTCTATATCTGTGCTGTCCAATATGGTAGCCACTAGCCCACCATATGTGGCAACTGAGCATCTTGAAATGTGGTTAGCAACCGAATTCTTAACTTAGTTGTAGTTATTTTAAGTGTAACTACAAATAGCTGAGCATGGCAACAGTGTTACATACCACGGTTCTGGAAGCCATGGCCCACCGGTGCTTGCCTACTCAATGGCTACCTTCCTTTACTCTTGCTCATTAAATTGTTTTATTCAGGTAGTCAGAAGCCATGTGTTTTAGAGGAGAGAGAACTCCTTCTGACCTCTCTAGAGGGAGGGGAATGTTGATCAGTCTAAGCCAGAAATGATAATTACATTCCCCTTGAGAGGGATTGGTTGAGGAATAGGCAAATGATGCAAATCCCGCTAGTGAGATGTAACAGGAAGTCTGCCAGAGGATTCTGAGCATGTTCTCCAAAAAGGGTCCTAAAGAGGGCATAGTCTGTCTTCTGGTTCTTATATTTTTGTGTGAAGATCTGATGCTTCGACTTGCTGGAACTCTCTCATGCCCCTGAGGGGACAGAGCCTCTGTCCCTGGCAGGCAGTCCGTGTTTCTGCCTTTGATGGTAGTGCTACAAAACACAGCATTTTTTCTCATCGTTCTTCTCAGACTAACCTTCCAAGCAGCCACTATCAGACGAGTGAGTTAATAGGTTAGATAAAAATCTGCTATTCCTGTTCTAGAGCAAAAGAACACAGACATGTGCCCTGCCACCAGCTCCCCCACGAACACTTTCTTCCCAATGGTCCTGGCTAACAATCAGAAAGTGTTCCTGTACCATCAACAATACAATGACCATGATCCCGGCCCACAGAAACAATTCAAATAAGCCCGAATCAAGGCAAACAGGTTTTCTTGATGCCTAAGCATAGAAAGGACAGTTCTTATTTTTAAAGGGTCAATTCATGCTTAGAAGAGAAGTCAGTCACACGGCAATCTTTATTTGAATATAATGGAGCAAAAAATGCTCTTTTATTAATAATCCGATGTACATTAAATATCTTTGCAGCTGTTACATGAATGTTAGGTATCTGGCAAGTAAATGGATGCACACTTCCACATCTGATAGATTTATGCTGTACACGAGTCATCCCACACGGAGCATGCCCGTTCACAAGGATACGCATGGATGTCTCGGGACATTTGTTAAAACATACTTGGTTAAACATTTTGGCAATCGGGAATCAGACACAGAGGAGCATAACAGAAAGATGAGTTCACAACAGGACCAGCTGTAGGGAAGATGGAAACTCCAGAAACCTGAAACAGAATTTATTGGGGTTCACACATGCAGCATGTATATATACAGTACCACTGGGGTAACCAGAACTTTCACAGCAGGAGGTCTTACAGAGCAGTGAAAACAGGAAAGGAACAAGACAGAACAAAACAAAACAGCCAAACACCAGAACCAAGGACGGGACCCCTGCCAAGATCTCACTGCAAAGGAGAGCGGATGGTGGGCTTAGCATGTGTCCAAAAATGAGGTTTACCTGAAAGAAAAAAACCTCTCGCAGGACTTTATTTACAGTATCTAGACATCAGTGAAGGACACATGATCTATTCAATATGTTCCCCGGTCAGGTCGAGGATACATAACCACTTTTTAGATGTTATAAAAGCACATTATCAAGAAAGAACATTTCTTTTTTCCTCTGTTTGATTCAGGACATAGATTTGGCACAATAAATGTCTAACAACAGTGGTGGAAGTGAGATTAAGCAAATCGGTCCAGTTCTATCCAGGCAGGCCCGGTGAATGTCAAAGGCAAGGAAGGAGTTTCCTTCTTGGACACCTACTTGGGCGTGGGAGGGGAGACACTTCATAGGTTGAAACGAGCTTATTTTTGTTTGCACAGCACACATTAGTCAATTTACTGCACATTCTCCCCGAAGGAGCAATACCCATAGAAAGTGGCAGATTCTCCTCACGGTGGGTCCTGTTCTGAGTCAATACAAATGCAGAAAGAAACCCTTCGTGTACTGACGTGAGGCTGCCTTGTTGTCTTTCCTTCCCTCGGGCATGTGGGCGATGCTGACCCACAAACCTACAGGACTCAATTTGGTGTGGCCTGGGTCCGTGCAGTGGGAGGCCACACAGCGGTCAGGGCTTTGGGGCTAAGAGTCCACTCGGCAGCCTTGGTAGATTTCCACGGTGTAAATCCTCCCCTCCACGCCCACCAGCTGATTCCAAGCTATGAATGTGACGTCACTGAACGTGGAGTTGGGAAGATGTGTGCACTAGCACAACATTTACAGCATCTCTACCATCCAGAGACCACACGTGTCCATCACCCCAAGGGCACGGATGATGCTAACGTGCGGTAAAATAATTAGAAAGCGATGACTTTTGCATATTTATTATTGTAAGTTTACATAATCTAACTTTTAGTATAATGGCTGTGTTTCCCAACTAGCTCACAAAATGCCCAAAAGGACTAGCTCTGAGGAACGGGTTTGAGTCTGCTCCCGCACGTCACTGGCTTCTGGGGCCCCCGTCCCCGTGAGCAGGCTCCGCCAGTCACTCTACACCCCGGCTTCTAGGGTGGGCTGCTAGGCTGGTGTTAAGCCCTGCAGGAGTCTGAACAGAGGGCCGAGGGCTGCTTTCTCCTCCTCCTAGTTTTGGCCACTCTTGGCTCTAAGGGGAGCCTGACTGGCAGGGTATAGGCAGAGAGTGGGCAGCCTCTGCAATGTCAGCATTTAAGTCAGAATAGGAAGCCCCCAGCCTTTGGCACCGAGCAGAGCCTCTACCTCCCAGGGATCGATGAATTCCGAGAGCCTTGCTGCGGGCTACCTCGTCTTTCTTTTGGGAGTCCAATGCTAAGGTCTCAGATTTCTGCCCCAGAAATGGGCCTCTCTCGGATCCCATGCCAACGGTGGCCATCTCATCATGCACGGGAGAGAGAAGCAGCCAGAAATCTCTGGTTCAGGGAACTGTGTCAACCCCTACAGTCTGGAGCTTAGACTCCCCGCACCCACTGCCATTCAACACCTTCTTCACCCTTTGGGCCTCCACCAGAGGCATGGATGGGCGCACCCTTCAGTCCCAAGTGTGCCAGGAAAGCTTGGCCTGGCCTCTGTACGCGGCTGGAGTCAAGAGGTGACCAGAGGAGGCAAGGAGGAAGAAGAATAGATGGGAAAGAAAGGAAGTGAGTGTGTACCGCCACAGGGAGCTAAGGAGGAGAGGGTTTGTGGGTGAAAGAGGAAATCGGGGCTCCCAGAGGGGAGGGGGGTCCGCACCAATTACTCTCTCTGCTCTGCTTCCCCTCAGGCCCCAGAGCCCCAAAGGCCCTTGGGGCTTCAAGACACTTTGCAACAGCTCTGCACTGGTTTTGAACTGAAATCCGAAAAGCTCAGGCCACTAACGGCCAGAACCTGTTTTCTGGGGAGCTTATCTGCCGAGGAGAGAGGGGGCAAAGCGTCTCCAGCCTATCTGCAAAGACAGTGGACGCCAGTCTTCAGAATCAGAAAGGAAACAGCTCTGGAAGCTGAGGCCAGGGGACGGGGCCGCCGCTGAGGCGGGGCGCTGACTCCGCTCTGGGCCAGACTTCCCAGCCCCCACCTCTCCTCTCGGGCCACCACGGAAAGAACTCCGGGACTTTAAAAGCCAGCGTCTCTACCGAGAAGGGGCTATCCTTGCGGCTGCTACCTTTCCTTGAGTAATACCTCAGGGCGACTTCATGCCGAGGCATTCACAGCAACAGCATGTGTGCCTTCCTCTCTCATTTCCCAAGGATTAGTTAGCAGTCCCTCCAACGAAGGCCGAGAAACTGAGGGGCCTTCTCCTCCCGTCACTAGTCCCAATGCCTGAGTTGTTTCTCGACTGCCCACCGTAGGCTAGGGCTTCTTTTAAATTTGGGAAAACAACATTTGGTGCTTTTAGGGCGGGGGCTTCCATGTGAGACCCCATTACCGCTGTTTTCTCTTTCATGCCCATTTCCTCTGCCTTCACTCAAGTCCTGCAAAGCGTTCACTGGTGGCTTTCAAGCCAGCACAGGGAAGAGCTCCATCAGTATGTACTGCATAATCACATGAAAGGACAAGAGATCAGGCAACGCTCTGGCCCCCTCTTTGCCCCACCCGGCCTCGCCGGCCTTAAACAAGGGCCTAGACGGATCCACGAACTGTATCCTTGTAACTCAGAAGCCTGGGATTACTGAGACCTAGGTATTGTTGGAGAAAGAGCCACGAAAGCTCTGGCAAAGCTGTGTCTGGTGGGTGGGACGCTGCTGATAGGAGGGATGGGGCAAGAGAATGTCACACGCAGAACTGGCACTCCGTACCGGGGACAATGAACGGACGCGCACGGCTAGGGGACAATGAGAATTTTCTTTTGTCTATGTCCTACACACTGCGAGGAAAGCTTTTCTCAAAACATACATTGTTTGGCAGAAGCGAAAACCGTAAGAAATGTATAGTTCATCTGAGTGCCCTGGGGTGTAGAGTTCTTTCTGTTGTTGCCACATAACTTGTGTTTCTGTAGCTTTGGTCACTGACCCAAGGTCAGCATGACATGGGGGTTAGAGGGAAACCAAATATACAGCCAGTGTGCACCTTAACAACCAACCACTTGTCTTACTAGGATACCAGGTAAAAGCCAACTTCAGACATTTCCGACTTCAGAGCCTTTAGTGCACTGAACAGATGAAGAAAGAGATAAGGGCCATTTTGATATTAAATAGAAAAGACTGGAGACCGTCATATTCTATTTTGGTTGGCAGAGGGAATCAAAAGGTATGCCCGCGAAGTGACTCTGAAATGATCCCAGGGTTTAGAAAGGCTCCAGTGTGCCCTTCACTGGAACCTTCTCTGCGGTAGCTTGGACTCTCTCTGACACTACATTGCTTTCCCCACCTCTCCCATGATATCTAAAGACATGCAGAGAAGCAGCGAAGCAGGTTTTGGTGCACACCTGCAGTCTGCTTTGGTGAGTAAATTTGTAAATGAAGGTGCCTTTGCCAACTTAGGTGGTATCAAGACTCAGTTTCTGCAGCCCTAGGTCTTCCTATTTCAAGAACAAAAGGGAGAAAAGAGTCAGGACAGCTACAGGACACAGCCTTGGTGACAGCATGGTGACCAGAGAGTCTTCTAACCGTGTCCATGTGGCGGGGTGGGTCCCTTTCCCGAGCAGGCAATGATAACTGTCAAACCAGCACTGAGTGGAGATAATGTTCAGGATCCTAAGAAGCGGGCAGCACACACAACATCGGAACTATGTTTTCTGGCCTATTCCTAGGGGCTTCCCAAACAACCTGCCTACTTGCTAATTTGTCTGTTCCTAGACTAAACCTATTTGGTGCTTGCGAAGATGAGTCCAGCATTAAGGAGGCGGCTAGGGCCCATCTATCTTCTCTCCCAGGATCACTACTCTGGGTGTAAGGTGATCCCCGGCCTCTGGGTTTGGCATTCTGGATTGATTCCAAAGAGCGAGGAGGACATTTTGGATAGAGAAGGAGTCAGAAATACAGGAGCAAATGGAACGGTTTCCTAGGCTTCCCTTTTGGCACATACTCTCGTTTTTCTTCTTTTGTGGATGAAATGAGATGCTGGTCGCAGGTCCCGGCGCCGGCAGGCTGCTCCGCGGACAGAGCTGAGCTCCTGCGTAATCGCACGGCTCTATCTTAAGCCAGCTAACCCCACAACAAGCCAGACAGGCCCTGCCACATACTTCGGGAACAACCTGAGCTCTCTCAGAGAAAATCAAGGTGATGGGAACAATGCAAAGGAGGCAGAGAAAACTACGTGGAAGGTGGAAAAGGTGGTGACCAAGAAGGTTTGTGACCACAGACTGTCCAGGAGATTAGAATAGATCCCTCTTGGGCCACCTGGGAGGCTTGGATCAGGTGATGGGAGGGCCAAGAAAGGCCCTTGTGAAGGGAATGTATGGTGTCAGGTCTCACCAAGTGGGGTTCTGCTCATTTAATCTCATTCTGACCCAGCCAATGTTCAAATAAAACTCTGTATCTGCTAAGCTCTGCAGCTTGGGAGCCTTTCTACACATTTAGGGCTACAACAGACACGTGAGACATTTATGATAGTGGACTTTGCTTACTGGACTATCTTAACTTTCAGAAAGTTAAGAAGACTAGAGACAACGACATCCATGCACATTTCTCTTGCTTCTGAATGGGCTGATGAACAAACACATCCTGCTTTGGTAGCTGTGATTGTACATGCTGTGTTCAACTAAAACAGCCCTGCTCGGGTCCCCACATGCGCCTTTTTGAAGAAGATGAACCAAGGGGTAGGTAGGTAGGGAAATGAATCCACGTGGAGGAATAATATACAAGGTACCTTCCCGGGTTGTGTGAATGCTAGCTTTGTTCTCCGGTAATACTACAGAGGCAGAAGTGAGAGGCAGTTCCGTTTCTTTCCCTGCTTTGCTGGCATCAGCCTAAGAGATCTCATCTAGTCTTGTCTGATTCTCCCTCCTCCTGCCACCTTTGCAGCCTGGGGTTGGAGTTTGGCCGATGTTCTGGCCCTGAGCCGACCGCCCCAGGGAACCACCCTCTTCCTGCCAGCCTCCAACACCAGGCTGCCCCTTCACAGACCTGAATGACTTCAAGGGGCGATCGATTCATGGCGATGTTCATGAAAGAAATGTTTCACAGAGTCAGAACTCTGCACTCTGCATGCAGCTCCAGGGGCACCATTAGGAAGGGGAGAAGGAGGCAGAGGGCCTTCGGGGTCAGGACGGGGCTTTGAAGGGAATGGCTATTGGAAACAAGGGCTCTCCCTTCCCGGGGACCCGGGGCTGCGGCCTGCTGGAAATGCTATAATAAGTAACAAGGATAACCCTTTGACAAGACGGAGTTAAAAACAGGAATACTGTTTTAACATGGGATTTATTCCTGGCTGCTGGTCACTGCTGCAAGTCTATAAGGAGGCTTCAGATTTCAAAGGTGCATAAAAAGGATGAGCCTGGAGGAGGGGCAGGCCTGAGGGGTGAGAAGGTCGCAAAGCCGACAGCCCGTGGGAATGTCCGGCTGACCTCTGTCTTCCAGGTCCAGGAGGATTCCAGAGGTAAAGCAAGCAGCCCCAAACCACCTTGTCTGCCAGAGGGCCCCTTGCTTGGACTAAGCCGCTGGGGTTCCACACAGCCGGCAGCCGGGAGCGCAGGGCCCAGTGGAAGCTAGAGGAAGAAGACCCACTTCAGCGCTACCAGCTAGAAAGCCCAGCGTCAAGGGCGCGGGGGCGCCGTCCCCCAGGAAGGTGGTGCCCTCGAGGCAGCGCTTCGCCTTTCCAAACGCCTCTAGAGGTGGACTTCTTCCTCATTTGCAGCTTACAACAACGGAGATGACCGACCATCTCTAGACTGAGCACAGTTCGGATGAAGGGCGGAATGAGGCAGGCAGACCCAGGGTTCGGAGAGCGGCTCTCTCGCTCGGAACCTGCTCCCTGGCAAGATCAAGGGTAGCTGGGGTGGGGGCGGGGAGGAGACGGGGGTAAACGGAGGCAGAAGCCTGTTTCTGATCTCTGATCTTCTAACATTCTGGCCCCCAGGCCAGCATCACAGATGCCAGCACGACTCCCTCCTCAGATTTTTCAGGACTGGAACTGGGCAGAAATCTGGCGTGTGCCGCTCGCTCAGATCTTTGCTGCTCAGGGCATGGCCTTTATCTGTCTTGTCAGCAAAGCCACCTTCCCTGTCAGGCCTCAAAAGAGCCCCACCCAGCTCTGTTTGGTGCCACATGGTTTTCTTTGAAAGGCCCTGCTGTAACAGCAAGAATTAAGCTGGGTGTCCTTTTCTAAGTAAACAGGAAATATCACTCTGTTTGAAAAAAAAAAAAAAAGAAGAATCCCTCTCCTCAGCACAAATGCAATAATATGCCAACTTATATTTCCCATGAATGTGAAATCAGAGGCAGGATCTATTTCTTAGGGCAGCATAGGCTCCTCAACCTTCAGGGAGCAGGATCTCAGGGAGGCCCGGCTGCCGAGGACACTTCAACAACGCTTCCGCTGACTGACTGTTGGGAGCTGGGAGGAGCCCAGTTCGGAAGGGGAACAAGGCCTGAAAAACACTGCACACTCACATCTAAGGGGCAGGATGGTATGCATCTACATTTCAGTCACGGCAAGAGTTAGTGTTCTGCTATTTTACCACCTTTTGAGATCTGAAAAAAAACACCAAACAAACTGAAGCCTTGAGTCAGTCCGGAGGGTCGACACAGGGCAGGAGAAAGAAATGCAGTATTACGGATGGCTTGTTCCCCATCACATCAGGACTTGGGTTCGTGTGTCGGGCAGGCGCAAGCCCACCAGTCCTCCACACACCAGCACGGTGGAGGCCAGCAGAATGGGGATCGATTTGGTGAAGCTGACCAGGGAGCCGAATATTAAGTTTCCAAGGACGGCCGCTGCTTTGCACAGGGCATTCAAGAAGCCAAAGCCTGTCGCCCTGCAAGGGGAAGAGACACAAGACAAGGTTGACAAAGTGACTTCCCAGATGCAACCTTAGACACAAATGTCCTTAGGGACCGCCAAGAAGAGTTTTGTATCTCATTAAGGCAAGTGATGGAGTGCTTGCTAGCCCATCCGGAGGTAGAGAACCTCAGCTCTTGGCACCGGTCCTTCAGCCCTCTGCTGATTTTCTCCTCACCTTGACTGATTCTTATTCTGCCCAGAAGTTCCACTTTATCGTGAACAGAAAGAAAAAGGAATTTCGGGGCAAAAAGTCTCTTCTCTCTTCCAGAGTTAAATTAAAATACAGGACCATATATTTCTTAAGATTTTTTTTTCCCCTCCCTCTTTCCTCATAGCTCCATTAACATGTGAGGTTTTAAATAACTAAAACCATGGAATTATCAGACAAAATCAGGGATGACTGGCTTGTATTCCTCATCTTTCGGGTGCCGTAGAGGTGAATTATTGTGCTCCCTCCACACATGTTTTGGTAGCAGGCAGACACCGAATGCTGAGCGGGGTGGCCACCAATGAGCTAACAACACTTCCTCCATCCTCATCAGAGTTCTGTGTGGAAAATCACGTCCAGGAAAATATTACTGGAGAGAATCCGATGGTCGGCCTAGAGAAGATCTTGCTCATTCTGCTGGTATTTGAGTGTGATTTTACTCTAGGAAACTTAATTTCGCTCATGAGGGTACTGACATCCCTGACATCATGACATACTATGAACGTCCTCGGCCTCTATGTCAGTTCACTTTCTTGTCCGTCACCGGATACATCTGGGTGTTCGAGGCAAATCGAATGCAAGATCATTGTTGGACACCTTTTTGCCCCTCCAGAGGGAAGTGCATTTTATACGCTGTCAAGTGTAGCATCCAGTACACCTCTTTCTTTGATTTGTAAACAGGTAAGTGTGGGCTTTCCTTCGGCCAGTCACAACTACTCATCACTCTCTGAGCTGTTCCTAGTGCCATTTTCTACAGAGTGTAGATATTCATTGTGGTTATTATCCACCCGCCCCCCTTCCCACACCACAGAGAGGAATACGCTGCGTTCCTACAGAACTCAGCCTGTGACTTTGTCCAGGGCCAGTGACTTCACTGGTCAGTACAGACCTAAAAAGAGGTAGCAAGCGCCAACTTTCTGTCTGGCCAAGACACCTGGAAGGTAGAGTAGGCAGACCTTGGCCGTGTGGCAAAACTTGCCAACGGTGTGGAATGTGGAAGGGGTGTAACAGAATCTCTGACAGAAAAACAGGAACTTCTTGAGAAGAGAGTAAGCTAATTTTATATGCTTCTTCTTTTTGGTTTGTTTTTAAATAAAGAGACTAGTAATAGCAACGACCACTAGAAAGGTAAGATTTAATGTACTGATAACTATTTTCAAATGAAATTGCTGGAGGCTACCTGCTGGGTACTGCAGAGGACTTCAGTAGAATGACATCATCATCCACCACTTCCCCCACCTCCACAGAGATGCCATGAGGCTGAACTCCTTGTTTGTTCAGTGACACTTTTTCGAGCAGTGTTAGGTTTTCAAAAAAAACTGAGTAAAAAGCAAAGACAGTTCCCACATAAATCTTCACCCCGCACCCCTACTTTTAACATCTCAGTGTGGTACACAGGTTTATAATTGATGGACCCAATATTAGTACATTGTTATTAACTCAAATCCATAGTTTAAGTCAGCGTTCATTCTGTGTTTTGTATTCTGTGGGCTTTGATAAAAGTATAAGGCCACGTGTCCACCATTACAGTATCATACAGAGTCATAGTTTCACTGCCCGAAAATCCCCTGTGCTCCCTCTATTTATTCCTCCTCGTTCCCCAGTAACTCTGGCCACCACTGATCTTTTTACTGTCTCTAAATCTGCCTTTTCCAGAATGTCAGATAGTTGGAGTCCTACAGTAGGTAGCCTTTCAGACTGACCTCCTTCGCTTTTTTTAAACCACATTTTAGTTTCTAGATTCTAGGCTCATAAATTACCAAATACATCTTCTGGTAGTAAGATAAACTGTATCGGTCTGGGAAAAATGGCTAGTGTGTATGGTGCTGATAAGAGGAAAACATTCTTCCGAAGGAAGAAGTCTCTCGATGCTGAAACTGCAGAATGACCCAAACAGAGTTTACAGCTGGGTTAAAATAACTGTATTTTCCCAAGCCGTAACTCTGAACAGGGTATAAAATATGGGTGGCTATCTCCTTACGGTATGTACAACTTCCTGAGATTTCTGGACAGCGCTGAAGAGACACGCATCGGGAGCATCTGGTATCTGAAGCTTAAAAAAGAAAAACAAACCCAAAAAACGAAAATGACCAAATCTTTATATTCTGTGACTCTCCATCTTCATTTATCGAACAGAGACAGTTCCTCACACGAAAATCTGGTATGGATCCAAAGCATATAGCCTCCTAAAATTAGCACTGGCATTTGAGAAAATGTGATTGTCCTTTCCTTGGATAAGTAAATTCTTTTTTCAAATACTTGTGAGCTGGAGGGTTGATTTCCCATGCATCAGACACACAGCTGTGTTACCAAAATCATTCTCGAAGTAGCTCTCCCTTGCTGGTTGTCTGTTTATAAAGTAAACAAGCTTTCAGTTCATTACTCCCTTGCTCTTACTTAAAAGCAAGCCATGAACTTCTACAGACACACAAAGTGCAAGTTACTCCATGCTCATTAAGTCCTCTGAGGGTGGGGAGCTGAGAGTTTGCAGAGCTCAGCATTTGACTCGCTGACCTCTCAACAGCAGGACAAGCTCCTGAATTTTTTTCAGACCAAAGATGTTCCGTGCCTTCTCTTAACCAACAAGTACCAGGGAGAAAGAATGAACTGATCTACGATCTTTCTATAAACTCCATTCCTGTTTCCCTACCTCTCCAGCCAGAATCCTTTGTTTTCAATTCTTGCTCAACCTACTTAAATCTTTTACATGGAAATTCTTTCCCCAAACAGTACCCTGGGACCCCGGCAGCCCCGTTCCACATTTTATCACGGTGGCCCTGTCCTGCACCATTAACTCCTTCTGAGAGCCCGGTGCTAGTGCAGGGAGCTGGCTCACTGCAGTGCTCAGGCTCCGCTGCCGGGGGTGTGGCCGCCAGAGCATCCCTCGGCGGGCCGTGGCTTCTCCAGGGCCTTCCCAGTGGAGTGGGTTCCAGGGCATTTGTATCATTTTTCGCTTTGGTTAGAGGCTGGGAAAAGGAAACCACTGGCACCATTCTGGATAGGGTGAGGAAAGTTTTGCCCTCACATTTAGCCTCTTTCTTAAATTTCGTTTTTTTTTTTACTTCAATGCAGGATCAGCCGTGGCTTTTACGGGGCTCCTGGGAAGAAGCAAGGGATGCTGAATAATAGTAACAGGTAGGCCGTGCCTGGCACATGGCAGGCGCCATGCCAGTGTGAGCCATGGTTTCAAACGCTGACTGAAGGATCCGTCCCATTGACTGCTGAAATCAGGAAAACAAATTAAATGTTCATTTTGGGAAAAGGCCTGAAATGGGGTAGATCCAGACTCAGCTCATGGAATTTACCTTTTAAGGGGTAAAAGGGAAGCATTCTCTTTGCTTAACTGAAACTTTTGGAAAGAACTTTTCCTGGATGACTCAGTCAAATCATTGGTAGAAGTTAAAAAAGGAAGGACGCCTGGGTGGCTCCGTCATTAAGCGTCTGCCTTTGGCTCAGGTCATGGTCCCAGGGTCCTGGGATCGAGCCCCGCGTCGGGCTCCCTGCTCCGCGGGAAGCCTGCTTCTCCCTCTCCCACTCCCCCTGCTTGTGTTCCCTCTCTCGCTGTGTCTCTCTGTGTCAAATAAATAAATAAAGTCTTAAAAAAAGAAAAAAGAAGTTAAAAAAGGAATACTAAGGACTCAGCAAGGGGCATTTTGGAAAGTAGAGGCAGTCCTTAAATCAGTAATATCATAACCCTGTCTCATCTGCAGGGGAGATGTTCCAACACAACCCAGTGGATGCCTGAAACTAGAGATAGGACCGAACCCTATATATACTGTGTTTTTCCTACATACACTTACTTATGATAAAGTTTACTTTCTAAATTAGGCTCAGTCAGATTAACAATCACTAACAATAAAGTAGAACAATTATAACAACATAATAAAAGTTAGGTGAGTGTGGTCTCTCTCTCAAAATATATTATCCTGGGCTCACTTTTTTTTTTTTTTTTAAGCATTTAAGTAATCTCTACACCCAACGTGGGGCCGGAACTCACGACCCAGCCATGAGATTAAGAGTCCCAGGTTCCACCGACTGAGCCAGCCAGGCGCCCCTGTCCTCACTCACTCTTCTCGTGATGACCTAAGACAAGGAAATGCCGACAGGAGGTGAGCGACGCAGGCACTGGGACGTGCTATTAGGCTACCACTGATCTTCTAGCACTGTGTCAGGAGGAGGCTCATCTGCTTCCAGACCAGAGGGAACATGAGTCACCAAAACTGCATAAAGGGAAACCTCCGATAAGGAGGAACTACTTGACACTGTGCTCTAGGGATTCACCCAGAAGTTGGCTCTTGAAAGCACAAAACGAATTTCATTTTTTCTCATGGAAACAGCATTACAAATGATGGCACGTTTCCCAGGTTTATCTAAAAAAGCTATTTCACCACTGGATCCATCCAAGCGACTGGACTGCCATGCTAAGAGCAGTAGAAACCCCTTGAATATTTGTCTACGAAGCAAAATGGTCCTTAATATAGTCCTAATTTACACATTCTTCTGTGAATTTATTCATTTAATGATCATTCATTAAGCTTTATGTGCCACGCACTACACTGGGCACCGGGGAGGCCGAAATTAATAAAACAAAGTCCCCTTTTGTATTAAGACAGATGCAAAAGGATCATGATAACACAACATGCTAAGGACAGTAATACAGCCAGCCACAGGGTACAATGGGGGTGCGCAGGATGGGAGGTGATCTCAGGGTGGGGGTGCGGCACTGAGGGACGACTTCTCAGAGGGGATGGAGGCGAAGAAAATTCATCTTGAAGGAGCAGAAGCTCACCAGGTGAAGGATGGAATGTGGACAAAGGTGTTCTCTGACTCTCAAAACACCCTCATATCTCTCTAACTTATCTCTGTGGTACCCCACTCAGTCTTAGACACCCCCACAAAGGCCCCTTGAGCGCCAAATGGCCCGCCTTCCCCCAGTCCCCAGACGTGTGTCCCACATCCTCAGCTGTTTCAATGTGGAGTCAGAAGAGTAATCTGGTGGAAGTCGGGTGCATGGCCCTGTATGACCACAGTCTCGCCCAGGGGTGCTCAGAGCTGGGTGCACACCCTCACCTGTGGAGCTGTTACAACATGGTACCGTGAGACACCAATGCCCAGGGCCATGCCCGCAGACATTCTGACCTTACTGCTCAGCTGGGAGCCCAGGCACCGGTGGTTGTTGGAAGTCTTGTGTGAATCTAAGGCGTGTCCAGGGCTGACGACCCTAGATTCTTCCAGAGATAACTGCATTCTTCAACTGATCTGGATTTACTATTATATGCCAAAAGGAGATTACAAAAGCAAAACACCTACTCCACCCCTCCAAAAAATGGTTTTCACTTCTGAATTCCCCTTAGTGTGCTTCCAATCATATCCGTGCTTTTTACGAATCACAGGATTTATACAATTTTGCTTCTGCTTTTCCCCCAATCATTAATAAAACCATCCCATGTTGTTTATGTTTTTAAAATGAAATGATGGGGCTTATAACCATCATTTCTGTAACCATACCACTGGGACAATTAGGAGTTTCCCAAACTGGGGGAACACGAATGCTATTGCAATAAACACCTTCACACGCAAGACCTCCTTCGCTTGGATGTGTTCATTAGGAAATATCAGGCAGCGTAACCCAGGCGAGGGAAAATGTTTATGATGTGGTTGGGACGGGGGGAGACTGTGGCCCCCCAGGAGAGGAATCCAAGGCAAAGGCTTCATCCAACCTCTTCTCTTCCCCGTCCCTGCTCCAGCTCTCTTATTTACACTGCTTTTCACAGTTTATTTCTCCCAGAGGCACTCTGTTTCTCATGCAAACTGAATCATTTCTTTTTCTTCCAATTCCTATGCAGCCACTGTGCAGGCTGGGCTCTGGGCAGCCATGACGGTGCCCCTGCTGAAGGAGGTCCTCCTTCCTGCTCCCCCACTAAGGCCTGGCTTGTACCAATCTCAGGGCTCTCCTGTCTGGATTCAGCCTGATTGGGGGGCAGGATTGTAGAGTTTTTCCGCTCATTCAACACTGCCCCTTTAGGACAGGCACAAGATACTTGTGGAATTTCCTGACATCTTCAAAATATGTTGGAAGTAGCTTTCTGTAAAGGGCATTAGTCAGGCCACGTTTGTTTGCTGACTCCAGCCTTACCCTCTTGCTTGTTCAGAGGATAGAACTCTAATTTCACATTCTTAAGTCAGAAAAAACTGAATTTAATTACTTTCTTGAGCTTCAAAGAAAGAGAAAGTTTGTCTCATCCAAGTAAGCAGTGTGTGTATGTGCGTGGTCTGTGTGTGTCCTCCTTAACCCGGGAAGACGGCATCCTATACCACTGTAAGCAGGTCTTGCCCTACATACAAAGCGAAGAAGGACTTACCTGTGGTTTGCGAGCCAAGAGGACTCCCTGGGCCCAAGGTAGCCCTCCATCTCCCTCCCATCCCCATCACCATCAAGGGTCTCCCTAGTGCCTGTGCTGTTGACATGCCAATATTCATGGTCAGGCCCTAATGGAGGTCTTTATGTCTTCCCCGGTAGCTGACGAAGCTAGGTGGGAAGTGGGTGAGTTCCCCGGGCCAGAGCAGATAGTGATGGGAGGAAAGCAAGCACCGGGAGGCAACTTGGAGTTCATCTAAGGCCAGGATTTGTGAACATGACTGTAGATCCCAATTCCCAGGTCAGCTTCTTAGAAGCCAGTTCCCAGAGTTCCACTCCAGAGCAGCTAGGAGAGGGGTAAGTCAGTCTGTGCTGGGGAGCAGCACCGCGGAGCCTCAGTGACCCGGGGCAAGTTTCTTCCCCTCACTGTACCTCATTTTCCGCTCTAGAAAATAGAGTAAGGCTCCTTACTCCTGCAGGCTTGCAGTGACGATCACATATGGCGTAAACGAGATGACCTAAATCCTCGGCACTGAGCCTGACATACTTCCATTTTGCAGATGAGGAAACCAAGCTCCAGAAAGGCTAAAGGACTGATCTAAGCTATTTTCTGGCAGCGCCAGGCCTCCTCCCCACTACTGATGGAGGAAGGCAAAGAGAGGAGGAGAAAGGGTTTCCAGTAGGCAGTGCTAGTGCTGTGTGGGCCAAGGGGGAGCTGGCTGCTGAAGCAGCGGGAGGTCACAGGCTCTGGACTGCAAAAGTGGACAGGGGTGCAGCAGGCGGCCAGAGGGAGGGAAGAGGACTAGCCCTCATTCACGAAAGGCCTAACCAGTTTACCTGGATGGGGGAGGAGCGGTGGGGTGCGGGATTCCACCTGTGAAGGGAAACCACAGCCCATCGCCAGGTGAATTTTAAAAAAGCATCCCTTTCCCTTCCCTTCCTTTCCCCTCCTCCCATTCACCTAGAGCTATGCTAATACATAAGGAAAACAAAGTCCTGCCCTGAAGGAGCTCACATTGTAGTGGGTAATAGACAGTAAACAAACTCACCCCTTAACATTCTATCATCACGTGTCCTGGTGGTAATTTGCTTTAAAAGTACTTCAGTACAAAGAGGAGTTAAGTTGTTCTGTACTCTGGAATTTAAATCATGTTAACCAGGAATCAATAGGCCAGAGAAAGTTTGTTAATGCACGCAGAGACAATGTTTCACTGGTGATAAGAGTGGTTGGTATGTAGTTGACTGGAAAGAATGTTCTGCCCTTAGCACCATGGATGAGCAAGCATCCTCCAAGCCCAGTAGCCTCAAACTGGTGGAATGGTACCCTTGGCTGAGACTCCAGATTCTAGAGCCCACTGGTCCTGCTCCCTAACACTTAAAGGCCTGACCAAGCCCAGGGTTGTTGGTCCTGCTGTCGGCATGTCATCAAGGTCCCATAGCCCTTTCCTGTAAGGGCTTGTTCAGCAGAGAGATGGACTTCCCTGGAGTCAAGAACAGGCTGTAGGACCGCTTCTTGTGCCCGTTTGCACGTTCGGTAGGATTTGCAGCCATTGTAATACACCACCTGGGAGAGAGGCGGGCGGTGAAGGACACGTCTACTTCCTACCCCCTCACACTCCACTTCTCACTGCCAGAGACGAAAAGGGTCTGACATTGCCTGAATCAGGCCAAAATGACTCAGGTCACATACATATATAATACAATGACAAGGTCTATAAAGATAGAAATGATAGAAAAAAATACTTCATCTCAAGATTGTCAAAAAAAATTAAGTGTGGTCTTTAACTTCATAACCACGGATGCAGCATGTCATCATTTTGTCTCTTAAACGAATGAGGCACAGTTTTGCTGAGTGGTCTCGCTGAGGTCACACAGCTGGTCAGTACGAGATCCAGGGTAGAAGACCTTCAGGATCGAGCATGGGGAGGGGCTTCGGGTGGCTAATTCTGGGCAGATGCTTTGGGTTAGCTCATGGAAGAAAAGGACCTTCCCATGGCACCGGGTGACAGCAGCAGCGGCTGGCTGCCCAGGATGAGCAGGGAGTAGCAGGTGGGAACAATCACAGGTTGACTTTCAAATGCTTTCTGAGGTCATGTGTGAAACTGTGAATGTGTAAGGGGGAAGAAGGGGGGGGGTCGGTGGCCAGAGAAAGGCAGGAGCACATTGCTGGACGAGTACCTGGGACACAGGCCTGCTGGCGTGGGGACAGCTTGGGTTTCACCATTTACAAGGTGGGAGCTCCTCGCCCTGAGCTCCATGGAGAAGGGGTCAAAGTGGCCACTGGGTCATAAGGACACCGGAAGTGTCCCGCAGTGGAACTCTGTCACCCCCACAGGGTGGCGGTGGGAAGTCACTGGCTGGACACGGAACGACAGCAAGGCAGAACTGAGAACCCAAATGACCCCGTGCATGAGTCTCTTACGTCAGGTGGCTACGTTTAGGATTTTCAGGTGGTCTAAAACCTTGAGTAAGGAGGAGAGAACAGGCAAGGAGCTAAAGAATGGGGTTAACGTATACTAGGTAAATCCAGGTCAACCTATCATTACACATTGTCTCCTCTTTGAAGATTCGAGGAGATGAGGGAAAAGTTATGTTATTTCTCAGAGTTAGAATACAGGGGATGGAGTCCAACCAGCCCTGACTAAACCCAATGAATGGACTGTATCTTGTGTTGGCATCTCCCAGTCCAAGGAGGACCGAGAGAGTTTAGATGGTGGCAGCACCTGGGTGTGGAGAAACGATGGAAAAAGGAAACTCCCCTGGACCAACGTGTTCCATGGGTAAGGTGCCCCCTTTTAGATTTCTGGCAAGCCGGGAAAATCTGTTCTATCTCTGGTACAGTGCTGCAGTCATATTTCTCATCTACGAGAATAATCTCATATCTTATCAGTTGCCCATTGTTTACATTACAGATAATAGGTTCCCTGCTTATTTTTGACACAAGACAGGGGCTGATGTGTGTAGGGATAATTAGAAACTCTCAAAATACTATACAATGATTTGTATATTCAATAATGCTCACACTTCAAAGAGCTATCGTTCTGCTCTGCTCTCCATTTCTTCCCTTACGATGCTTCTCAAAGATGTCCTGTCTTCCCAGCCTCACGGACACATACTCAACTTTGTTTGCTTTTTCCATCATCCCCAGGTCCTGGCACAAGTCCGTACTACTCTCTCCTTCAAGGCCACACCTCAGAATTTGGAGTCAGAGGAAGAAGCGTCCCGCGTGGACCACTGAGTCCCAATCACTGTGGTCCCTCGGGGACACTGGGAACCCGGCCTCCACAAGGATCCCCAGCTGTCGGTGCAGAGTTGGGACGAAGAGGGAGGATCAAATGGAGGTGGCCGGCCAGGGTGAGCACTGGATGAGCGTTTTTGGTTCTCTACTCTCCTGGCCTGAGTTTCTGGATTTCTACTATTACGGGCTGTGCTGACTCTGGATCTTCATACCTTGATGGATTTACCCCGACTCGACCCTTTGCCTTTTCAGACACATCATTCTTCTGTAGGTCTCTGTTTTGTTTCCTTTGCCTTCAACTACCTGCCAGGCCACTCTAACCCTACTGCCTGGTCTCCACATATTGTCACCAGCCCGGGTGCCAGGAGAGTGATGCCATAAGAGTGCAGAAGAATAAAGGGATGGCTGCTTGTCTTCACACATGCATGTGTGTACACTCATTGACTGTCCCTAAGGTCCTCCTATCTCTACACATGGGGCCATTTCTCTCCCACCTGCGGATTCAGCCCTGCCTGGGGCGCAGAAGTCAACTAAACCTCAAGGTAGGTCAACCCTGATCCTGCCTCAGGATCAACTGTTGCATGACGGGGAGTCTGGCCACTGGGATTTTGCCATGATACTAGTGAGCAGGCCCTTATCTTTACCGTCATGCCGGGACCTTAGTTGCTGCCATAACCCCAATTCAAGTCATCAATTCCCCTCGTCTGTTTGGTCCACCAGCAGCATCTGTCACAGCTGATCAATCCCTCTTCCTGAACTACTTTCTTCACTGGGCTCCCAGGACCTAACTCATGCCTTTTCTCTTTACCTCACTCCTAGTTCCTTCTCAGTTTTCCTTCCTCACTTCTCCTCATCAGCTGCACCTCTGAATTCTCCCTTGTCTCCGGACTAAGTCCTCACAACTCCCCTCTTCTCTCCCTACACATCGTCCTTTGATGGCGTCATCTGACATCAGGACCTTAAATACACTGAAAGGGCTCAAATTTTTACCTCCCACCCAGGCCTCTTCCCTGAACTCTCATTTCATACATGCAACTGCCTAGTTGACATCTCCATCTGGATATTTCATAGCATCTCAGACTTAACAGGAACAAAACTGAGCTCCTGATACTTCCTCCCTAACTTCCCCCTGACACAATCTTCCCTATATCAGCCAAGGTAACCCCAGCCTTTCAGTGGCTCTGGTCAAAAACCCTGAAGTCATTCTGAGTATCCGCCCCCCACCCCCGCCACCGCCTACCCCCATACCTCACATCCAATCTTTCAGCAATGCCCGTTGGTCTTCCACATATTTGCAGAATCGAACCAATTCTTACCACACCCACTGGCACTACTGTATCTTGCCACAACTGTTGCAGGGCACTCCTAATTGTTCTCCCTGATTCCACCTCTGACTCTCTGTAGTATATTTTTAAACACAAAAGCCAGTTCTCCTTTTAAACATACATGAGATCATGTCGCTACTTGGCCCCAAACCCTCCAATGGATTTTCATGAAGATCGAAGTCCTTCGTGTCTACTCTGCCCTATTGCCTCTTACCGTCCACCTTGCTTATGCTGCTCCAGTGTGACAAGCTTCTTTGCCCCTCCTCCCACTGGCCTCCAACACTTACACCTTAGGACCTTCGCACTCACTGTTGCCCCTGCTGTGAATGTTCTCTTCCCAAGTATCTTCCGGCGTCTTTGCTCAAATGTCACCTTTTATAGTTGCATATTCTTAGACCATCCTGTTAACAATTGTTAGCTCCCGGACTCCAGGGCTCTCTATGCCCATATGTAGCTTTACTTTTCTCTATAGCACTAAGGACCATTTGATATAACTACTTTACTTATCTAATTGTTTATTGGCTGTCTTTTCCAAGTAGGACATAAGCCCATCAAGCTAGGGTTTTCTGCCTATTTTGTTCACTGCTGTACCTCAAGAACGAGAATAATTGCTGCCACATGACACATATTCCAAAATCATCCAAAATTTAATGAATTAGTGAATGAACACTCTATCCCCAGCTCAGGTGTCTTTCTGGCATCCAAACCTAATAATCCAAATGCCTATCAGACATCATGTTGACATGAAAACCCAACACATCCACAATGGCAGCTCATTATCTTCCCGACCCCAGCCCAAACCTGTTCTCTCTCGCTCCTGTGTCCCAGTCTCAAAATGCCCATCACCATCCACTCAACTCTACAAGCAGAAACTGGAATCATCTTTGATGACCTCTTTCCTCACCCTACCATCTAACTTACCGTGAAGTTTTGTTTATTGTATCTCTAAATATCGGTGAACATGTTGAATGTTGATTTAGCTCCTTTCCTATCCACACTTTTCTGGTTCACATCACTATTTTCAGCATCCTAACCAGTCCTCCTGCCTCTTTTCTGGCCACCAGAGTAAACTTCTAGCCCTTCTCTGAGCTTGTCCCTCTTCTTCCTAAAACACTTCAAGGGCTCCCCATTGCCCATAGGATGATGCAATTTACAAGATCATTCCTGATTTGTTCCTTGCTTGCCTCTGTTAACTCTAGCCTCCAGAAGTTTTCAGATAGTATTTCATATGTCGTCTGAGATGTTCTTTCTCCATCTCTTTGCCGAGCTATCACCTACTGTTTTTCAGGTCTCAGCTCAGATGTCACTTCTTTCAAGAAGCCCTCTTCTCTGCTTTCACAACACCACGTACTTCCCTCACAATGACCCTGACCTCACTCTCTTATACCTGATGTTCACTTGTCCACAAGCTCTGTGAGAGTAATGACCACAAATGGCTTATTCATGGCTGTATCATAGGCACTCAAAAAAAAAAAAAGGCTGAATGAATAAGTAAACAGTACTAAAATTCATATGGAGATGGAGTAGTCATACTTTCATGAGCATTCCCACTAACTACAGCTAAAAATACTGGATATTAAAAAGCAAACATAAGAAAACTCTGAAAGACAGAAAAAAGGCAGAGGTGCTAGGGACCTTAGGTGAGTTCCTTGCATTTTCTTTTGCTCCACTGATCTCAGACAAATCTGAGCTTAGGAGTGGTGAGTTCCCTGCATTTTCTTTTGCTCCATTGATCTCAGACTTGGAACTGAAGAAGATGGCAACGTGGAAATACCACCAGCAACAGATTATTTAAAAAGCCCCAACAAACCCTGTTCTCTCTAGCCAGAGGACCAGGGTAGGGGCAGCCTAGAAAGACAGAAAATGTTTAGACAATAATCTTTCTCCTCTAAATGAACACCAGAAAAATCATAGCCCAAATGCCAGCCACACCAGCAAAAGCCTAGGAGAGAGCCTAGACGTCCACCCTCACAAAACTGTGACGTGGTGACTCCATATCACCACCCAAGTGGTATCAGGGAAGGCTAAGTAGGGAGTTTCATCCTTGCTGGCCAGTGATGAGCTCCTTCCCTTCTCCCTTCTTTCCCTCCATGGTATCATGATCGTGAGGAGAGCCTGGACTCCCACTGCTGGCCAACATGAATGAAGATATCCCCCCTTCTTGTGTGTCCACAGAGGCTGAGTGGGGACACTGGATATCTACCTTCACCAGGCAATAATAAGGCATTGCACCCTTTTCTCCCCACAGGGATGTGTCCCGAAACTAAAGGTTTATAAGAGATTTAAAATCTCATACCGTATTGCATGGAGCACTGGGTGTTGTAAGCAAACAATGAGTCATGGAACATTACATCAAAAACTAATGATGTACTGTATGGTGACTAACGTAACATAATAAAAAAAAATAAAGTCTCACACGGTAATAGGAAAATGACTTTTCAATTGAATATCACTCATCCTAAGAACAACTGGGAAGATCTCAAACAGATAGAAAAAACAATTAAGAGATGCCAACCTGGAGATGACAGAGATGTTAGTATTATCTGACAAAGATTTTCAGGCAGTCATGATAATAATGCTTCAGTGAGCAATCATGAACACACTCGAAACATATAAAATATAGAAAACATCTAGAAAAAAATAGAAACAAAAAAGCTTAGTGATTAGGCTCAACAGCAGAATGGAGGAGTCAGCGGAAAGAATCAGTGAATTGGAAGAGAACAATAGAAAGTTTCCAAAAAGAAAAACAGAGCAAATAGATTGAAAACAAATTAACCGAGCACCAAGGACCTTTGGGACTATCACAAAAGATTTAATACTCATGTCACTGGAGTTCAGGCAGAAGAAGAGAAAAAATATTCAAATATATAATGACTGAAAGTCTTGCAAATTTGTCAAGAGACACAAACCTACAGATTCAAGACTCTGAGTAAACTTCAAACATAATAACCCAAAGAAATCCACACCAAGACCAAGAAAAAATCTTGAAAGCAGCCAAAGGAAACACCACCTCATCTATGGGGGAAAACACTGAGATTGCTAGACTCCCCCCTCTCTACATGTTGTACATGTTTTTAGAATTCCCCTAACAGCTTCTGAGCAGCAATGCCGCCCTCACCTGCTCCAGGGAACACTGGGTTATATCAATCTTGAAAATCTCAGCCTTTCTGCATAATAACAGAAAATTTCATATCATCTCCGCTTTAATTTGAGGGGCTCCTAGATAGCTTCTTGATGGGGGCTGGTCTCTGGAAATAACCAACCATGTGAATAGAGAGTTGAAACTTTCAGCCTCCTACCTCACCCCTGACTTCTGGGGAGGGGAGAGGTGCTGGAGATTAAATTCAGTCACCAATGACCAAGGATTTAATCAAACATGCCTACATAATGAAACCTCTATAAATCAAGAGAGCTTCCAGACTGGTGAATGCATTCACATGTAAGGATGGTGGTAGTGTAGCCTAACTAACTCCATGGGAACATGGAGGTTCATGCACTTCGGACTCCTCTGTAGCTCACCCTAGGTACTTCTTTATCTAGCCAATTATCAAACCTGTTCGGGGCTGTGGAAATACACAAATCTGCAGTTGGCTGGGCAGAAGTGTGAGTTGCCTGGGCACCCCATTTGCAGCGAGCATCTGAAATGGGGCGGTTTTGTGGGACTGAGCCCTTTCACTTGTAGGCTCTGATACCAGCCCCGCATAGTGTCAGAATTGGAGAACTGGTTGGTGTTGGAAAAGACACCATATATTTGGTGTGAGAGAGTATCAAAGAATATCCTAAAAAGTTTCCCTAAGCTTCTATTCCAAAAAATGGTCCCTCACATCTCCATGAACAAACTGGATCTTATAAGGACTCCACTAAAATGCGTTTGTGAGGGTCCTTCTACCCCCTTTTGTGCCCCTCAAATTATCATGTGCCATAACTGTCCGTGATCTAACCTGGGAAAAAAGCTGAAATGTCATCAGGCAATCATTATGTTATGCTTTCCTTTGATGCTGAGATTTTGAGGATTGAAGAATTATAGTGACATTGACACAGTGGAAAGGTGTGGTCTAAGGAATACATGTGGTCTCTGTCCCGGTTCCTAGCTCCTAAAACCTGAGTGAGAGGCATGCCTTCAGTTATTCATAAGGCACCCCTCTCATGGTGCCTGCAGCTCTCCCAGACTTCACCACCCTCCCTGTTTTCTCTCACACAGCCATGTCTCCTACTAAAATTTTCACCCACGTTTAGTTCTGTCCTGCCCTTTGCTTCTCAGAGGACCCGAGCAAACACAAACAGCAATTTCTGTTTTTACCAACAAATTCTGTTGAATTACAGCAGGTCCATGTTTCTCATTGGAGGAACCTGCCCAATTCATTGTTTCTTGTTTTTTGTTTTTTTTGCATCTTGGTGATCACATCTATTGAAAGGGCTGGAAAAAAATTAAAATGCCCTTTAGCCTGAGAATTTTTTAATTATCCGCAAATCAACTCGTTTCAGGAGTGGAAGAATCCTTGGTCATTTGTTAATATCAAAATTTACACAGGTTTCTCTTTTGAGTGTCTTCTACATTTAAAGAGGCAATCATACAAAAGCTCCTATATTCCATACATGATAAATTCTTTGTTTCAGCCAACTCTCAAAGGAGGGACAACTAGTACAACACCATCTCCCTGGACAAAAAGCATTGGAATATTCCGTTTTGTTGATTTATATATCTCTTGGTACGTTTCCTCAATAATTTCTGTAGTAGTCACAGTTTCTTTCACATCTCCCAATATCATTTAAATGCTGATCATAAGCATGTAATCTGCCTCGAAGCTCTCTGTCATGTCTCATTTTCACATAAATTCGCTCATCCAGGCTGAGCCTGATGAGATCCAGGGGCTCTTCTACAGTGTTGGTAGTTTGTTGCTGGTCCATGTCGTCCGCCATGTTTCAAACCCTGCACCCTTTCCCCTCTTGCTTTTTGTTTTTTTAAGCCAGATTTTGCCATAGAAGAATATTCATCCTTCCATCCCGTACGGTAGAGGGATAAGCAGCTGATCCAGCTAAAGAGTAGCAAACTCTTACACGTGTAACATAAAGGCATCCGGCTATGCCATAGTGTGGCTTTAACAATAAGGGATTTATTTTAAATGTACAGTTTAATCCACATCTGGGCCCAGTTTGCAGGAAGAGAGGTTGATAAAAGAATGCTCAGTGGATACTGCGGAGTCTTAATCTTTTCTTTCTTTCTTTCTTTCTTTCTTTTTTTTTTTTGGCAGCACCCTCATCCCAAGGCCCATGGCATCCACCCCAGGAGCTCGTTCACAGCAGAGAATTAATGTTTGTTGAATGAATGAAGGAGATGCTGAATGTGGAGTATATGGTTCCTTTCAGAGCCTAAACATTCAGTAGGAGGTTACTGAGGGTCTAGTAGAACTTGGATAAGGACACATCCACAAGAGTTTGAGATGTTCTGCAGGAGATGGGTATATAGCTCCTATAATGTTCCTATATGGTCAGTAATAGACGTTGTTGAAAATTCTTACCCCAAATGTCTCTGCATAATCCTAGGAAAATCTCTCCTCCATTTCAAAGTTCAGAAGATACTGACCCCATCCCTCAGCAGAGAGGGCTCCCATGGTGACAAAGTATACACGAAATAAAAGAAGGAAAAGGCCATTTGTCTTTGCTCATGTCAAATGGGAAAACAGGGCTTCTATTCTTTTAATTATTCAGCTGCTACAGCTCGACCCCAAAAGTCTATCTTTTAGTCCTTTCTCTGATATAAGATGCTTTTTTACCTTCATGTTGGGACTGATGCATAACTTTCTTCAACTAGGAATCTTTGTTGTTGTTGTTGTTGTAACTGGAAATATCTTGGGCTTTCCTCCAACAGACCAGGAAGGTCAAGAGATATGGTCTAGAGACTTCTCTGTGGTTGCTTAATACAAAGCTCATGCAGACACTTGCAAAGGAAGGTTAAGAGTCCTCTCAGGACTGATTAGCAGCTGAAAATGTGGTCCAAGAGAGGCTATTAAATCCTACCCCTCACAACTGCATTATAGGTCGCTCATATTGTCAGCCAACAAACTAAGTCATGGACACAATTAAATCCCTTCACTAGTTTCACTGCCCGATCACTTATTCCTGCTAGCAACTATATTCCCTGACAGTTTCTTTTTAAAAGGTATGAGTGAAAACTACAGCCTCATAAACCAGGTATTTTTTTGGATTTTCACTTCCTTTGGGAAATGACAGTTTGGCTTATTTTTCTGTGACTTCTCTGTGGTCCCAAGAAGCCCAGAGTGCCTCTTCCTAGAGGCCCATTTCAACATACCTGCGGTCTGTGGGGTACAGTTCCACAGTGACCACATCCAGAGAGTTCCAGGCCGAGATGGTCAATCCATTATACAGACACAGCACGCCTACCATCATGGACTCACTGCTGCCCAACCAGAGGAAGAAACAGCTGATCCCCGAAAGCACCATCGAGCCACCTGCCAACGAAGCCAACAAAAGGCTGCCATGTTTCCCGCCATCTTAGGAGAGAATGATCCTTGGGTCTTCGACATCTCTCAGCAAAACTGAATCCCAAGGGGAGGACGTGGCCTGGACTCCAAAGGCTCAGGAACAGGTAGCCTCGCCTGTATAAAGGTTTGCCTCCCCAACTGCCTTCTGAACACAGCAAGCAGGAAATGCACATCGTCAATTACTCAGCTACTTAAGTGGAAAAATATACACTAGTCACACATAATTAGTTCTTCAGTCTGTTAACTCATGGAAGCACCTCAAATGAAATGTAATTAGACATAATTTTCACTGAAATTTAGTCCTAATGAAAGGTCTTAAGGAATTTCTCCTCATCTCTACGGGATACATATCCCTAAGGGGGCAGGGAATATAGTGGGGACCAGGTTCCCCGGAGATGACAAGGGCAGCTCTTTTATTTTATATGAAACCAAGCACATACCTAGCATCGTTAAGCGCCCAATTCTGTCCATCAGGAGAGCAGACACGATGTTCCCTGGCAACACGGCCAATGTCCCCAGGAAGTTGACAAAATAAATCCAGTAGGCACTATAGTCATCATCAAAGGTAATCTGGCATCCCGTCTTGTTGTGAAAAAATGAGCAGTTTTGAAATTCGCTATCAGTGAATTTATATGGCTCAAAATCTGTGGACACAAAGACAGGTCATCAAGCTCTATAGTTGCGCACCAGTCTAAGAAAGCCAGTCAAGAATTCAGAAAAGAAACATGGTATTGTAAACTTGAGGGCTTCAGGTCCTGGCCAAAGCACAGGGGCTAGTCTAGAACCTCACATTACAAGTTGAATAAAAGAATACGTTAGAGTCCAGTTATTCTCTGATTTTTTTATGGTTGGCCATCGCTAATTACATTACTTGCTTACTTCTTTATAATGTTACTTTGTTCTAATTATCACGTTACATAAGTACTATCATTATAGTACTAATAGCTTTCATACCACAATTACAAAAACAATTTGTTTCAAGATGTGGATGAATCAGCCTTTAAGGGACTCGGAGGCCAAGAGGAGGAACAGGACTTTCCTTGGGCCCATTGAGGCTGAATGTAGAAGTTGAGGTCAAAGTGGAGGAAGGCCCAAAGGAGTAAGAGTTGCCCTTATTGGATAGTCACTAGCTGGCAACAAGGTAGCGCTATACTCCTGCCAGTGCTGGGCTGTTATTTCGGACTCAGGACAGACACACCAGAGTGCAGGGGTGGGAAAGCAAGGGCTCTGCCGTCAGATAAAACTGTTAGCTGTTACCAGGTCTAAGAATGTGGCCAAATTACTTAGTTTTTCCAAGTCTCCACTATTATCTCACCAAATGAGATAATGTCTAATGACGGAGAGTAGGAACCAGCATATGGTAGGTGCTCAATCAGTTTCCCCCCTGCCCCTCTTTTCCCCCGGGGAGTTTTCCAAACTCCATTACCAGGATTGCACTAAAAAACTATCTGATTAAGCAGCCATGCGTTGTCCATCTCTGTTCGCTGCGGCTCAGGCATGATCACTTAAGTGGACATCAGATTTTGAAGCCAGGATTATAAACAAACAAACAAACAAACAAACAAACAAACTACAGGGTAATTCTTTTCTTCAAACATTACTCAAAGGAGGGGAGCCTGGGTGGCTCAGTCGGTTAAGCATCTGCCTTTGGCTCAGGTCATGATCCCAGGGTCCTGAGATTGAGCCCCGTGTCAGGCTCCCTGCTCAGTGGGGAGTGTGCTTCTCCCCTTGCCCCTCCACCCACCTGTGCTCTCCTTCTCTCTCAAAGAAATAAATAAAATCTCTTTAAAAAATTAAAGGATTTTTTTTTTTAAGAGAGAGAGAAATTGTGCACACACGAGTAGGGTGGGTGGGGGTGGGGCAGAGGGAGAGAGAGAGAGAGAGAATCTTAAGCAGGTTCCATGCTCAGTGTGGAGTCTGACACTGGGCTCAATCTCATGACCCTGGGATCATGATCTAAGCTGACATCAAGAGCCAGACGCTCAACCGACTGAGCCACCTAGGCGCCTCAGGATTTTTTTATTTTAACTTGGAACTTCAGCAAGTCCCATTTGCATTAAATCCGACAGAGACAAACAATAAAAGCTTAACTATGATCCGGTCCGATTAAGGAAATCCATTCCTTTACACTTTAATTTCTACTTTCCGCATAAGCTGCTGCCCACACTGTCACAGGGGTGTCACGTTTCTGCCAAGAACTGGGCCATCTGAAGAGGCCCCAGGCACGGCTAAGTAGCATACCTACCTGTGTTGTCAAAAACAGTGTCAATAAATGTGCAGTTCTTGAAGTAGGTGTTGACTGAAGTCACATCCTCAAAGATGCAGGCCTTAAAAAGTGAATCTTTGAAAGTTACAGATTTGAACTTCATCCCTAGAAACCTGCCCAGAAAACACACAGAAGAATTCTTATCAATGACTGTGTGTCCATCAGGGTTCAAAGTGAAGTCAAACAGGTTTAGAGATCTGATGCCCCACTACCTACGGACTCTCCATAGAGACATTAGTCTCTGGATCTTCTGGGCTCGCAGCTTCCCCTCTTCCTCATGGAGCCTGTCCTTTGGCTATCTCCTGGCTCACCGATATTATTTTCCAGCAGAAGAGCTGGCATTCAAGATAACTTCATTTAGCTTTGCAATGTTGGTAAAAGATTTTGTGGAGTATGCTATTGAAGGTGGAGAGTTTGGAGATTAACTGTGGCTACCGATTCCTTATTTTTAATCCTATCCTCTTGCTCTTGATCATGTGCCTTTATTTGAAAATTCTCTATTTGAGGTTAATGGCTCGAACTTTAGAATGTGCTCCCATGCTCACTTTTAATGGAAGTCTGTTTCCTAAGCTAAAAATTCAAGTCTTCTTCATTCTCCTATAGGGCTTTCTGGTTATTCTGAAGAGACAACACGAGAATTCTGCTTCATTTATGTGAGGAATGATGAACTCAGGGCTCATAGAAAGAAAGAAACTCACAGGTCACTCTCATTTCCATGAATATTTTTCTTCTCAAAGCCAACAGGTATTGCTTGAACCAGGCAGAGTGATGAGAGAGCTTTGCTCTTTTGGAAAAGTGTAGAATGATGAAACCTGCTCAGATACCTTTTTGGGTGCTGCAAGGGGCTGGGGAGGGGTGATTCTAGATGGTGAAGATGATAATAGTCGTGATGATCCTAACATCTTAAAAGAGTCTACGACTCCGATCTGTCCGTGTTGATAAGGACTCCCAGAAGACAGGGATCAATAGTCACATTGTGTCTAGGTAAGTTATTAAGAAACCATGAATGTATACTTAGCCAGTCACTGAGATGAAAATGCTTGTTCAACTGGAGAATAAGTTATTATACCAAATACCGCTCGGGGCAGAAAGGGTCTGAGCCTCCCAGGTAAGCAAGCTGACCGACTTAAAAGCTATACGCTCTTTAGTACTTTCAAAATTGTTCTCACCTTAATGCCTGATTGTTTTTGTCAGCTTAAAGTGCACTGTGGCCTAACACACCACCATCTTAAAAAATAATCTTATTTCAACCTTTACTCCACGGGTCTAGAGTAAAACCATCTAAACCATAAATTTATCCACTAAGGAAGAATAATTAATGGAACTTTTTTTTTTTTTGAGAGAGAGAGAGAGAGAGTGAGCAGGGAAGGGGCAGAAGGAGAGGGAGAAAGAATCCTAAACTAGCTCCACGCTGAGTGCAGAGCATGATGTGGGACTTGATCTCACGACCCTGAGATCATGACCTGAGCCAAAATCAAGAGTCGGACGCTTAACCTACTGAGCCACCCAGGTGCCCCAATAACGGCACATTTTAAGAATATTAGCAATTTTCTGAAATAGATGAATTTCGAAAGGGAAAACCATTTTAGGTTTTTTATGAATAGATAATATGTACATAGAGTACACAGGGTACAAAATTGAAAACATTGAAAAAGGATGAAGTAAGTCTTTTCCCAGCCATCCTCAACTCTCCCAGTTCTTTTGCCCAGAGATGGCCAGTGTGGCCAGTTTCTCGTGTGCTCTTGAGGAGCATTCTATTTATGGAGTGCTAGCAAGTGAGACACACTATTCTACACCTTTTGCTTTGCTTCATGATAGTCTACCCTGGAGGCTATTCCAGATCAGTACCACAGCATTGAAAAGTGGTGCCATTTTATGATACTGAATAGGAAAGAAAGCTCTTTGTAAAAAAAAAAAAAAGAGTTAGCTAGTGGCATTTCCCATTTCCCTCAAGGATAAACAAAAAAATCAATAAAAATTCTATCACCTTCTAAAATAAATATATATGTTTTACAGGGATTTTAATACTATTAAAAATCGCTAATCCTTATATTGCTAATGTAAAAAAATTTCCTGGTGGTGGCTGAAGAATCGGCTTAGAACTTTAACAGGCATCATTTAAAATATGTCAGAGACACAAACATATCAGACATATTTCTAATGGAGTAACAATACTTTTAAAAATAAATGAAGTAAAATTTTACCCTGCCATTACCGAGCACGGGACTCTAGGGTTTCCGTGGAAAAACAAGCACAGACTCTGGTTGGTATTTTATGTGGGAGAGTGAAGGTGATCCTACACGGCTTGCATAAAGATTAGGCCCCTCATGGGACTGCCAATTTAAACAATTCTCTCCTACTTCATAATTCTCCCTTTCGTTATAGAAACCATAAGCATCCTATAGAATTCTTTTTCATCCTTCCACAGTGGTTTTGCCCTGCAGAACTTTGTTCAGTTTTTAAAAATTTTTTACTTTTACCATTTCTGCCTTTGGCACAATTTCCTAAGAATAATGTAAACCACCAGGAGCTCACATCAGCCATTATTTGCTCAGACAACAACTAACGGACAGAAACAAATGGCCCTGTCTATCCCTTTCCCTCCCTGAAAGAATGCACTGGAACCACCTTCCTGAGCCAGTTCTCTCCCCTTATCAAGATGCATTCCAGATTCCATCTTCAAAAATGTCCTTTGCTAACTTATTCCGTATTTTCAAAGCCCTGAACTTTGAGGAATCATTCCTGTTCTCTAAGGGAAAGTCTTCCTGATACGATGTAGCGCCACTTCTTGATTCAGCCTCCCGGAGAAGGAAGGGCTTCTGAAAAGTGGTCCCCTTTTTCAGGGGTGGGAGACAGGCATCAAGTTACACTTCGGGTTTCTTCTCTGAATTAAGTAACACCATCACCCATCTTACTTCCTCGTACTCCTCACTCTTCTCTTCCATGACTTATTTCTGTGGCTTTCCAGCGTCTCTAAATTTTCTCTTCATACCAGTTAATTCCGCTACCTCACAAACGTGAAATGGCAGTTTCAGCAGCAGTTTTAAGCCAAGGACTGATACACATACACCTTTTTTTTTTTAAAAGCTCATTTGGACGTGTACAAATTCAGTTTGAAAATGACTAGTGTACAAACTAAAATAACAAAAAACCAAAAAACAAGCAAGAGTGCATGCTTCCATGCAGCGAAGTCTCAGAAGAAAGACATTTTTCAGAACGGATAGCAAATTAAGTTATTTCAAAGTTTCTGGACCTGCCGTTGTCGTATTCCGCTCCCGTGTGCAACTGATTTGCCATTGTAAAGTTAACACTGAAATTTGAAAATTTCTCTCTCTCGATCTTTTCAATGGGCAACATGTTCGATTGCAGATGTTTAATGACATCAGGGAACCACACGGATAATCCATAGTACCTGTAAAGACAAAGACATGGGAGTATGTACGGGTGCTGGCACACCCGGTGGTAGTGACCCCCCCTCCACCCCGCAACATTTTCAGAGAGGCAGGGGTTCCTGGAGAAGCACTTGTGATTCTGATCGGCTCCCTGCAACACAAGGAATCCTCAAGCAGTCATCTGTACTGTCCCCTCCCCGCCATGCGTCAGTCTGCAAAAATCACGCTGCAGAGACTGCCTGGGAAGCCCCAGGGATAGGGGTGCTGCACTCTGCCTTTGGGCAGGGACCTGCAACCTACACCAGCACAGGGCTCCCTGACCCTGATGTTCGTCTCATCACCCCAGGCCTCACTGAGGAACCCCATCTCCTAGTCTGGTGGTACAAACTCTTGGGCTCGCAAAACTCTGAGTACTGTTAAAGAATGACCTTTTTACTAATGGGGACTATTTCTTGGTGCCTACATTACTGTGATACTGTCAGCCCAAGGGCAGAGACCCATTTCTCAAATGGTTCAAGGCTGGGAAAAGGGTCATTTGGGTTATTACCTGAAAATCCAGGTTATTCCCACGTTCTGCCGTACCCTCTTACGTAGGACTCTAGCAGGGGGCAGCTCAGCCATTCCGCTGTGCTCTTCAGTACAGCAGTCTCTAGCCACAGGGGGCTACTGAGCACTTGGTGGGTCGTAGGGTAGCTCTATTTCTAACTTTCTGAGGACCCTCCATACTGTTTTCCAGAGCGGCTGCACCAGCTTGCATCCCCACCAACAGCGCAAGAGTGTTCCCCTTTCTGTGCGTCCTCCCCAACACCTGTTGTCTTGTATGCTGCTTTTAGCCATTCTGACAGGTGTAAGGTGATATCTCATTATAGTTTTGATTTGTATGTCCCT
Organism: Callorhinus ursinus; assembly: GCF_003265705.2. NCBI lineage: Eukaryota > Metazoa > Chordata > Mammalia > Carnivora > Otariidae > Callorhinus > Callorhinus ursinus. Next base: position 3,744,613 of record NW_027397085.1, read on the forward strand.
CATGATCAGTGATGGTACATTTCATGTGTCTGTGGGCCATTCATAGGTCTTTGGAAAAATACCTATGATCCAGCAATTGGGTGTTTACCCAGAGAATACAAAAATACAAATTTAAAGGGATACATGCACCCTGATGTTTATAGCGGCATTATCTACAATAGCCAAATTATGGAAACAGCCCAAATGCCCATTGATCAATGAAGGGATAAAGAAGATGTGGGGTGTGTGTGTGTGTGTGTGTGTGTTTACATATATGTACATATAAATGGAATATTACTTGGCTGTAAAAATGAATCACATCTTGTCATTTGCAACAATGTGGACAGAACTAGAGAGTATTATCCTAAGTGAAATAAGAGAAATACCATATAAGTTCACTTATATGTGGAATTTAAGAAACAAAATAAATGAGCAAAGGGAAAAAAAAAAAGAGGAAAACCAAGAAAGAGACTCTTAATTATTGAGAACTGATGGTTACCAGATGGGAGGTGGGGGGGCGGGGCGGGAGAATGGATGAAACAGGTGATGGGGATTAAGGAGTGTGTTTGCTGTGATGAGCACCAGGTATTGTATGGAAGAGCTGAATCACTATGTTGTACAACTAAAACTAATATTATACTGTGTGTTCACTAAATGGAATTTGAATAAAAACTAAAAAAATACAAGAAATGTGGCTAATCCAAATGAGATCTGCTGTAAGTGTAAAATATCAAATTTGGAGACTTAATGAAAAAAAGAATGTAAAATTAAGTCATTAATCATTTTTATATTGATTATATGTTGAAATTACACTACTTTGGACATAATGAGCTAATAAATAAGGTACATTATTAAAATTAATTTCATCTGTTTCTTTTTATTTTCTTTCATGGGGCTGCTTGGAGATTTAAAATGACATATGTGGCTTGCATTTTATTTCTATTAGAGAGCGCTGCTCTAAGTTGGTGGTTCCCGAAGTAGGATCTCTGGATGAGTGGCATTAGCATCGCCTGAAAACTCGTTACAAATGCAAACTCTCGGGTGCTATCCGGAACGGCTGCATCAGAAACTCTGGAGATGGAGTCCTCCAGGTGATTCTTTGGATGCACACTCCTCTCAGCCTGAGGTGCCCCATGTCTAATATCAGCGCAATGACAGTACCCACCTTCCTTACTCTGGTTAAATGGGATGCAAAGTGCCTAGCACATAGTGAGTGTTCAAAAGACGTCAGTGTTTATCCTCATCACTGTCATCAAGATTTCTGAAACATCTCTGCCTTAGGATTCCATAGATCTCCAACCCCTTCTTTTCATAGACCATGACCAAATCACTGTGGCGGTGTGAGTGGTGGCCACTAAAGCAGAAATGACTCAGGGACGGAACATCGATCACACTGCTCTCTACTCATATACTGAGGACAAAAATCTTTGAAAGTGGCAACAATGAGGGCAGCACACTAGCCTGGAATGTATATCATCAATGATGTGGAGGAGTTTCAGCTAATTTTTCATTTATTCAGCGAACATGTACTGAAAATCTACCAAATGCTAGCCACTCTTTAACATTTCAGGGATATTACCAGGAAACCATCAAGCTTAAAATGTGGTCAGCAATAAATAACAAAATATTAGCAAACCATGTAAATCTCCACATCAAGAATAGAACTTTTGACTACTTATCTTTGTACCTAGTTGAGTGTTTAGAACATAGTAGGCACTTTTTAGCCTTCTCTGCCTTCATTGATTAATGTGTCTTCTAGAACTTGAGTGGGAGTTACTTTACATATTCTGAATCTACCCTCTTAACTTGGAAATAAGGACATAAAACTTGGTAGTGTCTCCAAGTCACAGAGCAGAATGAGGTATTAGGTCTTTTTTTTTTTTTTTTAAAGATTTTATTTATTTGACAGAGAGAGACAGCGAGAGCAGGAACACAAGCAGGGGGAGTGGAAGAGGGAGAAGCAGGCTTGCCGCTGAGCAGGGAGCCCGATGTGGCACTCGATCCCAGGACCCTGGGATCATGACCTGAGACGAAGGCAGACCCTTAACGACTGAGCCACCCAGGCGCCCCGAGGTATTAGGTCTTCTGATCCACACTTTCCTTGTCTCTCCATTTACCACCCCTCACGGCACTATGAAAGACCAACCATCTTTGATCACTCACCTGTTTTAACTTAGGGATGTTTACAGATAGAACCTGCAGCACAGATGTTGGGCTCTCCTAGGGCATTAAGAGCCAACTGACCTGTAAGTATAGGGTATTATCTAACTGCCTCTTTTAAACAGTAAATTACACAAAATAAGAGTTGGACACAAATATTCTAAAGCCATTAGCAAATAAAATTCTGATATTTTCTTCCTATCTCCTCTTTTCTTAGAACCCACATATGGTGGTTCTAGTCGTTCAGTAACTACTTATTGAGCACTTACTATGTGCCAGGGGCATAGAGGAGTGAACAAGACAGTTTAAAATCCCCGTTCTCACAGAGCTTCCACAGAGGGGGAGACAGAGCTTTATTCTCTAGAGAATAAAGAAATTTTTTGTATATTAGAAGATGGAAGGTGCTTTGGGGGAATAATAAGGCTGAGAAGGGGGTAGGGAGTGCTGAGGGGCTGCAATGAAGTAAGTGCTTAAGGAAGGTGACCCTGAGAAGGTGACATCTGAGCCAAGTCTCAAAAGAGGTGAGGAAATGAGCTGGGCAATGTCCAGGGAGCAGTGCCAAGGCAGTTCCCTGAGATTGGAACGTTCTGGCCTGTTCAAGGAAAAGCAAGGAGGCCAGTGTGGCTGGTGCCAAGCAAACAAGGAGAAGAGGGTGGAGAAGCTATGGGGAGCACATCACCCACAGTCTCATCAGACTTTCCAAGGACTATTGGTTTTGTCACCCAGCCTTGTGATAAGATGAGGTAAGTCATTTATTTATTTATTTATTTTCAAGATTTTTATTTATTTATTTGACAGAGACACAGCGAGAGAGGGAACACAAGCAGGGGGAGTGGGAGAGGGAGAAGCAGGCTCCCTGCTAAGCAAGGAGCCCGACGCGGGGCTCGATCCCAGGGCCCCGGGACCATGACCTGAGCCCAAGGCAGACGCTTAAAGACTGAGCCACCCAGGCGCCCCAAGGTAAGTCATTTATAAAAACTGTCATGGTCAGCAAATCTAAACTGAAAAAAAAAAATCTTTCCTAATATATTAACAGCATTAAACAGTGTAAGAAAGGAGAGCCGCGTGACTGAGAGTTACTGTGTGGAAATGTAAAGATTTCATTCACCAAGAACTGAAATATTACTTACCCAAAGGACAGGGTGAACCAAACAATTGTAAGCTTTATTGTATTTTCCCTGACGGGGTAGTTGAAACATCTCATGAAAGTCAACCAAATCTGTGAAATGTTCAAGAGTTAGTTTTCTTGTGCGGTTATGCAGTGAACCCACTCCCCAATCCCCTTCACCAGTTATAAAAACACTGACTTTTCTTTTAGCCAGACTCATTGGAACTTCAAATGTCAAGGCTGAAGGCTCTAGGAAACCAAATCTTGCAAGCTTCCCTTTTTTAGCTGCCTGGAAGCCAAGGGACAAAGTAACTTAAAACTTCAGAGTGTCCCAGCCCTGCCAAGACTCCTTGCCTAGCACCTTCCCTTCCCAAAGATGGACTTGGCTAGCCCACTGATCCAAGGGGGGGTCCTTTCACCTGGTCCCCGTGCAGGCAAATGAGGTGTCCTGGACAGCAGGGGGCACAGTCCCACGCAGGGCGGCCACGATCAACCCTGCTTCTGACCAGCTTCAAAGGTGACATGTTGGCCGGCACTCGGGGCGGGTCTGTTACTTACTCCATAGAGTTCCGTGCGGATCCGGACAAAACACCTTCTGTACCACGTGCCTGTGTCACTCTCAATTTCAATCAGCTCATCTATTTGTTTGGGGGTTTTGATTCTGTGGACCTGTAGAGAACAACACAGTGCCAAGGGCTGAGTTTTTTGTTTTGAGAGGAGCAAATCCCGACTCCCACAAAAGTAAGCAGGTATCTGATAATCATTCCATTCCTACATGAGACCATGGGCGTAAGGTATACACATCCCAACACCACCTAAAAGAACTGCATAAAGAATGAATAGGAGGGAATACCACGGAACAAGGCAGAAGAACAGGGAAGGATGGAGTAATATGAGCCCCAAATGTCCTTCTTTGGAAACCATAAAGGCACACATTTCGCAGATAAAACATTCAGAGAGATTAGCTTCTAGAATAAGAATTATTTTGCTTGGACTGAAGCGATTGTACATACTTTACATTGGAGCCTACTGATTTGATACATTTGGCCCCTCAACACAGTTCTTAAAGCTTCCCCATCCAACTTGTATTCTTAAAAGTTATCTTTATATTTTATGCCCCGTCTTTCCCTTTCCTGTAGCCTAACACCACAGCGGCTGGTCAGCAAATAGCCACAGGCGAGCCTGGTGCAGAGTCGAGAGAATGAGTTCTAACAGTTTCTTCTGTGACAGAGGGGATAAATGATGGGAGACCACTGTGAAAAGCTGCATCTAGGACTGAAGTTAGCCTCTTCTGCTCAGGAAAAGAACCTAGACACGGGAGAGGCAATGCTTTCAACACAGAGAACGAAGCCTGAAAACAGAAAAAACAAAAATAAAAAAAAAGAATGGTTCCTTTTGTGGACCTGTCCCATCTTACACTGTTAGTCAATATTTATGTAACTTTCGAGAGAGAACACAGCAATTGCACAAATGTGACCCCTGCCAGGGATCACTTTTGAACACTTTTTTTCTGGAGATTCCGCCCACATCCAAAGCAGCACTTCTTTTGTGAGAATCCAGGTACCCAGGCTATCTTTTGACAGTGGTCATTTGGGGACCCTCAGCATCTTCCAAATTATACAAGGTAAGCAGTAGACTCTTCCTGGCTCTGTCAACAAAGAGGTCTGTATTTAATGAAAATAATGTCTGAGTTAAATGTGGGATTCCAAATAGAGTCAGCTCAAAATGATCCATGGAGGCATTATTCTGTGATACTCTATAGATTTTTTTTTTTTAAATCACAGAGGTGTTCTTATCACGCAACATATTATTTTTGGGAGGCTGCTTCTTCTCTACTCATCAGTGTTTGTTTGTTCATTCACTCACGGGCACCCACTGGGTACCAACCAGGTCCAGCACTAAGACTACAGAGATGCAAACATAAAATACCCATTACTGACATCCTCCCAGCAATTACCATACAAAGAAAAAAACCTGTAATGTAGATCTATATTGGATGGGAGAGATGTATTTTATAGAACACCCAAGTTGACTCGGGAATGAGAGAAGCCTTCATGGACTGAACCTAAGCTGGGACTTATGGAGAAGTATGTCATTTGCCATGTATGTAAACCACTTGGAGGCCATTCCAAGCGTGAGATACCATGTGCAAACATCCTGAGTTGTGAGAGAAAACAAGGTATTAGCCAACTACAAAGAGTTTTAGATTCCTAAAGAATAGTAAAGAGGGCTGAAAGAAATCAGTTGGCAGGAGGGTCAAAAGTACGGAACAATGAGGAGTGATATTTAGGATGGGAAATAATAGGACACAGTGATTCCTCGAATATTGTGGGGATAAAGGGGAAGAAAGAAATAGGGTAGTTCCAAGGTTTTCCGGTTTGTGGTACTGGTGGTATCTTCTGGTAGAATTTAGTAAAAAGAAGAAGCTTGAAGACTCTTAAGGTGCTAAGTTCAGACTCAGAAATTCAGATTTGAAAGGACATAAAAGGACGTCCATAAAGGCCTTCAACATGTATGTCTGGAGCTCAGGAGAGCTGTCCATTAGGAGATAGAGAGCTAGAATCAGCTAAGGAAAGCATATAGGATTAAAAGAGAAATTAGCTAAAAATACAGTCCTGGAAAACAATTATTTAAGGTAGGGGCATAAGAAGAAGAGCTTTAAAAGAAGCCTTTGGAGGAATGCATGCAGATTCACTATATTGTAGGCATAATAAGGAAAAAAGACAAATTTGTCATGGTGGACTCATGTAATGACTTTGAAAGTCACATAATAAATGACTCTGAGTTTTATCCATTCTTTTGGAGTCTTCCCCCCAGTTCTCACCTAATCTAGTAACAACATGGATGACCATGTGTGAATTTGGTACCTCAAACCTTCTGGAGGAAAAAGCAGGTAAGTAGCACAGTGAGGCCCTGGAGAGACTCTCCTTCACAGAAGATCCCCCTGGTAAAGGGTTTTTCCCTCATGTGGCTAAGAAGGGTTAAGTGACACTGAGTATCTAGATGATGCCTCAAGATTCCTCTAACCTTCTGATCCTTTCATTTAAAAAAAATCCTTCCTCTGTTGTGCATCTGCTTAAAAGAAGGGCCTATTCAAAGACTTTCAGGTCCTCAATGGAGAACATCCATTACTGACTTTCATTTCTCCATTACATTGCATAAAAAATTGTGCTAAGGAAGAATGTGTGGTAATTTAGATGAAGGCCAAACTTAAGTCTATATTTACAATTTGAAAAATTTGTTTCCTAGGTAAAAATGAAATAAATAAGATGTCAACAGACTGTTTAATGAGGAACTATTTCATATGTTTTAACACCTGTAGTTGTGTGTTATTTATAAGATACTGAAGATCTTATTTATGTCTCCCTATGTCTTACTGTGTATCTGCCTAAACCTATTTCAGACAAAACATTATTAGTCTAAATGTATGACTGCCTATGTAAAAATATTTAAACCATTGTTCCTTCCAAAAAATTCCATCCATCCAATTTTCATTAATTTAGACTGGCTTTCCCCATTGAGAATAGACTTGGTAACCAGAAGATGTAAGAACATTCCATGCAGACTGAACGGTACACACAGAGCCAGTGAGCGCAAACATGTCTAAGTGAAGTGGAAATATGAGGAACCAAAAGATGAGTGTAACTGGTGTAGAGAGAAAAATTTACAATCTGGCCTTTTCAGAAAAGGTTTCCTGGCTCCCGGCATAGAAGATTTGCTGAGAAGCAGGTACTCACCGAGAAGACTTTCTCAGGCTGACCCCGTGCTCTCATGTTTGTGTCATGAATTAACTTCAGGATCATCCACGCTTCATCATGTTTTCCAACCTAAGAAACGCGAACAGACACTGAAGGGCTAAAAGGTAAAACCCTTATACTCCCTGATTTTCCAATAACCATCTTGTGTTGTCAGAGCAAATTGGGTGTAATTGCACAAATGGGATATCCCACTGGATATCCTCAAGTACAAGAGCAGTTCAATGGATGTGCCTAGAACTAGAAATAGCATCTTTAGCTGCTAAAAGCTCATGTATAAAAAAGACAAAGTCTCTTCACTGACTGAAAAGTTACTTGCTTGAGGAGGAACATTAGTGCTTTCAGGCCACGAGGCAGCTTTTTCACACACGGGTCTTTTAAAGCACATCTCCACGAAACCAACCCCTCCATGGTTCCATGGTAGCAAGGGAAAACGTACCTCCTAGAGAGGCAAACAAGGAACTTTTTCCAATGTGTGTGGCTCCCTTAGACATTCACAGTAATGCATGTTACCTCCAGCAAGAACCGTGGGCTTTCAGGCATGAATGTGAGGGCCACCACCGAGGAGACACAGGGGAGCGCGCAGACTATCACGAACACACGCCAACTGTGAAACTGGTAAGCTGACCCCATGCTGAAGCTCCATCCTAGAAAGGAAAGAATGGAAGAGTGAAGGACAGCGCCTCTCAGATGGCCTGCTGGGAAAGCGAGGACCCTCCCCCCAATCACTGTGGGTATCTGCCCTGTGAATGTATTGTTAAGTCTTAACACTCACAGAAAAACGAGCCGATCTGGGCATTAGCCATGGTGACCAGCTCAACTTTACAACCGCCAATAGCAGTGGTGAGAGAAAGAAACCAAAGGGTCAAGCCTTAAGTATGGGGGTACATGTGTGTTTCTGTACTATCCCATGATAAAGTAATTTGGAATATTTTTCCAATAGACCTCTGTGCTGGGGCATGTTCTGTTTGCTCCTCCGGGTCACTGCCTCCTCCCCGCCCCCGCTGTGTGCCGGGAAATGGACTGCTATGGAGGCATCAACTGGCTCCCTTGACCATTGGCTTCCACTGGGTCTGGCACGGTGGGAGCAGCATTCAGGATATTTATTTCCCTTGCTTTCCTTCTCCCTTCCCCTGGCTGGGGGGAGATTTGGCAGTTGGTATGCTCATCCCCTGGGACCTTCTCCTACAGCCACGGCTCTTGTCAGCTTTTGGCAATCCCTCCACCCTGGTGTTCTTTGAGGCACAGGTAGGTACAAGATGCCCTCCGGCTGCTAGCTCCTAGGTGCTTTATTATTCCCTCTTGGTTTCTTTTCACTGTTTCCACGTGACTCTTTAGCGATCCCCTGTGAGGATGTTCTTGGTTTCCTGCCAGCACCCTGACCAGTACAATTGTGAAGAAATGGCAGGTGCGGTATCTCTCCATATGCACATATCATAAAATAGATCAAGACAATCTAAAATTTCTAAATAGTATTTTTACTCTAATAAAAACAAGCATAATGGGATACAAACAGAAATCTCTTTAAAAACTAAAAGGAAAACTGCTGAGAATAATTAGAATCCCACTGCCAGGGTCCCCTAGTTATACAGCTAAGTGTAAGAACTAAACAAAAGCTGAAATGAAATAATAAGTAAAAAATAAGTGTAATAATAATTATATATTTATATATTTATAAATAATATAATAAAATAATAAAATATAATTTAAATAACAGTGGAAAAAAAAGAACTAAGGGAAGCCGATATTTGAATGAATATAAAATGGTTGAAAGCTAAATTCAAACATGATTCTAAATGAGAAATCATGAGGGATATCAAATCTAATTGGAAAACAGAGTGGAAATTTATAGATTTATATGGTCACCATGGCTATTACATATGGCAAAATTTTAGTTTTTGGCAATACTTGGCACTTATAAGGGCTTTTGTGAATAAAAGTCAAGTATTATTTATACCCCATCCCCAGGAGAGCAGTGTACTTATTCATTAATTACACAGAAGCCAAGTGAGATTCTGAGGGTGATACAACTTCCTCAGGGTCACAAAGCTGAAGTTACACATCAGCATCTTCTCCACCAGGATTTGAGGCAGAGTCATATACCACACCCAGCCTCATGTGCATGCACACTTGCCCATAAACACAGAATTTGTTGACAAATGATGTAAACATCAATGACATGGTACATTAATCTTAGATTAATAAACATTTTCTGGGAATTTAATACTTGAGGGTTATGCGAATTGGTAAATTAACCACATCATGAACTTTAGGAGGGGATGTCTACTCTCAGCGTTTTATGTAGCAGAAGTTCTGAAGTCCCAAATATCCAAAACACAGAAAAAAACTGATGGAATAGAGAAAACATACCTTGTTCACTTCACATTTGATCTGAAAGTTTCTTATAACGAGTAACTTTTTTAAAAGCTCTAGATCCTATTATTTTACACACTGGATCAAAAAGAAAAGCTTTAGATGGCTGAGTGAAGCAAATGCAAAGCTACAGCACAGGACTACATCACACTAGTGGATAAAGCTGGAAGCTTCTGGCGCTAGGACAGGGCTCCCTCCCTGCCCAAAGATGTCCTCGTCCCCATGCCCAGACCTGTGACTACATTACCATATATGGCAAAGGTACCTTGCAGGGGGGATTCAGTTAAGGATCTTGAGGTAGATTGATTACGTCACAGAGTGGGGCCTGACCTACATGAGCAGAAGAGCCTTTTCATAAGAGAAAGAGAGGGAAGGAGATGTGATGAGGGAAGTCGGAGGTCTGCTCAGAGAGAGATCTGGAGGTGCTACAGTGCTGACTCTGAAGATGTAGCCGGGGCCACAAGCCAAGCAATGTAGGCGGCTTGCAGAAGCCGGAAAAGGCGAGGGCTGTCTTCTCCCCTCCCGCCCCCAGAAGCCCTGCCAACCCATTTAGACTTCCGACCTCCAGCATTTTAGGATAATAAACTTATGTGCTTTAAAACCAGTCAGTCTGTGGTGATTTCTTACATCAGCATTAAGAAAGCCAACGAATCATGGATCACTACATCAAAAACAAATGATGTATTGTATGGTGACTAACATAACATAATAAAATAAAATAAAATAAAATAAAATAACACAGAACAAAATAAAAAGAAAGCCACATAGCTCTCTGTAGTTACAGCTCTGTTGCTTATATGATTGACAGCAATTAAACTGAAGAACTTTAGCTCTTCTCTATGAAACTTCAGGCTCCTGGCTTTTGCTTGGACTTCTCCAATGGCCTCTCCTATGACTTCAGTCTCTTTTGACAGCTGGTCTTAGAAATACTGCCCTTCACTCTCACGGCTCCCAAACATCACATTGATGAGGGAAGAGACTGAGTGCAATGTGATTCCATTCGAGCAGTTTTCAGCCTATGGAGGAAATTGGACAACAAATAGAACCTAATCCTGGAGGAGAGCTAGCTGGTCCAGAGACCCCTCTCCTCAGCTTAAAATGCAGTTTTTTCCGGTGTAGATTCTTCTGTCCAGCAGCCTACGTTTAGCCTGATCATTGCGGTTCACATCCTTCTGTACTTCGTTAGCCGTGAAGTAGGTCTCTGACCCCCTGGTTAGTGTGTGTGTGTGTGTGTGTGTGTGTGTGTGTGTGTGTGTGTGCGTGCGCATGCGCATGCGCGCGCACACACACTGTGCTCTTGCTTTATATAAAGGGGTGGGGTCCACTCCTTTCCCTCACCGTTTTTTGCAATAAGCATTTCCCCAGCCTCCAAAACTCAGTTGTACCCTTCTTCTGTCTCTCTTCAAATCTCTAGCCATCTACTCTACTCCATGCACTTGACCCCCACCTCCTGTTTTCTTTGAGAACACAAACACAGGGAGAACTACATACATCTCATCTTCTCACTCCTGAATCTTCTCACCCACCTGTACCTGTCTGTACCCTCCGCCTTCCCTCAGGAGCATTGGCAGTTGGTCTGTTGTAACCAATCCAAGGTCAATCTGTCCTCGCCACTCTCTCCTCCTTCTCTCTCTCTCAAGGACAGAACTCCTGTAATTACCTACCCCTCCTCTCTGGGCCTCCTCATGGTGCTCTCTCACCTTACTTGATGGGTCATTCCATCAGCACACCCATCTCCACCATCTACGAAAAAACCCTACCTTGACCCCCACAGGCCTCTCCAGTTGCACTGCTACTCCTCTGTCCCCATTCTCAAAAGAATGGTCTAGAGCAACGGTCTCCTGCTTCTGCCCCCAAGTCCACAGAAGCTGTGCCAGAGAAGGTCATCTGTCCTGCCAAATCTAATAGGCACTTTTCTGTCCTCTTCGTACTCCAACTGTCTAAATTATTCCATATGGCTGATCATTCTCTTCCTTGAAGAACTTTTTCCCTTGTCTTCCTCATCATGACATGTGCTAGTCTCTTTGCTGCCTCACTGGCTTTCTTTCAGTTTCCTTAGTTGACTCTTTCTCTGACTAGCTCTCCAGGTCGGTATATCCTAAATATTGGTTGTCAGTCCTGTTCTCTGGATACAGGTTCTTTCTAGGCCGACTCGTGTATTTCCATGACTTTAAGCACCATCTGTAGGCCACTGTCTCTGAAACATGGCCTCTTTTGTTTCTAGAGCTCCAGAAACCCTTCTCTACCTGCCTATTTACATCTTCACAGGGATGTCTACTGGGCATCTCAGAGTTATTGTGTCCAAAATGGAACTTCTGATTTCCTGCTCTGCTACCAAAGAAAACTCTTGCTTTTCTTTCAATGTTCCTGCTTCAGCAAACGACACACTGCCAGCCAGCCACATATTCATCACTAAAACCAAGACCTCATCCCCGAGTCCTCTTTTCCACCTCATCGCGCTCAAGGTCCAATCTCTCCGCAAGCTCCATCTCTCCAACACACCTCAAAGCTACAACTTCTCCCCATCTCCCCGGCACCACCAAACTCCTAGCTAGCAACACTGTGCCCCTGACCTACAGCAGGAGCTTCACTCTCCTTTCCCTGTCCCCCCGCCATGTACCACAAGCCACTCTCCCGACAGCAGCCAGACTTACCCTTTTAAAACATCGGTAAGAGGGGGCGCCCAACTGGCTCAGTCAGTAGAGCGTGTGATTTGTAATCTCAGGGTCATGAGTTCAAGCCCCACATTGGGCGTAGAGACTACTTAAACAAAATTTAGGGCCACCTGGCTGGCTTAGTTGGAACAGCATGTGACTTTTGATCTTGGGGTCATGAGTTTGAGCCCCACACTGGGTATAGAGATCACTAAAAATAAATAAACGAAAATGTCAGTAAGAGGGCTGATATCCAAGATCTATAGAGAACTTCTCAAACTCAACACCCAAAAACAAATAATCAAGTCAAAAAATGGGCAGAAGACATGAACAGACACTTCCCAAAAGAAGACATACAAATGGCTAACAGACACATGAAGAAATGTTCATAATCACTAGCCATCAGGGAAATTCAAATCAAAACCCCACTGAGATACCACCTTACACCAGTTGGAATGGCAAACATTGAAAAGGCAAGAAACAACGAATGTTGGAGAGGCTGTGGAGAAAGGGGAACCCTCTTACACTGTTGGTGGGAACGGAAGTTGGTGTAGCCACTTTGGAAAAGTACAGCCACTTTGGAAAACAGTGTGGAGGTTCCTCAAAAAAGTAAAAATAGAGCTACCCTATGACCCAGCAATTGCACTACTGGTATTTACCCCAAAGACACAGATGTAGTGAAAAGAAGGACCATATGCACCCCAATGTTCATAGCTGCAATGTCCGCAATAGCCAAACTGTGGAAAGAGCCAAGATGCCCTTCGACGAATGGATACAGAAGATGTGGCCCATATATACAAGGGAATATCACTCAGCCATCAGAAAGGATGAATACCCAACTTTTACATCAACATGGATGGGACTGGAGGAGATGATGCTAAGCGAAAGTAAGTCAAGCAAAGAAAGTCAATTATCATATGGTTTCACTTATTTGTGGAACATAAGGAATAGCATGGAGGACATTAGGAGAAGGAAGGGAAAAATGAAGGGGGAAACGAACCATGAGAGACGATGGACTCTGAAAAACAAACTGAGGGTTCTAGAGGGGAGGGGGTGGGGGGATGGGTTAGCCTGGCGATGGGTATTAAAGAGGGCACGTTCTGCATGGAGCACTGGGTGTTATACGCAAACAATGAATCATGGAACACTACATCAAAAACTAATGATGTACTGTATGGTGACTAACATAACATAATAAAATAAAATTAAAAAAAAAAAGAGCACTTCATTCTGCTGCTTAAAAGCATCCAATGGCTCCCAAGACATTTGGACGGAATCCAAATGTCTTACCATGGTCTCTGGAGCCAACAGAAACAGATCCCTACCTACCTACCTGAGCTCACCTTCTGCTGCTGCCCTTGCCCTCTTGCTCAGGCCCTACCTACCTGCTCATAGTTCTTTGAACATTCAAAGCTTAATTTCATCTTAGGGGCTGTGCCAAATTTCCTTGGAAGCCCAGCCACACATTTGAAAGGACAGTTGTTCTATTTTAGCTGTCCTTTCTCTGAGGTTTGAAAGTGAGAGGGTCTTTCAGGCCATCTCATCCCCAGTGTAGTTCCCTTAGGGTCTTCGCATTTGGTATTTTCCCTGCTGGGACCGCTCTGCCTGAATATTTGCATATATTGATGCCTCCTTCCCACCTTCCAGGTCGTCTCTTCAGAGAGGCCAAACCCTCAATCCCACCCTTTGTCACCAAGGCCTATCTTACTGTTTCCACAGCACTTACTCCTATCCAAAGCTATCAACTGCATTGATTTGGTGACATGTTAACTCTCTGTCCTTCTCCCCATCAGGAGAGTAGGAACTCTGCTTTTGTTACTCACCAATGTATTCTCAGCGCCTATAGCAAGTCGTGGTCCATTGGAAGGTTCTCTTTAAACATTTGCTGAATGAAAACACACACACACTTTCTCACAGTGGGTTTATGGTAGTATACGAACATGTGACAAATCACTGCAGGCTAGTAAGCCTAGTTTTCTTTTGACGTTTTTTAAATTCACACTAAACAGCAAAACAGCCTTGATTTATTTTTTCAAATTAAATTAGTAATTAATATACGATAAAATTTATTACCTTTTCAGGTATCCAGCTCTATGAGTTTGATAAATGCACAGTCATGTGGACACCACCGTGATCAAGAGGCAGACCAGTTCCATCAGCCCAAAACATTCCTTCCTGCTGCCCTTTTGCAGTCAACCCTTCCTCCCTTCCTAACCACTGATGACCACTGGTCTGTTCTCTGTCCCTACAGTTTTGTCTTTTTCCAGAACATCATCTAAGTGGAATCCTACTGTACACAGCTTTTTGAATCTGGCTTTATTCACTTAGAATAATGCACCCATGCAGACTGTTAGACCTATCAATAGTTTGTTCCTTTTCACTGCTGAGTACAACTGCCCTGTGTGGCTAGATGATCGTTTGTTCACCTACTCACCAGTTGAAGGACAGTGGATGGTTTCCAGTTTTAGCTGATTATCAATAAAGCAGCTGTCAACATTTCAATCAGATTTTTTGTGTCCCAAAGTTTTCCTTTTTTCTTGGGTCAATCCCAAGGAGTAGGTTAGTTGAGTCATAGGAAAAGTTTATGTTTAGTTTTATAAGAAATTGCCAAACTATCTTCCACAATGGCTCTATCATTTGACATTCCCCTCACTAGTGTGTGAGACTCTTTTAGCTGCTTCACACCCTTTCTACCTTGTTTTATCAGTTTAGGTTTTTTGGTTTTGTTTTTGTTTTTGGCCCTTCTAATAGGCGTGTAATGGTATTTCATCGTGATTTTATTTTATTTATTTATTTACTTTTAAAGATTTTATTTATTTGACAGAGAGAGACGCAGCGAGAGAGAGAACACAAGCAGGGGTAGTGGGAGAGGGAGAAGCAGGCTTCCCGCGGAGCAGGGAACCCGATGCGGGGCTCGATCCCAGGACCCTGGGATCATGACCTGAGCCGAAGGCAGCCGCTCAACGACTGAGCCACCCAGGTGCCCCTCATGGTGATTTTAATTTGTATTTCCCTACTGCCTAGTGATCACCTTACTTTACTTTGTTTATTCATTCATATTTTCATGGAGTACCTATATAGGCTAGTCACAACGCTCCACAATGTGGAGGCTAGGAGGACTTCTTTTTTGCCCTTGAGGAGTTTCAGTCTAGGAGAAGAGGCAGATTAGTTAACAGACACAACAAACAGTCCCACACATGCTGGAACAGGTTATGAAGAAATAGTGGTGGGAGTACAGAAGGGGCTGAGGTATCTATCCAAAAGAGTATTTTCTCCAGAGCCCCAGCAAAATTTCTTTTCTTATTTGGGTCCTGAACAAAGAGCTAATTCTTAAGTTTCTAACATTCAAGATAGAGACACAATTCAAATCAATACTTAAGAAGTAGATGAGAGTATCCAAGACAGGTTGTGCCATGCCTGGTCCCTAACTCTTTCCTTCTATATCACAACCATATGACCTGGAGAAAGAGAGGAGAGCCCTCGAGTGGGAGGAGGGAATCCTAGAAAGGGAGACCAACACTATTCCCCTTTTAGGACATGGCCCTGGGGAGGGGGCTCAAAGACTGATGGATGATATTCTGTGGCCCCAGTGAGGGATAGACAGAGTGACAGTCTTGAGAAATGGCCCTGCAGATGCTTTGATAAACTAAAATACCATTATCTGGATCCAAAATGAATAAAAGAATGGAGTGGTAAAACACTGACCTTCATAACTATTCAGCCATGAATTCCTGGGACCCCTCCCCATTTTGATTTCAGTATGGCTTACATTTGAATTGGAGAATGATATAAAAGCTAAACCACCAACACCAGGAAGTGGGGAGACATCAATAGGAGTGAAGGACCAGAATATGAAACCAGGCCACACGCAAGTAGGAAAGCGAGTTGTTATGTTCGGATACTCATCTGCACTTAGAAAAATGGATTATCTTAAATGAGCCCTCTGTGGGCACCACGCCTTTCTTGTCTTAAAAAAAAAAAAAGTGATTCTTGCATGGGTGGTGGTTCTAATTGTCCTTTGGACTCTGTTAAAAAGTACCCATTAAAATGTCATACTGAGAGACTTATCTACATATAATGTAAATTCCATGTGAGGAAGGCCCTCAATTAGGGTATTACAGAAAGCAGTTACTGCACGGCACTCATCAGGGTGGCGCTAATAAGAACATCATGCCTGTTGCATAGTAATCAAGGCCATCTATGAGCCTCGAGCCAACGTGCTCTAGGACTGCAGAAACCAGCTGCTTCCCCAGTTGCGTGACTGTCTGACATTTTACAGGGTGCCAAGGCAGAAGTATGTGACGCATGTGGAAGAAGAATGCTGACTTTCATGCTCTTTTTTGGGCTTAGCTGCTGCTGCATTCATGAATGAGCACCTACTTTACTGATCTATATTTGGGTACCAGTTTTGTGATATTCATAGGACATAGTCTTAGGTAAGAAGGCAGGTTTTAGGTGCAAGACACAGATTCGATGTTCTTAAACATTAGCAATCGGTATTAATAACAAATAAATATATGTGAGATGAGTTTTTAATAGCTAAGAAGTAAATCGCCTGTATTTATTTGTCAGTGGTCTTCCCTCACTAGGCACAGAGACAACTAAAAATCTCTTTGGAAAAGTAGCTCAAGATCCATTTTCTCAAGTGGCAACACACTTAGGAAGGGCATGATGATCAGATAAATTTCTGATTTTATTCCTACAGAAATAACATTTTATCCCCTCAACGGGTCACTGGTTTACAATATAAATACTATCTAATCAACATGAAACATTAACGCTTGGCTAGAAACTCAGGTTGTCATGCATCTAATGTCATCTGTGACTTTAGAACCAGATGTAGCTGGACAGTCCCTGGTGCTGACGGCAGAGATTTTCACCTTCTCCTCATTTGTTAAAAAAATAAAAGAAGAAAAAGAAGCCAGGGTGAGGGGAAAAGTTAAATCAACTGTGGTACAGCCATGCAAAAGCACACCATGTAACTACTGGCAACAAATGAGGTAGATCTTTCTGAACTGATCTGGAAAATGTCCTAGTTACACCGCTCAGTAAAAAAGTTCTTTTCCAAACGGTGTAAATAGTAATGATCTCATTTTTATAGACATATATTATATCGAGAAAACAAGGGAGGGAAGGAATACACTCAACTATTTTAAATGGTTACTCAGGGTAGGAAGTGGGTGCTAACAGGGGACTTTCACTTTTGGCATTATTTGAGCATTCTATTACCTTGTTATAAAAAGGACAAAAAAACTTTTCAAAGAGTTGTAAGCCTTTGACTCTTCTCAAGTACAAGGTCTGATGGGAAGAGAGAAAGGATAAGGAAAGTGGAATAATTTTGACATTATTCAGCATCCATACAATTCTTGGAACTAAACTAATGTTCATTCTGATTGCGATGAATCTGAACATTGACACGGTAGTGCTCACTGATGGCTAGCAATGAGAAAGCGCCAGAGACTACCCTGGCGTCTCCAGGTCGCAAAGAAAACAATATTCACAGACCTTTGATCTTTAAACCGGTAACTCTAGTCATAGGCCGATTTTGGATTCCTGGGGCAGAGGTCAGTTGCATTTTGAGCCAATCATGTAGCACGACTGCCAACATTGGTACACAAAGCAATCACAATAAAAAAAAAAAAATGGCAGGGGGTACCTAGGTGGCTCAGTTGGTTAAGCATCAAACTCGTTATTTCAGCTCAGGTCATGATCTTAGTGTTGTGAGATCCAGTCCAGTGTTGGGCTCCACATTCAGCGGGGAGTCTGCTTTTCTCTCTCTTCCTCTGCCCCTGTGCATAGTCTCTCTCTCTCTTTCTCACTCGCTTGCTCTCTCTCCCCCAAAAAATAAATCTTAAAAAAAAAAAAAAAAAAGGCAGGGATCTGCCCGCAGCACATAACCATGCCTTTAAAAAGTGAGAGTCAATTCAACTAGAATTATACACCCCAGGGAAAGGGTCCAAGGGTCCAAGTCCAAATAATTGCAGGAGTCATCTGTCTCTAAGAGCAGACCCAAGCAACAAGCTAATCTTTCCTGCTAGTTTCTTTCTTTCTGTCTCTGAGCTCTGGTCCTACCATTAAGAATGCACAGAATGAGTGGTCAACAGCAGAGGGAAGTCACGTAATGCCTCTGGTTCCTGAGTGTGACTTGTCACCCTAACCATGCTTTCAAAGAAGCAAACCTCCTGGTCAGAAATTCATGGGCTTATTTTTCAAGGTTATTTTTTCTGGAATATCTTCTGTGAGTGCTTCTAATATGAAGAGTAAATGAGAGTACCTTTCCAGAAAGAGTTCCTGGTGCAAGTATGTATGACTCATTCAAGCAAGGTACGTCCCAAGCTGCACTGAAAGAAAGAGTCTAAGGGTTTGAAAAAAAGCTGAAAGCATAAAAAGTGTGTATATGCGTTTCTGTTTTCAACAAAGATCCTTTGGGATTTTCTTTTGTAGCCCGATGTTAATATAATATTAATATTATGATAATATAGATCTGTTAAAATTTTATCAAAGATTTTTATGTAACTATATCTACAGTAGCCTATAGAATTGGCAAATTTTGACCACATACAAATGAAGCTTATATCATAAATACATATAAAGGCAGCTCATTACTTTGTAAATACACATTGTATATACTCATATTTATTATCTTATAGCATATACGGGCACACATTGACTTTCCTTCTCTATCTTACTCACATAAATATTTACTTAAAAACAATTGTGTATGTTTGCAGGTTTATATTAATATATAAACTCTTGCATAAGCTGAAGTCCAGGCTTAGGAAACTGAAAAGCAAATATAACTAAATATTGAGAATTCTTACATTAAACAGAAAGTTGGACTAACAGACTCTAAAGCTCATTTTAGGGCTAAGCTCCTCTCTGATTCAAAGATCTTGTGCCTGGAACAGATAAAACCACAAGAAATTCTCTCTGGATTATAGATCCATGATAAGAAATGGAGCACTTTCAGAACTTAACAAAATAAAACTAAACAAACTTGAGAACTTCAGTTAGTTTGGACACAAATGCTCAAAGGTTGGGAGAAGACTTGTGGCAAAATAACAATACTTGGGGCGCCTGGGTGGCTCAGTCAGTTAAGCGTCTGCCTTCGGCTCAGGTCATGATCCCGGGGTCTTGGGATCGAGCCCCGCATCGGGCTCCCAGCTCTGCGGCAAGCCTGCTTCTCCCTCTCCCTCTCCCTCTGCCTGCCATTCCCCCTGCTTGTGCTCTCTCCCTCTCTAATAAATAAATAAAATCTCAAAAGAAATCAAAACAGGGGCGCCTGGGTGGCTCAATCGTTAAGTGTCTGCCTTCGGCTCGGGTCATGATCCCAGGGTCCTAGGATCGAGCCCCGCATCAGGCTCCCAGCTCAGCGGGAGGCCATTTCCCTCTCCCACTCCCCCTGCTGGTGTTCCCTCTCTCGCTGTCTCTCTCTGTCAAATAAATTAAAAAAAAAACAAACTTAAAAAATAAAAAAAAAAATGATACTTATTCTGTATATTAGCAACCCAGTCAATCTGCTTTTAAAGTAGCTGTCCTTAAAATACTTTTCAGTTATTTTTTTAATTGAAGTAAACACACAATGTTATATACATTAGTTTCCCGGGTGCAACAAGTGGTTTGACAAGTCTGCTCATTATGCTGTGCTCACCACAAGTGTAGCTGCCATCTGCCACCTTACAACGCTATTACAGTACCATTGATTCTATTCCCTGTGCTGTCTCTTTGATCCCCAGGACGTATTCATTTGCTAACTGGAAGCCTGCATCTCCCTCTCCCCTCAACTGTTTGGCCCATTCCTGCACTCTCTTCCCCTTTTGCAACCATCAGTTTGTTCCCTGTCTTTATGGGTCTGTTTCTGCTTTTTGATGATTTGTTTTTCAGATCACACACACATGAAACCATGTGGAACTTGTATTTCTCCGACTTACTTTACTTAGCATAATGTCCTCTAGGTTCATCCACGTTGTTGCAAAGGGCACAATCTCATTCTTTTTTGTGGCTAATATTCCATTGGATGTATACGCCACATCTTGATCCATTCATCTATTAATGCACACTTGAGTTGCTTCCATATCTTGACTATTGTAAATAATGCGGCAATAAATACAGGGGTGCACCTACATTTTTGAATTGGTGTTTTTGTTTTCTTCAGTAAATACCCCATAGTGGAATTACTGGATATGATATTTCTATTTTTAATTTTGGGGGGAACCTCCGTATTATTGTCCACAGTGGCTGTAGCATTTTTATATGCACCAACACTGCACAAGGGTTCCTTTTCCTCCACATCCTCGCCAACACTTGTCATTTCTTGTCTTTTTGATACTAGCCATTCTGACAGGAGTGAGGTGGTATCCCATTGTGGTTTTGACTTGCATTTCCCTGATGATGAGCAATGCTGAGTGTCTTTTCTTTTCATGTGTCTGTGGGCCATCTGCATGTCTTTTTGGGAAAAACATCTCTTCAGGTCCTCTGCCCGATTCTTAAATTTTTTTTTTTTTTTTTGGTTTTGAGCTGTGTAAGTTCTCCATATATTCTGGATGTTAATTCCTTATTAGATATATCATTTGCAAATATCTTCTCCCATTTAGTAGGTTGTCTTTTCATTTTATTGACAGTTTCCTTTGCTATGCAAAACCATTTTATTTTGCTTTTCTTTTTATTTTTGTTTCCCTTGCCTCAGGAGACCTACCTAGAAAAATGTTTCTATGCTCCATGACAAAGAGATTACTGCTTATGTTTTCTTCGAGGAGTTTTTATGGTTTCAGGTCTCATCATTGGGTCTTTAATCCATTTTGAGTTTATTTTTGTATATGATGTAAGTAAAATACTTTTTTTTCCCTGAACAGTGCTCCATACTACTTCATGGGCCCTATTTTATTCCGGATCAGGATTTCTTTTTGTTCCTTGCACATGGCCTCAGCAAGATCTTGCACACGATCAACAAAAGCGCTCTATCCCTTCCCCAAAGATTCTCAATGATGTGGCACAAAAATACTAATGGAGTCCATTCTTAGGTGAAAGATAGTTCCCCAGGGTGGGGATAAGGAGAGGGCCATAATATTTCCAGTGTTATGACAACGGAGGTCAGCCTGAGTGCGCTCTGTGGCTGATGCCAGAGGTCACACTCATACGTCTTCGCTAACTGTTGACCTGTCTACCTGCACCTTTTTTCTAGCCCCATTTCTTGCCTTGTAGTCTCTGATCCAGAACAAATCATTTAACACTTGACAAGTGAAACAGCTGCTTAGCTCATGATTCAGGCCCAAAATGAACTTTAGAGCTTTGTCATTCATGTCAAAGAAATTCCATTCTAATGGGCTGGGAAATACAAGCAACCGCATGCCCTGGGAGCTCTGGTTTCCGGGGCTGTGCCTCAAGGAAGGGGACATCGCAGGCCCCTTCCAAGTGCAGTGATGGCAGTGCAATTCTGGAGAGGTCCACCCTCCTAGCCCCGTTGCCAGCTCCTGCTCACTTGTGTCCGATTCAACACCACGCCCTTCACACTGTCTCAGGTTCCTCGCTTCCTGACACCAGAGGCTTCCTGCAAGGCCCCGGCCCAACTCAAAGCCTTCCACACCAGAAATGTGACAGGCAGTCTCTACTCTCGTCCTTCTCTATGTCCAGTCGGCCACTGAGAAATGTAACTCTATTTTCCGTATTTTGTCCACACCTCACCCGTTCTCTTTAGTCGAGGCCCTTGACCTCCCTCGCCTGGGTCATCCTCACAGGGCTGATCTGCAGCTGGCATGGATCTGTATGGCTATGCCCACTGCTGAAACACTGAAGCATGCACGTCACAGGGATTGCCCTGAGCCCTGGTGCTCTGGACCCCTCTACGGCCCAGCCACACAGGGGCAGCACCAGCCCGGCAGTGGGCCTCAGGGACCGGGCTCCAGCCCTTTGGCTTTTCTCCCTTCTCACTGACCACAGCCCTGGTGCTAAATCATTTTAATACCCTCTGTCTTTAATAGAGCTCCAGCTTCCAATCTGCCCAGTCTATTTTCCGCCTACTCCAAGAGATCTTTCCATAATAAAAATCAGATCGTCTCACTCACCAGCATAAAACCTGTCCAGGGGTTCTGTGTAGGCCCTTCAGGATAGAGCCCAGATTCTTCAGTGTGACCACGGGCCCTCCGGGACCTGGCTCTTCCTTCCGTCTGCATCCTCATTCCGCACAGACCCCTCCTTCCACCCTGTTACCTGCAAATACTTTGGCGTCCTCACCACCCCCCGCCCAGGTCAATCTGGAGAATTCCTAGACTTTAGTCTTCTATTGATCAAGTAGAGAGAAACGGCCTCTGTAAATTCTTCGGGACACACTAAAAGGTATTCCCTTCCCCCACTGAGTTTTCTGGGTATCCTGTGAATTCCCATAGTGCTTAGCACAGTGCCTGACAGAAAAGCCACAGGAGAGAGTGAATATTTATCTGCAAGTCTGTTCCATGAAGCCAGGGTCCATGTCTTATCCATCTTTAGTATAAAATAAGGCAAAGAGTAGTCACTCAGCAAATGCTTATTCAGTTAACCAATGAAGAACCCACTCTTGGATTCCTTCATCATCAGTTTGCCTAGTACATTCCAAAGTGACTTTCTGAAAACATATCTATTCCCTAATTTCTGAATATAGGAGGGTTTTTTTGTTTTTGTTTTTGTAACTGATTTCTAACTTAATTTCCTTGTGGTAAGAGCATACACTTGGTTTTTTAAGATATGGTGGAACTTGCTCTGGTGCACAGAGGGATCCATTCTTGTTTTTGTTTTCCAGCTTTATTAAGGTATGACTGACAAATAAAAATCATATATATATTTTAGGTGTACAATGGGATGATCTGATATATGCACACCTTGCGAAATGATGCCCACAAATAAGTTAAATCACACATACATCACCTCACCTTTTTTGCAGGGGGTTTGCAGACAGAATACTTAAGACCAACCTCTTAGCAAATTTCAAGTATACAATATAGGATTATTAACTATAGTCACCATGATACATACGGAACCGTAGACACATTAGATCCCAGAACTTATTCATCTTCTAACTGAAAGCTGTACAAGCCTTTGTCCCATTTCCCCAGCTTCTCAGGGTCTATCTCACCCACAGCCAGATAGAAAAGGGGGCCTCCCCCTACAGCAATGAATGTATTTTCTCGTGGACAAACTTAATACCTCCCACACACAAACTGGATTTCCTTTTGGAAAAATAAAATTCTCAGGAATTAATAAGCGGGTATTTAACTCAAAGGGACAATCCTGACAACACATCTTTAAAGCGTGCATCATTCAGACTGTCTGAAAACGAAACAGAGGAACCCACATCAGTTCAACTGTTGGCAGAGACCCAATTCACTTTTGCCCATCCTTGATTTATAAAGCTGCAGGAGACCTACAAATGCCGTCTCTCCTCACTTGCCCCTTCCCTTTTGTTCAAAATGTCAGGCATCTACCCAGAGTTAAATTTCACCTTTGCTCTCTGGAAATGCTGCCTGCTTGGGTCATTAATCTTGGACCAGAAAGAAGCTCCTCGCTGCAACCGACTGGGGAAAGGATTGGTCCTGGCATATCCGAGGGAATGGTTTTCTTGGGCTATGGCGCCAGAAAGATCAAACCCAGGGTGACTGAGTCCGGGAGAGATGCAGTTTTTCATTCGCTATCACCTTCTGTGGTTGCTGCTTCGGAGAAATGATCTAATAACGCAGCGAGCCCACAATGACAAGGCCCCAGAGCACAAGCAGATGGACGCTCCTGCACAGGAGGCTAGGAAACCAGCTTGGAGTGGATGCTAGTTCCCAGCCCTGAGAGCTTCACATGTGGGCTCCCTTTCTGCTCATGACACTGTACCCGCTCTGATGACAGTTTCGGTAAAAGATAGGAAGATGTGAGTACCAGCTGCAGCCTCCAAGAGGGACAGAGGTGAAGTGGATTCATGGTCTGCAGCGTATTCCCGGAATATTTAGAGTACACCCACCATTTGCCAGGCATCTCACACACATCATCTTGTTTAATACATCAACAGTCCTGTTGCCCAAACCCATTCCACCCCCATAGGGTGAACAGATAAAAGGCAGGCCACCAGTTAAATTTGATTTTAAAAAAGTTTTTAGTATAAGCATGTCCCATGCAGTATTTGAGACATGCTTATACTAAAAAATTTATGTGTTGTTTATGTGAAATTCACATTGAACTAGGAACCCTGTTTTTTTGTTTTTTGTGTTTGTTCGTTTTTTTGGGTTTTTTTTTTTTTTGGTAATTCTGGTAACTATACCCCAGGAGGCATCTGGCAATGTCTGGAAACATTTTTGATTGTCATGATCTTGGAGGAGTTACTCCTGGCATCTAGTGGGCAGAGGGCCAGGGATGCTGCTAAATAATCTTATCATGCATAGGACAGCTGCTCTGCCCCCAAAGAATTACCTAGCCCAAAATATCAGAAGTGCCCAGGATAAGCAGCCCTAAACTGGTCACTGTTTTTGTCTATGTTATGGGGACTCAAAGTTAACAGAGCTAACTGAAGGTGGTTTGAAGCTTAAACAGATGTTGGGAAGCAGACTTTAGATTTCATTCCTGATTCCTGATGCCCAAAGGCTCCTTCACCCAGCATCAACGTTCCCCTTTTCCTATGAACATCTCATATGTACCCATGAATGCTGCCCCTCCCACAACCCTGTGGTGTCTTTTGTTTCTGTGTTTTGGGAATCTACTGGCAGATATAAAGGCCTCCAATATGCAACAAAGCCCTAGGATGCCCTGCTCACCTGCCACGGCCCAACTCTGAAGCATCTCTGGAAAGGGGTGGACAATTTAGGCTGTGAATCAGACCACCTAAATTGGAATCCTCATTCTGCTGGTTACTAGCTGTAAGACCTTGAGCAAGCTGCTTAATTGCTTTTTTATGGGTTTTCACTGTGGTAAAATAGACACAACATAAAAATTTACCATTCTTATTTTTTTAAAGATTTTATTTTTACGTAATCTCTATCCCCAATGTGGGGCTCAGAATTACAACCCTGAGATCAAGAGTCGCATGCTCTTCCAACTGAGCCAGCCAGGCACCCCTTAACCCTTTTTAATGTACAATTCAGTAACGTTAGATACATTCACATTGTTGTGCAACTATCATCACCATCCATCTCCAGAACTCTTTATCTCGCAAGTTCTATACCCATGAACAGTGATTGCCCATTGCCCATCTCCACTCCCCACCCTTGGCAACCACCACTTCACTTTCTGTATCTATGAATTTCACTACCATAGGTACCTGATCTAAGTTAGGAAATCATACAGTATTTGTCCTTCTGTATCTGGTTTATTTCACTTACATTAATGCCCTCAAGGTTTGTCCGTGTTGTACCTTATGTCAGGATTTCACTCCTTTTTCAGGCTAAAGAATATTCCATTGTGTGTATATAGCACATTTGCTTATCCATTCATCCATCAGTGGGCACCGGTTGTTTCTATCTTTTGGCTATTGTTAATAAAGCTGCTATGATCACTGGTGTACAAATCTCTCTTCAAGTTCCTACTTTCAATTCTTTTGGGTTTAGAGCTAAAAGTGGAATTGCTGGATCATAAGATAATCCTGTGTTTAGTTTTTGGAGGAATTGCCAGATGGACTTAACCGTTTCGACTCCCTTCCTTCCTTCCTTCCTTCCTTCCTTCCTTCCTTCCTTCCTTCCTCTCTCTCTCTCTCTCCCTCCCTCCCTCCTTCCCTCCTTCCTTCCTTCCTTTCTTCCCTTCTTTTTACTCCAAATGCTTTATTGTTCTGTTGAGATGCTTACAAATACTGAAAATCACCCAGCCTGGGGCCCAGCAGCCAAAGTCCAGTGGTAGGCAGGGAGGTGGGCTTAGCATTAAGGCATGAAGGGCAGAGGCCAGACAGCTGGTGGCCTGGTCCTCTGCTCTCCATTTCTGTCACCCTTCCGAGGCTGAAGGGAGGGCAGGTCGACCTTGGGATCCTCTCCCTCTGCTGCCTCCTCTCCTGCTCAGGCTCCCCCTCGGGGCGTCTGAGCAGCCCTCCATCCCTGTTAGAAACTCAGCGGGTACAGAACCTGTCTAGCTGCCTCTCCCACCTGCTCACTCCTCCTCCAGTCTCTGGATGTCCGAGCTTTGTCCCTTTTGGCTCTAAGCAAGGCGGGAGTGGAAGGGAGAGGGCTGGCCTCGGGGGCCGGCAGACTGCGCCCGGGGGGCCTAGAGACACAGGCAGGGGCTATTGTAAGGATTAGTCTGATGGGATTAAAAGCAGCTCTGTGCATTGTGCTCTGTGTGCTAGACTTGGCCCTGCTCTCATTACTCATAGGCCTGGACCCAGAGGCTCCTTCACCCAGCATCAAAGTTCCCCTTTTCCTATCTTGAGCTCCATTAGGCTCAAAGGACTCCTTCAAGGACATCTTTTATAGTTCATCTGCAGTTCCCTCTCACCGGTGCTCATTCTGCAAAAGGATGAGCCGAAATCTGAGGGAAGAGAAAGTGTACCATCTCTTCATGCCCTTCTCTTTGACTGGGCCACTGGACCACCTTTGCCTCTTCGGCTCTTCTTCCTCCGTGTCCTCCTCCCCCAGTGGCTCCTCCTCCCTCAGGAGGTCACAGTCCTTACAGACACACCGGTACCAGCCTCTCAGATGTGCTCAAGATAACACACTCACCTTAGGCTCCCCTGCGACATTGCTACATCCCATTTTCTAGGTTAAAAAAAGTGAAGGTTCTTCAAAAAACAGCCTTACATCAGGGAAATCCAAATCAAAACCTCAATGAGATACCACCTCACACCCGTCAGAATGGCTAAAATTAACAAGTCAGGCAACGACAGATGTTGGCGGGGATGTGGAGAAAGGGGAACCCTCCTACATTGTTGGTGGGAATGCAAGCTGGTGCAACCACTCTGGAAAACAGTATGGAGGTTCCTCAAACAGTTGAAATTAGAGCTACCATTCGATCCAGCAACTGCACTACTGGGTATTTACCACAAAGATACAAATGTAGGGACCCGAAGGGGTACGTGCACCCCAGTGTTTATAGCAGCAATGTCCACAATAGCCAAACTGTGGAAAGAGCCAAGATGTCCATCGACAGATGAATGGATAAAGAAGATGTGGTATATATACACAATGGAATATTATGCAGCCATCAAAAGGAATGAGATCTTGCCATTTGCAACGACATGGATGGAACTGGAGGGTGTTATGCTGAGTGAAATAAGTCAATCAGAGAAAGACATGTATCATATGACCTCACTGATATGAGGAATTCTTAATCTCAGGAAACAAACTGAGTGTTACTGGAGCGGTTGGGGGTGGGAGGGATGGGGTGGCTGGGTGATAGACATTGGGGAGGGTATGTGCTACGCTGAGCACTGTGAATTGTGCAAGACTGTTGAATCACAGATCTGTACTTCGGAAACAAATAACGCAACATATTTTAAGAAAAAAGAAAAAGAAGAAGATAACAGGAGAGGAAGAATGAAGGGGAGTAAGTCAGAGGGGGAGATGAACCATGAGAGACAATGGACTCTGAAAAACAAACTGAGGGTTCTAGAGGGGAGGAGGGTGGGGGGATGGGTTAGCCTGGTGATGGATATTGAAGAGGGCACGTTCTGCATGGAGCACTGGGTGTTATGAACAAACAATGAATCATGGAACACTGCATCAAAAACTAATGATGTAATGTATGGTGATTAACATAACAATAAAAAATTAAAAAAAAAACAGCCTTAACTTTGAATTACCATTGCTCCACATCATTAGTCTTCAGAGAAATGCAAATTAAAACAATGAGATATCATTCCACGCCCACCATGTGTTGGCAAGGGTGTGGGGCCAGCGGAACGGTCACACATTGGTGGTGGGAGCGTAAAATGGTACAACTTTAGAGAACTGGCAGTTTCTTATAAATGTAAACACACATCTGCCATATGACCCAGAAATCCTACTTCTGGGTATTTATCCAAGAGAAATGAAAACCTAAGCAGAGCTGAGGCAGAATTCTTATTCTGGTATAAGAATGACCAGAAAGCAGCCTTTAATAAAAATTGACCCCTCTCCCTCCACACACACAGAAAAGCCCACAAAAAACTGGAAGCCACCCAAACATCTATCAACGGGAGAATGGAAGAACATACTATGTTGTATCAATATAATGGTAATATTTTATAACGAAAAAATGAACTGCTGATACATGCAACAACATGGAGGTATTTTTTAAAACATTATTGTTGACTGAAAAAGCCAGAAGGTTCCACACTATATCTATATGAATTTCAAAACCGGGAAGAACCTTTGGTGATAGAAATCAGAACAGTCGTTGCCTTTAGGGTGGGTAGTCAAGAGGCTGACTGAACACGTGTGTGAGGGCACTTTTGGGGGACATGAAAATGTGTTATCTTGCTTTCGGTGGTGGTTACGAGGATGTATACAATTATCAAAATCCACTGAACTGTACATTTAATACTCTTGCATCTTTTTGTATGTAAATGATAACGTCAATTTAAGCAAGAGTAGTCTCAGGACAAGCACAGCAAGATTAGATACTGGGAATATAACAAAGCTCCGGGCAAAGCACTAGATACTTTATCAACTAATCTGATTTGGAAGCATTCAAGTTGTATTACTTTGGGCTTAGCACTATTTCAGCTGGTTGCATTTTAACAGACAACAGTCTTTTTTGCTTTTCACAGCCGAGGTGACCAAAGGTCAGGCAGGGCTCAGGTTCCAGACGGAAGCTCCTCCTCTCCTTTTGGCCAAGCTCTCCTGGCCTAAGGTAACTCTTAAAGAGGGAGTTCCCAACCCTGGAGAACTAAGGAAGCGTGGGCCATTCCTCCTTGCCAAGGGGAGATTTCCTGAGGCTGTTACCGTTCTGTCAAGGATCATGGTGCCTAAAATGGTCTTTAGCAGTCATCCAGATGAATCAAATACAAACTACATCCTGCTTCAGCACCACTCAGTCAAAAGGGTGGCAGCAGAATTACTGTTTCTAAGGGTTCAAGCCACAGAAACAGGTAGTTTTGACTTTTGTGTCTCAATGAGTTCTTTGCTCCCCACCATACCCCTCGCAACCACACTTCTGACATACACACATGCGCGCATGCACACATGCATGCACGCTGGAGCTACAGAGAATATTCAGCCCCACAGGCAGTAATAATGGTGAGCTGAATGGGTAAGATGTTTTAATTAATAAGATTAATAAATAAGGAGGAAAAGCAAGGAATTTCTTTGCTTAACTCAGTGGTTCTGGAAGTCTGGTGCACAGAACACTTGTGAAGGTTCCTAAACCATGCAGGTGCCTGGAGGTGGGTGTGCTGGGAGGTCTGATAACAGGCCTGATTAAACAAAATGGGAGGCATGCTTTTTATAGTGGTAGATGAAGGAAGATTAAAAAAGGTTTTCAGAAGTTTAGAAGTCATTTTCATTTGGGTGGAGGCTGGTAGAAAAAGTTCAAGTGCAATTTTAGAAACTTAAAATTCTCATCAACAAGAAGAAACTTGTCGGTCAGTCTGTTGGATCAATGCCTTTGCCTTCCGAGGGAGTAGAAAGGTGACCTGGCCGGTTTTTCACTTTTATTGATGTCTTGAAAAGATAAATACAATGACATTTTTAAAAAGGAGGCACATTAAAAAAAAAGATTTGGGAATGGGAGAGTTTCTGGCTAGGAAATGAATTTCTGTGGAAACTGCTCTTCTTCAGAGTCCAGTTTGCACAAAGGCAAATGAAAGTGAGTTTTTCCCAAAATACCTCACGAGGCCTCGGAAAGACTGAACTTCTTGACAAACACAAGAAAAGCGACTGGCAGAAAGTTAGGACTGACAGGAATTACCAAGCCAAAATGCATCTCCCTCATCCATTCTAGGGTGTTCTAAGAAATGGCGAACTGTGATTAACCCTAACCAACACTGGGGGGCACTCTGGGTTCACAAGCTACACAAAGATGTGGCGCTCTTAAAAGCCTCTTGCCTGGTGACTTTTACTTGCCAGTCTGAGGGGAAGCTTGAAGCAATTCAGACTAGGGCTCAGAAACTGTTGTGCTTTTTCTTTCCTCCAAGGTTCTCATCAATTCTAATTCAACCACTGCACTCTTAAATGCAACCTGGTAAGGCTCCCCCGGGACATAGATACAAAGATGGAAAGGCAGGGCCCCGCCCTTCAGGTCTGAAGGCCAGAGACCCAGTTACAAGGAGCCAAAGCACAAAGCAGCCTCCATGAGGGTCTGGATACAAGGTCAAGGCCTCTGGAGGAAGTGCAGAGGATCAGAATTGTTTCAAGAAGAAATCCTTGCCCACCATTTTGTAAAAACATCCCAGAACATAGTCTGCATCCTGCCCCCTTTTGTCAGGTTTTGAGTTATTAAAAAGGGATTAGGAAACATGACCTGACACTTTATTTCATTCTTATACCAGGTTCTAAAGAGAACCCAAGCACTCTTTTCTCCTAGAAGGGCCAAGATGGGAGCCAGGGTGAAAAAGAGGCAGGAAGGACCAGAGGATCCCGGATGTTTGGTGGGAGGTGGCCTCAGGGATGAGTGGCTGAAATGGGCAGTCCCTCCTCTGGTGGCCCTGAGGCTCAGCAGACGCAAGGGGTGAGCTGGGGCTGGCCTGGCATGCCCACTCTGAGATTTCACTGGGTGAGGGGGTTTGGTTTTAACGAGCGTGGGCTGCAGATGTAAGGGTTATTTGAAACAAACCTACTTTCTGGGATTTGGAAAGGAAAAGTCTGCTAGAGCAGAGGAATGCCGAGCTACAAAAACACAGATCCAAGCTAGGACACTGGGGCCAGAGGGCAACTCGGGGATCACGGTAAAGAAAGAAGGGTGAGTCTGTGAGGACAGTTTTAAGAACAGGACTCCAAGACCGGGGTGAGGGAAGGGGGTACTGCAGACATGCTGGGGCAGAGGAAGGCGGGGCCGGGCATGGGAGAAATGGACAACATGAGAAGACAGTCTCAAGACCCACTGGTCCTGTGTCCAAAGCACTTGATATAATTAGAACCACAGGACAGCAGAATACATTCATGAATCCTTGTCTGGGAAAACAGAGAAACTCAACAGAAAAGATTGAGCTAGAAACATATCTTAAGAGGTAAAGCATTAGTGGTTCTGATTATTCCTGGCAGCGAAAAAACAAAAAACAAAAAACCTTTCTTGTATCTGGGGGAAAAAAAAAAAAAACCTCTGGCTAATTTGACTTATTAGGAATTAATATAGAGTGTCACAGAACTTAAGAAGGGTCTTTAATGCTATTAAGAATGATTAGCTTTATATCAAACATCTGTTTTTCCTCTTTCCATAGGCTAGAATAGCAGGGAAGAGCTTGAAATTTTTAGTTAGCTGAGAATTTCCTGACAGTGAATATCAAAAACTGTAGACAAAATAAAATCCATTGGAACGAGGGGATGGTCTTATAAAAAGAGAAAAATCAACCCTGAGTATCTCATTTGTCTGGTATTACCTGGAAAGGGGGTGAACTTGACTCACCTCACCTGCTTAGGATTCTTTTTTTTTTTTTTTAGATTTTATTTATTTATTTGACAGAGAGAGACACAGCGAGAGAGGGAACACAAGCAGGGGGAGTGGGAGAAGGAGAAGCAGAGTCCCCGCCGAGCAGGGAACCCGATGTGGGGCTCGATCTCAGGACCCTGGGATCATGACCTGAGCCGAAGGCAGACGCTTAACGACTGAGCCACCCAGGCGCCCCTTGGGTACATCAACTTAATGGAGGGCTGCTTATGGAAGTAGAACTGCTTAAAATTAGCCTTTTAAAAACTATCATCGCATATGATCTCCTAGGACAGTGAATTCGTGTACCCTCGTGTGAAGATCA
The DNA here is from genome assembly GCF_003265705.2 of Callorhinus ursinus. Classification (NCBI taxonomy): domain Eukaryota; kingdom Metazoa; phylum Chordata; class Mammalia; order Carnivora; family Otariidae; genus Callorhinus; species Callorhinus ursinus. The sequence continues at coordinate 3,776,455 of NW_027397085.1, forward strand.
AAGTCTCTGGAGTTAGCCTGGTAACAGTCCTAATTCTACTATCTCAATGACCTTAAGGAAGTCACTTGCTCTTTCTGAACCTCATTTTTCTCTAATAATAATAGTGATTATTATTATTATTATTATTAGCAGCAGCAGCTTTGGGATTGTCTGAAGGCTTGAATGGGGTAATGGAAGTAAAGATGTAAAATTCTAAGTCAGTGTTAGATACTATTTTCCTTACTGTTTTTGATACCAGTGATTCAAGTTTAACAAATTAGGACCCAGGGTCTTGTACAAAAGTGATATCAATGCCAGGAAGAAGAGAACCCTGTTAACAAGTTCAAAACACTAGTCTCCCAAACCTGTAATAGTAACAAACAGGAGCTCGGATAGTTCTAACACTGGATAGCACTGGTTCTCAAAGTGTGGTCTCTGACCCAGCAGCCTGAGCATCACCTGAGAACTTGTTAGAGATGCCCGTTCCCTGGTTCCACAGACCTACAGAATCAGAAACTCCGGGGCGGGGACCCAGCAACTTGTATTTTAATAAGTCCTCCAGGTGACTCTGTTACGTGCCAAAGTCTGAGAACACTGCTGTTCAGGATGATTTATGTGTGAGGAACTGTACTGGATTACCCAGAATAGGAGGTGGCAGGAGAAGGCAGGAAGAAGCATTTAAAGCGAATCAGTTCTGTATCAGCCTGCCACCAAATGTTGCAGAGGGGGGAAGTGATCTTTCTTTCATTTTACGGATGATGCCTATGGTCAGGGTAAACAACAGGACCATCAGCAAAGGAGATCTGATGTCTACACAATTTTGAGAGTACAACTGAAGACCTCTCAAAATACATAAGCTAATGGCTGATCCTCTTGTGGGCAAGGACAAGAAGTCCTCTTGGTCTTCCCTTTTACACAGAGAAAACCAGAATCAGAAGGGAACCATCCATGGGAGTTCTAAGGGAAGATGTAGCTGTGTCCACCTGGCTGCAAAGGATGGTGTTTTATTCTTGACAATACTGTTTTCAGTTTCAGTGCTGCGCCAGGACAGCTGGGCCCTCCTCCATCCATCACAAGGCTCCTAAAGCTGACCCAGGAAGTCTGCCATCAGACAGTCTCAATCACACGCACAATAGGCTGCCTTCCGTAGGGCAGGGATGGAACCCAGTCCAGAATAACTCACATAGGAAGAATGCAGCTGGGCAAGTGGACATAGAGCTCCCTTCTTGCAATACAGTGTATTTAATGCATCTAGAAAACGGATGGGAAAAGGTGGTTCGGAACTACTGATGTTAATGGGGTTTGGATGCTGTTCCTGCAGGATGCTTATTTAGCACAAATGTAATAAAGTGAAACAGCAGGAACAACTCTAAACCACAGTGTACTCAAGAAGAGAAGCAAGCTCTCAGTCACAGGATCTCTGATGGGTTGGCTTTGATATAGGACTTTGATTTTGTTTTTAATTTTTTTTGATGGGGAAAGAAAGCCCTGAACAGTTTTTTTTGGTTTTGCTTTTTTTTTTTTTTTAATGGGGAAGAAGATATAGGACTTTTGAAAAACAAGGAGTGTTTTTGTTGACAGCATATGTAAGAAACAAAAATCAAGGGCGCCTGAGTGGCTCAGTTGGTTAAGCGACTGCCTTCGGCTCAGGTCACGATCCCGGGGTCCTGGGATCGAGTCCCACATCGGGCTCCCAGCTCAGTGGGGAGCCTGCTTCTCCCTCTGACTCTCTCCCCTCTCATGCTGTTTCTCTCTCGCTCGCTCTCTAATAAATAAATAAAATCTTTAAAAAAAAACCAAAAATCAAGTTAAAGAGCATGTTAGTCATTTTATTTTTTTGAGAGAGAGCGAGTGAGCATGCAGGGGAAGGGCAAAGGGAGAGGGAGAGAGAGAATCTTAAGCAGACTCCATGCCAGCATACAGCCTGATGTAGGGTTCCATCCCACCACCCTGAGATCATAACTTGAGTCGAAATCAAGAGTCGGGTGTTTAACTGACTGAGCCACCCAGGCGCCCCACCATTTTATTTTTAATACTAGTTAGGCATGGATTTTTCTTAATACTGTAAGAGAAGTAGGACCTAAAACTAAAGAACAGCCACAAGAACATGGAATGGAGAGTGAGACAAAGATGAGTCATCTGTTGACTTTTCTTTACCAATGAGGGAACCTCTGAGACATAGGTACATAAGCAGAATTGAAGTGATCAACCATTTGGTTTTCACAGCTGACTTTTGCATTTGAGAGAGAGTGACTCTGAAAGAGAATGGAGAGACCACACCACAAACCAAGTATTCAGAATCAAAGGTTCCAACGGTGTAGCAAATGCCACAGTAACCCACTGAGGGTTAATATTACACCTATGCCATTGAAAAATATCTCATTGTGAGGACTGTGACAAAAAATGGAGCCGCTGTATGGATGACTGAGTGGAGAGTGCAAAGATTTATATGCCCCAAGGTTCTGCAGTGTCTTCGATCGAGTCTATCACAGTGCTACCATGGACGCCATCCAAAAACACAGCCATGCACGTCAGCGACACACTTGTCATCACTGTCTTAACGGCAGAGTAAGGCAGTAACATCCCTGCACTGTCTTAGCACATCAAACAGAAAATCTGTACAAACGGACATCTTAATAACCAGGTGAATATATTTTCAGTGTATTTTCATTAAAGATATATTTATAAAATAAGTCACATTTCCAACCAAATAAAAGCCGCTGCTGGTATTAACACAATTATTTAAAAGCCTCAGATCATATTAAAATGCTACCCAAATAGACTTTAAGTTATAGTGTTACAACATTTTTCAAAACCAACATTGAATATTTAATGGGTAATGGGATTGCATCATGCCTCTTTTCAATTTATTTCCCATGTTATTTTTTTTAAACTTGGTGACTATAAGGGATCGTAAAATTGATAAATGTTTTGCCTCTGGCATAAGACATTTCCTGTTTGTGTGAGTACATTAAAAATAACAAAGGAGTCTAGAGTAGACAACATCCACTAAAGGGGCTTCCAACCTCATGTTTCATAAACTCAGAACAGCTGTTAATTGCTTGCATCCGCTTGGAATCATAATGCCCAATGGAAGTCATCTTAAAGATTTCCTGCATCCCTCCGAGAGGCTCTCCAAGTTCCTTCTCTTTGTCTCTTAAGAGCTGACCCCGAATTTTATTTTTCTTCAGGTTTAATCACGGTATAACTATTTTAAAAAACTGATAGCTATTCTCTGAGTGACCCAGTTGCAGCCTCAGCAGCTGCTTCACTTTTACTCCTAACACCCGCTCCTTCCTCTCAGCACAGAGACTTGTGGCTCACGTCTTCATTCCAGTCATCCAACAATGGCTGACTGAACATCTGCCATGGGCAGGGTTACCAGGCTGGAAAGATGGCTGCTGTTACGGGCTGAGGGGGGG